>NC_134094.1:124012379-125212379 GCF_000715075.1 Nicotiana tabacum | reverse complement strand
AAGCACAAAAATTGCTGCCAAAATTTCCTTCTTCGTCACGTTTGCGAAACCTTCGACCTCAGCCCTCCGCGTTCGCGAGCTACGAGCCGCGTTCACGAAGGCTTAACGCCAGGCAGGCCCCCAACTCCCCTTCCTCTTCGTGTTCGTGTCCGCCCATTCGCGTTCGGGTAGGTTTCCCCAGCCTCTTCTTCGCGTTCACGTCTCCTTCATCATGTTCGCGATGGGCAAATCCCGACAACCCAAAAATCCTTCTTCGCGAACGCGTGAGATCCTTCGCGTTCGCGAAGAACAACACCATACACCAGTTCCAGCAGTTGCAAAACAAGGAAAAATGATCTGAAACATCCCGAAACTCACTCGAGGCCCTGGGGACCTCAACCAAATACACCAACAAGTCCCAAAACATCATACGGATTTAGTCGAAGCCTTAAATCACATCAAATAATACTAAAAACATGTATCATACCCCAATTCAAGCTTAATGAAACTAAAAAATTTTAACTTCTGCATTCAATGCCGAAACCTATCAAATCAAGTCGGATTGACCTCAAACTTTGCATACAAGTACTAAATGACATAACATACCTATTCCAATTTTCAGAATCAGATTCTAACTCCGATATCACAAAGTTAACTCCCCGGTCAAACTTCCAAACTTAAATTTCTATTTAAGTCATTTCAAGTCTAATTTAACTACAGACTTTTAAATAATTTTTTGGACACGCTCCTAAGTCCAAAATCACCATACGGAGCTATGTGAATTATCAAAATTCTATTCCGGGATCGTTTACATATAAGTCAACATCCGATCAACCTTTTCAACTTAAGTTTTTATTTTGGAGACTAAGTATCTCAATTCATTTCAAAACCTCACCGGACCCTAACCAATTACCCTAACAAGTCACATAATAATTTTAATGCATAAATTGAGTAGTAAATGGGGGGACAGGGCTGTAATACTCAAAATGACCAGTCGGATCGTTACATTAATAAAATCAGCCATCTAACTTTTAAAGAAAAAAAAAAGAGGAGGAAAGATCTAAACTAATGGCTTCCAAATAAGACTTATGGAATCTCCCCTTTGACTCTTCTTTGATAGCTTTTAAGCGTTGAATCCAATTCATTTCGTAGTCATAGCTTATTGGCCTAAGATTTTTTATTGTATGATTCGTACTTATGTGATGACCCGATAGGTCATATTGAGTTTTAGCCTTTATTTTCATGTTTCGAGACCTTGATTAGCTTCATTTAGCATCCTTGCTGCACAGTCTGTGACCTGTTCCGGAAAGTCTTTATGTGACAATGGAAGAAAATGTGAATTTTTGCCATAAAAATGATTTGGGTTGACTAGTGTCAACATTTTATGCAAAATGATTTCGGATCAGTATTTTGACAGTCCCGATGGGTCTGTATCATATTTTGGGACTTGAACGTATGCCCAGAATTGAATTCGGAAGTCCTTAACTTGATTTAACGTGATTTGTTAAAACTAGTAATTGGAAGGTTTAAAGAATTCCGAAATTTGACAGTATGTTGAATTTGTTTCTTCCGAGTTTGGATTTAGGTTCCGGAACTTGGTATAGGTTCATTTTACTATTTACAACTTGTCTGCAAAATTTGATGTAAAACAGAGTTGATTTAGTAGGATTCGGACGCTCGGTTGTGAATTTGAAAGTTCTTAAATTTCTTTGAAAAATTCATACATTTTGATGTCTGATTCGTAGTTCTAGGTATTATTTTGGTATTTTGATTGTGCGAGCGAGTTTGTATGATGTTATTAGAATTGTGTGCATCTTTGGTTTGAAGCCCAAGAGGCTCGGGTGAGTTTTGGATAGGCTACAGATTGATTTTGGACTGAAAAGATTACTGGTTTTCACTTTTTTTTGATATCTGGTGCTTTGTTTTTCGCGATCGCAAAGCTACTCTCGCGATTGCAAATGGTAACTTGGGGTGAGGTGGGTTTTCTTCTACGCGAATGCGGAGAAGTGGTTGCGAATGCGAAGGTTATAGGGCATGGGAAGTGAGTTGGTATGTTGTTCTACGTGAACGCGAAGGCCAGGGGGGCAGACCATCGCGATCGCATACAACAACTCGCAAACGCGAAGGCCAGTAGCCTGTATTACTTCACGATCGCATCATGTGTCTCGCGAATGCGATGAATACTTGACACCTAGTCTTTAAAACTTCTAAAAATCAGGATTGTCCCATATTTTCACCATTTCCAAGTTTGAGATTGGCCTAAAGGCGATTTTGAAGAGAAATTTCATCCCAACCTCATAAGTTAGTAGATTTTAACTTGTTTTCTTCCATTTCCATAAACACCTATTGATTTCTAACCTTTAATTTATGCTTGTTCATGGTAAAAATTAGAGATTTAGGTAAAAATTAAAATTTTGAGAAATTGAGATTATACCTCAAATTGAGGTCGGATTTTTGAAACTAATCACATAATCGGGTTCGGGGGTAAATGTGTAATTGGTTTTTGGTCTCGGGTTTTGACCAAGCGGATCCGAGTTTGTTAACTTTTTCCAAAATTATTAAAGATTGAATCTTTTTCACTCGTGAGTACTTTCTAAAGCTTATTTTGAATTGATTGAACTATATTTGGTTAGATTTGATTGGTTTGGAGGCTAATTTTAAAGGAAATGCCCTGGTTGATCTTTGATTTGATTGCGGAGTGAGGTAAGTATTGGATTTAACCTTGACTTGAGGGAATTAGGAAATTTGAATTATGTGTTATGTCAGCAGTGGCGTAGCTAGAAATTTCACGGAGGGTGTTCAACCTTTGGATAAGTAAATAATTTTTTTTATGAATGGGTGCACCGAATATTTTTATAATAAAATACACAATATTTTGCTAAATCATAAAAACACTTTAACATAATTAACTATTGTATAAATCAAAACTTATATATAAAGGAATCAACAAAAAAAATATTACTACTGAAAGCACAATTTTTCTAATAACCTCGTTAGAAATAATACGAAATACTTTTTTTCTACATAAGGCACTATGCAACCGTCCAACAATTCATCATTTATTCGATTCCGCAAGTCATTCTTGATAAACTTCATTGCAGAAAAAACTCTTTCAACGGTTGCAGTGACAACTAGGAGAAGCAAAGCAAGTTTCACTAAGCATAATACAAGAGGATAAGTAATATACTTCTTTGTCTCAACTAGTTTTTTTGAAAGTTCATCAAGTCCACCTAAATTGGAGAACCTTTGATTAATATCACGTACATCAACAATATAATTAGTAAGTTGATTCTCAAGGACACGCAAATTAAATTCATCAAAGTCATCAGGATATAATTTAGCCATTCTTACTATCTTCGTGATGTCAAAACTAGAAAATGAATCAACTGGATTCATGCAAGCTACTCCATGAAATAAATCACTTGTCACCTCATTGAAATGACCGTTAAGTTCTTGAAGTTGCCAATCAATAATCTTATAAAACACATCCACGCGATAATGATGTAAAGTAGTATGATCAACAAGTTTACGTCGTAATCTTTCAGAGTTAGCACATGGCTCATCAAAATTGGGTATCAGAATATCATGCCTGATACAAAATGTAGATACCTTATTTTTAAATGGATCACATCCATCAACTCTTAACTCTTGAAGCCTTTATTTTTCTACTTCAACAAGTATCATGACATTAGCGATATCTTACTCCTTTTTCTGAAGCGATATATTAAGATCATATGTAACATGAAAGCAACCTCAAACGTTTGAAAACTTCTAAGATATCATGTTGCCTTGGCTCTTTCATCTAAAGTACTTGCATCTTCAACAAGAGTATCAAGTACATCAACAATCGAGTCAAACAAAAGTATAAAATTTCCAAACGACTTGTAGTGAGACCCCCAACGAGTATCACCGGCTCTAACAAGACCAAGCTCTTGATTCAAGCCTTTACCTGTTTCTAGATCACCCATATATAATGCCTCTTGGAGTTTTTATTTTTGGGATTCTCGAAGTTCATCCATACGTTCAAAAGAAGCTTCCAACACATTCAAAATATTTGAAACCAATAGCACAAGTTCTCCCACTTTAACACACTTTTTTGAAACCTCCACAAGAGTTAATTAAAGATGGTGAGCAAAACAATGAATAGAATGAACCGATCTACTTTCTTGTTTAATCAACATTTTAGGATCGTTGATCTCACCTTGCATATTATTTGCCCCGTCATAACATTATACACGTACAGAAGATAAACTTAATGAATGATGAGCAAGTACGTTAACAATTGCTTTCTTTAGGGATAAAGCACTAGTATCAGGAACATGAACAAGTCCAATAAATGCTTCCATCACAAATCCTTTTCTATCAACATATCTTAAAACAATATCCATTTGCTCTTTTCGTGAGACATCAAAAGATTTATCAACTAATAAATAAAAGTAGTCACCATTTAGATCCTCTATTATAGCCTTAATTGTTTCTATCTTACATGCAGTCACAATTTCTTTTTGGATGTCTAGAGAAGTCATTTTATTATTATTTTGGAGCATTTTACAATAAAAAAATCTTAATCTTTTCACATCTATCTCGATACCACGAAAGAACTTCAAGAAAATTACCTTTGTTCAATGACGATTCACTTTCATCGTGACCATAGAGTGCCAATCCTTGATTTGATTCAAGAGAAGTCTTACCGCATCAATTGAAGCATTTAAGCGAAGCCGATATTCATAATTCAATTGATCAGATTGCTTGTCAAATGAAGCATGAATGGACTGTTGTTGTTGCATTAGATCTACACAATTTCTTTTTGCTTGATTATGAACACTATTCGGCCTACCAATATGCTTTGAAAAGCTGTCTTTAATCTTATGCCAATTTCTAAACCCTTTACTTGAAAATACATCACCTCTACCTTGATGAATATTATCACCTTTAAACAAATAACAAGGTAAATAATATGCCGCATTTGTACTCACACTGTATTCCAACCAGTCACCATAATCATCAAACCATTTAGAAAGAAAACGACGCTTTGATCCTGAAAAGTCAGATTGAGGAAGTCATGACTCCGAGGTTGGCGAGGACCAATTCGAAGGTATTCCCTCCTTATTTCATCACGATGGTTTGGATGATAATTCAAAATTGGAATTCTTTCAGGTGGATCATGATTTATAGAATTTAAATCAAGTTTTTGTCTCTGAGCAGAATGCGACGATATTTCTGATTGGTCTACAGTTTTTTCTCGATTAGGTTGATTTTGTGAGATGTAAAACTTGTTTTTGGTACGTTAGTAAAAAAATTCTTCAAGTCCATTGAAACTTCAAATCAAACTAAAATAATAGTCAAGTGCATCACACTAATTAAAAATAGAAAGAACATCTATTAAAAAGCACCGTAAGTACTCACTGTAGTACTACACAAGTCAAAGAAGCTACACTTTACCACCACTCCAGCTTAATTAGCAGGATCCAAGAGCAATATACAAGTTTTACTTCTTAAATATGAGTTTAGGCATCATGAAGGAAATATTTAAAAATCAGATAGTTCCTAATCAATATCCTTTCAGAGAGTTATCATCATAGAAGAAGTCCATAATTAACTTCTACTGTCTCCATCTCGTGCCATGTAAAATGCCTTTATAATATAATGAACGATGAAAATCAAAATCTGAAAATTCAAACTATGTCCCAAATTCATATACACATCCACCAAATATTTTCTTATTTTCTTTTTTAAAGAACAAATATATATTCAGGAATGATGAATCGGGTCATCTAAGTGTCAGTTATTTTATTCTAGTTGTAAATGTTAAGAGATTTAGAAATATTTAGTAAATTTTCAATCTCTAAAGTCTCTAACAATAAAATTTAGATTATAAATTGAGCAAAAAAAAAAAAGAGAGAAAGACATAAGAGTCTAACCTGAAGTTGAATTAAATTTCGAGTTAGAGTGCAAGATTTCACGGGCATCCGACAATAACGCAACAAGCTATCAAGGCAAAAAGCAAGGGATGGTCTTTTATTTTTCTACTCTGTGTTTCTTCTTTCTATTTTGACAAATTTAGGTTTAGGTCTAGTAAAGAGCTGTTAGAAATTTTTATTAAGTTACCTTCAATTAAATAATGATCTTTAATATTATTTATTGAAAAATTAAAAAAGAAAAAGAAAGTCAAAGGTTGGTTGGAATTTGGAAAAGAACGATACTTCTACTTTGGAAAGGAAAACGTGGATCTGAAGGTTACACTTGCATTGCTTTTTGATAATATAATAATATAAAATAATTAGATTATATCAAAAGTTTGCATTGAAATTCGAACCTACAATCAGTGGAACATTTTGCACACCCTTCACCACTGGACAACCTCACCAGGTTGTGTCAAGGGTGTGCAAGCTATTGTATATATTAAAATAAAACAACATTTTACTTATATACGCTGTACAATTTTCCGACGAAGAATGTGCGCATGACCACCCTTGGAGCACTGTAGCTTTGCCACTGGTTATGTGAATTATGTGAGAAAATGGCGTATATGCATGGTGGCAGTGTCTATACGTTGTTAAGATATTTGTTTCCATGTTTTTCGTTATTTCATGATTTATCTTATTCCATACCTTAATTGTTACATGCTTTAATTGCTTTCTATGTCGTAATTGTTATTTGTCATTTAATTATTTCTGTTTTGAATTGTTCGTCCCTTTCATGACTCCGTGCTTATTTGCTACTTGCCTTAATTGTTTTACTTGCACACCTTAATTGCCACATGCTTTACTTGTCCTATTATTTTTGTAATATTTGTTGCATCCTTTGATTATTATGCTGTTCTTTATTGTCTTGCACTCATACTCTTTGATGTAGAAATTCTTATAAATTGAGTTATTGGATTATTTATGTTATTTGAAATTGATTGGGGATCTAGTTGCACGCCACAACGAAAGTTGAAAGATGATGAATTGAAACGGTGGAATAAGGGAGGACCTGGTATTCATAAATGATGATATGGTGGGATCGGATTGCGCATCGCAACTGATTGTATACGTGATACTTGATATTGATTTAATGATAATATGGTGGAATAAGGGAGGATTATGATATTGATAAATGGTGATGAGGTGGGATCGTGTTGTGCGCCACAACAGATTATGTGTGTTATACTTGTTGTTGTTGTTGCTGTTGTTGTGTTAGTTTCAATATTTTTATATGAGATTAAGAGGTTTGTTATTCTAGCCTTTCTCATGGTGAGATTTGAATTCATTTTCATAGAATAACCGTTTTACTTTCATTTCCTGTTTTCTTTCTCTGTTATTATTATTATTACTGCGTACATGATATTGTAAATGGCCCGCTTTAGCCTCGTTACTACTCCGTCGAAGTTAGACTCGACACTTACATAATACATGGGGTCGGTTGTACTCATACTATACTCTACACTTTTTGTGAGATACCAGAGTTGGTCCCAACATCGTTTAGTGAGGTCGCCCAGATCTAGCTACTGGCGAACACTTGTGGTATAGCTGCACGGCATTCGCAGCCCTGAAGTCCCCCTTCTATACCATCCTAGTTGTTTATTTGGATTTAGACACTTTTGTTTTTATTCAAACTATTATTTGTAGTATTCTAGACGCTCATGTAATCGTGACACCAGTTCTAGGATTGTATTTAGATTTCGTCATTTATTACGTTATCTCTTTATTTCAGACTATTCAGTTTTATTGTGGTAAATTGATTTGGATTGGTTAATAACTATATCTAACGTTGGCTTGCCCAACTAGTAAAATATTAGACGTCATCACGGTCCCGAAGGTAGAAATTCCTGGTCGTGATAACTTACAGCTTGGGTTCTCTGTTTCTTTGCTCATAAGAAATCGTTCTATCGAGAAATAATTAGAAAAGAAATTTTCTCTATTGGATTCTCACTAGATCGCATCAATGGATGATTTGAAAAACGTGGTGTGTGTATTTAATCCTCGTTTGGTTTGAGAATAAGATAATATGAAAATCGGGTGTATGTATTTAGTGCTCGTTTGGTTTGAAATAAGTTAATATAGTTGTAGGAATTTAAATTTTATTGGATTTAAGTCCATAAAATTATTTGGATTATAATTTAAATTTAAAATATATTAGTCTAAATAAATATTATGGCCTAATATAATTGGATTAATTATTCAAGTCCATAAATATTGACTGGGGTAGCCTGTTTAATTGGGCTAGAAGTGATGAGTCCACTTCATTAAGCCCAAGATGTCATCATCTTAGAGGCCCAATTTGATACTACGTGTCTAGTGATGTGGCACGCCAAGTCAAACTGTAGAGCCAATAGGATCACGCCACATGTTAAAATGATAAGGCATGCCAAGTCAAATTAAAAAACTAGTGAAATCATGCCACATGTACAAGTGACATATTCTGACCAATCAAATGCGTCCTTGTCACGCTTCAATCTGATTGATTTTTAAGAAAAACACTTTTGGGAAAAATCGATTTTCAAAATAAGCTGATTTTTGCATCTCGGCCAAACGTGCTATATATATATATATTGTTGCACGCTCACATCTTTTCTCTCCTTTGTAGTTTGTAGTTTGTACTTTGTACTATAGCCCAATATAAGTTTTTACTTTTTTAGTCCTATTCATGGTAAGTAGTGGCCAATGACAGGAGAGACTGAGAGCATGTAGTTTTGCAAACCTTACGATAGATTTCCATATATAATATGTGCATATCGTGGGATATTCTAATTATCAAATTTTTTTTCACTCATTCGACTGGTCGTTTTGAATATTATAACTCTATTTCCCTATTTACTGCTCAATTTATGTTTTGCTATTGATTTATGACTTATCGGGTTAGTTGGTTCGGGTCCGGAAGGAATTCAGAGTGAAATGAGACACTTAGTCTCATAATTGAAAAAATTAAGTTAGAAAAGTGGACTGGATATGGACCTATGTGTAAACAACCTCGGATTAGAATTCTGATAATTCCAATAGCTCCGTATGGTGATTTCGGACTTAGGAGCGTGTCCGAAAGAATTTTTAGAGGTCCGTAGAGGAATTAGACTTGAAATGCCGAAAGTTAAATTTTTCGAAAGTTTGACAGAGGGGTTGACTTTTTGATATCGGGGTCGAAATCCGATTTTGAAAATTTTAATAGGTATGTTATGTCATTTATGACTTGTGTGCAAAATTTGAGGTCAATCGGACGTGATTTGATAGGTTTCGGCATTATTTGTAGAAATTAGAAATTTCAAAGTTCAATAGGCTTGAATTGGGGCGTAATTTATGGTTTTAGCGTTGTTTGAGGTGATTTGAGGATTCGACTAAGTTCGTATGATGTTTTAGGACTTGTTGGTATATTTGGTTGAGGTCCCGAGGGCCTCGGGTGAGTTTCAGATGGTTAACGGATCAAAAATTGAACTACAACAGCTGTTGCAATTTCCTTATGTTGGAAATTTCTTCTGCTAGAATCGAGCTCAGAAATCTCTCAGAATCGAGCCCAGAAATCGAGCTCAGATGTGAGCCCAGATCGAACCCAGGGTCGAGGGCCACGATCAATTCCATGATCGAGCGCATGATCGAGCCCAGGGTCGAGGGTCACGGTCGAAGGCAGGGTCGAAGACATGATCGAAGGCCTAGAATCGAGAACCAAGATCGAGGTCCATGATCGAGGCCCAGGATTAAGGACCTCGATCGAAGGCCAAGATCGAGGCAGAACCGAGGTTGTCTGGGCAGAATTATAAAAATAGGGATTTCGTCCCATTCGTCATTTTTGACAAATTGGAGCTTGAGGAGAGGCGAGTTTTGATATATTTTCAAGGAAAACTTGAGGTAAGTCCCTTGTGATCATTTCTACTCCATAATATTGAATTATCATCGAATAATCCGACTAGATTATATGATTTTGAGGTGTAAATCGGAGATTGGAACTTAGAAATTTGAAAATAAGATTTGTAGATTTGAGGGTCGAGTTGAGGTCGAATTTTGGTAAAATTGGTATGGGTAGACTCGTGGTTGAATGGGCTTTCGAATTTTGTAACTTTTGTCGGGTTCCGAGATGTGGGCCCCACGGGCAATTTTTGAGCTAAATTTAGGATTTTTATGAAAAATTAGTATTTTCTTATGGTATAATTCCAATAAATTTTATTGATTGAAACGAATTATTTGTGACTAGATTCGAGGTATTCGGAGGCCGATTTGCGAGGCAAAGGCATAGCAGAGTAAATAGTTTCACATTTTGAGATAAGTAACGGTTTTAAATCTGGTCCTGAGGGTATTAAACCCCGGATTTTGGTATCATGTGATTATTTTGGAGGTGACGCACATGCTAGGTGACGGGTGTGTGGGCGTGCACCGAGGAGATTATGACTTGGTCCGTCCTGAAAAACTGTAAAGTTGAATAATTTGTTGTTAGCTATATGTTCTTTATGTGTTGATAAAAATTTGACTATAAATCATGTTAGAAATCATGCTTAGGCTATGTGATAGTACTGTTGGGACCCACAGAGGTCGCGTACTTGTTGAATTTCCTGCTAAATGCTATATGTACTCAGTCTCAGTTTTTACTTGCATATTTTATCTTAGTCTCTGTTATTATTATTGATACATCATATCATTGTTGTTTGGGCTAATTTCATGATTAATGAGAGCCCGAGAGAGTGTGGAGAGATTTATGACTGAGAGAGGCCGATGGCCTGATTGTGAGATATTGATATCATAGCACGTGAGTTGTCCGTGCAACATGTGAGTTGGCCGTGCAGATCCTTATTTTATACTATAGAATGTGAGTTGGCCGTGCGGATCCTTATATTATACTATAGCACGTGAGTCGGCCGTGCGGATCCAGATATTTATATTATGGCACGTGAGTTGTCCGTGCAGATTATAGCGCTTGGGCTGTGTTACACCCTATATTTTCGTAAATAAAACTGCGTCGTGAGCAAACTAATGTAGGACCCAAAGAAATGAGATCATCTTTGAAAATATATAAAACAAGTTAATCATGTTACCTTGAAAGTTACAAATATTGAAGATCATGAACAACAAGTACAAAGAGGGTTGAAGGTTTAGAAGCTAAAGGAATTGAAAAAAATAATGTTTCGTCGAAAGCCGACAAATTGGGAATGTTATAGCATGTACTTTTGAGATGAGACCAGGGTATTTTATATGATAAGGAGGTTATGTTACGATTTATGTTATTCATATGATAGTCGTGTGTTATGTTTTGAAGTCAAGCGAGTGGTGGAACAAAAGTCGATGAAAGTCATCACAAGTTACGTTCATAAGTTTTACTGAAACTTTGGGTCAAATGTAACTACAATTTTCTCCTAATATACTTAGAGTTATGGGGTTTTCCACCCATCAAATTCAAGATCTATGCGTCTACTTTCCAACGCATTAAACCGTTTGTCAATATGATATCTGAGTAGAGAGATATGGGCATTTTTGCGAGACTGCGCAGACTGTCACCTACTTGCTTAAACAAGAATCCAAAACTGGGCCTGTTCGGGTCGTCCAAAAATGGGCCTGTTCGGGTCGTTCAAAGAGGCCTTTTTAAAGTCCTATCCCCTTCATATATTAGTCTGATAATAGGGCAAAATAACCAGATTCATTCTCTGCAAAATGCCTCCCAAATATTTCCCCCAAACCCCAATTGATTTCCTCCCCCTTTCAAGTTCTAATCGGAGGTAAAGCCTAGAGTTTGAAGAACCAAGATAGGAGTCGAGTTATCCAACAAATAAGGTAAGTTTACTGCTCTCTTTCATCCATTTTTTTGTGTTGTAGATGTATAGTAATTCGTTCTATATTTGTAAGAACTCATGGGACGGTGATCGAAAGCCATGGGTTCGAGTTATTCACTTGTAGCGGACTGTTTTGTGTACTGTTTTGTGGACTGTTTTGTGGTGCTTTTGGGCTGCGTGTTTTACTACTGTTTTGTGGAGTTTTGGAGGAGGAAGGGTGTGGAGAAACACCACATAAATTCAGGATGTTGGGCTGGTCATTCGTCGTAACATTTTCGGGTTGTTGACACTACTACGGTGGTCGTTTTGTGTATGAAGAGATTGGGGTGTGTTGGGCTGTTTTGTAGTATTGTATGGTGTGCATAAGGTTGGAAAATAATGTATATATATTGTTATTGTTGTTTTTGGTGTTGTTGGTGTTATCTTGAATTTGGAGGACGTAAGGATTATAGGGGAAATGATGTCCGTTTTAATACAAAATAAGCATGTCGTTCGTTGTGCGATAGTTATACGTTTCATAACTTAATGATAGTATTATTATCGTTGTTGTAGATTAAGGTGAGAAGAGGCGAGTTCAACTTGGTGATTGAAAAGAGTGTGATAAGGTATGTTAAGGCTAAGCCTTCCTTCATTTTGGCATGATCTCGTAGCTACATGTGTTAGTAATGAGACATAAAGAGAAGTTCGTATTCATGAATTTATTCACATTATTCTAGTCTCATAAGTTATAATATTATTCCTTATCGAGACTCTATATTCAATTTAGTATTGTATTCTTTCAGTCAAGAGAGCAGCAAGCCTATATATACAGTATTACAGTATTTTCATTACCATCGAGCTATAATCGATGGGCAGGCCCCTATTGGGCAACCTCTGATCAGATGGAAAGTTATATACCGAGCCTACTATGGCCGAGCGCCTATGAGCGAAGCCCAGCATGGTCGAGATACATAGCCTAGTATGGCCGAGCGCCTATGAGCGAGCCTACTACGGCAGAGCAGTTATATATACCGAGCCTTATAAGGCCGGACAATTATTTTACTTACTATATTGAAGGAGTTGAGTCAGTATCAACAGGTAAGTATATCTCCAGAACATCTTTGACTCCCAATTACTTTCAGTTATTATATTATCAGTTCAGTTTCAACTTTCAATTATGTTATCGCTTTATATACTCGGTACATTATTTTGTACTGACGTCCCTTTTTTGGGGACGCTGCATTTCATGCATTCTGGTTCAGATAGACAGACGGGTATACCTCCTCAGTAGGTGTTTCCAGAGTTCAGCCTGATCGGTAAGCTCCACATCCTTCGGAGTTATCGGGTCTAGGTTTTTGTGTACATCTTCTGTATGTATGTATATATGTTATGGGTAGGTCGGGGCCCTGTTCCGATCACAATATATCTATCAGTAGAGGCTTGTAGATATATCCTGTCAGTTAGTGCATTATGTTGGGCTTGTAGGCCTGGTATGTATATTTTGGTGGTTTGTCAGTTGTAGTAGTTATGACGGCCTTGTCGGCCCAACTTTATATTGATGTTTAGTCAGCGCTAGTTTTCATTCAATTTTATATTTTGCTTCGCAAATTGTCTTGCAAGGTGGCCCCTTGGCCAAATTATGACATTATATGTTCAGAGTCCCTTAGTCGCAATTTGGTACACTAGGTTAGTTGAGGCACCGGGTGCCAGTCTCGCTTCCAGGTCGGGGCGTGACAAACTTGGTATTAGAGTAGTTCTATCCTAGGGAGTCTACAAGCCGTGTCTAGTAGGATCTTATTTATAGATGTGTTGTGCACCACATTATATAAGCGGGGAGCTACAGGGCATTTAGGAGTTGGTTACCCTTCTTTCAAATCTAAATCGTGCTGTAGAACTGAGTTATAGGAAATTTGAGTTAAACTTACGTGTTCGTGTTTTCATACACAGATGATGGTGACTAAGAAGACTACGGCTAGCCAGAAGGGAGATACAACAACAGGTGAGGGGACCAGCAGGGTACCCCCAGTAGATGGGTCCCAGTCTGAGGCCCAAGGCGAGACACCTACTCAGCCATTACCGACTCCTCCACCACCTGAGGAGATTCCTAGGGATACCGCACATCCAGTGCCCCCTCCACTTCCACCAGATCAGGACTTGAGGAGTGCGGTGCATTTGTTGACATAATTGGTAGCTACCCAGCAACAAGCTAGGGCATCAGCTAGTGCAGGATCTTCTGAGGGGTCTGGGATTTCAAGGGTCCGAGAGTTTATTGCTTTGAGTCCCCCCAGAGTTTACGGGGTTAGATCACAGGGAGGACCTGCAGGATTTTATAGATAAGCTTTACAGAATCTTTTGGGTTATGCATGCCACAGAGAAAGAAGCAGTTGAGCTAGCAACTTTTCGACTCCGAGATATAGCCATCCTTTGGTACGAGGGATGGGAGAGGTCCAGGGAACGTGATGCACCTCCAGCTAGTTGGGAGAATTTTTCAGATGCTTTTCTTGACCAGTACTTACCGCAGGAGATCCGACAGGCTCGAGTCGATCAGTTTCTGGCCCTTAAGTAGGGCAATATGAGTGTTCGAGAGTATAGTCTCCGTTTTGACTCATTAGCCAGATATGCACCATCCATAGTTGCTACTATGCATGACAGGATCCACAGGTTTATAGCAGGGTTAGCCACAGAGTTGACCGAGGCATGTGCCACCGCTGCATTGCATGATAATATGTATATCTCCCGGATTCAGGCATTCGCTCAAAATATAGAAAGGGGTAGGCATCGACATCAGGGTACAGAGAGGACTGAGCAAGGGCAGCGTAAGAGGAAGCGATTTCCTAGGTTTCAGGAGAAGTCTCGGGGTAGTTATAGGCCCCGGTATTTCGGACGGCCACCTAGGCCTCCACCATCTCAGTTGCAGGGTTACAGGTATGACCGCTATACTCAGTCAGGACTAGGTGAGAGCTCGCGGGCGTCAGTTTTGCAACGACAATGAGGTCCAAGGCAGACATGGTCATTTCCGCTGCGGTGTGACATCTGTGGTAGAGGACACTTGGGCCAATGCCGAGCAGGTTCTGATGCTTATTATACATGTGGGCGTCCGGGGCATATGGTGCGAGATTGCCCAAAAAGAGATTCTGGGGGTATGGCATAACCAGCATGTTCAGCAACAGGATCATCTATGTTTGTGCATCCTTCTGGGCGCGAGTCTCAATCTTCGGCTGGTAGAGGTCGAGGCAGAGGTAGAGGTTCCAGTTCAGGTGTTAATCAGAACCGTATTTATGCTTTAGCGGGTTGACATGACCAGGAGTCTTCACCAGACGTTGTGACAGGTATATTGACCATTTGCTCTCACGATGCTTATGCCTTGATAGACCCAGGATCTACTTTATCATATATTACCCCATTTGTCGCGAGGAAATTTGGTATAATGCCTGAAATACTAAGTGATCCTTTTGCGGTATCTACACCGGTCGGAGAATCGATTATTGCTAGATGGGTTTACCGAGGTTGTACGGTGAGAGTTTGTAGTCGTCAGACCTCAGCCGACCTAGTTGAGTTAGAGATGATGGATTTTGATGCTATCATGGGCATGGACTGGTTTTCAGCTTGCTATGCTACAGTTGATTGCCGAGCAAAGGCAACTAGATTTCATTTTCCAGGTGAGGCAGTCCTTGAATGGGTAGGTAATACAACGACACCCAGAGGTAGGTTTATTTCCTATCTGGAGGCGAGGAAAATGATTGCAAAAGGGTGCATTTACCATATTGTGCGAGTTAGAGATGCAGATGCTGAGATATCTACACTTCAGTCTATTCCCGTAGTCAATGAGTATGCAGATGTGTTTCCAGATGAACTTCCAGGTATTCATCCAGAGCGAGAGATTGATTTTAGCATCGATTTGCTTCCAGAACTCAACCAATATCCACCCCTCCGTATAGAATGGCACCTGCCGAATTAAAAGAGTTGAAGGAGCAGTTAAAAGATTTGCTGGAGAAAGGTTTCATCAGGCCTAGTACCTCACCTTGGGGTGCACCGGTACTCTTTGTGCGGAAGAAAGACGGCTCGTTGAGGATGTGTATCGATTATAGGCAGCTGAACAAGGTAACTATTAAGAATAAGTATCCACTTCCAAGGATTGATGATTTGTTTGATCAGTTGCAGGGGGCTAGATTCTTTTCAAAGATAGATTTGAGATCGGGATACCACCAGGTCAGAGTTCGGGAGAAAGATATTCCAAAGACAGCCTTCAGGACCCGATATGGCCACTTCGAGTTCCTTGTCATGTCCTTCGGGTTGACGAATGCTCCCGCCGTATTTATGGACTAATCTGTTCGTGATATTATTTATTGATGATATTCTGGTCTATTCAAGTTCAGAGGATGAGCATGTGGACCACTTGCAAGCGGTACTCCAAACCCTCCGTGATCGTAAGTTGTATGCTAAGTTTTCTAAATGTGAGTTCTGGTTGAAGTCTGTAGCATTCTTGGGGCATATTGTATCCGATGAAGGTATAAAAGTAGACACTCAAAAGATTGAGGCCGTGAAATCTTGGCCTAGACCTACCACTCCGACAGAGGTTCGTAGCTTTCTAGGCTTAGCAGGATACTACCGGAGATTCGTAGAGGGTTTTTCTTCCCTTTCGGAACCATTGACGAAGTTGACGCAGAAATCAACTAAGTTTAAATGGACGGAGGCTTGCGAGCGGAGTTTCCAAGAGCTTAAGAACAAGTTGACCTCAGTGCCAGTTCTAACACTTCCAGAGGGTCTAGAGGTTTATGTCGTGTATTATGATGCCTCCGGTGTTGGGTTAGGATGTGTCCTGATGCAACATGGGAAGGTAATTGCTTATGCTTCAAGGCAGTTAAGGAAGCACGAGAAGAATTATCCAACCCACGATCTCGAGTTAGCTGCGGTTGTCCATGCACTTAAGATATGGCGGCATTATTTATATGGTGTTCATGTTGATGTATTTACCGATCATAAAAGTCTGCAATATATATTCAAGCAAAAAGAGTTGAATTTGCGACAGAGGCGATGGCTTGAGTTATTGAAAGATTATGATGTTAATATTCTCTACCATCCAGGGAAAGCTAATGTTGTAGCAGACGCCTTAAGTCGCCGATCTATGGGTAGCTTAGCACATGTAAAGGCCGAGAAAAGACAATTAACTAGAGAGATTCATCAATTGGCTTGTTTGGGGGTTCGGTTAGTAGATTTCGACGATGGTGGAGTTGTACTCCAAAACACTGCAAAATCATCTCTCATAGCTGAAGTCAAGGAAAGGCAGTACGATGACCCAGAGTTGGTCGAGTTGAGAGAGCGAGTTCCGCAGCAGAAGAATCCATTATTAGAGCTCAAGGGAGATGGAGTTCTCAGATATAGGGGTCGTTTGTGCGTTCCAGATGTAGCAGGGCTACGAGATAGGATTATGTCAGAGGCACATTATTCGTGGTACTCCATTCATCCTGGGTCGACGAAGATGTATCATGACATTAAGGATGTGTACTGGTGGAACGATATGAAGAAGAACATTGCTGAGTTTGTCGCCCAGTGTCCTAGTTGCCAGCAGGTGAAAATAGAGCATCAGAAGCCCGGAGGGCTAATGCAGACTATAGAGATCCCGACATGGAAATGGGAGGCGATAAACATGGACTTTGTTACGGGTTTACCTCGTTCTCATCGTAAGTTCGATTCTATATGGGTGATAGTCGATAGGCTCACTAAATCAGCTCATTTTCTACCTGTCAGATCTACATATACAGCAGAAGATTATGCAAAGTTATATATTAAGGAGATAGTGCGGCTACACGGAGTACCAGTATCTATTATATCTGACCGTGGGGCTCAATTTACAGCACATTTTTGGAGGTCATTTCAGAGAGGTCTAGGGACTCAGGTGAATCTCAGCACAGCTTTTCATCCACAGACTGATGGCCAAGCCGAGCGCACAATTCAGTCGCTCGAGGATATGTTACGAGCATGTGTGTTAGATTTTAAAAGAAGTTGGAATGAACATCTACCTCTTGTCGAGTTTGCATATAATAACAGTTACAACTCCAGTATTCGGATGGCTTCGTACGAGGCTTTGTATGGGCGTAAGTGCAGATATCCTATAGGGTGGTTTGATGTTGGAGAATCTGGGTTATATGGGCCAGACCTAGTTCAGCAGGCCGTAGAGAAAGTAAAGCTCATCCGGGAGCGACTGTTGACAGCTCAGAGTCGCCAGAAGTCATATTCTGACATGCGGCGACGAGACTTAGAGTTTGAGATTAATGACTAGGTATTCTTAAAGGTATCCCCTATGAAGGGCGTGATGAGGTTTGGCAAGAAAGGCAAGCTTAGCCCACGGTATATTGGGCCTTACATGATTATTTAGAGAGTGGGCCAAGTAGCTTATGAGTTAGAATTGCCCTCAGAATTGGAGTTAGTCCATCCGATTTTTCACGTATCTATGCTACGAAAGTGCATTGGAGATCCTACCAGAGTGGTATCCACAGATGATGTACAAATTACGGAGGACTTGTCATACAAGGAAATTCCAGTTTCCATCTTAGACCGACAAATTCGCAAGCTACGAAATAAGGAGGTAGCCTCCATGAAGGTTTTATGGAGAAGCAATAATGTGGAAGAGATGACATGGGAAGCGGAGGAAGAAATAAAGTATAAATACCCCCATCTATTTCAAACTGAAGATATGGCTCGAGATGGGATGCTACAACACAACTCTATTCAGGCTAGTAGGTCATCAGGTAAGCTCTTATTTTCTGACTTTCAGTATTTATGATTTATGACTCTTTGAGGCAAAATGTTGTTATTTATAGACATTGGCCATGTGTGGCATGCATAGTATGTTTTCTGGCTGCATGCAAGTTCATTATAGTCTAGTGTACGGAGGAAACTCTTGCAAATTTTTTCCGAAGTCTCTAGAAGTAAACATTCGAGGACGAATGTTCCCAAGGGGGGAATGATGTTATACCCTATATTTTCGTAAATAAAACTGCGTCGTGAGCAAACTAATGTAGGACCCAAAGAAATGAGATCATCTTTGAAAATATATAAAATAAGTTAATCATATTACCTTGGAAGTTACGAATATTGAAGATCATGAACAACAATTACAAAGAGGGTTGGAAGGTTTAGAAGCTAAAGGAATTGAAAAAAATAATGTTTCGTCGAAAACCGACAAATTGGGAATGTTATAGCATGTACTTTTGGGATGAGACCAGGGTATTTTACATGATAAGGAGGTTATGTTACGATTTATGTTATTCATATGATAGTCGTGTGTTATGTTTTGAAGTCAAGAGAGTGGTGGAACAAAAGTCGATGAAAGTCATCACAAGTTACATTCATAAGTTTTACTGAAACATTGGGTCAAATGTAACTGCAATTTTATCCCAATATACTTAGATTTATGGGGTGTTCCACCCATCAAATTAAAGATCTATGAGTCTACTTTCCAACACATTAAACCGTTTGTCAATACGATATCTGAGTAGAGAGATATGGGCATTTTTGCGAGACTGCGCAGACTGTCAACTATTTGCTTAAACGAGAATCCAAAACTGGGCCTGGTCGGGTCGTCCAAAAATGGGCCAGTCCGGGTCGTTCAAAGAGGCCTTTTTAAAGTCCTATCCCCTTCATATATTAGTCTGATAATATGGCAAAATAACCAGACTCATTCTCTGCAAAACTCCTCCCAAATATTTCCCCCAAACCCCAATTGATTTCCTCCCCCTTTCAAGTTCTAATCGGAGGTAAAGCCTAGAGTTTGAAGAACCAAGCTAGGAGTCGAGTTATCCAACAAATGAGGTAAGTTTACTGCTCTCTTTCATCCATTTTTTTGTGTTGTAGATGTATAGTAAGTCGTTCTATATTTGTAAGAACTCACGGGACGGTGATCGGAAGCCGTGAGTTCGAGTTATTCACTTGTAGCGGACTGTTTTGTGTATTATTTTGTGGACTGTTTTGTGGTGCTGTTGAGCTACGTGTTTTACTACTGTTTTGTGGAGTTTTGGAGGAGGAAGGGTATGTAGAAACACCACATAAATTCAGGATGTTGGGCTGGTCGTTCGTCGTAATATTTTCGGGTTGTTGACACTACTACGGTGGTCGTTTTGTGTATGAAGAGATTGGGGTGTGTTGGGCTGTTTTGTAGTATTGTGTGGTGTGCATAAGGTTGTAAAATAATGTATATATGTTGTTATTATTATTTTTGGTGTTGTTGGTGTTATCTTGAATTTGGAGGACGTAAGGATTATAGGGGAAATGCTGTCCGTTTTAATACAAAATAAGCATGTCGTTCGTTGTGCAATAGTTATACGTTTCATAACTTAATGATAGTATTATTATCGTTATTGTAGATTAAGTGAGAAGAGGCGAGTTCAACTTGGTGATTGAAAAGAGTGTGATAAGGTATGTTAAGGCTAAGCCTTCCTTCATTTTGGCATGATCTCGTAGCTACATGTGTTAGTAATGAGACATAAAGAGAAGTTCGTATTCATGAATTTATTCACATTATTCTAGTCTCATAAGTTATAATATTATTCCTTATCGAGACTCTATATTCAATTTAGTATTGTCTTCTTTCAGTCAAGAGAGCAGCAAGCCTATATATACAATATTACAGTATTTTCATTACCATCGAGCTATAATCGATGGGCAGGCCCCTATTGGGCAACCTCTGATCAGATGGAAAGTTATATACCGAGCCTACTGTGGCCGAGCGCCTATGAGCAAGCCCAGCATGGTCGAGATACATAGCCTAGTATGGCCGAGCGCCTATGAGCGAGCCTACTACGGCAGAGCAGTTATATATACCGAGCCTTATAAGGCCGGACAATTATTTTACTTACTATATTGAAGGAGTTGAGTCAGTATCAACAGTTTAAGTATATCTCCAGATCATCTTTGACTCCCAATTACTTTTAGTTATTATATTATCAGTTCAGTTTCAACTTTCAATTATGTTATCGCCTTATATACTCGGTACATTATTTTGTACTGACGTCCCTTTTTTGGGGACGCTGCATTTCATGCATGCAGGTTCAGATAGACAGACGGGTATACCTCCTCAGTAGGTGTTTCCAGAGTTCAGCCTGATCGGTAAGCTCCACATCCTTCGGAGTTATCGGGTCTAGGTTTTTGTGTACATCTTCTGTATGTATGTATATATGTTATGGGTAGGTCGGGGCCCTGTTCCGATCACAATATATCTATCAGTAGAGGCTTGTAGACATATCCTGTCAGTTAGTACATTATGTTGGGCTTGTAGGCCTGGTATGTATATTTTGGTGGTTTGTCAGTTGTAGTAGTTATGACGGCCTTGTCGGCCTAACTTTATATTGATGTTTAGTCATTGCTAGTTTCCATTCAGTTTTATATTTTGCTTCGCAAATTGTCTTGCAAGGTGGCCCCTTGGCCAAATTATGATATTATATGTTCAGAGTCCCTTAGTCGCAATTTGGTACACTAGGTTAGTTGAGGCACCGGGTGCCAGTCTCGCTTCCAGGTCGGGGCGTGACAGGCTGTAGGAGCCCCCCCGGAGTCTGTACACCCCTAGTGAGCGCGGGTACCCAATGAGAGTAAGTGATGAGGGCTGGGAGCCTAGTGAGTGATTGTTGTCCTAAGAGGTTGTATTTGATTTTCATTTGTTGTTGCACTTAGTTGCTATTTGTCATTGTTGTGAAATCTCTGAAAGATTGTTGATATACAGATTACATGAACAAGAACAGTATAAAAATTGATTTGACATTAAACTTCCAGATTTGATAGCATGTCTATTCTTTGCTGGAATTACTGGAAATGAACCATAACTATGTAGCTCGTTACTATCTTCAAATCCTTATTTATTATTGTTACTTGCTGAGTTGGTTGTACTCATACTACACCCTGCACTTCGTGTGCAGATCCAGGTATTCCCGGACATAGCAGGTGTTGATCCTTTCGCGCGGTTGCTTTTTAGGAGATTTTGAGGTTGCTGCCGTATTCCGCAGACCTTGTCTCTCTTTCTCTCTCTCTTTGTTTACTGTATTTGGTCTGAGACTATTATAGACTATATTTTCCAGACTTGTATTCATATTAGATGCTCATGTACTCAGTGGCACCAGGTTTTAGGGAGTGTTTATATTGTATTTAAATATTATATTTTCAACCTTAAAGAGAAGTTTTGGTTTATTGAGATTATCGGCTTGCCTAGTATCGAGATATGCGCCATCATGACAGGTTGGGATTTTGGGTCGTGACAATTAGTTTACCTCAATCTTTTCCGTCGTATTGTTTATGTTTGGACATACATTTAACTTGAAAAAAAAGTTAAAGTTTTATAAGATGAAAAGATTTTCACTTTAAAAACTCATCATCAAAAACTAACTAAAAGATCAATCCAATCTATAACCAAACATTGTTATAGTCCTTTTATCCATAGAAATATTTTAAATATTGTTTGGTTATATATTAGAATAACCACTTCTTATTTATTACTTTTTCAAGTAAATAATATTTTCTCCCATAAAATATCGATATTTTTTTAAGTGAAATTTATGTTCAAATACTACATAGTCATTTTTTATTGCATGACGTAGTTGGTAAATTAAAATAAATTTGATACTACCTAACTTGATATCTACGAGTATGACAAAATAGTGCTATGACACATGGAATGTGTATTGACAAAATAAGTGTAAGACATGCTGAATCTGTTGATACTAGTTTGCACTAATAATATTGGTTTTTGCTAAGTAAATATTGTACTCGATTTTAGTCTTAATTGTTATAAAATAAAGACTGTAAAGTAAATAAATCGAAAACAAGTATAAAGGAAGATTGATATTTTTATTCAACTTCAAACTGATGTACATAATGAACTGAATTCTCCTCTATTTATAGAGAAAAGGAAGCTGCTACTGCAAGCTGCTTGTAAGCTGCTACTGTAAGTTGCTGTGTAAGCTGCTACTATAAGCTGTTGTGTAAGTTGATGTGTAAGGTAAATGAACAACAACAACAACAAAGATGCTTGTACTGGAAGTTGGGTATCCTGCGCTGGACTGCTTTCTGTCCTAAAATTGCTTATCCTCATAGATAAGTTTAATTTAAACTTATAGTTAGATTTCTAGGATGTCTTTTAACAAAGTTTTGTGCCATGGAGGATTAGCTGAAGCCCATTAGAGAGAAGTGAGGATGGGTAGCTTTGAAGTGTGATGGGCAGTAAAAAACTAGGAACCTCCTTGGCTTTGGAAAATTTTCTTTCTAACATTAGTTAACGTAACGCTTGAACCTTTCTAGGGGGAGAAGGGAATTACTATTCCAATGTTG
Source organism: Nicotiana tabacum (assembly GCF_000715075.1). Taxonomy (NCBI): domain Eukaryota; kingdom Viridiplantae; phylum Streptophyta; class Magnoliopsida; order Solanales; family Solanaceae; genus Nicotiana; species Nicotiana tabacum. Next base: position 125,189,380 of record NC_134094.1, on the reverse strand, counting down.
TTCCAACCATGAGGAGCTTGGTGTAGCAGGAAGCGGTCACTTAGAATTTGGACACTCTTGTTTTAGATTGAGTTGTGGCTAGGAAATCACTACAACACAAGATTAGGAAGGATGTGTTAAAATTAGTTATTAATATAGGTTTATTCTTGCTGTTGGGTTTTTGTTTCTCTTCCCCCCCCCCCCCCCGCGGTTTTTTTAACCTTTTGTTTTGGACTAACTTCGACAAGAGTGAGTTGCTCTAATGGTGAGCATCCTCCACTTCCAACCAAAAGGTTGTGAGTTCGAGTCACCCCAAGAGCAAGATGGAGAGTTCTTGGAGGGAGGGAGCCGATGGTCTATCGAAAACAGCCTCTCTACCCTAGGGTAGGGGTAATGCCTGCATACAATCTACCCTCCCCAGACTCCACTAGTGGGATTATACTGGGTTGTTGTTGTTGTTGTTGTAAATGAACATCCATAATATAATATATTTATAACACTCTCCCTTGGATGTTCATTACAAGATATTGTGCCTCGTTAAAACCTTACTAAGAAAAACTCAGTGGGAAAAATCCCAGTTAAGTAAAAAGAATACACATATTTAGTAATACGCAATTCTAACTGCCTTATTTAAAACCTTACAAGAAAAAACCCATAGGAAAACCCTTAGTAAGGAAAAAAGAGTACAACGCGTATTTCACTCCCTCTGATGAAAACCTTGTTCCAAATATTTGAGTCTCCGTATTCTAATCTTGTATACCATCTTCTCAAAAGTTGAAGTTGGTAAAGTGAACAAATCTGCTGGATTGTCACTTGAACGGATTTGTTGCATATCAATGTCACCATTTTTCAGAAGATGATGTGTATAGAATAATTTTGGTGAAATGTGCTTCGTTCTATCTCATTTTATAAATCATCCCTTTAATTGGGCTATGCATGTAGCATTGTCTTCGTATAATATTGTGGGGGATTTTATCACATTCCAACCCATATTTTTCTCGAATAAAATGAATCACATATATCAACCATACGCATTCCCTACTTGCTTCATGAATAACTATTATCTCAGCATGATTTGAATAAGTAGCAGCAATAGATTACTTTGTGAAGCGCCATGATATGACAGTACCTCCACGTGTAAACACATACCCGATTTGAGAACGAATTTTATGGGGATCGGATAAGTAACTTGCATCTGCATACCTCCACCTTTGTTAGCTTTAGCAAGATACATAAGTGCACTAATTGCACTGAGATAGAGTATTTCAGGACCAAAGAGTTCTTCATCCTCTTCTAGAGGTCGGAACAGATTCTTATTCAATTCATGTGATCGAACACCCATTTGGTGTACTTAATGAGTGTGTTTTGTCCATGTAAAAGCATTTTAAGACCTTTTCTGTATAGATAGATTGATGGATAAAGATACCTTCTGCTAAATATTCAATTTGCAGACTAAGACAAAGTTTTTCCCTTTGGAGCTCTTCTGGAGTTCCTATGAGATTTATGCCATTAACATAAACAACAAGTATAACAAACTATGATATTTTTTTTTCCTCGTAAAAACGCATGGACAAATGCCATCATTTATATAACCTTCATTCATCAATTCAGTGAGGCGATTATATCACATGCGCCCAGATTGATTTAAACCGTACAAAGATCTTTGTAATCTGATTGAATACATTTCACGATATTTTGAACTATATGCTTCAGGCATTTTAAATCCTTCAGGGATCTTCATATAGACTTAATCAAATGAGTCATATAGGTTATGACTTGCATTTAGATGGCACGACATCTTCAGGTGTCTGGACTACAGGTCAGATCCTCATAATCTTTTACAATATTGTGAACTATATGGTATCAAATATATCGTCGACGATCGTTTTGTATCGGTTCGCAAGTGACATAACTTGTTGAGATTTCATCACTTCCCTTATTTTCAGGTACCTAAATTTCTTCTGCAGTTTCATAAAATGTTATGTCATGGGCTCTTCTAGAGCTCATTTCCTCCTCATTATGATCATTTTGATCATTTGCTCATATCCTTTTCAAGGATTGTTACCTTTGAAACCGATCGATTTACTACGTTTCATGTGTGCAGTAAACTTTATCCTTCATGGATTTAATTTTAATAGGAGCATTTGCAGCTGAAATATGATATTTAATTTTGGATCAGAAAATACTTCTGACATTTGACTTGAATTATCTTCTAAGTGAGAATCATATTAATGATAATTCGATTCATATAGCATATTTTTCAGTTGTTTATTCCATCCCCCAAATGTTAGAAAAACTAACTCGTATCCTTAATCTTCTCTCGGAAGCCTATCTTTGTGCATTGGTAGAGAAATTAATCATATACCACACATCAAAAGTTATTAGATAGTAAAAATATTTGGTTTCTGATCCTAAACCAATTGTGAGGGGATGACTTATCATATTTTGTTGGTCTGATGCATACAAGTGATGTTGTATGCAATTTAGAAAATCTTAGACTAACACATGAAGATTTGTTCTCATAAGCAATAGTTTAGCCATTAATAGGAGATATTCAATACTAAACTAGTTTGGATATAAAACAACATCATCAAGATGAACTATCTTGATTTCATAATCTAAAAATTATGCTCTTAATTGAGAAAGACAATTTCACATGCCAAACTGCAGGTTGACAATAAAGACACATGTAACCATCTCCTATATGCATTTATAAGTGATTCACATAATAGGTGAATGGGCCCATATTCACCTTTTATATATTCCAGAATTCATGGGTTTTAGTCCCAATTTTAGGTGGTATAATCAATTTATTATGAGAACAAGCAACACAAAAGAATTCTTGAAGAATCTTCTAGTTCTTCAGTATGTGCTTATCTGAATTCTCAAATAGCTTATTTACAAATGGCAAACGAAAACTTCAAGTTTATCATGGCATGTGCTATATCTTAGTAAGCTTTTGGTTTACTATGGCATAAACTTTTGCATTAGTAAACTTCTGCTCTACTGTAGCTACTTTTGTATCAGCGAATTTTTGATTTACTGTAGCTACTTTTGCCTCAGTAAATTTCTGGTTTACTGTGACTGCTTTTGCATTAGTAAACTTCTGGTTTACTGTGATACATGATGTAGTACAAATTGAAGAATAAGGTGGGTAACTTCTCACATACATATTATTTTATCCCCTAGGATTGTGGAAACATGAAGATTTTTAATCTTTCAATTATTTGTAGTCTCAATATGATAGTCATTCGTATTAGTAAACTTCTGATTTATTACAACCTATGTTTTGACCACAGTCAAATAATATGAATGACAAATTTGCGTATAAGTTCTTTGGGAGCCTTCAATTTATTGTCCACAATCAAATATTATTCAGGCACTACTTGTGTCATGTGTCTTCCAGACAAACAGTTAGCTTTTCAGGAGCTTTTGATAAATTTTGTACTACCAAATGTTGCTCAGACACTTCTGGTATCATGAGAGAAAATCATAATCAAATAAACAATATAAAACAATTGTTTAAGCATAAGAAAACACCTTTTTATAATATTTTTCTACTTCAGTGTCACGACCCAAAATTCCACCACAGGCGTCGTGATGGCACCCAATCTCTAAGACTAGGTAAGCCGATTTCAATTATATTTCGAAGCCATTTTTTTTTAATAAGAACTAAATAGGTAATCATAATCAACGGCGGAACAAATATGAATATAACAACCTAAAGACTGATAGTACCGAGTCACGAACTCTAACTAAATATATAGAATGATCACGAGGACTGAATATACAATACCGTTTGATTAAAAATTAACAATACAATAAAATGAAAAGACTCCAAGTGACTACGACGATAAAGAAGCTCTACCTTGAATCCTTGCGATCTCACTCTAACTCTGTCCGAGTCTGATACCACCAATATCTGGCTCTGCACAAAAATATGCAGAAGTGTAGTATGAGTACACCACGGTCGGTACCCAGTAAGTATCAAGACTAACTTCAATGGAGTAGAGACGAGGTACAATCAAGACACTCACTAGTCTAATAACATGTGCAATATAGTATCAAGATAATAGGAAACAAATAAGAATAAGAGCAACACAAATCAACCAATGATATGCCCGACATGGCAACAAGAACACTATTAATATTGCTCAACAAATAATAAATACAAGTACACCCAAGTAAATCAAATTCTTCAAATAAATATCTTTCACATATAATTATTCCAAATAACTCTCTTTCAAATTTAATTTCCTCAAATAAATATCTTTCAAATATAATTCTTTCAATAAATCTTTTTCAAATATATTTTCCTCAAATAAATAACTTTCAAATATAATTCCTTCAAATACTACTTTTAAATAAAAATTCTTCCAAATAAATATTTTAAATATAATTCTTTCAATTAAAAGTCGTTGTATGACACCTCATTTTATAATCACAAAAATATGGGTCTCAGCCCTTTTCATATTTTTCCTGGCACCTCGCTCACATTTTTCATATCACATCTGTACGGACAGTTCACGTTCAAATAATAAAACTATCATATTTTCCCCGGTACTTCATGCCCACGTTTCATATCTCAACTGCACGGACAATTCACGTGCCAATATCATCATTATTTATTCACGGCACCTCGTGCCCACATTTCTTTTCATAATCCGCCTGGCAATAGCCACAGACTCTCAAATTTCAACATAAATTAGACTATTATTAATTTATCAATAACAAGACAAATTGCACAAGGTATAAAATAAACACAAGCAAAATCACAACATCATATAAAATCACCAATGCAACCACTCCACAACATCACATATCATCCCTGACAATAGCTACCATTATCTCTCCTATAGCTAATCTTATCACTCCTATAAAAGCCACCCTTATCCCTCCGCCCTAACAATATCAATAGCCACCCTTATCTCTCCTATAACCACCATTATCGCTCTGCCCAGACAATATTCCAATAAACACAACAATAGTGAATGCCACCCTTATACCCATATAATATCAACAGTGGAATGCCACCCTTATATCCTCAAAGTAACAACTCACACAACACAATAATTTATATGAAAAATTATCACGGCAACATAACAAAATCAATTCATATCACAATTTGCCTAATGGCCACAACCAAATTCCAAATATACAATCAAATCAATTAATTTTATAAAAAATAGCCGAAGGCTCCACGCAATGTATATAACACCACAAAACAATCAACAGAGATAGAAATTATTCAGCATAAAGCAAAGCCTTCATTAAATCTAAATTTAGATAATTATATTAGCACATCTTCTTAAGCTTGCTTAATTAATTATTTGCATAGGAAAAATTCATAATGAAATTAAATTCCAAGAATATCAAATCATCAAACTCACGGAATTCACATAAATTTACAGGTAACATTCACATCAAATCGTCATATAAAAACAAGTTCAATAAATGCGAATTGAGGCATGGCAACAGATGATTCAATAAATGCCAACGAATATCCAATTTAATATACGATATGTCTAAGACTTTAACTCAATATATTTTGCACATATAAGCCCGAGTACGTACTCGTCACCTCGCGTACACGGCTTTTTATATTTTATAAATGGCACATAAGACTCGATGCCTAAGAAAAAATTCCCCTAATCGAGGTTAGGCAAGATACTTACCTTTTTGAAGTTAGGCCGATATTCCAAAAATTACCTTCTTGCTAGAATTGACCTCCGGACAACTCAAATATATCCAATTCAATTGTATAACTTCATTAAAATTTATCGAAAATAATTCCGGATAATAAAATATCGACTTAAAAATTTATTCTAAAAAGTCAACGCGGGGCTTGCCTCTCGGAACCCGACATAATTTTCATGAAATCCGAAAATCCATTCCGATACGAGTTCAACCATAAGATTTTATCGAATTCCAATAACAACTCGACCTCCAAATCTTAAATTTGCGTTTTTGGAAGATTTTGCAAAAATCTTGATTTCTTCTATTTAAATCCGAATTAAACGATGAATATAATCATAGATTCATGAAATATAATCACTTTAGGATATAGAACACTTACCCCAACCAAACTTGTGAAATATCTCTCCAGAATCGCCCAAATCCAAGCTCCAAAAGTTCAAAAACGAAAATGGCGAAATAACCATTTTTGGTCCTTATGATTCTGCCCAATTTCGCACCTGTGGACTAATTTTTCGCACATGCATGCTCGCTTTTGCAAGCGAATGCATGCTTCTGCGAGGTCACTGCCCAGCCACAAAGCTCGCACTTGCGGAGCCATTTTCGCTTCTACGATGTTCGCAGGTACGCATCATTTCCGCTTTTGCGCTGCCTCGTCGCCTCTGCGTAGAAAACATCGCACCTGCGATTGCGCAGGTGCGGAAGGCTGTCCGCATCTGCGACCTTCCTCCAGCTCTGCCCAGCTCACTTTTGCGACGAAATCCTCACTTCTTTGAGGTCGCACCTGCGCCCAAATTCCACAGGTGCGATCCCAACAGGTGCTGCCCAGAAATAGCAGAATTTCCAGCAGCTTCCTTCAAGCCCAAATTGCTCTGTTAACCTTCCAAAATCCACCCGAGGCCCTCGAGACCTTAACCAATTATACCAGCATGTCCCAAAATATAATACGAACTTAGTCGAGGCTTCAAACCACGTCAAACAACGCCGGAATTACAAATTGCGCATCGAATCGAATTATGAGTTTTCAAATCTTCCAACTTCTATATTTGCTCTGAAACGTATCAAATCAATCCGGAATAACTTCAAATTTTGCACACAAGTCATAATTGACATAATGGAGCTATTCCCCTTTCCAGAATCGAAATCCGACCTCGTTATCAAAAATTCAACCTTCGACCGGACTTTTCCAAAAATCTTTTATTTTCCAACATTCGTCAAAATGCGTCGAATTGTCCTACGGACTTCCAAATCCAAATCCGAACATACACCTAAGTCTGAAATCATCATACGAAGCTATTTTCATCATCAAAATTCTATTCCGGGATCGTTTCTCAAAAGTCAACTCTTTCCATTTAAGCTTCTAAATAAGAATTGTTCTTTTACTTAAATTCTGAATCTTTCTAAAATCAAACTCGACCACACCCACGTATCATAATACATATTACGAAGTTGCTCGAGACCTTAAGTCGTTGAACGAGACGTTAATTCTTAAAACGACAAGTCGGGTCGTTACATTCAGGGAGAAATTTCAATTGTGTTACTTTTTCAGGAGCAAATTTAAAATACAAAATATTGAGTATATATTCTCTTAATTATATTAACTCTTCTGGAGGTGAATTATAATATATTTATATCAAGAGCGCGTTCATATTTATGGCTTTATTAATATTATCACATTCACTTCACGGAATAGATTAATATTTATAAAAAATTCTCTTTCTTCAGGAAATCGAACATAATTATCTGAACGCGCATTAATCACATCAAATTGTGATACTTCAATCTCTTTTAAAATATATACTACTTCAGGAGTAAATAGAGGCGTGCGTGTAATATAGAGAATATTTCTCTAGCTTATCTTCAATTGTATCCATAGAAAGTCTAAATCATCACTTCTGGTGGTCATAGGCATATACCACTTCTAGTGGTTAACAAAATATAGTTACAATGAGATATACGAAACATAACCACTTTTGGTGGTTGTATATTTCTTGCAAACTCTGCTGGAGACTGGAGTTTAAGTGGATCTAATAAGGATAATTAGGATGAAAACAAATACCGAAATAGGTACCATATATATAATATATAACCAAGCAAGCCATGATAAAGATATTAAAATATAAGCAAAAGGCTCAAATTAATTTACGCAAATTTGGCCACTCCAGATGTAAGTGATATCTACATCACTACTGCCAAGAAGAAAAACTTACCACATCAAGGATATAATCTACCTTATGATGCTCGGAATGAACAAGATCTAACCACGGACATAAGAGTGTCGCCTTACATCGGAGATGAACACTGAAATAGAAATTAAATTTGAAGTAAGTGCTCAAAATGGCAGAGTCTCGTGTTGATAAAGTGTTATAAAATAAAGATTGTAAAGTAAATAAATCGGAAACAAGTATAGAGGGAGATTGATATTTTTATTCAACCTCAAACTGATGTACATAATGAACTGAATTCTCCTCTATTTATAGAAGAAAGGAAGTTGCTACTGCAAGCTGCTTGTAAGCTGTTACTGCAAGCTGCTGTGTAAGCTGCTACTGTACCAGATATAGATAATCTTCTATCAGAGATAATATTAATCCATAACGGAGTACCGAAATGATAAACTTCTTCACAATGCTTATGTCCAATAGAGTACTAAATAGATATACATATTTAAGGTGGAGTCCCATATGGATAAGCTTCTTCAGGAAGCTTATTTACGGCGAAATACTAAATGAACATCCATAATATAATATATTTATAACATTATTCAGATTTTCACTATCTATTTCTGTAGGATTTATTCAACATCTATATGAACTTATTGTCCCTATATTCCAGAGGTGCATCCAGGATTTGAACCTTATGGGTTCCTAGCATTTTGGGCAAAAATAATACTTTCACAAGTAAATTTGTTTTTATTTTTTATGTTGGCTCGTCTGTTTTTTAAAAGAAAAAGAGAAACAAAAAAGTTCATACTAGTTTTGTTTTGTGAAAAAAAACAAAAGTGAAGCTAAAAACTCTACAATGGAATTCAAACCCTCACCAAATATTCAAGAACTTCGCTTAAGTTGGTTCCTCCGATTGCCACTGGACCGATAGCTGATTTTGCTTAAAGATTCCAAGCTAAAAATAGTTATACATTTAATATATTTCTTAATATAAGTGTATCGTTTGGATAAAAGTTATTGAGTTTTCGGGACCCATACCCGATACTGTATATCCGCCCCTGCCTATATTTCTCAATTGGTTATTTTGAGTCCCAATTTGCAAGTATATTACCGGTCTTTGATAATTTATCAAAAAACAATGTAATTGGTTTCAATTTCTGCAATCCTGGTAGTCAGAGTTCTGTTTATTAAGTTGGTATGCACCGCTCTTTTTGCTTGTCCAAGACACTTTGTAAGTCCTCGCCCAACAGTGAAGTGCAGTTCAATACATCAGTCATAAGTGTCTAACGAAGGTAATGTTTACGTTTCTTGAGAGAATAAAGAGGTTGTTTCACTTTGATGAAGTGTGATCAAACAGAAGACAAATTGTTATATATATATATATATATATATATATATATATATATATATATATATATATATATATAGATGATACCAAAAGATAAATTAAACGAGTATCACCAACAAGCTTAATAAAGAGCCAACCAACATGGAAATAGGCTGTCAAATAGCAAGTAAGTGAAGAATCTAACTTATTGTTTAGATTTACGAAGCAAAGGAAAAATTTACATTTTCACAACCAGCACCAGACATATACAAAACTAGCAAAGCCAGCAAAAGAGCATAACATAATGTACTTGTAACTCTATAATATGCTGGTTGATCAATTTTTCCAAAATGATACTTAAAGCCATTTGTTTTCTAATCACCCTTATCTCCTTTCCTTTAATTCTTGAATTGCATTGAACAACTTCCTCCGACTTCCAACCGCAGAAATTCCCATTTCTTTGAGATCATTAAATGTAAGCAATGGCAGAGTTTCATCATCCACTTCATGTTTTTCAAATAATAAACCATACTTCTTAAATCCAAGCTCTTCAAGCCATTTCCTAACACTATTTGGATTGCTATTATAACCTTTTGTTTTATCATTGAGCACTTCTTTTTTTGACCCTTTTCTTGGCTTCTTGTTTAAGGAACCAACTTTGGTTTTACATGTACTCTTCTTTTGCCTTTTCATGACCCTAAATTTGGTTCCAAGACATAATATTGCATTGTTAATATTGTCACAACTAGCCAAATCAGAAACTGATTTTGACATTTGTTGAGGCAGCGCTAGAACATGACTATTCTCTGAATCTTTACATTGTAGGAATTGAGTTTTCCATTTCTGATTACCAAAAATTCTCTTATTTATATTGGAAATGCCACATGCAGCAGGAATATCTCCAACTTCACTCAGTCTTACATTTCGTCTCCTTTGCCTCTTACACTTCATGCTGAGTACATGCATTCTAACAAATTTAGTCAAAATTTTACTTATCAAGTTATTCTTAGTAAAAAGTTTAAGCTGATGTATGAGATGAGAGTTACTGAATCAGAACACAAGTGGCATTGTGTTAGCACAAATTTTGGACACGTGGAAAGGTGAAAAACCTAGTTAAAGATTTGCATGAATACTTTACAAGGTGATAAACAGACAAGTGGATGACACATCTTTAAGCTGATATAATTTATGTGAGTGATTAAACCAGAGATATTGCTTTGAAAGATTTCAGACATGTGGCAAGGTTTAAAATCTTACTCTCTCCGGTCCATTTTAATTAATTTTTTTTTGACTATTTTTACAGAGAATTCAACTTTTAACATTAATTAATAAAATTGATCAAATTAATTTTTATTTGTTCCTTGAAAAAATAACAAATACTCATAGACTCTTTACTCCACGAATAACTTTTAAAAAAAGAAGTTAATTATTTTTTGATATTTAAAAAAATTAAATATGGTGGGGTTAAGAAATCGATTAAAGTGGATTGGAGGGAAAGTTTTAGCATTACATGCGGTACTTTCAAGGTGCTTGGGAGACAAGTGTATAAAATAAGTAAAGTTAGTTACCTCATGAACAATAAGACAGACAATTAATTATAGTAAGTCTGAACTACATTGATAAAAAAAAGTTAACCGTCAAATTAGTTTACAAGTTAAGTTTGTTTAAGAAAATGATTTAATTTATATATAGTGATAGTACGTAAAAAAATATTATATTTATTTATATATTTTAACATATAATATCATTTAATTTATCTTATTTTTAAGATTGCTAATTATACTTTTTATAAGTAATACTTATAATTTTCTTTTAAGTAATTTAGTTATATAAATATTCTTTTATAAGGTCGTGCATAGATTTAAGGGGAAAGAATCCTGAAAGAATGGAGAGCTATATATATATATATATATAATATACAGACATGTGTGTACGTGCATGTGTGTCTATGTGTGTGCGTATGTGTAATAATAAGTTTTAAATAAGTATTTTTTTGGTCAGTTTGATTCAATTTTTTCCGATTATTTTTAATCAAATCAAATTTGTTTCAAATTTTATTTGATTGACCAAATTGGATGGCTCTTGGTTCGATAGCATGTCGAGGGATTAGGCCGCGGTTGAAAGAGCTAAAAAGATATTGATTTTATTTTGGTCGATTTGAATTGATTTTTGATTTGGTTCGATTTTTCTACTTATATAGCTTTGACATTTCTTAGGTAGATGCTCACTCTAGAATCCAGACTTCATTAGATGTGTAGTTTTGACATTTCTTTCCCTTTTTTCCTTGAGTTGCTCAGCTCAAGCTAATATAGTTTCAATCTTCCTCCCGAGCTAATTGTGTGGGCTATTTACCTGCCTATATATCAACAACTGGTTTCTCGATACGTACGTTGCACGTGTATAGAACGTTAATTAATACTGATATATTTAATTAATATAAATAATATTAGAATATATGTGCGATAAGTTATACTAAATTTGAGGGGAGAAATGCAAGTTCAAACTGATGAATGGTGAACTAATTCGGCCGACTTGGTTCTTGAATGTAAAATGATTAGGCATCGTTTGAACATATGAAGTTAAAAATTTTAGTTACTTAGGTACAACGTGAGTGAAATTAATTATGATATTATTTGGTACAAACATGTGATATGATCGTGTTTCACCTAGCTAATATTGTTTTATAAACGATGTTGTTGGTGTATTACCATTCCGATGTTTTTTATAATCAGAACTTTTGTTGAGGCAATTGATAAAGCTCTTGAAAGTGAAGCACACTTGTCCACGTGAAAGAACATATTGCGAAAAATACAAGCCAACAATAAAAAAATATTTTGACCTTCTGCTTTATTTATTGTTATTGCTTTCAAATGAATTTTATAAAAGCATATCTTCATTTATGAGCAGTGAAAGTTCAATAATAGGCATAAATAAACAATTTGCATTCAGGTTGTGAAATAAAACAAATATATTATCTACAGACAGTAAGGAAAAAATAATATAATTATTCGGATTTAAATTTGATTTGCATATTTAAAATTTGATAATGAGTTTGATACTACAATTAGTGTAGGTTAAGAAATTATCTCTTAAGGCATCATATAATAGAGACAATAAAATTCGCAATTTATTGTTTATTCCAAGTAGTTTGTCAACTTTAAGAGTTGCTAGTATGTATAGTTTGAAGAAATAAAATAAATAATTAAAATTTATTATGCCGAATTAAAGCCAAGCTCAATCAATACCAACAACAGTAGAACGAAAAGAATCGAAAAATAATTATGGAATCCAATATTTATATAATATTGTTGCAAAAGTTACAAATCATAAATAATGTTAGGCAGTACAACTTTCAAATTTCAAGGTGGAAAATAATTTTATCGATTTGATGTTCAGTTTCATGATAATAACTCCCGAAAATTATATATGACAAGGAACAATATTACTACAAGATGGAATGAGATATATCAAATAAAATGACCAATGTTCTAATATAGGAAAGAATTCCCGACTAATAATAGATTGTCGGGAAGAAGAGAAAGGGGTAAGTGTTACACATTATTGTAGACTTTTATAATTTGAAACAGAGGAAGTCAAAAGACATATATAAACAAATGTTATTACTGTTAAAAAAATATAAAAAATAAACGGATACGTATTAAATTAAATTTGTACTATAATTGATGGATGATGAAAGAGTCCGGGAGTTACTATTGTTTAGTGTAGTTAAAAGTTAATACATTTAATAGAAGATAAAAGAGTGCAGGCGTAACTATTGGTTTAGTTACTAAACTTTAGGGTACAAAAGTTATACATTTAATAGATTAATTTTTATGTGAAGGACAAAACAACCATTCAACTTTTGAGGGGTATTATGGTATTTTGATTTTCACTTTAGGTCTTCACACTTATAATATAGTTTGATTTGATATATAAATTCAAAAATTCCAGATTTCTCCCCCTCCCTCCCTGCCAAAAAAGGAAAGAAAAACTAAAATGTTAGAAAATAAATGAAATTAACTTTCTTAAGAAAAATCTTGCTGGCATATAGGTTTGTACCAAATTTAAAATTTTTACGTTAGAAGTCATAAATTAAGGTGAGATTTCCCTAATTAAGTAATTACAAATTATGACACATATATTGTTTTCTTTGTTTGATGTAAGCATAGAAATTTGAGGATAGTTTTAAATTGTCCCTAAAATGCACTTTTGGATAACTTTGATCCTTTAAATTTGTTAAAATTGAGTTATCTGGTTCCCTCAAATATTTGAACATACTTTGACCGTTAGATTTAACGAAAAATTATAAGAAAAAGAATTTAACCCAAAAATGCTAGAAAAATCTTGTCAAATAGCAAGTAATATTAAAAATAACATCAAATATCAGACCTAAACTAAAAATTCTGTAGAAACTTACAACTCACACCAAAATAGCAAAAATTATAAAAAAATTACATCTCCAAATGTTTTTTGCATTTCTCGTTAAATGCGACAGTCAGAGTTTGTTCAATATTTTTTACAAAGATCAAAAGTGCTCGTTTGTAGCAAATTTAATGGACCAAAACTGCTCGAAAGTATATTTAAGGACTATTTCAAATGTACCCGTATGTTTGAGGGACCATGTTTATCATTTTCTCGGTATAAGGCGCTTCCTTCTTCGTAACTCTAATAAAAAGTCCTCATTTGTTTCTTCTCTTCTTTGTCGTCTTTAAAACTCAGTACTTCGCTATTCCGAATCCCGAAGCTCATTTGCAGCATCTCCATTACACTTCTCCGATCCATTACTTTGATTAGCTTCTGTTCTCTTGTTAGTCCAAAAAGGTTCAATGGATTTCTGGCAAAAGGCTCGGAGTTTTGCTGAAGAAGCAGCAAAGCGAACCACAGAATTCACAAAAGAAGCCGCTAATCGTTCTCAGGAGCTAACCATTGGTTCCTCCAAGCTCTCCGACGTCGTTCTAGAAGCTTCCAAACGATCTAAGGAATTTGCTGTTGAGGCATCAAAGCGATCCAAAGAAATCGCTGTCGAGGCTTCCAAACGATCCAAGGAAATAGCCGTCGAAGCTACCAAACGCGCCGATGTTATCGTATCTGAAGCTTCTAAACGCGCCGATCAGATCAAAGTCGACGCTCTCAAACGCGCTGAACAGATCAAGTTTCAAATCCCTTCCGTTGCGCTTTCTCACATTGTTGACTCGTCGTCGGCTGCTCCTCAAACGGCGTCATCTGCCCCTACGCTTGCCGATCTCGAGAAATTTGGAGTTACTGATGATTTGAGAGAGTTCGTTAAGGGGATTACCATTAATACCTTTCAGGATTTCCCACTTGAAGGTAATTTGTTGTACATTTCTGAATTAGAGGTGAAAGTGTAGTATTTCTTGTACTGGAAAAAGTATATTTTTCAATTCGGAGTTCAATTAGATTGCTGAAAGAAGGAAAATTAATAGAAAATTGGATCACTGAGTTCTCTGTGCTAAATGTAAAAGAGAAATTCACAGTATTGAAGATATTACATTTTGCTATGTCACAATTTCAATCTAATAATTCTGACAGGAGGGAATGCGAAGAAGATTCGCTATTTGTGGAATTATAACTCTAGACATATAAAATGTTTTATGACAGAAGAATTAAATAGAAGGAACTAGAAGCTTTAGAGATAGAATTCTAGAGAAACTAGGTGTTGTTTAGTTATTCAGGGTATTAAAGTGGCGAGAACATGTTCAAATTGTTTTTGAACCTCTACGTTCATTGTTGTCAGTCATCTCTTCATTCTATATATTTGAGATTACTGCATTTATAATTCTTCACGTGCAATGATGACAGGGTGTATAGAGCCAAACCAAGTATGTTCAGGGAATGATTTTGTTAATATTTCCCTCCTAGGTTAAGGAAAAACTTATATTCAGATCATTGGGTTAACATTTGAAGAATGCTGAGAGTGATGGCACATTTTGTTTGAATTTTAAAAGTGGTATTACATTTTAGCATTAACCTTGAAATCCATTAGATTGGTTCATCTATAACCTAACCGTGCAAATTAGATCTACAATAGATGAATGACTGAGGTTCACTTCACCAGGTCCAACTATTAGTCTCGTCAACGAATTGCATACCATTCTTACATTTTCTTAACATTCAAATGGTTCCGTCAAGCAAAGCAGTGCACTTAATCAAACTCATCCTTCTCGGTGATGAGATATATAGATGTCATTGTGTTTGTTTCCGGATAAAGCACCCTGCGAAAATTGCAAGTGGAACATGTCAAGTCCACGGAGAAGTATTCCCTCCTTTATCTCTAGCCCAGAGTACTTGAAGAGGATAACTGTTGTCTCAGATGACATGACATGATGATTTCTGTTCTGCAAGAGTCTAATTCTATTAGCAGTATGCATCAGGTAAGACCTTGTCCACCACCTTACAAGGATATATGCCTGAAAAGTGTAAACATTTCAAGGCATGGGCAGTTGGACACTGTTGGTTGCACCTCTTATATGAGCTTCAAGGTTAAAATGGTATAGGGAGGATTTAGATTAAATCAATAATAACAACCCAGTATAATCCCACTAGTGGGGTCTGGGGAGGGTAGTGAGTACGCAGACCTTACCCCTACCCTGGAGTAGAGAGGCTGTATCCGATAGACCCTCGGCTTCCTCCCTCCAAGAACTCCCCACCTTACTCTTGGGGTGACTCGAACTCATAACCTCTTGGTTGGAAGTGGAGGGTGCTCACCACTAGAGCAACCCCCTCTTGTCGATTTAGATTAAATCATGAAGTGTTAGTTAAAGAAAAAGTGTATTAGAAGCTACTATTTCCTAGTCTCATTTCTGGAATTCTAACAGCAAACATCAATATCTGTGCAAACAAAACAAAAACAAAAAAAACAGAATTCATATCTTTTTGAGATCCCCATCTCTTGCAATAATTTCTAGAGCACGTCATTTTTAGTTTTTGGCAGCATACTTGTTAAAGATTGTGATTTCCCTCATTTATCATCCTCAATATCCATTTCACTCCATTTGGACCCGTTTAATTCCCATTCAGTAAGCTATCATGAGGACTTTATCATAAATAGACTTGTTTTATGCGACCGTCAACCTACCGCAATCCTCCTCCTTTATCTAGCAAGCTCTCACATGCAGTGTTATTTTCATTATTTATCATAAAATTGTGACTCCTTTTACAATTTCTAATGATTTTTCTATGCTTAATCACATGTTCCTTGTTTATTTCTTTTGAGTCACCTATTCTCAAAAGAAACTAGCTTAACTGAAGTATGTCTTGGATGTGCACAGATGATTCAGTGATTTCTGATATTCCTACAGTCTCAAATGTTCGGCAGGATCTTACAGAATTTCAGGAAAAACACGCAAAACTTGTTCTTCAATCTGTCAAGGTATGACATTTAAAATAAAGAGGGGATGACTTCTGGTGTTATTCACCCTCTCAGGGTCGGGTGATTGATAGACTTTTTTAAAGAGGGCATGACTTCTGGTGTTATTCACCCTCTCAGCGTCGGCTGATCAATAGACTAAGTCTCAATTCCAAACTAGCTTGGAGTCAGCTATATTAATCAGTCTCATTTCATAAAATAAAGGTCGGAACATATTAGTGAATTCGATATAAAGATAATTACACTAGTTTTAAGTTGTCCATCAACCTATTGTCTCAATATCTGTTGCTTTATTTGGTGTTCTGAGTTTAGAAGGTCTACTGACTGTCCTGGTCAGCTTCTCTTGTAAGTTCATGGTACATCAAAATTTTTGTTGAGTTCTGGTCTTTCAGCAGATGTGTACACTGAAATATTGAATAGTTTGTAATCTCCTATTCTGCCTTTTGCTAATGAACCACATCTTTTTAATTTTGACGTCTATGAAAAGGGAAAAGGCTGTTCAGAATGGTGCAATTATTGTCTGATAAAATTGTGCCTTTTGCAAATTTGCCATTGTTAGTAAGAGCATTACATGTGGTGTTTTTGCAGGAAATCTCAAAGCTAAGGTATGAGTTATGCCCACGCATAATGAGGGAGCGGAAGTTTTGGAGAATCTACTTTATTCTAGTTAACAGTCATGTGGCCCCGTAAGTACTTCACTGGAGATCTTTCATTTTATTTTATATGGTGATCTCCTTACGCAAACCGACCTAATTCTATCTGTACTTTTGGAGTACATCGTGAGGTTATGCAGAAACATGCTGGCTTTTATAATTGGGTATAGGTTCAGTATGAAAGAGCTGAATTAATTTAGTCAGGATTAAGGGGTGAATATTTTGACAGTTTATTAAGAATGGAATTTAGCCTCTCTGAGACTTCCAAAAGTAGTGTATTTTTGGATGATCCAACACGGATGCGGCAGCTGTTTTGGAGAGTCCGCACAACATAGAAGGTAAGTAAAATGTCATTAGAAAGGCATCAAGAAGATGCAGAGATTACAAAAGAGGGAAAATGTAAGCTCTAATACAAAAAAATTGTCATAAGGCTAAGGAGCTGACAAAATCCAAAAACATATCAGAGTTATTTACGGGGAAAACATTCACCCAACTAAAAAGCTAACCAAACATTTAGCTTTCAGGTTGCTTCTAGAAGTTGAAATACCATCAAAACATCTGGGGTTTCTTTCAATCCAGATACACCAAAAAAAACAGGCAGGCACCATAAGCCAGACAGAGGCGGACCCTGGATTTAAACTCTATGGGTTCAACCTTTAAGGTTTTTAGTATTTAACCTATTATATGCTTAAAGTTATGGGTTCAGTCCCACTATGTGCTATAATTTTTTTAAATTTTTACACTAAATTTATACTCCGCATCGAAAATACTGAGTTCAGATGAACCCGGTACTATAACACTACATACGCCTCTGAAGCCAGATGTGCTTAATGGCTTTTTGTCAACTCTGCTGAGACCCCATGCTTCATAGACCTCTCTGACTGAATAGGCATAGACCAATTTCAATCCAAAAATGGTTAAGAAAATGTTCCAGATATCTGTTGCTACCGGGCAATGAATGAAAGTGGGGGTAGACTCTGAACTTGTGTGGCTCATGGCATCTATTGGCTAGTTGGAAACGAGCTGAGTTGTCTTTCTTAAACCCGTTTCTTCTCATTTTCCTTCATTGATAAGAAGGAAATTTGTAAGAAAAAGAAAGTAGAATAACAGAGGGCGTGATTGTCCCAGTGGTAATAAATACTAAGGATGTGAGTGTGAAAATAAAGCTTCTTAGTTCGTTGGTAAATCTGAAGGTGTATCTCACCGAAAGATATTCACTGCTTTACACCACCAGAAGCCTAGATATTATTACATCCCACTCATTCTATTGATTGTTCAGGACATGTAGGAATGTCTTTTTGAAAACTCATTCTTGAGCTTAAGCCACAAGTAAAGATTTGTTAGAGCTCAATCTAGCACATTTAACTGATCTTCCTCTTATTAATTTCAATATCCAAAATGAGATAATCGTTCAATGTTAATGAAAAGTAGATCTCTCTTAAGATAAGACAACCTTGACCAAAAACCTTAAAGAATGGGCTACTGCAAGAGCAATTAAAATGGACTTACTAGTTTTCTTTCTAAAAATGATAAATGAATGTGCTGGACTTTGATGCATGAGGTTGTTCTCACACAAGATAATCTTCAGAATATGAGAATGGTATTATGCAATAGATGCCATTTATCTGAGGCCGATACAATCTGTGAACCAGCAATTCATTCACTGCCACATGGCCTCACAACTGTCTCAGTTCTTGGTCGGTACATTTAGTGTGTGGTATATGCTCATAACGGTAGAGAATTGAATGCTGTCCTGGTACAACAAAGAATCTGGCAAGGAGTGAAGCAAGATGTGGGACATTTTCTGTCGAAAGAGAGGATCAGAGGGTTTCTGAAAGCAAAGCTGAGAATATTCTCAGATTAAAGTACATATTACTTCCCTTTTGGCTTCTGCTGTAAGTGAGTAAAGTCAATGATGTAAAAAGCATAATGAACTTTCTTAGTCTCCTATCATGAAAGGAACTGAGTTTTAGTGATCAGATGTATACACTAAACACTATTTTACGTGGCTTTTCACTCAGTATATATTGGCATTTAGCACATACTAAAAAATAATAATACTAATTCATGAATTTAGGGATAATTCCTTTATGTGTTGTAACAATTTGGTGGTGCCCCTTCGTGTCAATGAAGACCTTGTAGAGGCTTCAACCTAACAGGGAGATTTGCCTCCTAAATAAAAAGGCCACAAGGTAAGGCATTTTAAGCCAATAGAGGCATATAGCTGCTTTCCCGGAGAAGGTTAGGGTTTAGGGTACATGGTAAAATAGGCAGATTATTTGTTCACTGTGCCGAAATATGATTAACATTCAATTTCTTCTCCGTGCAAGTATGCATTTCTTGGATTTGGCCCATATATAGTAGTTAGAGCTTTACTAATTTAGGCTACATCTGAATTAGGTATTGTTAGTTTACAACATATATATAGTGTAGTATTGTCCCACATTGGTAGAAGAGTAGTATGTCGTTGTATAGTATAGCTATAAATAAGGACCTCTTGTATTGTATTGTTCATCTAATATCAATAACATATTTTCTCCCGTGCCTTCTCACATGGTATCAGAGCAATTGTGAGAGACTTATCGCTGTGCATAAATTCCAGCGATTCCGGGAAAGAGAAATCGCTGTGCATAAATTCCAGCGATTCCGGGAAAGAGAAATTAGTACTTTTTTAAGTCTGTTTTCTATCTGCTTCATTTCTGTCAGTGTTGTGCAAAATCCAACACTACCACAAGAGTCGTCACTGTCCGGCGACCAAACCCCAGTGAAAAGCTCCGGCAGCAGCCTCTCCATGCACCACCAGAAGCTCACGCGCGTGAGTTCACGCGCCGGCGCGTACGACCACTTCCGGCCATTTTTTGAAAATCTTCCTTCAGAACAGTTGGGTCGTCTGGTAATTCCGATCCTACCCCTACTGTTTTCATTTCATTCCGAAAACTTTGAGTTTTTTCCGGCAGCTACATTACTATTCCGACAGCTACAATACTATTCCGGCAGCTGCAGTAGATTCCGGCAGCTACAGTATTTCAGTATTCTGTTTCTGTGTTTCCGTACACTGTTTCAGTGGATTACAGTTGATTCTTTCTCCTATTTGGTAATAATTTGCAACAATGTCTTTGAGATTTGATGCTTTTGGGTCTAGAAACATGAGTTCTGGAAGCTCTAGTGCTATTATTACCTCGGAACCTTTGATGGGAGGTTCAAACTACTTAGCTTGGGCTTCATTTGTCGAGTTATGGTGTAGAGGTCAAGGTGTTCAAGATCATCTAATCAAACAGTCTAGCGATGAAGATGAAAAGGCAATAACACTTAGGGCAAAAATCGATGCTCAGTTATGTAGCATCTTGTGGCGATCTATTGATTCCAAGTTGATGCCCTTGTTTCGTCCATTCCAGACATGTTATTTGGTTTGGGCAAAGGCACGGACCTTATACACTAATGACATATCTCGCTTCTATGATGTGATATCACGGATGACAAACTTAAAGAAGCAGGAATTGGATATGTCTACTTACTTGGGTCAAGTACAGGCAGTCATGGAGGAATTTGAGAAGTTGATGCCAGTTTCTGCTAGTGTGGAAAAACAACAAGAGCAGCGACAGAAGATGTTTCTCGTTCTTACCCTCGCTGGACTTCCTAATGATCTTGATTCAGTACGCGACCAGATTTTGGCTAGTCCGTCTGTCCCTACAGTTAGATGAATTATTCTCTCGATTACTCCGCCTTGCTGCAGCACCAAGTCCACCAGTGATCTCATCATAGATACTTGATTCCTCTGTTCTTGCATCCAAGACAATGGATGTTCGGGCATCTCAAACTATGGAGCATAGACGAGGAGGAGGTCGTTTTGGAAGATCTAGACCCAAGTGTTCTTATTGTCACAAACTTGGACACACTCGTGAAATGTGCTATTCCTTACATGGTCGTCCACCCAAAAATGCTTACATTGCTCAGACCGAGACTCCAGGTAACCAAGGATTTTCTTTATCTAAAGAAGAATATAATGAGCTCCTTCAGTATCG
Source organism: Nicotiana tabacum (assembly GCF_000715075.1). Lineage (NCBI taxonomy): Eukaryota > Viridiplantae > Streptophyta > Magnoliopsida > Solanales > Solanaceae > Nicotiana > Nicotiana tabacum. The sequence continues at coordinate 125,168,156 of NC_134094.1, read as the reverse complement.
AGCAAGTAAGCAGACATCTCCACAAGTAGCCTCAGTTGCTCAGACTGATACTTTTGTTACTGGTAATTCTTTTGCTTGTGTTTCCTAGTCTAGCACTCTTGGCCCATGGGTCATGGACTCCGGCGCTTCTGATCACATCTCTGGTAATATATCACTTTTGTCAAATATTTTATATTCACAGTCTCTTCCCACTGTTACTTTAGCCAATGGATGTCAAACTAAGGCAAAAGGAGTTAGACAAGCTAATCCCTTGTCTTCTATCACCCTAGATTCCGTTCTTTATGTCCCTGGCTGTCCTTTTAGTCTTGCATCTGTTAGTCGTTTGACTCGTGCCCTCCATTGTGGTATATATTTTATTGACGATTCTTTTATTATGCAGGACCGCAGTACGGGACAGACAATTGGTACAGGACGTGAATCAGAAGGCCTTTACTACCTTAACTCACTCAGTCCTTCCACAACATGTCTAGTTACAGATCCTCCAGATCTAATCCACAGACGTTTAGGACATCCGAGTTTATCCAAACTTCAGAAGATGGTGCCTAGATTTTCTACATTAGATTGTGAGTCGTGTCAACTTGGGAAACATACCCGAGCCTCCTTTTCGCGTAGTGTTGAGAGTCATGCAGAGTCTGTCTTCTCCTTAGTTCATTCTGATATATGGGGCCCTAGTAGAGCCAATTCATCCTTGGAATTTCGTTATTTTGTCAGTTTCATTGATGATTATTCAAGATGTACTTGGCTTTTCTTAATGAAAGATCGTTCTGAGTTATTTTCTATATTCCAGAGTTTCTGTGCTGAAATCAAAAACCAATTTGATGTTTCTATTCACATTTTTCGCAGTGATAATGCCTTAGAATATTTATCTTCTTAATTTCAGCAGTTTATGACTTCTCAAGGAATTATTCATCAGACATCTTGTCCTTATACCCCTCAGCAAAATGGGGTTGCTGAGAGAAAGAATAGGCACCTTATTGAGACTGCTCGCACACTTCTAATTGAATCTCGTGTTCCGTTGCGTTTTTGGGGCGATGCAGTTCTCACAGCTTGTTATTTGATTAATCGGATGCTTTCATCTCCCATCAAAAATCAGATTCCGCATTCAGTATTGTTTCCCCAGTCACCCTTATACTCTCTTCCACCTCGTGTTTTTGGGAGCACGTGTTTTGTTCATAACTTAGCCCTTGGGAAAGATAAGTTAGCTCCTCGTGCTCTCAAGTGTGTCTTCCTTGGTTATTCTCGTGTTCAGAAGGGATATCGTTGTTATTCTCCAGATCTTCGTAGGTACCTTATGTCAGCTGACGTCACATTTTTTGAGTCTAAACCTTTCTTTACCTCTGCTGACCACCATGATATATCTGAGGTCTTACCTATACCGACCTTTGAGGAGTTTACTATAGCTCCTCCTCTACCTTCGACCATAGAGGTTTCATCCATACCAACCGTTGAGGAGTCTAGTGTTGTTCCCCCTAGTTCCCCAGCCACAGGAACACCACTCTTGACTTATCATCGTCGTTTGCGTCTTCCATCAGGCCCAACTGGTTCTCGTCCTGCACCTGACCCTGACCCTGCCCCTGCTGCGGACCCTGCTCCTAGTACACCGATTGCACTTCGGAAAGGTATACGGACCACACTTAACCCTAATCCTCATTATGTCGGTTTGAGCTATCATCGTCTGTCATCTCCCCATTATGCTTTTATATCTTCTTTGTCCTCGGTTTCCATCCCTAAGTCTACAGGTGAAGCGTTGTCTCATCCAGGATGGCGACAGGCTATGAGTGACGAGATGTCTGCTTTACATACAAATGGTACTTGGGAGCTTGTTCCTCTTACCTCAGGTAAATCTACTGTTGGTTGTCATTGGGTTTATGCAGTCAAAGTTGGTCCCAATGGACAGATTGATCGATTTAAGGCCCGTCTTGTTGCCAAAGGATATACTCAGATATTTGGGCTCGATTACAGTGATACCTTCTCTCCCGTGGCTAAAGTGGCTTCAGTCCGCCTTTTTCTATCCATGGCTGCGGTTCGTCATTGGCCCCTCTATCAGCTGGACATTAAAAATGCCTTTCTTCACGGTGATCTTGAGGATGAGGTTTATATGGAGCAACCACCTGGTTTTGTTGCTCAGGGGAGTCTCGTGGCCTTGTATGTCGCTTGCGTCGGTCACTTTATGGTCTAAAGCAGTCTCCTCGAGCCTGGTTTGGTAAGTTTAGCACGGTTATCCAGGAGTTTGGCATGATTCGTAGTGAAGCTGATCACTCTGTGTTTTCTCGGCACTTTGCTTCAAGTCTCTATATTTATCTGGTAGTCTATGTTGATGATATTGTTATTACTGGCAATGATCAGGATGGTATTACCAATCCGAAGCAGCATCTCTTCCAGCACTTCCAAACTAAGGATCTAGGCAGATTGAAGTACTTTCTAGGTATTGAGGTTGCCCAGTCTAGCTCAGGTATTGTTATTTCTCAAAGAAAATATGCTTTAGACATTCTTGAGGAGACGGGGATGATAGGTTGCAGACCTGTTGACACTCCGATGGATTTGAATTCTAAACTTATGCCAGGACAGGGGGAGCCGCTTAGCGATCCTGCAAGCTATAGGCGGCTGGTTGGAAAATTAAATTATCTCACAGTGACTAGACCCGACATTTCTTATTCTGTGAGTGTTGTAAGTCAGTTTATGAATTCTCCCTGTGATAATCATTGGGATGCAGTTGTCCGCATTATTCGATATATAAAATCGGCTCCAGGCAAAGGGTTACTCTTTGAGGATCGAGGTCATGAGCAGATCATTGGATACTCAGATGCTGATTGGGCAGGATCACCTTCTGATAGATGTTTTACGTCTGGATATTGTGTTTTAGTAGGAGGAAATTTGGTGTCCTGGAAGAGCAAGAAACAGAATGTAGTTGCTCGGTCTAGTGCAGAAGCAGAATATCGAGTAATGGCTATGGCAACATGTGAGCTAGCCTGGACCAAACAATTGCTCAAGGAGTTGAAATTTGGTGAAATCAGTCGGATGGAACTTGTGTGCGATAATCAAGCTGCCCTTCATATTGCATCAAATCCGGTGTTCCATGAGAGAACTAAACACATTGAGATTGATTGTCACTTCGTCAGAGAAAAGATACTTTCAGGAGAGATTGCTACAAAGTTTGTGAGGTCGAATGATCAACTTGCAGATATTTTCACCAAGTCTCTCACTGGTCCTCGTATTGGTTATATATGTAACAAGCTCGGTACATATGATTTGTATGCACCTGCTTGAGGGGAATCTGTTAGTTTACAGCATGTATATAGTGTAGTATTGTCCCACATTGGTAGAAGAGTAGTATGTCCTTGTATAGTATAGCTATAAATAAGGACCTCTTGTATTGTATTGTTCATCTAATATCAATAACATATTTTCTCCCGTGCCTTCTCACAGGTATGAAAAGAAATACATGGAAGAGGCCGAAATAAAATTTGTTGAAAAGGCACAAGTGGAGAATGAAAAGGAGGTTTCATCAGCTGGAACAACTTCTAAACCAGTGGTTGAGGCAACACCCCAGACAAATAAAAAGGCAGCCTCATCAACGTCAGACCAGGATTTGGATGTTTTTCTCCTTGGAGAAGACAGCGATGATGGGCCAGGTACTCTATTTACATTTCAACATATTTTCCAACTGGTTGAACAATAGATTGCTCTTTGCTTATAGTTCTGTAGTCAATCTTTATATCTTTGCTCTTTGCATGTCCCTCTCTTCTGAAAACAAGGAAAGCAAAAGTAAACAATTAGGAAGCAAGATTAGTCTGAACATACCAGCTTCAATTCTTTGCAGTATCTCGGCTAGGTGTCGTTTTCCTTTTTACTACATGTCGTTATTGGATTGATATAGACTGTTATCACAATTTGATTCCATAATAACAGTGGCAATTTGTATACCTTACCTTTACAATAATAATGATATATTCTGACAAAAAAAGTAAGAACTGTTATAAATGTTCTGTCTTTCCTTAAATTTTAGTTTGCACACAGTTAGTGTGTCCACTCCACTCAAAATTGTGACCTTAATCTGTTGCCATCAAGAATAAATAAGATAATAATAGAAAGACAATAATTTTGATGCAGTTATCTATTGTTGTCTTAGATCTGCAATTACTATCTCTGCTTGAAGTCTTTCAGTTTTGGCCTTCAAATAGCATTTAGGATAAGTAGTACTTTATGCATACATGTATCACAAAGATCTGCAAGACAATTTTAGAAAAACCTATCAAAAGAATAAAACTTAAACATTTCCTTCTGTTCACAAATGTTAGTGTTCACCGTTCCTTTCAAGTATGTCTTTTTTTCATAAAATACTGTTGACCACTACAAATTATATCAAACATCCACATAGCATCAGTAATGACATGGGACATCTCCATTTTTATTAGCGGAGGCTTAAAATATCCACACTGATAACCACCAAAAACTTGCCTTAGTTTCAGTGTTGTAGAAGTAATAAGATAGTTGAAGTATTCTTTTGTCCAATTTTGCAAGCCAATTTTGTTCTAGTTATAAGATGCTTAACAAGCTGATAGGCTTTTCGAACTGTATGAGTTTCATTATAACATTTTACGTTTTATATTTCATGTCCATTCCTTTGGTTTTTTCAAGATTGAAATATGTCGTTCCTTTTAGATTTGATTTCTTGTTGCTGTTGAAGAATCTGACTCTGTGTTTAGGGAAATTTAAGTAACTGTACTACACATTCTGAATGATCAAGTTGCAGCACATTGATTATCCGTTTCATTTGTCAGATGATGGGGATGATGCCTTCGATGATGATTTTGACAAGATATAGATTGGTGAGCCCGGTTCTGTCTTTTGTTTTTAAAAAACAAACTTTACCAGTGACTTATTTGTATCTCCCCCTCACATAACTTAAGTTGAGACCATAAGTCACTAACTTTGACATATTTGAATCTAATACAAGGAATTGCTGTGTGAACTATGTGATGTAAGTATTGCTGCACTTTCTACTGGGAGCAAACTTTCAGTATGTTAAATTAATATCATAAAGCTGACAATCTGTATAGTGGATAATCATTCTGTGTGTTCGTATGTTTGTTGAGAAAGTTCCGGTTGTTTGGGGTGGGGGGGAGCTTTGAGTTTCCCTTCTACTGGATTTATCTATGCACAATTCTTATGTGGCATCATCAGGAAGTATGAGTGCATATGATATGATCAAAGTGCTACTAGTCACTCAAAATCATTCCCAAAATTTTAAGAATAAAGTATACTTTTAGTTAAGATTCTCTGAAAAATTTCCTTTATCAAAAGAAGAAAAATTTCTCCAAATAATTCCGCAAGCCAAGGTTTCATGGTATTTACTATTTAGAGTGGGGTTTAGCCACACTTGTGTATGTTAAGCTCTACTAACTTGGACAGGTCTGCAGGAAGCTCTCAACATTGTAATGTAAGTAAGCGCATAGCACTGGCTGCCTGCTGTTCGGAAAGCTTCAGGATGAAGTCCTTCTCGATGAGGTATTCGTATGGGATAGAATGACAAAGCCAGCTACAAAAATTAGTCAATATATACTCACCATATTCCATTTCCTCTATCCTTCTATGGTAGACTTTTTGGGTCTTATTGTTTCCATTTCCTCTATTCTTCTATGGTAGACTTTTTGGGTCTTATTGTTCTTTACTTTATGTTATATTCTTTGCTGGAGACAGAAGAAAAAGGAGGCGGGAAATAGAGGTCAAATAGTATATGATGGTGTTTTGGAGCTGTAAATTTGAATTCATTTTTATTTCATCTTTGTTATGCTGTACTAGCAGCTATTTATTCATTATATATCAACTTCAATATAATGAAACAACCGTAAATACGAGCTGCTATCTTTACTTTCGAATGGTGGCTATTTTCCTTATCTCAAGCACCTGGTCTGTATTGTGCTCTGTCATTGTTATTTCTCCAGTTTAAGAACTACAGCTCAACCTACGATACTGTTGCTCTGTCATTGTTATTTCTCCAGATTAAGAACTACAGCTCAACCTACGATACTGTTGCTGTCAAAAGGGGAACTAACTGGAATAGTGCTGGATCTCGAATGTTAACATGGCTCAAGGATCATACATTTTGCATATTAACTAGTTTCCTAGAGAGTAGTTCCTTTAAATGGAGTGATGAGGCTAAGAGATCCTTGTGTGTTCTTATGAGAGCCATGACACAAGCTCATGGATTGGATTTCTTCTAGGCAGATTTCATCAGAACATTTATTATAGAAACCAATGCTAGTATAAGTGAGATGGAGTTGTTCTACCGAAAGAGGTTAGACCATAGTTTTCCTAAGCCTTACAAGCTAGATGTGGATCCAGAATTTTAAGTTAATGAGTTCGTATAACGATCTCAAGTTAATGTATAATGATAATTAAACCAATGAATTGTGTTTCAGATATAAATTTTTATACATTTAATGAATTCTTTTAGTATAAATACAAGGTAAAAGTTAATGAGTTCATGTGAACCTGTAACCTTTGCACTAAGAATTGAGCTTATCCACCTTTCGTAATAGTCTCACATGCCGTAGGAAAATAGAGACATTACTTACAAAGTGGACAGCTTAAAATCGAGACTGACCATCACAATTTGATGTTTTTTCTGAAGCATAGAGGCGCAACTCACAATTTGAAGTTTTTGCAGCTATATTTCTCCGATTTTTTCAAATAAGATGTAAACGAGTTCCATTAATTGCACGCATTCAAACATTAAAAATAAGAAGAGGGGTTGTGGGGTCAATATTAATAGCTCTCTAAAGTGGAAGTATAGGGCTAGATACACTCACTTCTCAAGAAACTTTTATTTTACCGGTGTTTTATTCGCTGGCGACATAGTTTTGATTGATAAGACACGAAGCGGTGTTAACGACAGGCTAGAGGTTTGGAGGCACACCCTTGAGTTTAAGGGTTTCAAGTTGAGCAGGACTAAGACAAAATATCTGGAATGCAAGTTCAGCGTCGAGTCGTGGGATGTGGGCATGGACGTGAGGCTTGGAGTACAGGTCATCCCCAAGAGAAGTAGTTTTAAGTACCTGTGGTCGATTATCCAAGAGGACGGAGAGATTGATGAGGACGTCACACTCCGTATAGGGGTGGGGTGGATAAAATGGAGGTTAGCATCAGGAGTCCTGTGTGACAAGAGAGTGCCACCGTTAATCAAAGGTAAGTTCTATAGAGTTATGGTTAGACCGACCATGTTGTATGGGGCAGAGTGTTGGCAGGTTAAGAACTCTCATATCCAGAAGATGAAAGTGACAGAGATGCAGATGTTAAGGTGGATGTACGGGCATACTAGGATGGATCAGATTATGAATGAAGTTATTCGGGAGAAGGTGGGCGTGACTCACTCCTATGGATGACAAGATACGGAAGCGATGCTCAGATGGTTCGGGCACGTGCGGAGGAGGAGCCGTGATGCTCCGGTGAGGAGGTGCGAGAGTTTGGCCCTGGCGGGGACGTGAAGAGGTAGATGACGGCCTAAGAAGTATTGGGGAGAGGTGATTAGACAGGACATAACGTTGCTGCAGATTTTCGAGGACATGCCCCTTGATAGGAAGGTGTGAAGGTCGAGTATTAGGGTTGTAGGTTAGGACGTAGTCGAGTCCAGGGGTGAGGCTAGTTCGATAGGGGTGGTCTTAGACTGCTAGGGGTTTATGTTGTGTTCTCCCTATCCTTATGTTTTCATAGCATCGAGCTTATTTTCTGGTTTTGTTATTGCATTTCAATTATTTTCTAGTTCTTATGATGCTAATATTATTTCTTTGGTTTCTGTTTGATAGTACTAATATATTGTCCTTTTCCTTCTCTTTTCGTCTTTTCCGTCTTCTTGAGCCGAGAGTCTTTCGGAAACAGCCTCTCTACTCCTTCGGGGTAAGGATAAGGTCTGCGTACACACTACCCTCCCTAGACCCCACTTATGAGATTTTATTAGGTTGTTGTTGTTGCTTACTCAAAATCACTTTAAATATTTTTTCTAAAATTAGCTCTCATTAGCCACGCCAACCCTTCCTCATGAGGTAGGGGACTGACTAGACCTGAGCTTGATGGCCTCAGGTTTAAATTGGGCTGAACAATTTTAACCCAATCCCACCCCGAACCGATAGGTTGGTTTAGGGTCAGGCCAAGTTCATTTTGACGGCTACGGACATTGATGGCTAGTGCATTTACTTCCGAACTACTTATTATGCAGGCATTTCTCAAGAATCACATAAGTATATGTTTGACAAGTACACTCTATCACAAAAGTTATAGTGGGTGCACTCGCAAAGGTGCACTCATAAAGCTTTCTACCTTTTTAAAAATGTTTTCTGTTAAAAATATCACCATAAAAAGAAAGTAATATTTTCAATTGTATTATCTTTGAGTAGAGGATTCTTTTCTCTTTCAGTCTTTTGTGGTTGAAGCTGTAGACTGGCCATAGAAGAAGTATACTGCTTTCAAGTTCAAAGATGCCCTCGTAAGAACGGACAGCAAACCTCAACTCATTTAGGATTTTTCCCAACCTTTTCTCTGTTTTTGATAGGATGTACTTTAAACATATTTGATCCTAACGAAAAAATAGAAATCTAAGCGATCGATTTATCATATGAACTGAAAATCTTATAAATTAAATTATTCAAAACCAACCAAAAGAATACCATATTCACTTATTTTGTCCAGTTTGTATATATTAAAGGCAGTACTACAACAACAACAACTACTGTAATTATCATTAATGATTGAATATTTCCTAAAATATTTAATTCTGAACAAACAAGAGATATGGTAGCTGATGAAGAAGTGACGGAGGCCGGATTTTATTAAGGGGATTCAGAAAAAGAAAAAATTAAAAAATTAAAAGAGACTATGGCCAGTGAAAATTAAACCAGTGACCTTACAAAAGTTTTGAACCCCTTGACCATTGAGCTATATTTTTGGGCTATATTAAGAGAATTCAAAATATAATGTACAAATCGGATTTTGCATCGTATGAATCCCTTGACAGCCCCTGCGATGAAGTTTTGCTTATTTTTCTTTCTTTCCAAAAGACAGATTTAATACTTGAGTAATTTGTTGAAGTTGAAAAGCATGAAACTTGTGTCATTTGTTGATCACCAATTATTAGCACAATAATGGGTAACAGAAATACATTGTCGCCCCAAATTGGGGTTAAAAAACAAATATGATAGGACCTAGACATCAGGATATACAGTGTTTCTGACAACATCTTTTACCAAGCCAATCGTGCATATAGATTTGAGAGGCAAAAAAAAAAACAAGTTATACGATTAAGTGAGTTATCCCCATTACCCATAGAAAATTTGAAATTGAATTTATCTTTATTTGATTAAGGGTAGCTAAAATGAAGATAACTTTAATATTATAATCATGGGATTATCTATATCATATTGAAGGTGGAATAAATATTTTAGTTATAATTTCAGAATTATAATCTTAAATATAATCTCAAAATAATCTGATTTTGAACCAAACAACCTGATAGATATAATTCATTCAAGCATCATGTTTGGGGAGTGGGGTGTCTTTTTTCACCTGTACCTGTCCTACAACTATAGAATTCAGTAAATTACTTGGGTATTTTGGAGCAATTAAAATAAAAGCAAAGACATTTGTCACAGTATAGGACACTGTACATTAATATAGTGGTCATAGTAGAGATTTACAATTTAGATGTAATGGTTATGAAATATATATCTAACTTTATGAAAACTTATTATATATATATAAAATCGTTTTCTAGGCTTTACAGTATATATTCCCTGGAAAATCTATGTGATTACAGATGTGCCCGAATGATGATCCAATGATTAAATCAATTAGGCAATGATTTTAAGCTCCTATTGAAAGGATATATATTTGGTGATCTGTACATTCTTCCATTACGTACGCACTTCCTTCTATTTGTTAAATATTTATTTTCTTAATTAATTCATAAAAATATTCTTGCATTATGTTTGGGTGAACTATATACCAAGGGCAAGTACAATAACATGTGAACAAATAACATTTTATGTTTTGGTTTGAAAATGTTAAAAACTATTGTTTTTTTTTTTTGCTTTCTTCTTTGAATATTTGGTATTCAAAACTTAATGATTCGACTAATATATTAAATAAACTATAACCATCTCTCCACACCTATCGGTGGTGCCATGAGTAGGGGCATATGCACCTTATACCATGTGGTGTCACGGGATACCGCTTGATCGAAATTTTTCACTAGATATTTATAAGAAAAATGTAAATATTGAAAATACATATAGAAAATGACACCGCTTATTATTATAATGATTAATTCATTTGTTCATTTTTTCAAATTATGACACCATTTATATAAAAATTTGCGTACGACACTGGTCATAAGCGACTGTTCAAAATCACTAATGCTATGTTAGGAATTGGCATACATTGTTTTTACATTGAGAAAGGGTTTGTGTTCAGTGATTATAATAGTGTATACTGACTCCCTATAACAGGAGCAATTGCCTCTTCACTTATTGCCATTTGAAAGGGAATGAATGTATGAACAATTCAAGAATGTTGCTTCAATATCAATCACTAAGAAGGAAGGCAATGAAACAGAAATTCTGTGAACTGTCTTTTCATTATTAATGCATATAAGGTTGGTGAAAGAAGAGAATGAAGAAAAGGTGTGGTTGAGCAATCTTGGGCATGCATTTAAACTAGCCTTTTGATAGATATTAGCCCAACTCTAACCCTTTACACCAATTTGGCATCTCATTATATTTGAGTACGAGATGCCGTAAAAACTGGTAAAGTTGCTGTCATGTGACCAGGAGGTCACGGGTTCAAGCCGTGGAAACAGCCTCTTGCAAAAATGTAGGGTAAGACTGCGTATAATAGATCCTTGTGTTCCGGTCCTTCCCCGGACCATGCGCATAGCGGGAGCTTAATGCATCGGGCTTCCCTTTATTATATTTGAGTATGGATGGATTCAAGATTTTAATTTAGTAGGTGGAAAACATTACTATACTCTATTTCTTTGTGACAATGAGTACAAATTTAGTACAGCTATATATTCAAAAAAGTTCAATATATTATATAATATATAGTTTGAGTTGAAAGCAATAATCAAATGTGTTGATTTGCCACTAATAATATACATCCTCTACTTGTTATAAGGTTATTATATATTTCAACTAAAAGAATACATAAATAAATAAATAAATAGGAAATTTATACTAAAATACTCAGATGATAGGGCATGAGCAATTGTATAAGTAATTGTTATAGTACATTTTGTCTTGAATGATTTACCACCAAGAGATATGACGGGAAGGGTGGAACACTTTCAACATTCACTAGGGTTTTTGAGTTCGAGCCTTGAAAATGTCGAACTTTTTGGTAGGGATCATTTTATTCCGTTAATAGCCCTACTCAGTATAAATTTATTAGTCGGATTAGTTAATTTCAGATATCAGATGATTAATCAAAAAATAATTATCTACATTCTTCTCTTTCAAGAGAAATTAGATAGAGAAGGATCAGCTATATATACATTACCCATTTAAGATTTTACTGAACTATAACACCATATATTAGCAAATATAAACGTATTCCCGAGATTAATACTTGAAAACAATCAAAGATTAGCTCAATACCAAAAAGTTAATCTACCTTCTATTATCATCTCATGACTAATAATGCTTCTACGTCGGTGGGATTGAAAGGTATCATTTCCAGTTTTTGTTTTTTCTAAATATTGCATGTCAACATCGTCTTCTTTTTTATTTTAGTTACACGCATACCAAAAAAAGAGGAGAAGTCTTCTGTGCGATGACTCGCCTGGCTCTAGGTGCAAGTTAGCAAGCGTGCGCCGAACTTGGGAAGAGAGCTCGCGTACCTTCACAGAAGGCATTAATGGCACGGGCAACATCCTCGCAAGCTCCGCGAGGTCAGAAAATAACATTAGGCTCCCAAATTGAGACAGTTGAGGCTCAACCTAATTCGAGATCCAATGAAACAGTAACTCATGAAATTAAAAAATCTCGAGCTCAAAAACTCTTAGCACAGAAACAATGGAGTGAAGTTGTGAGTACATCAGTTCAATTTGACGAAGGAAGTAGTCGGAGAAAGTCATGGGCTGATGAAGTTAAGGAGGAAGAAAAATCGAAAGTAAAACCTACCATATGGGATAGCTTTGATATCTCAAAAATTTCAAATGCAAGATTCAAATTGGAATTCGTTCCACCAACGAAGCAATCTGAGAATTCAATTACTGCTATTGAATTGGATGATTTTGCATTTGAAATTGAGTACTGAAAGTCGGCGGTGGTCTGCTATATGCTAGGAGCACACCCTCCATTTGTTGTAATTAGAGGTTATATACAAAGATTATGGGCTAAGCACGGACTGAATAAGATATTAATGCTAAAGAATGGCATAATTCTGGTACGATTTGACAATGAAATGGGGAAGAATGAAGTGATCCAAGGGGGAATATATCAGTTTTATAAATAAGCTTTTTATTGTCAAAGAATGGTCTCCAGAGATGGAATTTACCAGAGAAGAACTCCTTTCAGTTCCAATTTGGGCGAAATTCCCTGGACTAGACTTCAAATACTGGAGTCCTAATGTCACGACCCCAAATTCCATCCGTATGATGTCGTGATGGCACGTAGTCTCTAAGACTAGGTAAGCCTATCAATGCAGAATATAACTGAATATAAACTGAAATTTAATCCTTAACAGTCGAATAAATAAGAACTGCAATTTAACAATTTCAACTCTCAAAACCCGGTAGGAATAAGTCACAAGCTTCTAAGAATTTATCCTCAGTGTCTCTATACATCAGATTCTAAAGAAAATAAGGAAACAACATAATAAGGATAAAAGGGGACTTCGGGGTCTACGGACGCTGGTAGATGTACCTTGAAGTCTCTGTGTACAGTCTAATTCATTGATACCTGGTCTGATAGAAAGTACCTGGATCTGCACAAAAAGATTTACAGAAGTGTAGTATGAGCACACCACAACGGTACCCAATAAGTGCCAAGCCTAACCTCTGTAGAGTAGTGACGAAGTCAGGTCAGGGCCTTACTGGAAATAATAAAAGACAGGGCAAACAATTTAACAATATATTAATAAGGACAATGGGGATGAATCAAGTAAGTAGTATATCACAATTTAACTACACGAATAAGGGAAACAATACCTCGCGGAAGAAAAAACAGAAATTTACAACTTTAAGGAAATTCACCAAAATAACCAAAGGCAATGCAGCCATAAAGAATTATCAACAAGGGCACTCCCGAGGTACCGCCTCGTAGTCCCAAATCATAAATAAATTCACGATATTTCATTTTCTTATATCACCGCGGGAGCCTTCACATTAAATTTTAAACAAAATATTTTTCACGAAATAGCATCCCGCGTTTTAGCCACCCTTATCACACCGCATGGCTTCTAGTAGTTCCCCTACTAGCCACGCGTGTCAAGCCACCCTTATCTCACCTCATGCGTTTCAACACCCAGACCTTATACCACCGTATGCGTATCAATATCACAATTTGCACCTCAAATGCCCAAATATTTCAACTTGCCAAGAATTATCAACAACAAGAATAATTTCCACAATAAGGAGCCCACAGCCTAATCACAATGAGTGCAAAGTCTCACAAAATATTCAACAAAATAATATCCATTATTTTCATAATACGGAGCTCACGGCTCAATCACAATGAATACAAAAATCTTCACAAAATATTCAGCAAAAATAATATTTCACAATTTAACATCTTGGCTTAACATCAAATTTTTTAAATGTAAAATACTTCATTTTTAATAATATTTAACTTAAGAAATCCAACCTTCAAGTAGTGCACGAAATAAAGAAATAGAGTTTCAACTAAACAGGTAAAACAATTAGCAGGAATAGGTCAGGCAAATTTAAAATACGAAAATATATTAATGATGATGAATATAATAGAATAAAATAATTTAATTAATATGCAACAATGCTCTACAAAATTTAAAGACATAATCTTTCACATTTAGCCAGTGTACAAACTCGTCACCTCGTGTACATGACTTTCAACACCTCAACATTTTCATATTGATACCAATCCTAAGGGAAATTTCTCCCACACAAGGTTAGACAAGTCACTTACCTCAAACCACGCTTAATCAGTCAAGTAGCATATTTTTTTCTCGATTTTCCGACTCTGATCGGCTCGAATCTAATCATAATTAATTCGATTCAATTAATACAAATTATAGGAATAAATTCCATAAGAAAATATAAATTTTCTAATAAAAATCTGAAATTTAACCCAAAAATCGTTCGTGGGGCCCGCGTGTCGGAATTCGACAAAACTCACAAAATCCTACAACTCATTTAATTATGAGTCCAACCATATTAGTTTCACTCAAGTCCGACTCCGAATCGACATCGAAATCTCAAAAATTCGTTTTATGAAATTTCTACAATCTTCCCCAAGTTTCTATCTCAAAACACTAATTAAATGATGAAAACAATGATATATTCGTGTATATTGACCAAATCCGAGTTAGAATCACTTACCCCAATATTTTTTCTTGAAAATCTCTCAAAAATCGCCTCTCCCCAAGTTCCAATTTGTCAAAAATGAAAAATGGGACGAAGCCCCCGTTTTATAACTTAAAGTTTCTGTCCAAGCGCTGCCCTCAATTTCCTGACCTCGATTTCCAGCCTTCGATTTCCAACCTCGATTTCCTGTCCTCGATTTCCTAACCTCGATTTTCAGTCTTCGATTTCCAGCCTCGATTTTCCAGCCTCGATTTTCCAGCAGAAAAATTCCAGTAGCTGTTTAAATCCAAATTTTGATCCGCTAACCATCCGAAACTCACCTGAGGCCCTTGAGACCTCAACAAAATACACCAAAAAGTCCTAAAACATCATACGAACTTAGTTAAAACCTCAAATCATATAAAACAACGCTAAAACCACGAATCATACCCCAATTCAAGTTTAAGGAACTTAAGAATTTCCAACTCCTACATTCGATGTCGATACCTATCAAATCGAGTCTGATTGACCTCAAATTTTGACAACAAGTCATAAATGACATAAAGGAGCTATCAAAATTTTTAGAACTGGATTCCGACCCCGATATCAAAAAGTCAACTCCCCGGTCAAACTTTCCAAAAATTCAACTTTCACCATTTCAAGCCAAATTCCACTACGGACTTCCAAAAAATTTTTCGGACACGATCCTAAGTCCAAAATCACCATACGGAGCTATTAGAATTATCAAAACTCTATTCTGGAGTTATTTACATATAAGTCGACATTCTGTCACTATTTCAACTTCAACTTTAAACCTTGGAACTAAGTATTCGAATTCACTCCTAAAACCTCACCGGCCCTAGACTAATCATCCCGACAAGTCACATAACAACTGTGAAGCATAAATTGAGCAGTAAATGGGAGAATGGGGCTACAACTCTCAAAATGACTGGCCGGATCGTTACATCCTCCCCCTCTTAAACAAACGTTCGTCCTCGAATGGGTATAGAATTATACCTGGAGTGGTGAAAAGATGAGGATAGCAGCTACGCATATCATGCTCGGTCTCCCAAGTCGCCTCCTCAATCGAATGTCCCCTCTAATGTACTTTTACTGAAGCAATTCTCTTCGATCTCAACTTTCTAACATGTCTGTCCAAAATAGCCACTAGTTCCTCAACATAAGATAGATCCTTATCCAGCTGGACTAAGCTGAAGTCTAACACATGAGGCGGATCGCCGTGATACTTCCGGAGCATGAAAATATGGAACACTGGATGAACTGCAGTAAGATTAGGTGGTAGTGCAAGTTTGTAAGCTACCTCTCTAATTATTTCAAGAATCTCAAAAGGCCCAATATACCTAGGGCTCAACTTTTTCTTCTTCCCAAATCTCATAACACCCTTCATGGGTGAAACCCTGAGCAAGACCCGCTCACCAACCATGAATGCAAGTGGCAAACTCCGCAAGTGTAATGACCCGACCAGTCGTTTTAAAAGTTGTAGGCCCATTCCCGTATTTACTACTCATTCTGTGCTTTATAACTATTATGTGACTTGATGGGGTAGTTGGTTCAGGTCCGGTGAGGTTTTGGAATGAATTGGAACACTTAGTTCCAAGGTTTAAAGCTTAAGTTCAAAAAATGATCGGATATCGACTTATGGGTAAACGACCCCGGAATAAAATTTTGATGTTTCCAACAGCTCCGTATGGTGATTTTGGACTTAGGAATGTGTATGGAATTTTATTTGGAAGCCCGTTTAAATTAGGCTTGAAATGGCTAAAATAGGAATTTAAGTTTGAAAGTTTGATCGGGGAGTTGACTTTTTGATATCATGGTCGGAATCATGTTCCGAAAATATTCATAGCTCTGTTATGTCATTTATGACTTGTGTGCAAAATTTGAGATCAATCGGACTTGATTTGATAGGTTTCGACATCGAATGTAGAAGTTGGAAATTCTTAAGTTCCTTAAGCTTGAATTGGGGTATGATTCGTGGTTTTAGCATCGTTTTATGTGATTTGAGGTTTCAAATAAGTTTGTATAATATTTTAGCACTTGTTAGTTTATTTGGTTGAGGTCCCGGGGGCCTCGGGTGAGTTTCGGATGGTTAAAGTTGGACTTAAACAACTGCTGCAATTTTTCTGCTGGAAATTCGGGGGCAGAAATCGAAGCCATGATCGAGCCCATGGTCGAGGGCCAGGATCGAGGGACATGATCGAAGCCATGATCGAGGGCCAGGATCGAGGCAGGATCGAGGGCAGCCTGGACAGAACTTTAAGTTATAAGCAGGGGACTTTGTCCCATTTTCCATTTTTGACAAATAGGAGCTTGGTGAGAGGCGATATTTGGGAGATTTTCAGAGAAAATATCGGGATAAATGTTCTTAACTCAATTTTGGTTAGATTACTCGAATCCATGGTTGTTTTTATCATTTAATTGGTAAATTAAGTTGCAGAAGTTTAAAAACTCTCTTAGATAAATTTGAGGATTTGAGGGGCGAATTGTTATGGAATTTAGTAATTTTGGTATTGTTAGACTCGTGGTTGAATGTGTGTTCATATTTTGTAACTTTCGCCGGATTCCGAGACGTGGGCCCCACAGGCGATTTTTGAGTTAATTTCGGATTTTATTGAAAAATATAATATTTTCTTATGAAATTGATTCCTATAATTTTTATTGACTGTATCGAATTATTTTGGCTAGATTCAAGCCATTCAGAGTTGGATAATCGAGAAAAAGGCCTACTAGTGGATTAAATTGGAGCAAGTCGAGGTAAGTGACTTGTATAACCTTGTGTGGGGGGAATTTCCCCTAGGATTGGTATTGATGTGAAAATTGTAATGTGTTGAAAGTCATGTACACGAGGTGACGAGTGTGTACACGGGCTAAATGTGGAAGATTATATTTTTAAATTGTGTAGATCACTGTTGCATATTAATTAAATTATTTTATCTGATTATATCCATCATCATTGATCTATTTTATATTCCTAAATTTGCTTGACATTTTTCCTAATAATTATTTTTACCTGTTTAGTTGAAACTTTATTTTCTTTTATTCTGTGCATTATTTGAAGGTTGAATTTCCTTAAATTAACTATTATTAAAAATGAAGTATTTTACATTTAATAATTGGATGTTACGTCAAGATGTTAAATTAGTGAAAATATTATTTCTGCTGAATATTTTGTGAAGACTTTTGTATTTACTGTGATTGAGCCGTGAGCTCGTTATTATAAAAAAATATTCTTATTCTGATTTACTTTGGCAAGTTGAAATATTTGGGCACTTGAGGTATAAATTATGATATATTGTGATATTGATATACATGCGGTGGTATAAGGTCTGGGTGTTGAAACGCATGCGGTGAGATAAGGGTGGCTTGAGACGCGTGGCTAGTAGGGAAACTACTAAAAGTCATGCAGTGTGATAAGGGTGACTAAAACGCGGGATGCTATTTCGGGAAAAATATTTTCTTTAAAATTAAATGTGAAGGCTCCCGCGGTGATATAAGAAAATGAGATATTGTTAATTTATTTATGATTTGGGACTATGAGGCGGTACCTCGGGAGTGCCCTCATTGATATATCTTTATGGCTGCATTGCCTTTGATTAATGTCGTGATTTTCTTAAAGTTATAAATTTCTGTTTTCCTGTCGCAAGGTATTACTTGCCCTGTGAAATTTGATGGTGACATACTACTTACTTGATTCATTTTTATTGTTATTATATTGTTAAACATGTCACCATGTCTTTTATTATTCCAGTAGGGCCTGACCTGACCTCGTCACTACTCTACCGAGGTTAGGCTTGGCACTTACTGGGTACCGTTGTGGTGTACTCATACTACGCTTCTGCATATCTTTTTGTGCAGACCCAGGTACTTCTTACCAGCCCAGATATTAGTGAGCCGTCGGTGTACGGAGACTTCGAGGTATATCTGCCAGCGTCCGCAGACTCCGGAGTCCCCTTCTATCTTATTATGTTATCTTCCTTATTTGCTTTAGACTCTCATATATAGAGACATAGAGAATAAATTCTTAGAAGTTTGTGACTTATTCCTACTGGGTTTTCGGAGTTGAAATTATTAAATTGCAGTTTTTATTTATTCGACTGTTAAGGATTAAATTTCAGTTTTGTATTTAGTTATATTCAGCATTGATAGGATTACCTAGTCTTAGAGACTAGGTGCCATCACAACATCCTACGGAGGGAATTTGGGGTCGTGACAAGTTGGTATCATAGCTCTAGGTTCATAGGTGTTATGAGTCACAAGCAGGTTTAGTAGAGTCTCGCGGATCGGTACGGAGAAATATTCACTTATCTTTGGGAGGCTATGGAACTGTTAGGAAATATTCACTTCTTTGATTCCTTATCGTGCGCATTTGTTGACATCAAAATTTTAAACCATTGTCTTTCTATTCTCCCACAGATAGTGAGGACACGCACAAATCGATCCGATGATCAGACATCCGTGCCCCCTGTTGGAGACGCAAGGGGCTGGGCTCGGGGTAGAGGCCGAGGAAGACCAAGTGGTGCAGCCAGAGCACCCGTACGAGCTGTTGCTGCAGAGGAACCACCAGTAGCTCCAGTTGGAGAACATGCACCTGAGATGCCTGTTACCACTCCTGCACTTCAGGAGACTCTTGCCCAGCTTTTGAGCATGTTTGGCACTCTAGCTCAGGCAGGGTTAATTCCACTTGCTCCTGCCACATCTTAGGCCGGGGGAGGAGCACAGACTCCCGCCGCCTGTACTCCAGAGCCACGGGCCCAGGTTGACCATGCCCCAAAGGTTATACCAAAGTAGCCAGTTGTCCCAGTTCGGCCCGAGGTTAGGGCAGCAGTTTCAGAGGGGGAGAAGCTCAGGCTCGAGAGGTACAAAAAGTACCACCCTCCCATATTCAGCGGTTTAGCTTCAGAGGATGCTCAAGGTGTTCTGGAGGAATGTCACTGTATCCTTCGTACTATAGGTATTGTGGATTCTAGTTGGGTTTCTTTCACGACATTTTAGCTTAGAGGAGCAGCCTACCAGTGGTGGCGGGCATATGAGTTGGATAGTCCGGCTGAGGCAGCTTCACTCACTTGGACTCAATTTTCAGATATGTTCTTAAGGGAGTATGTTCCTCAAAGTCTTAGAGATGCATGACGCGCAGAGTTTGATCAACTGCGCCAGGGTTCTATGACCGTGTCGGAATATGTAGTTTGATTCAATAATTTGGCTAGGCATGCACTAGCCATAGTTGCTACTGTTTGAGAGCGGGTTCGCCGATTTATTGAGGGGCTCCACCCTAGTATCAGATTCAGTATGGCCTGAGAACTAGAGATGGACATCACATACCAACAGGTGGTATCAATTTCTAAGAGATTGAAGGGTATGCAGACTAGGGAGAGAGAAAAGAGGAAGGCTAAGAGACCTCGAGATTCTAGCACATATAATAATTCTCGTGCCCCCGCTGCAGCCCGTCATGGTAGAGGCGTAATGACCTGGCCAGTCGTTTTAAAAGTTATTGCCATATTCCCCTATTTACTGCTCATTCTATGCTTTCTAACTATTATGTGACTTGTTGGGGTAGTCGGTTCAGGTCCGGTGAGGTTTTGGAATGAATTGGAACACTTAGTTCCAAGGTTTAAAGCTTAAGGTCAAATAGTGACTGGATGTCGACTTATGTGTAAACGACCCCAGAATAGAATTTTGATGTTTCCAACAGCTCCGCATGGTGATTTTGGACTTAGGAGCGTGTTCGGAATTTTATTTGAAAGCCCGTAATTAAATTAGGCTTGAAATGGCTAAAATAAGAATTTAAGTTTGAAAGTTTGACCGGGGAGTTGACTTTTTGATATCGGGGTTGGAATCTAGTTCCGAAAATTTTCATAGCTCTGTTATGTCATTTATGACTTGTATGCAAAATTTGAGATCAATTGGAGCAAGTCGAGGTAAGTGTCACGACCGGAATTTCCCACCGACGGGACCGTGATGGCGCCTAATATTTCACTTGCTAGGCAAGCCAATGTTAGAAAATCATTAAACCAATTCCTTATTTCCATTCAGTATATAACAATAATTAACTAAGATGAAATATGATAAGTGCGGAATATTATAAAATTGTATTAATTACTACCACCCGGATCTGGAGTCATAATTCACGAGCATTCTAGAGTTTTCTACAAGTAATAGTCTGAAAGAAATACAACTGTCTGAATGAAAGAAACAGTAGGACAGAGAAGATAGACGGGGACTTCAAGGTCTATGAACGCCGACAGATCTACCTTGAGTCTCCGGACAGCGGACCAATAGCAAAAATCTCGATCAACCCGAGTCGGAACCAAAATCTGCACAGAAAGTGTAGAGTGCAGTATCAGTACAACCGACCCCATGTACTGGTAAGTGTCGAGCCTAACCTCGATGAAGTAGTGACGAGGCTAAGGCAAGGCACCTACAAATCAACCGGTACAGTTTAACAGTGTATATACAAATAACAGAAATGAAGAACTAAACAGGAAATATCGGGAGGGGAACATGCTGAGGGGAATCCGAGATAAAGAAATACAACAGAATGATAACTAGAGCAGTCAACATACCATGAATCAACATGAATAGTGAATACAGTAAAGGAAAAATACACGGCATCACCCTTCGGCATCACCCTTCGTGTAGAAATCAATATCCCTGTCGGGTGGCATCCCCGGCAGGTCTGCAGGAAACACATCTGGAAACTCGCGAACAACCGGCACTAAATCCACGGAAGGAGCCTCCGCACTAGAATCGCGGACATAAGCCTAATAAGCTAGACACCCCTTCTCGACCATATGCCGAGCCTTCCCATAAGAGATAACCCTGCTGGTAGAATGGCCAAGAGTCCCTTCCCACTCTAATCGAGGCAATCCCTTCAAGGCTAAGGTCACTATCTTGGTGTGACAATCTAATATAACATGATAAGGTGACAGCCAATCCATACCTAGTATGACATCAAAATCAACCATATCGAGAAGTAGAAGGTCTACACGAGTCTCAAGACTCCCAATGGTGATCACACACGAACGATAAACACGATCTACAACAATAGCATCTCCCACTGGTGTGGACACATACACAGGAGCACTTAAAGAATCATGGGGCACAACAAAATAGGAAGCAAAATAGGATGACACACAGGAGTAAGTATATCTCGGATCAAATAGAACTGAAGCATCTCTACTGCAAACTGAAATAGTACTTGTGATAACATCGTCATATGACTCAGCCTCAGGCCTGGCTGGGAAAGCATAACATCGAGGCTGGGCACCACCACCCTGAACTACGTCCCTGGGACGGCCTCTAACTAGCTGGTCTCCACCTCTAACGGCCTGACCTCCACCTCTAACAGTCTGGCCTCTACCTCTGGCTGCCTGACCCCTGCCTCTAGCTGGCTGAGCAGGTGGTGCAGCAACTGGTTCCGGAACCATGGCACGAGAACTCTGATGTTGTGAGCTACCTGTTGCCCGAGGAAAAAATCTAGCAATGTGCCTAGGATCACCACAAGTATAACATAACCTCGGCTGTTGTGGCTGCTGACCCTGAAACTGACCCTGTCAACCTGAATAACCTCCCTGATAACTCTGGAGTAGAGGTGCACTAATAGGAGTTGGTGGTGTACTGTAGGCTAGCTGGTCGGAATAATGCATCTCAGGGCCACGACCATCTGAGGCACCGTGGGATGCCTGGAGCGCTGAATGAAACGGCCTGGGAGGATGGCCTCTACCAAAAGTAATCCTGCCTCTAGATGAGGCACCGTTGAACTCATCGAAATTAAAAGGTCTCTTGTTAGACCCCTGACCTCCCTGAGTAAGAACCATCTCGACTCGTCTGGCGACATTAGTAGCCGCCTAAAAAGAAATCACACTCCCAGTCTCCTTAGCCATCAGCAATCTGATAGGCTGAGCAAGTCCATCAATAAACCTCCTCACCCTCTCTCTCTAGGTGGGAAGCAGAAGAATAGCATGACGGGCCAAATCCACAAAACGGGTCTCATACTGGGTAACAGTCATACTGCCCTGCTGGAGACGCTCAAATAGACGGCGACGCTCTTCTCTCAATATGACAGGCAAAAAATTCTTTATGAAGAGTTGAGAGAACTGGTCCCAAGTAAAAGCAGGCGAGCCAGCTGGTCTGGTCAACAAGTAATCTCTCCACCATTTCTTGGCAGAACCAGTCATCTGAAATGCAGCAAAATAGACCCCATTGGCATCCACTATACCCATGTTTCGTAGGACCTCGTGACAACTGTCAAGATATTCCTTGGGTTCCTCTGAAGGAGCACCACTGAAGTGAACAGGAAAGAGCTTGGTAAACCTGTCCAATCTCCATAAAGCCTCAGAAGACATAGCTGGCCCATCTCCGACCTGTGTCGCAATAACCGACTGAACTAATCTGACTGGCTGAGCTGCTGGAGCCTGATACTGGGGAGATATCTGCTCCGGAGTGGGAGTTGTGAGAGTCTGGGCTCCTCCTCTAGCCTAAGAGACTACTGGTGCCATGGGAAATGCGCCAATCTGGGCCACACTCTCCATAAGGCCCACCAAATGGACCAAAGCATCATGAA
Source organism: Nicotiana tabacum (assembly GCF_000715075.1). Classification (NCBI taxonomy): domain Eukaryota; kingdom Viridiplantae; phylum Streptophyta; class Magnoliopsida; order Solanales; family Solanaceae; genus Nicotiana; species Nicotiana tabacum. Next base: position 125,145,045 of record NC_134094.1, on the reverse strand, counting down.
GTACTGGGGTAGCAATGAACCCCTCAGGAACCTGAGATGGTCCGGCAGGAACAGTCTGGGCTGGAACCTCCTCGTCAAGCTCTATCTAAGGCTCTTCTGCTGGGGCTGCTGCTCGGGCTCTAGGCTGAGCCCTGCCCCTTCCCCTGCCTCAGCCTCTGGCACGACCTCGGCTAGGGGTGTTCAAAGCCTAACCGAAATCGAAAACCGGACCGCAAAAGTGGCTTAATGGCTTATTGGTATTGGGTTAACGGTTTAACGAACGGGGAACAAATTAAAATTTTTTTATTAACGGCTTATCGGTTTGGGGGTGGATTATTTAATTTTCTTAACGGATAATCCATTAACCCGTTAAGAATATATATATATATATATATATATATATATATATATATATATATATATATATATATATATAATTTATTTTTATCCATATTACTACTATATTTATTTTTTATCTTTTTAGTTTGAGTGGGTCAGTGGGACACCTAGCTTTCCCTTTATCTTTATTTTCTCATTTCCCGTTCTCCTAAATCCTAATCCCTTCCCCACTTGATTAACATTTACAATAGTCCCCTTTAGAAACCCTAGCATCTAAACCAGCAGCCATCCCTCTAGCCCCTCTCGCCTCTCCCTCTAGCAAGAAATTCTCAAACAACCATGCACAGTCGCACACACGCATAGCCAGCAGAGCAAGGAAGAAGGAAAGAGGAAGTCAAAAACAATATGGCCATGCTTTGCAAGTTAAAAATTCATAATCAATTCTAATCATACTTTTCTTCACTTCAATTGAAAATCAGGTTGATATTCAGTTAAAGAATGTTATAACACAAACCTGGATAATATTTGAGTTGATAAATATTTGGTTGATATTCAGTTAAAGAATGAAGTTTTTCTATATGAGTTGATAAATAGGGATAGCTTTTCCATTACTTATTAGCATAATCTTTAATTGAATTTCCTCAAACTAACTATTGTTTAACTGTGCTGAAGTATATTAAGTTTCAATCAACTGAAACTAAACTGATAACCGCCCGATAATAGCTAAACCGATACCAATCCGCCCGATATCTTATCGGGTGGCTAGCGGATTAATACATTTAAAAGCCGATAACCGATAAGCCAAACCGTTAAGAGTAAATAACCGCCCGATAAGCAGCCCTAGCCTCGGCCTCGACCTCTGCCCCACGTAGGAGCTGCCACTAGAGGCTCTGGCTGCTGCTCAGCTGAGGAAGCGGTACGTGCTCTCACCATCTGCGATAGAATAAGAGTAGAAGAGTTCAATCAGTATTTGAGAAAGCAAAATCGCACGACAGAGAAGAATAGAAGTGAAACTTGTTCTCAAACTTCATAGCCTCTGGAAGATAAGCATAGACGTCTCTGTACTGATCCTCCAGACTAGACTAAGCTTGCTCGTGAATCGTGAGACCTAGGCAACCTAGTGCTCTGATACCAACTTGTCACGACCCAGATTTTCAATCGACGGGACCGTGATGGCGCCAAATATTTCACTTTCTAGGCAAGCCAACGTTAGAAAATCATTAAACCAATTCCTTATTTTCATTTAGTAAATAGCAATAATTAACTAAGATGAAATATGATAAGTGCGGAATATTATAAAACTATATTAATTACTACCACCCAGATCTGGAGTCATAATTCACGAGCATTCTAGAGTTTTCTACAAGTAATAGTCTGAAAGAAATACAACTGTCTGAATGAAAGAAAGAGTAGGACAGAGAAGATAGACGGGGACTTCAAGGTCTGTGAATGCCGACAAATCTACCTTGAGTCTCCGGACAGCGGACCAATAGCAAAAATCTCGATCAACCCGAGTCGGTACCAAAATCTGCATAGAAAGTGCATAGTGCATTATCAGTACAACTGACCCCATGTACTAGTAAGTGTCGAGCCTAACCTCGATGAAGTAGTGACGAGGCTAAGGCAAGGCACTTACAAATCAACCTGTACAATTTAAGAGTGTATATACAAATAACAGAAATGAAGAACTAAACAGGAAATGTCGGGAGGGGAATATGTTGAGGGGAATACGAGATAAAGAAATACAACAGAATGATAACCGGAGCAATTAACATACCATGAATCAACAGGAATAGTGAATACAGTAAAGGAAAAATGCACGGCATCACTCTTCGTGCTTTTACTCTCAATCTCACCATAAAATCAATAGAAACGGCACGGCATTACCCTTCGTGCATTAACTCTCATATCATGGCACGGCATAACCCTTCGTGCATTAACACTCACAATATGGCACGGCATCACCCTTCGTGCATTAACACTCACAATATGGCACGACATCACCCTTCGTGCATTAACACTCACAATATGGCACGGCATCACCCTTCGTGCATTAACACTCACAATATGGCACGGCATCACCCTTCGTGCATTAACACTCACATCACCCTTTGTGCATTAACACTTTCCCTTGCCATAATGCAATGCATAAATAACAACAGGGAGATAGAATAACAAGTACAAACCTTACTTCAACATTTGGTTCCATAATATCAATCTCAACTTTGAAATAAAAACTCAATTATCACCAGAAAATCCGTAAACATGATAAGAACGATAAATTGAACAACATTAGTATAACACGTAGCAATTAGGCATAGGAAAGAGACAATATAAGAAAAACAGAGAAATATGAAAAACAGGTAAATTGGCGGCGCATAAGTACTCGTCACCTCACATATACGCCTCTCACATGAATTTCACTTAGCAAGTAATCTAAGGTTCCTAAATCCCTCAAGTCAGGGTTAGACACAACATTTACCTTGTTCCGAAGGCCACTCAATTCTCAATCACAATCTTTTCTTTAGAATTCACCTCCAAACCACCTGTATCTATTCAAAATGACTCAATAATATCAAATATTGCTAAAAAAATTAATTATATTGCATAAATTAAATTTCTCAAATTTCCAAAATCCCTAGTTTTCTACCCTAACCCTTAATTCTACCATGAAAACTCTAGATTTTAGGTTGATAATTCAAGAAATGTAATGGGTAATTGAAAGGAAATGATTTAAAATCACTTACCAACACTTTGGGGAAGAAAATGACTCTTACAAAAATCCTCTACCCGTTTGGTTCTTGAAAAATGTTGAAGAAATGGCTTAAACCCGTGTTTGATTCTGTTTTATGCACTGGGCGACAGTGTGCATCGCGTTCGCGAGGCCACTGTCGCGTTCGCGAAGGGTACTGGTTGCCAAGCCTTCGTGTTCGCGAGACCCCGCTCGCGTTCGCGATGGTTACTCCCCCTGGCCTTCGCGTTCGCGAGACATTGCTCGTGTTCGCGATGAAGGAACTATCGACTCTTCCCCAGGTGTGCCTAACACTACGCGTTCGCAAGGAGCTGGTCGCGTTCGCGAAGGGTAACGCCCCCATCGCTTCGCGTTCGCGACCAAGCTTTCTCGTTCGCGAAAAAGAAAATTCCAGCTGCCCAGTTTACTCTTCGCGTTCGCGAGAGTACCTTCGCGAACGCGAAGAAGGACTTGCCAGAACACCTGCTGCAGCAAAATACCAGATTTTCTAAGTCCAAAACATCCCGTGGCCTATCCGAAACTCACCCGAGCCCTCGGGGCTCCAAACCAAATATGCACACAAGTCTAAAAACATCATACGAACTTGCTCGCGCGATCAAATCGCCAAAATAACACCTAGAACTACGAATTTAGCACCAAATTGAATAAAATTCTCAAGAACACTTTAAAATTCATATCTTCTCAACTGGACGTACGAATCACGTCAAATCAAATCTGTTTCTCACCAAATTTCACAGACAAGTCTTAAATTTCATAATAAACCTGTACCGGGTTTCGGAACCAAAACACGGACCTGGTACTCACAATGCCAAACATCAATCAATTCTTAGAAATAATTAATTTTAAGACTTTTAATTTTCATCAAAAATTCATAACTTGAGCTAGGGACCTCTGAATTCGATTCCGGGCATATGCCCAGGTTCCATAATTCGGTACGGACCCACAAGGATCGTCAAAATACGGATCCGGGCAAGTTTACCAAAAATATTGATCGAAATCAACTCAAATCAACTTTTAAGGCAAAAAATCTTATTTTCATCAATTTTCAACATAAAAGCCTTTCGGAAACATGCCGGACTGCGCACGCAAATCGAAGAGGGTAAAAATGAGATTTTTAAGGCTTAAGAGTGCAGATTTGAGTTTTAAAACATAAGATGACCTTTTGGGTCATCACAGTAAGTGACTTGTCTAAACTTGTGTGTGGGAAATGTCCCCTAGGATTGGTATTGATGTGAAAATTGTAGTGTGTTGAAAGTCTTGTACACGAGGTGACGAGTGTTTACACGAGCTAAATATGGAAGATTATATTTTTAAATTGTGTAGATCACTATTGCATATTACTTAAATTATTTTATCCGATTATATTCAACATCATTGATCTACTTTATATTCCTAAATTTTCCTGACACTTTTCCTACTAATTATTTTTACCTGTTTAGTTGAAACTTTGTTTTCTTTTATTCTGTGCATTATTTGAAGGTTGAATTTCCTTAAATTAACTATTATTCAAAATGAAGTATTTTACATTTAATAATTGGATGTTAAGTCAAGATGGTAAATTTGTTAAAATATTATTTCTGCTGAATATTTTGTGAAGATTTTAGTATTTACTATGATTGAGCCGTGAGCTCCTTATTGTGGAAAAATATTCTGATTTTGATTTACTTTGGCAAGTTAAAATATTTGGGCACTTGAGGTGTAAATTGAGATATATTGTGATATTGATATGCATGCGGTGGTATAAGGTCTGGGTGTTGAAATGCATGCGGTGAGATATGAGTGGCTTGATACGCGTGGCTAGTAGGGAAACTACTAGAAGTCATGCAGTGTGATAAAGGTGGCTAAAACGCGGGATGCTATTTTGGGAAAAATATTTTCTTTAAAATTAAATGTGAAGGCTCCCGCGGTGATATAAGGAAATGAGATATTGTGAATTTATTTATGATTTGGGACTATGAGGCGGTACCTCAGGAGTTCCCTCGTTGATATATCTTTATGGCTGCATTGCCTTTGATTAATGTCGTGATTTTCTTAAAGTTGTAAGTTTCTATTTTCCTGCTGCAAGGTATTACTTGCCCTTATTCAGTGAAATTTGATGGTGACATACTACTTACTTGATTCATTTTCATTGTTATTTATTGTTATTATATTGTTAAAGATGTCACCATGTCTTTTATTATGCCAGTAGTGCCTGACCTGACCTCGTCGCTACTCTACCGAGGTTAGGCTTGACACTTACTGGGTACCGCTGTGGTATACTCATACTACGCTTCTGCACATCTTTTTGTGCAGACACAGGTACTTCTTACCAGCCTAGATATCAGTTAGCCACCGGTGTACGGAGACTTCGAGCTATATTTTTGCCAGCGTCCGTAGACTCTGGAGTCCCCTTCTATCTTATTATGTTGTCTTCCTTATTTGCTTTAGACTCTCATGTATAAAGACATAGAGAATAAATTCTTAGAAGCTTGGGACTTATTCCTACCGGGTTTTAGGAGTTGAAATTGTTAAATTGTAGCTTTTATTTATTCGACTTTTAAGGATTAAATTTTAGTTTTGTATTCAATTATATTCCGCATTGATAGGATTACCTAGTCTTAGAGACTAGGTGCCATCACGACATCCTACGGAGGGAGTTTAGGGTCGTGACAAGTTAGTAGCAGAGCTCTAGGTTCATAGGTGTTATGAGTCACAAGCAGGTTTAGTAGACTCTCGCGGATCGGTACGGAGACATCTGTACTTATCTTCGGGAGGATATGGAACTGCTAGAAAATATTCACTTCTTTGATTCCTTATCGTGCGCATTTGTTGACATCAAAATTTTAAACCATTGCCTTTCTATTCTCACACAGATGGTGAGGACACGCACAATTGGATCCGATGATGAGACACACGTGCCCCCTGTTGGAGTCGCAAGAGGCCGGGGTCGGGGAAGAGGTCGAGCCAGAGGCCGAGGAAGATCACGCGATGCAGCCAGAGCACCCGCACGAGGTGCTGCAGAGGAACCACCAGTAGCTCCAGTTGGAGAACATGCACCTGAAACGCCTGTTAGCACTCCTGCACTTTAGGAGACTTTTGCCCAGTTTTTGAGCATGTTTGGAACTCTAGCTCAAGAAGGGTTAATTCCACATGCTCCTGCCACATCTGAGGCCGGGGGACGAGAACAGACTCCCGCCGCCCGTACCCCATAGCCACAGGCCCAGGTTGACCATACCCCAGAGGTTATACTAGTGCAACCAGTTGTTCTAGTTCGGTCCGAGGTTAGGGTAGCAGTTTCAGAGGGGAGCATCTCAGGCTCGAGAGGTACAGGAAGTACCACCCTCCCACATTCAGCGGTTTAGCTTCAGAGGATGCTCAGGACTTTTTGGAGGAATGTCACTGTATCCTCCGTACTGTGGGTATTGTGGATTCCAGTGGGGTTTCTTTCACCGCATTTCATCTTAGAGGAGTGGCCTACCAGTGGTGGCGGGCATATGAGTTGTATAGTCCGGCTGAGGCAGCTTCACTCACTTGGACTCAATTTTCAGATATGTTCTTGAGGGAGTATGTTCCTCATAGCCTTAGAGATGCATGGCATGTAGAGTTTGAGCAGTTGCGCCAGGGTTCTATGACAATGTCAGAATATGCGGTTCGATTGAGTAATTTGGCTAGGCATGCACCAGCCTTAGTTGCTACTATTTGAGAGTGGGTTCACCGATTTATTGAAGGGCTCCACCCTAGTATCAGATTTAGTATGGCCCGAGAAAAGGAGATGGACATCGCATATCAACAGGTGGTGTCAATTGCCATGAGGTTGGAGAGTATGCGGACTCGGGAGAGAGAAGAGAGGGAGGCTAAGAGACCCCGAGATTCTGGCACATATAATAATTCTCATGCCCCAGTTGCAGCCCGTCATGGTAGAGGTTATGTGAGCCTTCCTATTCATTCAGCACTTCCAGCTTCTAATGGTATTTCGGCTACTCCCACACCTCAGGTTCCATATTATGCACCGCCAGTGTCTTCTATACCTACTGTACGGGGTACCTTCAGCGGGCAGTCTAGTCGATCAGGCCCGAGCCAGTCCTAGATGCCACATCCTCCGAGGGCTTGTTTTAAATGTGGTGACACTCATCATGTAATGAGGGATTGCCCCAGACTTATGAGGGGTGCACCTCCACGGATTTCTCAGGCCCCACCCATTCCACAGGGCCCTTAGGCTTCTAAGGCCATGATCACTGCACCAGTTGCTACTCCACCTGCACAACGAGCTAGAGGTGGAGGTCGGACAGGTAGAGATCGCCCTAGAGAGGGAGGCCAGGCCATATATTATTCCCTTCCTACTATAACAGAGGCCGTTGCATCTGATTCTGTTATCACAAGTATTATTTCGGTCTGTCATAGAGATGCATCAGTCTTATTTGATTCAGGCTCCACTTATTCTTATGTGTCATCTTATTTTTTCCCGTATTTGGGCGTATCCCGTGATTCTTTGAGTTCTTCTGTTTATGTATCTACACCCGTGGGTGAATCTATTATTGTTGACCACGCGTATCGGTCGTGTATGATTGTTATCAGTGGTTTTGAGACCAGAGATGATTTATTATTGCTCAGTATGGTGGATTTCAATATTATTTTGGGCATGGACTGGTTGTCGCTCTATCACGCTATCCTTGACTATTACGCCAAGACGGTGATGTTGGCTATGCCAGGTCTACCGTGGCTATAGTGGAGAGGTACCTTGGATCATGTTCCTAGCCGAGTTATTTCATTTCTTAAAGCTCAACGAATGGTTGAGAAGGGATGTGATGCGTATCTAGCCTATATGAGAGATATTAGTTTTGATACTCCTACCGTGGAGTCAGTTCCTCTAGTAAGGGATTTTTCTGATGTATTTCCAGTGGATCCTCCAGGTATGCCACCCGACATGGATATTGATTTGGCATTTTCACCATATCGTATGGCCCCAGCAGAGTTGAAAGAATTAAAAGAACAGTTACAGCAGTTGCTTGATAAGGGTTTCATTCGGCCCAGTGTATCGCCTTGGGGTGCTCCTGTCTTATTTATGAAGAAGAATGATGGTTCTATGCGGATGTGTATTGATTACCGCCAGTTGAACAAGGTTACAATAAAGAAAAGGTATCCATTGCCATGTATTGACGACCTATTTGATCAGCTTCAGGGTGCCAGGATATTCTCTAAAATTGACTTGCGTTCATGCTATTATCAGTTGAAGATTCGGGAACCCGATATCCTGAAAACTGCTTTTAGGACTCGGTATGGTCATTATGAGTTCCTTGTAATGTCATTTGGTCTAACCAATACCTCAGCATCATTTATGCACTTAATGAATAGTGTATTTCATCCCTATCTTGATTCTTTTGTCATTGTGTTTATTGACGACATTCTAGTGTATTCCCGGAGTTAGGAACATCATGAGCAGCACCTGAGGACTGTGTTTCAGACTTTGAGAGAAAAGAAGTTATATGCAAAATTTTCAAAGTGTGAATTCTGGCTTGATTCAGTGGGATTTTTGGGTCATATAGTTTCGTGCGAAGGAATCAAGGTAGATCCAAAGAAGATTGAAGCAGTGCAGAGTTGGTCCAGACCATTTTCAGCTATTGAGATCCAGAGTTTTCTTGGTTTGGTGGGGTATTATTGCCGATTTGTAGACGGTTTCTCTTCTATTGTTACACCTATGACAAAATTGACCCAGAAGAGTGCTCCATTCAGGTGGACCAAGGAATGTGAGAAGAGCTTCCAAAAGCTCAAGACAGCTTTGACTACATCCCCGGTATTGGTATTACCTACAAGTTTAGGGTCTTATACTGTGTATTGCGATGCGTCACGTATTGGTCTTGGCGCAGTGTTGATGCAAGACGGTAGGGTGATTGCCTACGCATCTAGACAGTTAAAGGTACATGAGAAGAATTATCCGGTCCACGACCTTGAGTTAGCAGTTATTGTTCATGCCTTGAAAATTTGGTGACATTATTTGTACGGTGTCCATTGTGAGGTCTACACCGATCACCGGAGTCTACAACATCTGTTTAAATAGAAGGATCTTAATTTGCTGCAGCGGATATGGTTGGAGTTTCTTAAGTATTATGATATCACCATTCTCTATCATCCCGGGAAGGCCAATATAGTGGTCGATGCCTTGAGTCATAAGGTAGAGAGTTTGGGCATCTTAGCATATTTACCGGTAGCAGAGAGGCCTTTAGCCTTGGATGTCCAGGCCTTGGCCAACCAATTTGTTAGATTGGATATTTCCGAGCCGAGCCGAGTTTTGGCTTGTGTGATTTCTCAGTCTTCTCTTTATGATTGTATCAGGGAGTGTCAGTATGATGACCCCCATCTGCTTGTCCTTAAGGATACAGTTCAGCACGGTGATACCAAGAAAGTCACTATTGGAGATGACGGTATATTACGGATGCAGGGTAGGATATGTATACCCAATGTAGATGGCTTGCATGAGTTGATTCTCTAGGAGGCTCACAGTTCGCGGTACTTCATTCATTCGGGTGATACAAAGATGTATCAGGACTTGAGATAACACTATTGGGTGGATGAAGAAACACATAGTGGAATATGTAGCTCGGTGCCTAAATTGCAAGTAGGTGAAATATGAGCATCAACGACCGGGTGGATTGCTTCAGAAGTTAGAGATTCCAAAATGGAAATGGGAGCGGATCACTATGGATTTCGTTGTTGGGCTCCCACGGACTCAGAGAAAGTTCGATGTAGTTTGGTGATTGTGGATAGGTTGACCAAGTCAACCCATTTCATTCTTGTAGTTACTACTTACTCTTCGGAATAGCTGGCTCAGGTCTATATTCGCGAGATTGTCAGACTTCATGGCATACCAGTATCTATCATCTCTGACCGAGGTACACAGTTTACATCACGGTTTTGGAGGGCTGTACAGCGAGAGTTGGTTACTCATGTGGAGTTGAGTACAACATTTTACCTTCATACGGACGGACAGTCCGAGCGCACTATCCATATACTGGAGGATATGCTTCGTGCGTGTGTGATAGATTTTGGGGGTGCTTGGGATTAGTTCTTGCCACTTGCGGAGTTTGCTTACAACAACAGCTACCAGTAGAGTATTCAGATGGCTCCGTATGAGGCCCTGTATGGTAGGCGGTGCCGGTCTATAGTGGGTTGGTTCGAACCAGGCGAGGCTAGGCTATTGTGTACAGACTTGGTTCGGGATGCCTTGAAAAAGGTTAAATTGATTCAGGATCAACTTAGTACAGCCCAATCTAGACAGAAGAGTTATGCGTATTGGAAGGTTCGTGATGTTGCATTCATGGTTGGTGAGCGGGTCTTGCTCCGGGTTTCGCCTATGAAGGGTGTTATGAGGTTTGGGAAGAAGGGCAAGTTGAGCCCTATGTATATTGGGCCTTTTGAGATTCTTGAAAGAGTTGGAGAGGTGGCTTACAGACTTACACTACCACCTAGCCTCTATGCAGTTCATCCGGTATTCCATGTTTCTATGCTCCGGAAGTATCACGGCGATCTGTCTCATGTGTTAGACTTTAGTTCGATTCGGTTGGACAAGGATCTATCTTATGTGGAGGAACTAGTGGCTATTCTGGACAGGCAAGTTCGAAAGTTGAGGTCAAAGAACATTACTTCCATGAAGGTTCAGTGGAGGGGTCATCCGGTCGAGGAGGCGACTTGGGAGACCGAGCATGATATGCGCATGCGTGTGTGATAGATTTTAGGGGTACTTGGGATCAGTTCTTACCACTTGCGGAGTTCGCTTACAACAACAACTACCAGTCGAGCATTCAAATGGCTCTTTATGAGGCCCTGTATGGTAGGCGGTGCCGGTCTCCAATGGGTTGGTTCAAACCGGGCGAGGCTAGGCTATTGGGTACAGACTTGGTTCAGGATGTCTTGGAAAAGGTTAAATTGATTCAGGATCGACTTCGTACAACCCAATCTAGACAGAAGAGTTATGCGGATCGGAAGGTTCGTGATGTTGCATTCATGGTTGGTGAGCGGGTCTTGCTCCGGGTTTCGCCTATGAAGGATGTTATGAAGTTCGAGAAGAAGGGCATGTTGAGCCCTAGGTATATTGGGCCTTTTGAGATTCTTGAAAGAGTTGGAGAGGTGGCTTACATACTTGCACTACCACCTACTCTCTCTGCAGTTCATCTGGTATTCCGTGTTTCTATGCTACGGAAGTATCACGTCGATCCGTCTCATGTGCTAGACTTTAGTTCAGTTCAGTTGGACAAGGATCTATCTTATGTTGAGGAACCAGTGGCTAATTTGGATAGGCAGGTTCGAAAGCTGAGGTCAAAGAACATTGCTTCCATGAAGGTTCAGTGGAGGGGTCATCTGGTCGAGGAGGTGACTTGGGAGACCGAGCAGGATATGCGCAGCTATTATCCTCATCTTTTCACCACTTCAGGTATGTCTCTATGCTCGTTCAAGGACGAACGATTATTTAAGAGGGGGAGGATGTAACGACCCGATCAGTCGTTTTAAAAGTTGTAGCCCCATTCCAATATTTACTGCTTATTTTGTGCTTTATAACTGTTATGTGACTTGTCGGGGTAGTTGGTTCAGGTCCGGTGAGGTTTTGGAATGAATTGGAACACTTAGTTCCAAGGTTTAAAGCTTAAGTTAAAATAGTGACTGGATGTCGACTTATGTATAAATGACCGCGGAATAGAATTTTGATGTTTTCAACAGCTCCGTATGGTGATTTTGGAGTTAGGAGCGTGTTCGGAATTTTATTTGGAAGCCCGTAGTTAAATTAGGCTTGAAATGGCTAAAATAGGAATTTAAGTTTAGAAGTTTGACCGGGGAGTTGACTTTTTGATATCGGGGTCGGAATCCAGTTCCAAAATTTTTCATAGTTCTGTTATGTTATTTATGACTTGTGTGCAAAATTTGAGGTCAATCGGACTTGATTTGATAGGTTTCGACATCGAATGTAGAAATTGGAAATTTCTAAGTTCCTTAAGCTTGAATTGGGGTATGATTTGTGGTTTTAGCGTTGTTTTATGTGATTTGAGGTTTCAAATAAGTTCGTATGATGTTTTAGGACTTGTTGGTGTATTTGGTTGAGGTCCCGAGGGGCTCGGATGAGTTTCGGATGGTTAACGGATCAAAAGTTGGACTTAAACAGCTGCTGCAATTTTTCTGCTGGAAATTCGGGGGCAGAAATCGAAGCCATGATCGAGCCCATGGTCGAGGGCCAGGATCGAGGGCCAGGATCGAGGCAGGATCGAGGGCAGCCTGGACAGAACTTTAAGTTATAAAGCAGGGGACTTCATCCCATTTTCCATTTTTGACAAATAGGAGCTTGGGGAGAGGCGATTTTTGGGAGATTTTCAGAGAAAATATCGGGCTAAGTGTTCTTAACTCAATTTTGGTTAGATTACTCGAATACATGGTTGTTTTTATCATTTAATTAGTGAATTAATTGGAAAAGTTTGAAAACTCTCTTGGATAAATTTGAGGATTTGAGGGCCGGATTGTTATTGGAATTTAGTAATTTTGGTATGGTTAGACTCGTGGTTGAATGTGCGTTCATATTTCGTAACTTTTGCCGGATTCCGAGACGTGGGCCCCACGGACGATTTTTGAGTTAATTTCGAATTTTATTGAAAAATGTAATATTTTCTTATGAAATTGATTCCTATAATTTTTGTTGACTGTATCGAATTATTTTGGCTAGATTTGAGCCATTCAGAGTTGGATAATCGAGGAAAAGGCCTACTAGTGGATTAAATTGGAGCAAGTCGAGGTAAGTGACTTGTCTAATTTTGTATAGGAAAAATTTTCCTAGGATTGGTATTGATATGATAATTGTAATATGTTAAAAGTCGTGTATACAAGGTGACGAGTGTGTACACGGGCTAAATGTGGAAAACTCTGATTTATTTTTTAAATTGTGTATATCTTTGTCACACATTAATTAAATTATTTTATCCGATTATATTCACCATAGATCTATTTCATATTCCTAAATTTGCCTGACATTTTTTCCTACTAATTGTTTTTACCTATTTAGTTGAAACATTGTTTTCTTTTATTCTGTGCATTATTTGAAGGTTGAATTTTCTTAAATTAACTATTATTAAATATGAAGTATTTTACATTTAATAATTGGATGTTAAGTCAATATGTTAAATTTGTGGAAATATTATTTCTGCTGAATATTTTGTGAAGATTTTTGTATTTATTGTGATTGAGCCGTGAGCTCCGTATTGTGGAAAAATATTCTGATTTTGATTTATTTTGGCAAGTTGAAATATTTGGGCACTTGAGGTACAAATTGTGATATATTGTGATATTGATACGCATGCGGTGGTATAAGGTCAGGGTGTTGAAATGCATGCGGTGAGATAAGGGTGGCTTGATACGCGTGGCTAGTAGAAAAATTACCAGAAGTCATGCGGTGTGATAAGGGTGGCTAAAACACGGGATGCTATTTCAGAAAAAATATTTTCTTTAAAATTAAATGTGAAGGCTCCCGCGGTGATATAACAAATGAGATATTGTGAATTTATTTATGATTTGGGACTACGAGGTGGTACCTCGGGAGTGCCCTTGTTGATATTTCTTTATGGCTATATTTGCCTTTGGTTATTTTGGTAATTTCTTTAAAGTTGTAAATTTCTGTTTTCCTTCCGCGAGGTGTTAGTTGCCCTTATTCTGTGTAGTTAAATTGTGACATACTACTTACTTGATTTATTTTCATTATCATTTATTGTTATTATATTGTTAAACATGTCACCATGTCTTTTATTATTCCCGTAGAACCTGACCTGACCTCGTCATTACTCTACCGAGGTTAGGCTTGGCACTTACTGGGTATCGTTGTGGTGTACTCATACTACGCTTCTGTACATCTTTTTGTGCAGACCCAGATACTTCTTACCAGCCCAGATATCAGTGAGCCACCGGTGTACGGAGACTTCGAGGTATATCTACTAGCGTCCGCAGACTCCGGAGTCCCCTTCTATCCTATTATGTTGTCTTCCGTATTTGCTTTAGACTCTGATGTATAGAGACATAGAGAATAAATTCTTAGAAGCTTGTGACTTATTCCTACCGGGTTTGGGGAGTTAAAATTGTTAAATTGCAGTTTTTATTTATTCCACTGTTAAGGATTAAATTTCAGTTTTGTATTTAGTTATATTCCGCATTGATAGGCTTACCTAGTCTTAGAGACTAGGTGCTATCACGACATCCTATGGAGGGAATTTGGGGTCGTGACAGCAAGTGGCAAGAACTCATCCCAAGCACCCCCAAAATCTATCACACAAGCACGAAGCATATCCTCTAGTATCTGAATAGTGTGCTCGGACTGCCCGTCCGTTTGAGGGTGAAATGTTGTACTCAACTCTACCCAAGTACCTAACTCTCGTTGTACGGCTCTACAGAACCGTGATGTAAACTGCGTACCCCGGTCAGAGATGATAGATACCGGTACGCCATGAAGCCAAACAATCTCGCGAGTGTAAACCTGAGCCAGCTGCTCCGAAGAGTAAGTAGTAACCACATGAATGAAATGAGCTGAATAGGTCAATCTATCCACAATCACCCAAACTGCATCGAACTTCCTCTAAGTCCGTGATATTCCAACAACAAAATCCATAGTGATCCGCTCCCATTTCCATTTTGGAATCTCTAACTTTTGAAGCAATCCACCCGGTCGTTGATGCTCATACTTCACCTGCTGATAATTTAGGCACTGAGCTACATATTCTACTATGTCTTTCTTCATCCGCCTCCACCAATAGTGTTGCCTTAAATCCTGATACATCTTCGCGGCGCCTGGATGAATGGAGTACATCGAGCTGTGAGCCTCCTTGAGAATCAACTCACACAAACCATCTACATTAGGCACACATAGCTTGCCATGCATCCGTAATACACCGTCATCTCCAATAATGACTTTTTTGGTATCACCATGCTGAACTGTGTCTTTAAGGACAAGCAGATGGGGGTCATCATACTGACGCTCTCTGATACGATCATAAAGAGAAGACTGAGAAACCACACAAGCCTAAACTCAGCTCGGCTCGGAAATAACAAACCTAACAAACTGGTTGGCCAAGGCCTGAACATCCAAGGTTAATGGCCTTTCTGCTACCGGTAAATATGCTAAGCCACCCAAACTCTCTGCCTTACGACTCAAGGCATCGACCACTACATTGGCCTTCCCGGAATGATAAAGAATGGTGATGTCATAATCCTTAAGCAACTCCAACCACCTCCGCTGTCGCAAATTAAGATCCTTCTATTTAAACAGATGTTGTAGACTCCGGTGATTGGTATAACCTCACAATGGACACCGTACAAATAATGCAGCCAAATCTTTAAGGCATGAACAATAGCTGCTAACTCAAGGTCGTGGATCGGATAATTCTTCTCATGTACTTTAACTGTCTGGACGCATAGGCAATCACCCTACCGTCGTGTATCAATACTACACCAAGACCAATACGTGACGCATCACAATACACAGTATAAGACCCTGAACCTGTAGGTAATACCAATACTGGGTTATAGACAAAGCTGTCTTGAGCTTTTGAAAGCTCTCCTCACATTCCTCAGTCCACCTGAACGAAGCACCATTTTGGGTCAATTTGGTCATAGGTGCAGCAATAGAAGAGAAACCCTCTACAAATCGGCGATAATACCCCGCCAGGCCAAGAAAACTTCGAATCTCAGTAGTTGATGACGGTCTGGGCCAACTTTGCATTGCTTCAACTTTCTTCAAATCTACCTGGATCCCCTCGCACGAAATTACATGACCTAAAAATCCCACTGAATCAAGCCAGAATTCACACTTTAAAATTTTTGCATATAACTTCTTTTCTCTCAAAATCTGAAGCACAATCCTCAGGTGCTGCTCATGATCCTCCCGGCTCCAGGAGTACACCAGAATGTCGTAAATAAACACAATGATGAATGAGTCAAGATAGGGCTAAAATACACTATTCATCAAATGTATAAATATTGTTGGGGCGTTGGTCAGCCCAAAAGATATCACAAGGAACTCGTAATGACCATACCGAATCCTGAAAGTAGTCTTCGGGATATCTGGCTCCCGAATCTTCAGCTAGTGATAGCCTGAATGCAAGTAAATTTTAGAGAATACTTTGGCACCCTGAAGTTGAACAAATATGTCATCAATACGTGGCAATTAATACCTGTTCTTTGTTGTAACCTTGTTCAACTGGCGATAATCAATACACATCCGCATAGAACCATCTTTCTTCTTCACAAAAACGACAGGAGCACCCCAAGGCGATACACTGGGCCGAACAAAACCCTTATCAAGCAGCTCCTATAACTGCTCTTTTAATTCCTTCAATTATGCTGGGGCCATACGATATGGTAGAATAGAAATGGGTTGGGTGCCCGGTAACAAATTAATGCCAAAGTCAATATCTTTGTCGGGTGGCATACCCGAAAGATCCGCTGGAAATACATCTAGGAAAATCCCTTACTACAGGGACTGACTCCACGGTAGGAGTATTAACACTAACATCTCTTACATAGGCCAGTTACGCATCACACCTATTCTCAACCATTCGTTAAGCCTTAAGAAATGAAATAACCCTATTAGGAATATGATCCAAGGTACCTCTCCACTCTAGACGCGGTAGACCTGGCATAGCCAACATCACTTTCTTGGCGTGACAATTAAGGCTAGCGTGATAGTGCGACAACCAGTCCATGCCCAAAATAACATCAAAATCTACCATACTGAGCAATAATAAATCAGCTCTGGTCTTAAAACCACTGATAATAATCAAACACGACCGATACACGTGGTCAACAATAATAGAATCACCCACGGATGTAGATACATAAACAGAAGAACTCAAAGAATTACGGGATACGCCCAAATACGGGGCAAAATAAGATGACACATAAGAATAAGTGGAGGGATCAAATAAGACTGATGTATCTCTATGACAGACCGGAACAATGCCTGTGATAACAGAATCAGATGCAACTGCCTCCATCCTAATAGGAAGGGCATAATATCTGGCCTGGCCTCCCCCTCTAGGGCGACCTCTACCTGTTCGATCTCCACTCTAGCTGGTTGTGCCAGTGGAGTAGCAACTGGTGCAGTAATCATGGCCTGAGAAGCCTGAGGGCCCTGTGGAATTAGGTGGGGCCTGAGAAATCTGTGGAGGTGCACCCCTCCTAAATTTGGGGCAATCCCTCATGATATGACGAGTGTCACCACACTCAAAATAAGCCCTCGGAGGACGTGACTGCTGGGACTGGCTCGGACCTAATCGACTGGACTGCCCGCTAAAAGCACCCCGTACAGGAGGTACAGTAGACACTGGATGTGCATAATATGGAACCTGAGGTCTGGGAGTAGCCGGAATATCGTTGTAAGCTGGAAGTACTGAATGAATAAGACGACTCACATAGCCACTACCATGATGGGCTACAGCTGGGGCATGAGAACTATTATATGTGCCAGAATCTCGGGGTCTCTTAGTTTCCCTCTCTTCTCTCTCCCGGATCTGCATACCCTCCAATCTCCTAGCAATTGACACCACTTGTTGGTATGCAAGGTCCATCTCTAGCTCTCGGGCTATACTGAATTTGATACTAGGGTGGAGCCCCTCAATAAATCGGCGAACCCGCTCTCGAACAGTAGCAACTAAGGCTGGTGCATGCCTAGCCAAATCACTGAATCAGACTGCATACTCTGACACGGTCATAGAACCCTGGCGCAGCTGCTCAAACTCTGTGCGCCATGCATTCCTAAGACTTTGAGGAACATACTCCCTCAAGAACATATCTGCAAATTGAGTCCAAGTGAGTGAAGCTGCCTGAGCCGGACTATCCAACTCGTATGCCAGCCACCACTGATAGGCCGCTCCTTTAAGTTGGAATGCCGTGAAAGAAACCCCACTAGAATCCACAATACCCATAGTATTGAGGATACGGTGACATTCCTCAATAAAACCTTGAGTATCCTCTGATACCACACCGCTAAAAGTGGGAGGGTGGTACCTCTTGTACCTCTCGATCCTGAGTTGCTCCTCCTCCGAAACTGATGTCCTAGGCTCGGTCTGAACTGGGACAACTAGATGCACTGGTATAACCTCTGGGGCATGGTCAACTTGGGATCGCGGCTCTGGGGTACGGGCAGCAGGAGTCTGTGCTCCTCCCCCAGCCTGAGATGTGGCAGGAGCTAGTGGAATTAACCCTGCCTGAACTAGAGTGCCAAACATGCTCAGAAACTGGGCAAGAGTCTCCTGAAGTGCAGGAGTAGTAACAGGCATCTCAGGTGCCTACTCTCCAACTGAGACGCCTATGAACGTAGAGCTCTGATACCCACTTGTCACGACCCCAAATTCTATCTGTAAGATGCCGTGATGGCACCTAGTATCTAAGACTAGGTAAGCATATTAATGCGGAATATAACTGAATAAAAACTGAAATTTAATCCTTAACAGTCGAATAAATAAGAACTGCAATTTAACAATTTCAAATTCCAAAACCCGGTAGGAATAAGTAACAAGCTTCTAAGAATTTATCCTCTGTGTCTTGATACATCAGAGTCTAAAGAAAATAAGAAAAATGACATAGTAAGGATAGAAGGGGACTCCGGGGTCTGCGGACGCTGGCAGATGTACCTTGAAGTCTTCGTGTACATTCTAATTCACTGATGCCTGGTCTGATAAAAAGTACCTGGATCTGCACAAAAAGATATACAGAAGTATAGTATGAGTACACCACAGCGGTACCCAGTAAGTGCCAAGCCTAACCTCTTTAGAGTAGTGACGAGGTCAGATCAGGGCCCTACTGGAAATAATAAAAGACAGGGCGAACAGTTTAACAATATAATAATAATAATGACAATGGAGATGAATCAAGTAAGTAGTATGTCACAATTTAACTACACAGAATAAGGGCAAACAATACCTTGCGGAAGGAAAATAGAAATTTACAACTTTAAGAAAATTCACCAAAATAACCAAAGGCAATGCAGCCATAAAGAATTATCAACAAGGACACTCTCGAGATACCGCCTCGTAGTCCCAAATCATAAATAAATTCACAATATCTCATTTTCTTATATCACCGCGGGAGCCTTCACATTAAAATTTAAAGAAAATATTTTTTCTGAAATAGCATCTCGCGTTTTAGCCACCCTTATCACACCGCATGGTTTCTAGTAGTTCCCCTACTAGCCACGCGTGTCAAACCACCATTATCTCACCGCATGCGTTTCAACACCCAGACCTTATACCACCGCATGCGTATCAATATCACAATATATCATAATTTGCACATCAAGTGCCCAAATATATCAACTTGCTAAAATAAATCAACAACAAGAATAATTTCTACAATAAGAAGCTCACGGCTCAATCACAATGAATGCAAAGTCTCACAAAATATTCAGCAAAATAATATCCATTATTTCTACAATACGAAGCTCACGGCTCAATCACAATGAATACAAAAATCTTCACAAAATATTCAGCAAAAATAATATTTCACAATTTAATATCTTGACTTAACATCAAAATTTTTAAATGTAAAATACTTTATTTTTAATAATATTTAAATTAAGAAATCCAACCTTTAAGTAATACACGGAACAAAGAAATAGAGTTTCAACTAAACAGGTAAAACAATTAGCAGGAACAGGTCAGACAAATTTAAAATACAAAAATATATTAATGATGATGAATATAACATAATAAAATAATTTAATTAATATGCAACAGTGCTCTACACAATTTAAAGACATAATCTTTCACATTTAGCCAGTGTATATACTCGTCACCTCGTGTACATGACTTTCAATACCTCAACATTTTTATATCGATACCAATCCTAAGGGAAATTTCCCCCACACAAGGTTAGACAAGTCACTTACCTCAAACCACGCTCAATCAGTCAAGTAGTATGCCTTTTTCTCGATTTTCCGACTTCGATCGGCTCGAATCTAATCATAATTAATTCGATTCAATCAATACAAATTATAGGAATAAATTCCATAAGAAAATATAAATTTTTAACAAAAATTCGAAAATTAACCCAAAATCGCTTGTGGGGCCCACGTCTCGAAATCTGACAAAACTCACAAAATCTGATAACGCATTTAATTACGAGTCTAACAATACTAGTTTCACTCAAATCCGACTCCGAATCGACATCGAAATCTCAAAAATTTGTTTTATGAAATTTCTACAATCTTCCCCAAGTTTTCATCTCAAAACACTGATTAAATGATGAAAATAATGATATATTCGTGTATATTGACCAAATCCGAGTTAGAATCACTTATCCCAATATTTTTCCTTGAAAATCTCTCAAAAATTGCCTCTCTCCAAGCTCCAATTTGTCAAAAATGGAAAATGGGATGAAGCCCCCGTTTTATAACTTAAAGTTTCTATCCATTTCCTGACCTCGATTTCTAGCCTTCGATTTTCTAGCCTCGTTTTTTCCAGCCTCGATTTTCCAGCTTCGATTTTTCTAGCCTCGATTTTTTTCCAGCCTCGATTTTCCAGCAAAACAAATTCCAGCAGTTGCTTAAGTCCAAATTTTGATCTGTTAACCATCCGAAACTCACCCGAGGCCCTTGGGACATCAACCAAATATACCAACAAGTCCTAAACATCATACGAACTTAGTTGAAACCTCAAATCACATAAAACAATGCTAAAACCACGAATCATACCCCAATTCAAGCTTAAGGAACTTAAGAATTTCCAACTTCTATATTCGATGCCGAAATCTATCAAATCAAGTCTGATTGACCTCAAATTTTGCACACAAGTCATAAATAACATAACGGAGCTATAAAAATTTTCAGAACTGGATTCCGACCCCGATATCAAAAAGTCAACTCCCCGGTCAAACTTTCCAAAAATTCAACTTTTGGCTATTTCAAGCCAAATTCCACTACGGACTTTCAAAAAAAAATTCGGACATGTTCCTAAGTCCAGAATCATCATACGGAGCTATTGAAATTATCAAAAGTCTATTCCGGAGTCATTTACATATAAGTCGACATCCGGTCACTATTTCAACCTAAACTTTAAACCTTGGAACTAAGTGTTCCAATTCATTCCTAAAACTTCACCAGACCCAAACTAATTACCCCGGAAAGTCACATAATAACTGTGAAGCATAAATTGAGTAGTAAATGGGAGAATGAGGCTACAACTCTCAAAACGACTGACTGGGTCAACAGGGATGGACTATTCCAATAGAAGGTTGTAAAATGTTTCAGATTGTGAAGAAACTAAAACTACTGAAGAAGAACTTGAGGATTCTCAATACAAACCACTCCAAGACTATTGAGGATGAAGCCAAAGAAGATAGGATGGCACTGCATCAGGTACAATATCTACTACAAGTTAATCCTATGGACTTTGAACTTCAACTCAGAGAAAAGGCACTATATCAAAAGTTCAGGAATTCATCCTACCTAGATGAGATGCACTTGCAACAAAAAATTAAGGCAACATGGATTCAACTTGGTGATGACAACACAAGTTACTTTTACTCAGTGATTAAGCACATGAAACTCAAGCAGGCAGAGACTCAACTGAAGAATGAACAGGGAGAATGGGAGCATAATCCAAACAATATAGCGCAGTTGTTTGTAGAGTATTATGAAGGCTTATTGGGTCACACAACTACTTCCAGAATACATGCATTCATGAGTATGTTGAATAGAGGGCCTATCCTTAGTGTGGAACAATAAATTGACCTACTGAAACCAGTTACTAGCAAGGATGTAAAAGAAGCAATCTTCCAAATTGATTGCAACAAGAGCCCAAGTCCAGATGGATATGGGAGTGGCTTCTTCAAAGCTGCTTGGCCAGTAATTGGGCAGGATATTAGTGAGGTTGTGCTGGACTTCTTCCAAAATGGCAAATTACTCAAACTGATTAACTCGACCATTATTGCATTGATTCCAAAAGTGGATGCACCTGAATATGCTAATTAATTCAGACATATTTCTTATCGTAATGTTATCTACAAGTGTATATCCAAGCTGATATGCAGCAGAATGAAGCATGCAATTACACATATTGTAGCCGATAACCAATCAGCCTTTGTTCAAGGGAGATCTATGATGCATAATGTGCTCATTTGTCATAACATATTGAGACATTAGAATAGGAGGACTACATCTAGATGCCTCATGAAGATAGACCTCAGGAAAGCATATGATATGGTGAACTGAAATTTCTAGAAGAAGTATTCAAGGGATTTGGATTTCCTACCAAATTCATCCAGCTAGTAATGGTGTGTGTCACATCACCAAAGTTCTCAATTAATGTAAATGGTGAAAGTTATGGCTACTTTGAAGGAAAAAAGGGTTTGAGGCAGGGTGACCCTATTTCTCCTCTATTGTTTGTTCTGGTAACGGAGTATCTATCCAGATTGCTCAAGTGTGTGAGCTTATTGCCGGATTTCAGATTGCATTCAATATGCAAACAACTGAAGTTAACTCATTTGATCTTTGTTGATGATCTGATGATTTTCTGTAAAGCTGATCATAGACAAGTTATGCAAAGAGTATTTGTGGGGATCCACAGAAGGCAATAGGAAGATTCATTAGTTGCATGGGATAAGATTTGTCTTCCTAAAAAAGTAGGTGGCTTAAACGTCAAAGGATGCAGAAACTGGAACACTGCTTCAGTGGGCAAATTGCTATGGCAGCTTGTGGAAAATAAACACTCCATTTGGGTGAAATGGGTACATGAAATTTATATGAAAGGGGAAACTAATATATGGCCACATCAAGTGCCTCAAGACATTAGTTGGTATTGGAGAAAACTAAATGGTATGAAGGAGGAGATGCATGCATGGTATCAACATGGGAAATACACTCTTACAGAAGGATGTGACTACTCAATCACCAGTAGTTACATTGTACTACTTGGACCACATAGTAGATTAAATACAACTGAACTGCTATGAAGTGGAATGGTAATGCCAAAGTATAGATTTATATTATGGCTAGCTAACCAACAGAGATTGCTTACAAAAGATCGACTGCTCAAGCTACAAATTCAAGTAGAGGATATGCAATGTTGCCTATGTTATGATCAGATCCCAGAGATATCCCAGCACCTATTTGGAGAGTGTAATTGGACAGCAGCAGTAATAGAACCACTCATGCAATGGGTTGGTATCCATATATAGTTTGGTGAGGTTCAACCAACTTTGGAAAAAATAAAGAGGCAACAATGGACAAGTCTGAAGAAGGAAGTGGTAGTGGCAATCTGGGGGACTGTTGTATATCATACTTGGAAGGCCAAAAATTGGAAGATATTCAAGGGAGTAAATGTACAAAAAAAATGTTGAGATAGCACAGATTAAACAAAAGATTAAAGATAGGATAGGTATGCTTAGGATATCTAGAAAAATGAGAAGAAGTAGAGATTTTCTGCATATTTTACTTTGTACTTAGTTGTAATTAGATGTTATTGTGAGACTAACTCTCCCTGCAAACATTGGCAGTGGAAGTGAGTGCTCTTTAGGTGTTGCTAATTTGTAGCTTATTTGTTATCAATGGTAATTTCACAGATGTTATCAAAAAAATTCAACTAGTTTTATATTGTTGGCATTCTAATTATAACCTCTTAAATAACATACTATCTTAAAAGGTCGTGTAGGTGTGTGAATAATTTGGGCAATGATAATCTGATGTGGTGTATTAGTACGTACTCTCGTATTTTGTTAGTACTGTATTAGGTTTTTATGACTACATATTATTTCTTTCATTTCGGTCATCTTACTATTTTGTTATTATTTATGCTGCTTTTCCACAGCTTATCATTGTTGTCCCTTATTGTTTTTCATGTGGTACTTATGCTTTCCTCATCCGAGGGCCTATTGAAAATAACCCATTTATCTCTACAAGATAGGGGTAAGATATGCATATACACTACCCTCCCTAGACCTCACTATGTGAGATTATACTGGGTATGTTCTTATTGATGATAATCTGATGAGGTGTGTTGAGATGGTTGAAATAACTATATATATATTCTAGGTTCAAACCTAGAAATGAAAAACTTTTAATCCTTGATGATTTTATTTGGTACAAATTTAAATTGATTGCGTTAAAGGATTTCGATAGCGAAAGGTAAAAACTTGTCTTGGGTGTCTACACCAAGCAATTATAACATGGGATGTGTTTGCACATAAAATTGTATCACTTAATCATGATTACTTAATGCGTGTTCTTACTTCAGTAGGCCACTTAACCATGATAAGTTTAATTGATTTTGTGTAAACCGCGAGTGCAAGTAAGTATTTTTAAAAAAAAAATGGGCAACGACTAGTTCATCTATGTGGATGAGACTCGTCTCCATTTCTCACTATCTCCATGTTCCTAACTTACTTGGATCGGAGACACGTACCATAATTTAAAATTGATGCGTGAATATATTATGTAGAAAAAAGAACTTTAATGCACCCAATTGAATTAGTCACACCTACCTTTTATACTGCCAATTGGGCCACTCATTGATGACCTTTGTTTGGTCCTTTTATATTGACTGTATGCGGTCCCTGCAATTTAAGTATATTACTCTTTTATATTTTTCCTTGTTCCCTGTCTAGGAATTAAGAGATTTAATTTCGTATATTTATATCAATTATGGGGTAAAAGAGGAGTACTATTTAGCATGATAAGATAGATTGCTAGTAGTTGGTGAGTGTTTATAGGTTAGACATCTAAATTGTAATTCTATTAAATCGATCAATTTAAGAAACTACTTCAAAAATGTGACTACAGGCAAGAAAACTTAGTAATATGTATCAAAGTGTATGAAAGAAAGTATTAAAGGTTCAATGTAGTGTTTACAGTTTGATTATGCTCCATTTAGGTGCAACCGATGTATAAGATATTCCGTGTTCACTTGAATTCGAAGAAGGGTGGCGTCCCGAGAGGTGTGATGTAGGCAGGATATCCAAATATAAACATTAGTGGTTACTTCCGCGTCTTGACCCGTAACCTATATAGATCACACGAAAACTTTTTTAGTTCTATTGAAAATTCTCATGGCTTTGTTCTTTTGTAGCCAGAGTTGCATAGCTAACTCGATTGTGACAAAAATTAAGAGATTCACCTAACAAGAACAAAATCATCTAAATCTAATAAGTGTGTTTAAAGGTACGATGAAATTTAATCTATTTTTGTTTTCTCAATAGTTTAAAGGTAACACTAAACTTGTTTTTCTTTTCTTTATTGCCATAAAGTTAATAACTTGAAAAAGAATTTCCTAGCAAATTTTTGCTCGCAGTAAAAGTCTTTCTCATAACTTGCAAATTTATTTTGATGGTGTTTTCAATATATTTTTTGAAGTTCTTGAAGGAAACTTGCTTCTTTGAGGGTGTTTTCAACTAATATTTTATATCAAACAATATTAAATTTAATAATTAAATGTATTTTTATTCTCTTACTTTTTGAACGTAGGAAGTATTATTCACTCCTATGAAATAAAGAGAAAGTATACTCTAAAAAACAAATAATGAAGCGTGGTGTGAATGATTATAAATTTATAATGTATGATATACCAAAAAGGAAAAATTATATTGGATGGAATATGACGTAGAGAAAAAGTGTCCCAAAAGGATGTAACACCTTACCCCACCACGAACTTCTTTTTTTGTGGTTTCTCATCCAGTGTCCGATATTCATATTGGAGTCCGACTATATCCGGATCCGTGTCGGGTATGGCCCCATTTGAGAAATAGCGCTCCCTATCAAAGATTTTTTCATACTCAAAGTTCGAATTCGAGACCTCTGGTTAAGAGAAAAGCAGCCTCATTCAAAGCACCACATCCTTTTGAGGTCACCACCAACATTCACAAACCCCAACTCTACTCCACAGCTCGAACCCTATTGAGGTTAGCTATCCTTGGGTTTGAATTTGATTGGTTTAATTCTTAAAATCTTCCCCCATTTTTTTTGTAGTAAATTTGCATTAGTAACCATTATTATCACAATTTGAAATTTGCCTAACATAAGTAGCTCCTGAGTATCTGCCAAATTTTTATTAACAAACACTAGAGGAATTATTTGTATTTAAAAAAAAAAAAGTTTTTTAAAAATCACTTTAAGAACATATATACTTAGACATTAAAACGTACTTATAATAGGAATTTTTATATTCCTATACACTATTTCAAACTTTATTACCCTCCCTATTCAAGTTTTAATCTAATTACATAATATATATAAAATTACCAATTATGTACATTTTTAGGCATTTAATGAAAATAATTAAATCCTAAAATCACTCTAACGTCTATATCCCACTCTCCCCCCCCCCACGTTTCTCCCCCCCCCACCCCCACCCCACCCCACATACATGTATCTTCAGTATCTCCCTCCATTAACGTTTATTTTTACTCTTCTTCAAAAATCCCTCTATATTTTTTCACTCTTCTTTAAAAATCTCTCTCAATTTTTATAGATTCAAGCTCTAAATACTCTACCACACACCTCCATTAACGCATATCGCTTGCTTAACTTTCAATGAAGAAAAAAATATTTTCGAAGATCAGCCCTAATTCCAGTAAGAGAGCAGCAATTCCACCATTGACAGCCATTAAAAAGTTTTGAAGCTTTGAATTCGAATTTGGATTTTCAGAAACCATTATTTGTTTGGATTGGGTGTTGTTCCAAACAATTAAAAATATTGTTTGGAGTTTATATCTCAATTTTGAGTGTGTTTTGGTGAAGATTAGACTTGATTTTGGCTGAATTTCATATTGAAACTCGATGTGATACTAATATTGTCTCCTTTTTATCATTTTGTCTTTTTATTTTTTTATTTTTTTAAGCCGAGGGTCTTTCGAAAACAGCCTCTTTACTCCTTCGGGGTAGGGGTAAGGTCTGCGTACACACTACCCTCCCCAGACCCCATTAGTGGGATTTTACTGGGTTGTTGTTGTTGATATTGTAGTTGTATATAATTGGGTAGAAATAATATATGAAAGTTGTAGATAAGTTGTATAATATATAATTATTTGTATGAAATTTATTTTTACTATGTATAAATCAGATACAAAATATACAAAAGACATATTTTATAAAATTTGTATAAAATTTGTATTTAAGTTGTATGATATTGTTGTTGTATTTAACTGAGTAAAAATGATGTATGAAAGTTGTAGATAAATCATAAATAAGTTGTATACTATATAATTTATTTTTAATTATGTATAAATCAGATACAAAATATACAAAAGACATATTGTATAAAAATTATATTTGTGTAATATGAAATAGTGTCAAGAACAGAGAAGTGGCTGAATCTGCAGCCATTTTCATCTATTTTCTTATAAAATTGAAACTTCTTTTGTGAACTTTAAAAGGGTGTATTGGTACTTTTTTGGCTTGTTTATTTATAGAAAAATATGAAGATGTGAACAAACTAATTTTAAATATGAAGTTGAGGCGCTGGATATTTGGTGATTGATATTATAATCTGATTCGATATTTTATCCCTATTAGTGTTCTCCGTAAGATGAGGGCCACTGGAGGTGGTGAGAAGAAGAAATGAAATCTGTATCCTTGGTTGATATCAAAGAACCCAGTTAGTTAATTCACTAGCTTTTATGTTTGCAATGTATTTTTATTTTCCAGAACGAAGACTTGTGACTAAAAGTTCCCGATTTATGTTCCATGAAGATTCTAGAATTAGTAATATTTTAGACATTTTTGTCCAAAAAAAAAAAGATGTTGACATTGAGAAGATGGTAATTATTGATTTTCGTATAGGAAGATTACCGTATATTAAGGGGGAAGAAAAATAAGAAAAGAGAAGAGGAGAGAAAAAAGGAAAAGAATGTAACTAAATCCCTTGATTGAAGGCCCAAATAATGAATTGTGAGCCTTTTAAGGTGGATTTTATATATTTTATAACTAAAATGTATTTAGGTCGGGTAAATACCAAAACATAAATATTTTTCATAATAAGGTTTCAAATAGTGTATATAAATGAAAAAAACCCCTAATAATAACTTTTGTTCGCGTATGAGTTATGTTTTTTTTTAACTAAGTCTATTGTTATCGACAAAATTTATTTCTGATTGACAACTAGGTTTATCATTTTTTTATTAAATTATTTTTACTAGTACTGTTATTCTAAGATTATGAATTTTAAATAATTTAATGCTATCATCAAAAGATACAGAGTTTTGAGGAAGAAAAAAATTAAAAAGAAAAAGAAAAAGAAAAGAAGAAATAAAAAGAAAACAAAAATGAAAAAATGAATGTAAAATGCGATATGCATTCTCTTTTTGGCATATTTTCTAGCTCCTACATAAGAATGAAGCCATTTTCCATACTACTTGACAGTGCATGGTAGGGGTGTTCGTCGGTCGGTACGGTACGGTATTTAGATATTTCGATTTAGTATTTTCGGTATTCGATTTCTTAAAATGTTATACCAATACCGTACCAAATTAAGTTAGGTATGGTTCGGTTTTTCTCCATTCAGTTTCGGTTTATTCAGTTCGGTTTTGGTTTATTCGGTTTGAATACTAACTGATGCATAAAGTCATAGACTGTAATATTCGTAATTAAAGTACTCAAAAGTACAAAACTAAAAACGTTTGTTGATAAAAGTTTTGTCCAAAACGAGCAAATATCAACCTAGAGAGAAAAAACTGTACATAAAGGAATAAATTTGATCATTAGAAATGTCTTGTTATTTAGAGTTAATTGATGAATTTCGAGAATAAAAGAAAGTAAAATTTTAGATTTTTTTTATGTTTATGTTATAATTAATAATATGTGTATTGTGTAATATAATATATATTTCGATATGGTATCGGTATTTCTGTATTTTATTATAAAATACCAAATACCATAACAAATACCAATTGTTTTTAAAACTTAAACCAAATACCATACCGAATACCAAAATATTGAATACCAATTATCAAATTTTTTGGTTTAGGTACGGTAATTTGGTATTTACCAAATTATGCACAACCCTACTGCAAGGGGTTTTGGATAAGAAATATTAGAATAAATTTCATGGGTGGTTATTCAACTTTGTGTTCATTACCCAAAAGTTACTTTTCTTTCTTTTGTTACGTTAAAGTCATTCAACGTTGTGTTCATTATCCAAAAGTCATTTTTCTTTCTTTTGTTACACAAAAATTATTTTTTACTATATTCTAGTTATCACAATAATCACTTTAATCAGATTTTACAAATCTTTCACCTGAAAAGTCTATTATACCCTTGACATTATAAATCTCCCATTTATGTAGTATATTATATTATATACTATATAATATACATTTACCCATGTATTTTACTTATAATTAAAATAACTTAATGCTATTTTATTTATTATTTTTATAATATATTCGTACATTTATTTTTTTCTTAATATTAATTTTCAAGATATATAAATAGCATTACTATATTTGTCAGTAACATTACCGTGAAAAAATCTCAAGTCCACGTTCTTAATCATTCTTAATGAAATATGTTTAATAAAAATTAAAAAAACCAAAGCTCATTGATTTATCGGCCAAGCCATACCCATTAATTTAATAAATAAAATATCCACATTTAGCAAAATGATACATCAAATTAATATTTTTAAATAAATAATATTAACAGATAAAATCTTAAAAACTTAATATTAAACACAAATATATTTAAAACTTTTTTTAATTTTTTTTATTGAATATAAAAAATTATCATTTGTTAAACAAATTTGTGTTTTATTATTTTAAATAAATATTTTTTATCATTTTTATATTTAAAATATGTTCATGTTTGAATATGATTAAACAAATTGAGTGCCATGGAAAAATTAAAGATATGAATATATTATAAAAATAATAAATAAAATAATTTAAAGTTATTTTAATTATAAGTAAAATACCTAGGTAAAAATATATTATATAGTATATAATATAGAATGTATTACATAAATGAGAGGATTAATGTCAAGGACATAATAGACTTTTCAAGTAAAAGTATTATAAAATCTGGCCAAGGTAACTTTTGTAATAAATAAAGCAAAGTAAAATAATTTTTGTGTAACAAAAGAAAGAAATATGACTTTTGAGTAATGAGCACAAAATTGAATGGTTCTTACGTAACAAAGAAAAAGAAAAGTAACTTTTGCGTAATGAATGATTCCTACGTAACATAAAATGGAATAACTACCTATGAAATTTACTCGAAATATTATAGTTCAGAGAGGAGGATAACAATAATACTCCATAAGTATAGTTTTTTACTTGGTAAATAAAATTCTTATGGAGTTATCTAAAAATTTTAGCGGGATTATTGTATTAACTTTTAAATTTTTGTATAAAGTATGCAAAACTTAATATAGTAGTAGTATGTGTCTCTCTACAAATAGCAAATTTGAAAGGGACGCGAAATCTGTGTTTCGATAAATAAGCGATAAGGAGGTTGTACAGTCAGCTCGGTACGCCACGTGTAAGGCTGAGACAGCTTGTTTTTCTGACACGTCAGGCTGGACTTAAAAGTATGGGACCCATTAGGGTAGAAATTAGTTTGGCTTACATAGGAGAAACCATTTACCACTTATTTTTTCTTAATTTATGTTTTCTAGTTTTAATCGAAAATTGACCAAAAGTTTTATTCTACTTTAAATTGCACTAAAGTAGAGAGAATCTTATACAAATATTTATTTACATATTATTTTCGTTGTATGAGAAATTAAAGTGTTTGGTTTTGATATATCTACAAAATAAGTAAATTAATATAATTGACATGATATAATGAAAAATATAAACTAACTTAAAAATGCATTCCTGTATATGAGATTTTATGAAATTTTAAATGAAGTGATGTATTTTGCTAACTCATTTTAATATTATTCTGTTAAGTAGATAATAATGTTTTTTAAGATATGCATCTTTTAGAACACTTAAATATGAAATAAAAAATAAATATTTGATAGTATATACTATCAATTGTTTGTAAAATATTTTTGTACATGCAATTAATTTTATTTGTTATTTTGTAATACTTAATTTATAGGGGTTATTCTCCATTTGTATTTGTAATTTGCATTTTGATAGTTTCACTTCAATTATTATAAAGCTACTTGTGATCTGGTTCTTATATTTTAAAATCACAAACTTGAATCACTTATATAAATGAAAATTCTATCCTAATTATTTTGTAGGATATCCATGATATAGTTGGTTTAAGTGTTGAGGTTATACCAATGGCAAATTTATGGCCTAATATATGAGGCACGTGAACCCATGGCTAAACTAGCCATTTTATGTATATATTTTCTTAAATTGATTTAATATAATCTGCCTGCAAATAGTGCAATTGGTTGAATTCCCTCTTGAGATCCCTAAGAGTGTTAGATTTCGCGTCCCTTTCAGTAACATGTTCTTCCCCTAAAGTGATGATTGGTTAAATGGTGCACTTGGTTGAATTCGTAAAAAAGAGACAACAACAAAGCTATATTTGATTTGCTTCATCAATGTTCAAATGTTGTTTGAATGTTAATATTGTCTACTAACAGCTTGTTTGGATGGTTTTTACACATCATTTCATAATGTATCGTATTATATTATATTGTACTGTATCATTTGATGATTACAATATTTGGATAGATTGTATCGTTTGTCGTTGTTTCATGATATCATGCACCAGCGATATGAAGAATAAATTTGCAATATTATAAAGAGAAATTATGATACGGGGTAAATTTATTATATAAAAAAGGTAGAGTAAATGATAAAATAAAATTATTTAATAATAGTGAAGGGTGAGATGAGAGAAAAAGACAAGATAACGACGCAACCAAACCAAATCGTTCGTTACATAAAGTGGCACATTTCGTCGTTACGTAACAACGAATTTAATGATACGATACAATAAAATTTAAGTAACAACCAAAACAAATATCAAATTTAAGGTAACAATACGATACAATACAATAGGTAACTACCATCCAAACAAGCCGTAACAAACAAAGATAATTTAGTTCTTTATCTTATTTTCACTATAAATACCCATAGCTTAGCTCACCATATCCACATGCAGTTGCTGCACAAAATAAGCAAAGCAAGAACACGAAACAAATGTGAACTTCTCCACATAAGATAACCACTCTCCAAACCTCGTTTAAGAAATAATCAAGTACATTCAACCACACCATTCTTTAACCTACGCTACGCTTCGTGCTTATCATTCTCTTTTCTGTCTCCTATTCTCATCCTCATCTACCTTTTCCCCCCACCGGCGTTTCAAGATTCCGGTGATTACACCGCCGCCTAGCCGGAAAAAACCCTTCAGAGCTTATTCTCATTCATTCTTAATCTAGTTTTAATATTGATTTTTCTCTTCGAAAATGTTGAAAAAATCAGTTGGGGTTCTCTTCTTTTGATCATTTAAAGATTGAAGCTTTTTTACATTTTGCTTGAAATTTTCGGATTTTTCTTCTGTATTTGACCAGAAACTTATAGAGAGGTTAAAGAATACAAAATTTTCTCACATTTGGTGCTCGGATTTGATAGACATTATTTGTCTTTGTAACACGTGGGGTTGTTCGAGATTTGTTCAATTTATCAAGAAACTGGACTAGGAATAATTTTCTTTTAGTTTCTGATTGGTATTGGATCCTATTTTTAATGGTAGTGTTCGAGTCAGTTTGTGTGCAGTTTGAGTGATCCACTGGAAAATCTGCTAAAATTTATGAATACAAGTGTCGGGTAAACCTGTCGATGGGATTTCGGATCCTACATTATCCGAAAGAAATGAGCTTTTTGGTGTAATTTGAAGTTTATGGGAGGGATATGTGCAGAATAGAGGGAGATATGGAAGAGAGAGAAAGGAGGAGAAGGAGGTGGGGATTGGGTGTAATGGGGCTAAAAGGGACAACTTTAGGAGATAGTCGTGTAGAGAAACTGAAGAGTTCTGTAATTTTTTCGGGGTCTAGAATGAAGTTATGGATGATAAGGGCAACAACAATGGTATTGTTGTGGACTTGTTTGGTCCAAATGACAACATTGGGGGAACTTTGGGGGCCTAGAGTTTTGAAAGGTTGGCCTTGTTGCTTTTCTCAGGAGTCTGCTGCAGCATTGGTTGTTAAATCGCCACTCGAGGTCCTTGCTAGAGTTCTTCCCCCTAAGAGTGAGTAGTCTTTTTAACTTACAACTCTCATTTTTAGTGTGTATATGTTTTTGTGTCCATGTGGCTTGTTAATTTGTTTTACTAATAGCTCGTCGCAAGTCCCGATAAATGAGGAGTGTTGCAATAGGTTAAATCAGCTTAAAAGTAGTAACTATGATGAAGATAGATTAGATGTTTTTCCTAATATCTTACCAGTAGTCTATGTTGCGTGGACTCTAAAAAAATGTTGTTGCACCCGTGTTAGATCTTCCAAAAATGCACTACTTTTTGGATGATCCGATACACACCCAACGATATTTTTGTAGAGTCCGAGCAACATAGTCAGTATTATGTTGGAGAGCGGTGGATAAAAGGAAAATCACCTTCCATATTGTGTTTGTTATAGAAAAGAGAATTTGAAAATATTGATGCATATAGCTTAATTAATGTCATGTATGCATATTGTTGAAGGAGGAAGTATCAAAGAAGGGATCTTTCTCAAATCACCACGTATTTGTAGCATAATGCTAATTTTAATTGAGAGAATCGTGAAGTGTGTTGTCGAAATGTTTGAGAGTATTGCTAGTGTATCTTAGTTGAATAACTAAAGAAGACATCAATTCAAGTTATCTAAAGTTTTTGATCTGCAGTTATTATGTCTCAAAGAAAAAAAAAATTGGGCGATGTCCTTCTATGGATCCGTTTTCTTTTTGCTCTCACAGCTTTTTCCCATTGATTTTCAGTTATGGCTTCTAACCTTGAACAATTTGTGAGACTGACAGTTCTGATGGTTTCTGAATCCAGGGGTTTACAAGAATAATGGTTATCTCATGGTTTCATGTAATGGAGGTCTTAATCAAATGCGAGCAGCAGTGAGTAACTTTAGATTATATCAGTTCATGGCACATAAGGATGTAATAAGACAAAACTAAACCATCCTGAGTTTTGACATCTTCTCCTGTATTTCAGATATGTGATATGGTTGCTATTGCAAGATATTTGAATGTGACTCTTATAGTGCCTGAGCTGGATAAAACCTCCTTTTGGGCTGATCCAAGGTGTGTTTCCTTAAGTATCTCGTTCGTTTTCTTTTTTGGTCGTTCGAATCACCAGCTCTTTAGATGATCTGTGGACTGTTGTACAATCTAAAATGTCTTCTTTTCTTTTGACTTGCAGTGAGTTTCAAGACATATTTGATGTTGATAATTTTATAATGTCTTTGAGGGATGAAGTTCGAATATTGAGAGAGCTACCCCCAAGACTGAAGAGGAGAGTACAACTAGGAATGATTTATACCATGCCTCCTATTAGTTGGTCTGATATTTCTTATTACCACAATCAGGTTTGTGCTTTCATGCCACAATTCCTTTGTACTTGTTACTTGCATCCTCTTTCCTAGTACCGATGAAGGTCACATTTGCTGAATACAGGTCCTTCCATTAATTCGGAAATACAAAGTTGTTCACTTGAATAGAACTGATGCTCGGCTTGCTAATAATGGCCAACCTTTGGAAATTCAGAAGCTGCGGTGCCGAGTCAATTTTAGTGCCTTAAAATTCACCCCTCAGATAGAAGAGTTGGGTAAAAAGGTTATTCGACTTCTCAGGCAAAAAGGTCCTTTTATGGTGCTGCACCTCAGATATGAAATGGATATGTTAGCTTTCTCTGGCTGTACTCAGGGCTGCAACAAGGAGGAGGTTGAAGAGTTGACAAGAATGAGGTAAAATAATATCTCGTATTCAGTGGTGGCCTTAAGTTTCCCTCTTTCTAAGGCTGATCCAATCCTTTTTACAGATACGCTTATCCATGGTGGAAAGAAAAAATCATAAATTCTGATTTGAAAAGGAGAGATGGTCTCTGTCCCTTGACACCCGAGGAGACTGCCTTCACATTAAGGGCATTGGACATTGATCCTAGCATCCAAGTTTATATTGCTGCTGGGGAGATATATGGTGGGACAAGGAGAATGGCTAGTCTTACGGCAGCTTATCCAAATCTGGTAGTCAGAAAATGCAAGTTTCCTTAAAAGCTTTCATATTTGTTGCCTGAATTTGCCGTCTCACCTTTTGTACTGGGTCCTTGTTATGAGCAGGTGAGGAAGGAAACACTACTTGAGCCTTCTGAGCTTAGGTTCTTTCAAAATCACTCTTCACAGATGGCAGCATTAGATTATCTTGTTTCACTGGAGAGTGATATTTTTGTCCCGACATATGATGGAAACATGGCTAAAGTTGTTGAAGGACATCGCAGGTACTGTTTTTTTTTTTTTTTTAATAACCATGGTGTCTGGGCCAGCTTGCGCGCACGACATCCGAGGAGTTACTGGTCTTGATACAAATTTTAGCATCCGTTGTTGAGAATGTACTTTGTAAGTAGCTTTTCGTTAAGGACTTAAAGTTTTCCCATTCTATGCAGATATCTTGGATTCAAGAAAACGATCTTGCTGGACAGAAAGCATCTAGTCGATTTGATAGACCAATATAATGCTGGATTCTTGACGTGGGATGAGTTTTCTGCTGCTGTTAAGGAAGCTCACGCTGAACGCATGGGAAACCCTACTAAGAGGTTGGTGATTCCAGACCGGCCTAAAGAAGAGGATTATTTCTACTCCAACCCGTGGGAATGCTTAGAACCATCTAATGAGGATGAAACATCAAGTAGCATTTAAAACACGGTGGTGGTTACATTTGGTTAGAAGAAAAGACTCCCCATGCAGTTCCGTTACATGCTTAGAGAATACTCTTCAACACTGCATGACCGTTGAGAAAGCAGGTTTATCTCATGGAGGCGGCTGTTGAAGTTCAGGGTAAGGCGCATTTTAATGCCCCAGAAGATGTAGGTAGCATTCGGGACGGGTACATTAGAATGTTCTACGCAAATTAACAACCAAATTCATGTATATAGGAGCTGCACTCCGTTTGCGAGTTACATCACTGCAGCCTGCAGTGTACACCAAGAGGGGTGAAATGTAGATTTGTTTAACTGGAAACTCTGGATTCACAAATTTAAGGCTCCATCCCATACCTTAGTTGGGGCCCCTTTATACACATTGCTTAGTTTCCTCATTTCTTTTCCCCCTTTGTACACACTGCTGGTTGCTCTACATTGTTCATGTTGTGACATTCCTGAAACTTGGGCAGTTCATGGAAATTTATTTGCTATATATAATAGGAGTTTATCTCCTTTTAATTTGTTAGTCTACATGTTTATAGAGTTGATAATTGATAATTTGAAAGGTTTAGTTTGAAAGGAGAGCCTTGGCGTAACTGGTAAAGTTGCTGCCATGTGACCATGAGGTCACGAGTTCGAGCAGTGGAAACAGGTTCTTGCAGAAATGTAGAGTAATTAAGGCCGCGTACAATAGACCATTGTTGTTCGACCCTTCCCCGGATCCCCCAAGCATAGCGGGAGCTTAATGCTGTCCAACGGGACAAGACGGGATGGGACTAAATAAACGGGACGGGACGGGACGATATCTAGCCGGAACGGTGGCGAGACGAGCCTAAACGGGACGAAATGGTAGGCCCATCCCATCCCGTTGACAAACGGGACGGGACGGTTCGCGGGCCTTAAGTGGGCCTTTTAAAAAAAAATTTAATTATTTAAGCATTTGGCAACGGCTAGTTTTTTGACAATGACTAAGTTTTTAAAGTTTGTAATTGCTAGTTTTTTGACTTATTTAATAAACTTAAAACTTAATAAATTATAAAGAAACTAAGTAAAGAATTATAAAATATTAAAAAAAGAAGACTTGTAATGAAATATAATAGAGTTGTAGTTTATTTAATATAATTTCAAGCCAAATTGTCTTTGTAAAGTTTCATGATTTAGTTGTTCTCCGAAATTAATATTATAACTTGCGGGGATTGGGAAAATGAAGTTTCATCAACATGAGTTATTTCATCTATATGTTTTCTAATTCAAGGAGAAAGATTAGGATTAGGACTAGGACTAGGATTAGGATTACTACTACTATCACTTTTACTACTTTTTTTAAACATGTCAAATACATTTTCAGGAGCCATAATTTAAATACAAAATTAAATTAAAAGAGTTAACATAAAAATTAAACACACAAATGAAATACGAAAAAAGAACACGTAAAGTAAACACAAAAATTAAGCACTAATAGCCGTTGGTCAACGACACTATTTCAAAAAATAAATAAAATTTAAATAACATGCGGGACAGACGGGACAAGCGAGATGGATAAACGGGACGAAATGATCATCTTGTCCCATCTCGTGTACCGTTTAATATGGGATAAACACGACGGGATCGGGACCGGGACAGAACGGGATAACCCGTCCCGTTGAACAGCCTTACGGCAACTTAGTGCAAAGGGCCGCCCATTTTCTAGTTTTCTATGCCGAAGACCGTGAAAATCGTTCCCTGGCTGCTGCAATGGACATTGAATCTTATAGATTCTATAGCGGCTACACGTTAATCCTTAAACTAGTTGGGGTTGGTTATATGAAATCACAATGTCTATTATTCAAGTTCAAAGGTGGGATGTTCCAACGAATTCAATATTCTAAAAAATTATAAATAATTACATTAGTTTTATATAAATCCAAAAGAAGAAAGAGTGGTTAAGACATGTTTTGTGTATGATTATGGCCAAGGTCGGGGATTATCTGGATATATTCCATAGGGGATAATGGAGATGTTATTGAGAATTGTATAATTGGTTGGTAAGATGTGATTATAATGCGGATTATTGTAGTTAATGGTGGGATTATCATATATAAGGCATTTTAGGGCAACCCCTCGTCACAATATTCCCTTCTTCCTTCATTCGTTCATTCTTTGAAGATACATTCAAAAATAATTATTTTATATTCATACTTCATAGGTTCACTTTAATTAATTTTTTAAGCTATTTGCACACGAAATTCACCTTTTAATATTAATTAAAAATAAAAAATTATTATATTAATCTTAATTTATTCTTTGAAAATATAACAAATACTCTACTCTTTACTCCAAGGTCAACCTTGAAAAAAGAAAGTTAATTCCTTCTTGGTATCTGAAAAATTAAATATTTGTGGACCACAAAATAAAGCAAAAAAAAAATCAATTACATTGAACAAGAGAAAGTATGCAAAATAGCCACTAGTAAGTATCCTATGTTGATTGAGTAAATAAGTTAGTTGTCTTTTTATATTCTCTTGGAATATTATTATTTTATAAGGTAAATTTTGAGGTTGAGTTACGATTGTATTTTTCTTTATTTTAGATTTATCTTAATAAGTGGAGATGACTAAAAAGGCTAAAGCTAAGCCACTTTCAGTGATCTCTAATAATCTTCAATTGGTGTTCTTACCTCCAATCTCTACTCTTTAGTTAGTGCATCCTTTGTAGTTGACAGTTTCTTTTTTCTTTTTAGATTTCTTTCCACCTTTCGACCATTCATTGGGTCGCCTTATTCAACCGAGTTATAATTGAGAAACAAAAAATGAAGAATCATAAATTGTGAAGTTTCAAAATCACCAATAAGGGAGAAAAAGGTCTAAAACGAACTCAATTCTATCGGAGTCCGGTTGGGGATCATTTTCTTTAGAATTTTGACAAAATCTCTTGGAATTTGTATACTTTGTAGGAATCCAAGATAAGGAATCCAGGGGCGGACGCGACATAGGAATACAGAATTCATGAGAATCCAGTACCTTTGACATGGAGCATAAATTTATGCATAATAATCCAATAAAATTTTAATAAATAGTAGTAACTATAAACCCAGACCCCCTATTTATGGGATACAATGAGTTTTTTGTTGTTGTTTTTATAGTAACTATAAACTCATAACTTTAAAAATATAATAGGTATTAAGGAAAGAAAACATCGAGAGGTAGGAATATAGGAGGCTGCAATTTTCATATACAAATTTCATTCGGCTCTCTAACCTCTACATTCTACTTCTATTTTATTATGGTGATAGTGATTTTTTGATGAGAAAACAGATCAGATTAACTTGCAAATAAATTTAAATAGGACATATCGTGAGCACGTAATTTTTGTCTTACATAAAATTACTCCTAAAAAATCCCAAAAATAGTTTTCTAATTAGTTTAGATTTTTGTAGGATTTTTAAAGAATTTTTCTCTATTTGTTGTCTGCATTTAGTTGCATTTTTAGCCTAATTAGGAATATCTTAAATCACAAAATGTCAAAAATATTTCATCTTTTATTTTGTTGCATTCCAACACTAGTTGCATTTTTAGGATTTAATTACATCGTTAAATGCATTAGTTAAATACATAAAAATTACAAATTGCATTCTTAGGTTAGTTAATTAGTTAATTAGTTCATTATTCCATAATTAGGTAAAATAGATAAATAGGTTAGCCATACAAAAAGTGAGATTTAATTAGATTTTTGAGTCTAAAGTGGCTAAGTTTGCAAAGTCTAATAAAGAAGGAAAAAAGGCGGCTTTTAAGCTTGAAATTCGACTGGGCCAGTTGTTGGAGCTCAATTTCCATGAAATCACTAGCCCAAAGCCTTGCCCAATCCGCCCCATAAATACATCTCAGTCGTTTGTTGATCAAGATCCAACGGCCCAGAACTAACTCTCCAATCCCTTAAAACTGTCTGAGATCCCCCCCCCCCCCAAACACCTCATCAGACCTCTCTTCCCCCCTCTCTCATCCTCCGCCCTGAACCGCTGATCTCGTCCAAGTTCACACCTCAATTTGAAGTTATGAAAACGGTCGATGCAATAACAATACCCAACAAGAATCGGGATCGAATTCCGCAGGGAGCTATATGTATGGGGTTAGTAGAATATATCGTAGCGCGTGATTTTTTTTAATCTAAATTTGCACTTCCACAAAATTGGGTTGTTTTAAAGTCTAAATTAAACTACAATTGCAATTTAAGAAATAAAACTAGAAAATTATTTTTGTTGTTTTTCAAATATTATAAAAAGTCTTGATCTATGACCTTCACCTAGATGTTTGCCTAATGGAATATAAACTTTAAAGCTTGTTTTATTGGTTGGAGTGTATTATAATTATCAACACTCAATACCTCTCGGCTAGAGAGTAATTTTGCCCCATTTGGATTTCTCAAGTCCAAATGGGTATTGAACAAAACGGTTGATAAAAAGCTCAAGTCGGTTTGTTACTATCTCTAGGTTCAATCCTTTAATTGGGATTGTCAATCTCTCGATTGACCCAATTTCTCGTTAGCCAAGTTTTTCTAGACTAAGTCTCTCTTTCTCAAGTAGAGACAAAGTCAAATAGACACGAACTAATGTTTGCAGCCATTAATTCCACAAATAAAAGCAAGAACAAGACTAAATAATAATACCCAACCATAAACAAGCATTAAATTAAATACTCATTAAGTTTACACACTATGGTTGGGTCACAACCCTAGTAAAAATATAGCTACTCATGCTTGAAATGGAAGAAAAAGAAGAAGAAATGATAATTAAACTCATATTGCTAATTAAAATGATAAAATCTATGTTCAAATAGCTCAAAATATGAAAAACTACTAAAAAGACAAAGGAGACGGCTACTGTAGCAGCTGATGTCAAAAGTTGACCTAAAAATGTGAAACTTGTCTATTTATACAAGGCTGAAAATTTCGGACAAAAATGCCCTTTCGGAGGTTCTGCGGCCGCACAATTCCATGTGCGATCCGCACTTTTCTTCAGCTTGACAGGATTGGAAGTCCGCGGCCGCATAATTATGAACCGCGTCCGCAATGCACTCTTTCTGCGGTCGGCAGAATTGTAACTGCGGCCGCACCTTGCTCTTCTGCGGTCCGCACAATTATATCTGCGGCCGCACAATTATTGTGTGGTCCGCACTTCTGGGAGACTTGGAATTCATGTGTGGACCGCACTTTGGACCAGCCTCTGATGGAAATTCCTTCATAACCTGCGGCCGCACATTAACACAATAATTGTGCGGCCGCAGATATAATTGTGTGGACAAACAGCCCACACACCCTAATCACTTCATACATAAAACGACAATCAAAGTAGTGTCAAACAACCTAAAAAATGTAATGACGAATGACCAGCCCACCATTCCGTCATTATGTGGTATTTCTCCATACCATTTGTACTCCAAAACTCCATTAAACAGTAGCAAAATAGACAGCCCAAAGGCAACACGAAACAGCCCACAAAGCAGTCCACTACAAGTCAAATAACTCGAACTTACGGCTTCCGATCACCGTTCCGTGAGTTCTAACTATTAGGAAATGAATTTATCAATCTTTCTTGATATTTAAGCACTTAAATACAGAAAGTACACGTTTTCTTAACTATGAATTACCTTCCAAAACTCAAACTACAAAGAAAAAGAGAGGCGATATAGTGATACTTACGTCATAGGGATCGTTTTAATGTTATCGCTCCTTGATTCCGTGCCCGGGATGATAATCTTATTTGAAGCTCTTGCAGAGAGCTTAAGAGTAAAGTTAGGGGTCTTATTTGGTTGTGCGTTCTGGAAAATTGAAGAAAGAAACGAGATAAGGATATAAATATACATTTTGTTTGAAAAGTCAAAAGGTGCTACTTGGCACCCTAGCATTGGTCCTTCTTCCCAACGCTTATAACTTTTTATCAAGGTGACGTATGAACGAACGGTTAAGAGCGCTGGAAACTAAATTCCAAGAACTTTAATTAGGTATATAATATGTCCCAAAAAGACCTCATATAGTACACAAAATTTATTTCTCAAAAAGCTATGTTACAAGGCAAATCCTTAGTCGGTTTTTCCGCAACTTTAATCCGATTTTTCCCAAATTTCATATTTTCTATCCAAACATCATATATATATATATATATATATAGTCATATTATGACTTTAAAATCATTTAAATCATGATTAACAAATCTCATATTCATTACGTCACCTTGGTATAACATAAATAGTCAAAATCCGCACTTATCAACCGCCGCCGGAAATCGTCCCACGACGGAGGCAGTGCCCAAACGACGCCAAATCTTCAAGCCATAATCCTCACCCTCTTCTCATATCCAATCCATCATTATCTTCTCCGAGAAATCCACCAAACTCGTCATTTTGTAGATCAATGGTTTACGGAAAAGGGTCAAACCTCCGTTGACCGACCGTTTCTTCCCCAAATCCTTCACCCATTTTTGAGCTCGACTTGCAAGCTTATTATTGTATGTAGCACTGAACGATTGGAGCTATTACGGCCGGTGCTCATATCATAATAATCCTCTCTCACGGGAGTTTGTTTGGCTCGC
Organism: Nicotiana tabacum; assembly: GCF_000715075.1. Lineage (NCBI taxonomy): Eukaryota > Viridiplantae > Streptophyta > Magnoliopsida > Solanales > Solanaceae > Nicotiana > Nicotiana tabacum. The sequence continues at coordinate 125,102,628 of NC_134094.1, read as the reverse complement.
CGAAATACGTATTGCCTTTTCGTTTTAATTTGAGCAGGTATAATCCATTCCTTTTCCCTGTCTTTACTGTTCTTAGCCTTGTAGTTCCTTACTTTGATTCAATTTCATGTTTAGCCGTGTAAGGTGTTACTTTAGGCAAAATTAGTAATTAAACTACATCTGTTTGGTTAAAAGATAATTGAATACCAATAGTGACGTTTCATTTATTTTTGTTTAGCATTTGCTCGTTGTAACTAGGATTGAGTTGTTGGTTTATTTGGGCCTGGGTATTGGTTATTTTGACAAAGAGAAGAAGGCAGTTGGACTTGAGTCCAAGTCAATATGACTCTTTTGACTCAAGCCCCAACGTATGTGAAATCTGTTGATAGTAACATTGGGCGTAAATGAAAGAAGAGGGTAATTGGAAAATTAATTGTGAGGGAATCTTTCTATTATTGGTTTAGGAAGGTTCGAGGAGATAAGGAAAGGACTATTTTGCAAAATAAGAGTAAAAGGAGGTCGGATTTGGGGGATGAGGGAGTAAAATAAAAAAAGAAAAAGGATTAAAAAGAAAAGTAATAACTGAAAGATGTTTAAATCTATTCTATAAAGCAGCACATTCATTCATTCTACACACACACGCAATTCACAGGCTCTCACACTCATCGCTACTCTTTTCTCATACACTACACATACATTCACTCACTCTTCTCATTCATACTCATCTATTCTCACTCACACTCGTCTACACACCTAAAGGCATCTGAAAAATAGATTTGAAAATTCAAAAAAAGAAATTCCTTGCTAAAGGTTGAAAGTTCCAGTTTCAGAAATTAAAAGCAAAGATGGTTTAGTTTGATTTTGGTACTAAAAACAACCAGCTCCTGTATTTGATTCAAGGAGATCTTCTACCCTATTTTCCTGATTTTTCAAGCTGAAAACTGAAGTTGTTTTGCTGTTCATTGCTGAATTTGGGTGTTTCAAGTTGCTGAGCTCTATTTTCTATATTTCCATACCTTTATTTGGTCTATCTCACTTTCTCTTGTTGTTTAGGTATGTTCAGTTACTTTTGTCGTTTTGAATGGAAATCATGAATGAAATTCTAGTTGTTCTCTGCCTAAATTCCATAGATCCAGCATGTTCAATGGCTGAATTTGTTTGAATTCCCATCCCTTGTTAATTTTCTGAAATTCTTTGTCGGTAAAAGATGGATTTCTGAGTTGTTAAATGTTGATGAACTAAGTGATGTCTATCATTAATGATAATTAATTTCCTAGGGGTAAGGATTCATACACAGTGATGTCCACAGGATAGACTAATCTAATTTGCGTTTGATTGTTTAGATACTGCCTGTAGCCGATTGATTTATGAGGGTAGCCCGATGGCTATGTCATTGTAAATCAGAATCATCGAGAAGAATGAAGGTCACTAGCCTGAGTTGTTGCTTTCCTGGAACCGGATAAGGGTCTGATTTGCCCATCTACTATCATAAATAGGTCTTATTTATCTTCCATTTAAATTTTTTATCAAAAATATCTATACAGTTATACATTAAGTTGATATTTACCTCTTACACGTTAAAATGAGCTATATTTGCCCTTCGTTATACTTTAGGATCATATTTACCCCTCTACTCTTCACAAAGGGTTACATTTGCCCTTCGTTATTGTCACGACCCAAACAAACCCCTGTCGTGATGGCGCCTATCGTGGAACTAGGCAAGCCGACTCATTTCTAAAACAAACCGATATTTTCATTTCAAAGATAATTTCAGTGCTATTTAACATAAAAACCTTCGCAAAGGAGTTCAAATCAAAACAAAAGTGCGGAAGGAAAAGCCCGACATCGGGGTGTCACTAGTCATGAGCATCTACTATAATCTGTCTAATAATATCAAGGCTAACTCAGCCTTGAAAATAGCTAAATACAACTAGAGGAAGATAAGAGGGAGAAGATGAGGGGCTACGGTCGCCAAGCAACCTTGTTATCCCCGAAAATATTTGCAACCAAAATAATCAACAATCACTACCGTGTCCAGCTACACCTGGATCTGCACACAAAGTGCAGGGAGTAACGTGAGTAGGCCAACTCAGTAAGTAACAACAATAAATAAAGACTGAGCAGTAGTGACGAGCAATAAAGCATATAACGTTCATATCAGGAAATCTCAGTAAAATACCAGATTCTTTTAAAATCAGAATTTGAATCAAAATATCTCGTTTAAACCCAGTTCCAGTAAAAATCATTTAAAGATATTTTTCAACAGTTTTCAAACAGAGGGAATATGCAAAGGTGAGTAAAAATGATGAAATCATAAACAGCCCCTCGGGCAAAACATCACTCATATACAACCCCTCGGGCAAACCTCACAGTCACTCGTGCCACTCGGGCATACCTCACAATAACTCTTGCCACTCGGGCATACCTCACAATCACTCATGCCTCCCAGTCACTCAACACTCGACACTCAGCACTTAGCACTCGGCACTCAGTAGGCACCTGCGCTCACTGGGGGTATGTACAGACTCCGGAGGGGCTCCTTCAGCCCAAGCGCTATAATCTGCACGGACAACTCACGTGCTTTAATAATAAAGTATGTTGCAGGCGGGTAGCCCCGATCCACACTCATCCTCACAATCAGGCCCTCGGCCGATATCAAACATGCTGCGGCGTGCAGCCCGATCCCATAAATATCCTCACAAATCAGGCCCTCGGCCTCACTCAGTCATAAATCTCTCAAGCCACTCGGGCATTTCAGTAAAACAGGGTGCTCAGCCTAAAACAACATTTATATGCATCAAAATAGAGTTATAAAACTGAGTTATGCAGTAAACAAGTGTAACCATGACTGAGTATAGATTTTCAATCGAAAACAATGAGAGGATAGTAAGAAAAGGCCCCTAAGGGTGACCAAGTCACAATCCCCAACAGTGCACACCCACACGCCCGTCACCTGGCATGTGCGTCACTAAAAATAGTAGAATGATACAAAATCCGGGGTTTCGTACCCTCAGAACTAGATTTACAATCGTTACTTACCTCAAACCGGTCAAATTTCTACCCCGCAATACTCTTGCCTCTGGACTCGGCCTCCAAATGCTCCAAATTTATTCACAATTAGTACAATACCATCAATATACGCTAATGGAATGAATTCCAATGGAAAAGCTACAAAATTAGACCAAAATCCGAAATTGGCTCAAACCCACCCCCGGGCCCACGTCTCGAAATCCGACAAAATTTACAAAACTTGATAGCCCATTCACTCACGAGTCTAACCATACCAAATTCATCAAAATCCGACATCGTTTGGTCCTTCAAATCCTTAAATTACTTCTCCAAAAATCCCAAGCCCTAACCCCTCATTTTCACTAATTACAATGACTAAATAACGGAATATTACCATATATACAAGTATTAGGGCTCAAGTAACTTACCTCACTGATAGCCCTTGAATCACCCTTCAAATATCACTCCAAAAGCTCCACAAACCGACTTGAAAATGGTGAAAATGAACCAAATTCGCGAAGTGTTCTATTTATGGTTTCTGCCCAGGTTTTCGCACCTGCGGGCACTTTTTCCGCACCTGCGGGACCGCACCTGCAGTCAAGACGCCGCATCTGCGAACTCCACTTAATTCCCCAGCTTCCGCACCTGCGCTCCAGGCCTCGCACATGCGGGCTCGCAGATGTGACCTCCAACTCGCACCTGCTCAACCTGCCTAGCCCAGCATTGCCTACACCTGCGAACTCCCCACGTGCACCAGCGGCCTCGCACTTGCGACTCTTTCTTCCGCATGTGCGAAAATAGCAGTAGCAGCAGCTTCAGCTGTATTTTCCAACTCCGACAAATCTGTTAACCACCCGGAATCACCCCGAGGCCCTCGGGACCTCAACCAAAAATACCAACAAGTCATATATCAACATACCAACTTAGTCGAACCTTCGAATCACTCAAAACAACATCAAATAATCAAATTACCCTCGAATTCAAGCCTAAGAACTTCTAAATTTCTAAATTCGGCAACCGATGCCGAAACCAACCAAACCACGCCCGAATGACCTCAAAGTTTGCACACACATCACAAATGACACTACGAACCTACTCCAACTTTCGAAATTCCATTCCGACCCCGATATCAAATTTTTCACTGCCGACCGATATCGCCAAATTTCCAAATTTCGCCAATTCTAGCCTAATTCTACCACGCACCTCCAAATCACATTACGGACGCACTAAGTCTAAAATCACCTAACGGAGCTAACAGAGCCATCAGAATTCAAATCTGAGATCGTTTACACATAGGTCAACATCCGGTTAACTTTTTCAACTTAAGGTTCTAAATAAGAGACTAAGCGTCTCATTCCACTCCGAAATCACTCCGGGCCCGATCCAACTAACCTGGTATATCATAATATAGCTTAAGAGCATAAAGGAAACAGAAATGGGGGAAACGAGGCTTTAACTCCCGAAACGACCGGCTGGGCCGTTACATCCTCCCCCACTTAAACATACGTTCGTCCTCGAACGTGCCGGGAGTTGTTCCAAAAGCCAAGAAATGGATGTGTAACCTTCCCATGCACATACCCGGGGGTGATCCCATGTCACCCTATCCCATACAGGTTTGATAGCACAGCATAACTGAAATTTCTCAATTCAACCTAGCCCACAAACCTTCGAATCAAATTTCCAACATCCAAAATTTCCTATAAGATCAGAAGTTCGCATCTACATACCGTATAAGTCTGAACAAGCTGTACCAAAAGCCGTAACCATAACTCCAATACTCAAATTCAAATACTGCATAGCTCGAATGCTCGAAGCAATGATTTCTTATCACAGTATCGGCTCAAATCAACCCAGTGCTGGTAATAAACCTCATATCAGACAAAACCTCGTTCTAAAGCCTTCGTACACTGCCGATGATGAAAGAAACATACCGAATTCATAACCATTCATTAGACCAACAGGTCATGGAGCTCTCGTTCCTTCTACAAGAACTATAGCCAATTTCAAAGCCGACTTCCGATATTATCCTCCCAATTATACCACAATTAAATCTGATAGCATCCATTCTAGGCCCAATGACCTCGTCTCATCCAACACGACCACTCTAGTGACATGATACATCAATACAATCTAAAGCCACAACCCGTGCAATCTGTGCACCAGATAGAAACATTCCAAATGTACCCAACCGTAACATTGACCCAAACAGGAGAACCATTCCGCAAGCTCGACGAGTACCACCCCGACATAATACTAAGAACCCGTCACACACCGCAGAACCATAACACACGAATCTTACACGAGGGATCATATTTCCACATAACTCAGCTGCAATACGCGATCCTATCCAAATACTGGTCCATATGAAATACCTCAAGCCACCCTGCTAAAATCAATAACCATGCGCAATTCGACATCAAGTAGCCAAAGTGCATTACCATAACCACGGAGAAGCAAACGACACCATGCCACATAAAATCCGAAAGAACATAACCAATACGTCATCAACCAAGCAATATCCAATACTATTCTCGCTCAAATTCCGCTATAAGGCCACAATAGAACCGCACCATATGTGCATATAACCAACGAATCACAACTCCTCGTAGCATAGAAGAGTAACTCACAGATCATTTCAGAACACGAATAAGCTTCACATAAATCGAATGGCACATCATTCAATAATAGCATTATGGAGCCAATCAATCCGGCTCGGTGTAGAATACACATCCTAATTGGGCCTACCAATGGGCCCAAAATCAATTATGGTCAGCCACCAATAGATAACAACCTCTGAAAGTCTACAATGACGGAATCATAATACCTTCTATCGTCTGGCTAGCTCCGGCCACAACTTCACAGTCCACAACCATGAAACAATCTGCTCCCGAGAACTCCCAATCTCTAATTCCATAGAACACATGAATCACCATATTTGATTCCACATCCACCGCCCGAATGCTTAACACCTCTCTCATACACAATCATCCCACGAGAAATACTTAAAAAAAATTCTTCAGTGCCACCTCGCAAAAATTTGAATATAAACAGTCGATCAACCAGGAGAGTGCCGCAATACCAGCGAAGTACCTACAAATCAAAACACACTGCCCCTTCTGAAATGTACACTCTCATCAAGCTATACCAGATAGTAATATCATTTACCTAGTCATCGAAAACCGTTCATGCTGCCTAAGAATTTATGTCCTTCCCTTCAAAACTAAACTGTGACCTTGTACAGGTAAATCCTATTCCCGCACAACACACCACATCTATTATGCCATCATGTGACAAGCATAAGAATTCCATTATCAACTCTGAGTCACTAGCAAATTACATACCTTATTAGTCAGAAACCTTTTTCTTGCTTCTTTCTAGGAGGAAATCATAACACACAACACGTTCTGTACATCGGTAGAAAATATCCGGTTCAAACCATGGTAGAACCCATCATGAACACTTTGAAATCCATTTGCACATAACCAAGCTATTTGAACTGAATTCCTCTAACTCCACCAAGCCATACAGGTTGCCAAAATGCGAGAGCATTGCCACGAAATACCTGTAGATACTAGCCACATCATAAGTACCCAAAGAACCGATCATACCCATTACTGTGCTAACCCAGCCTACTACCAAGTTGTCCTATTTCTCCAAGTTCTTTCTAAATTGACTTCAAATTGCTACTCTTTCCTTGTTAGAACACTACTATCCTTAACTAAAACTTACCCTACGAACTCTAGCATAGAATCACGCCGCCCTAAGGCTTATAAGCCGCCGAATTCCCTTTTTATGTATCCCAAAGATTCCACAACCAAAAATGCTTACTCCGAAGAAACTTTATGTGAACCTAAAACTGTTTCCTTTACCTTCTTGATACTGAAATGCATAATTCACAATGATATAAGATGCCACGAGTCTCAACACCGTTCAATGCAACTCCCAGTTTTCTAGCCATATTTATAAATCTTGAATCCATTGGAACCATTCTCGAGAGTCATCCACTCTACTCAAATCTCGAATTAACCGACCAAACGGACCAAAACGACTTGTGCCCTATTAGCACACCAACACCCAAGGGAATAAAGAGTAACCCACACTCCTACGCAACCGAGCAAATTCCCGCTCCATGTACACTACATTCTCTATGAATAACCACTCAATTATTTTATGGTCCTCCTATAACCATAGATTATAATACAACTTGTGTCCAAAAATTCCTTTACCCGAGTCATCCTCGATCTCGACCTCTGCAAGTCATAACTGATTCACCGGTATACCCCGAACCGAAACTAATACGACCCATAACCGTGCAATCAACTCGTCGATAGCAGACTCCCCCACTTAGCCTTAAGCTGGAATTATATAAAATTAGAACCCGTAAGGATTTCTCTTTCTCAATTACCAAGGTCTCGCACAGTTAACCTGTTAGACTTCTCGAAGTCTTTTATTAAGCCTTTCATGAACATTCTGAATCCCAGCCAAAATCATACACGCGACCTCCTATCGGGTAGCAAGTAATATTCCTCGCAAAAGCTTCATCAACATCACACCACCGCTAGCTGCACACAGGAGATAACCCACATGTGGAATTCCTTACCGGCATCTTCCAATGATACTGCACTGAGTGCAACGACCACTAAATCCGTAAATTCTCCTGAGTTCATGCTCGCCCACCATTTGTATAAGTCTGCACTTTCCCTATTGACATCAACTGTACGTCAACAATACCTTCCGAACTCAAGTCATATTGCACCTGACACGATAATCAGATCTTCACGCCTCTATTCATTTCAAACACACTCCTTTCTGCCATATTCAATTTTTCCTTTGTACACTAACCATTATTCCAAATAGAGTCTGCAGGCCGATTCACATACTAACACGATTCCAAACCATTCTACACTTTCTCAAGGCGCACGACTACCCTACTAGTGAATTCATATGCTAATATGCCACTCTTACTTCGGTTAAATAATCTACTTTAAGAAACTTCTCAACCTCTACTTCTCCTACTTGACCTGCTAGTACTTCAACCACCGCGAAATATTTCCCGTCATGCCTTCCCTCACACTTTGCTACCCAACTGCTGCATCAAATCGAAATGTATCTCTGTCATACCTGAACCAATAAAATTTTACTGACTCTAAGTCTCTTCAAAGATCATCTTTCTCGAGCCATCAATATCAAAAATACCTATTCGCAACCACAATTACTACACAATCACTTACTCTTCTTGAGTCCAAACTCATTGACAAGACATGAGAATTTAATTTGCCCTAAAATTTAACAACGTGAAAGATCCTTCAAAACATTCACACTCGAGACCGTACGTCACATCAAAACGAAAAATCAAGCGCCTAATGGCCTTCCTTTGCATTTTAAGGAAACACTTCTCGTCACATTCAAATCGTCTTAACACATCCCGCAGTTACATCATACTCATCACAAAGCCATTACACCACTCATCGAGCCACAAATTCCACTCGTAGGGGCATTACCGGACATCTGAGTCCAAATATACAGGTTACAGCTGAAGCTATCGAGCCAAAGCTACGGTTTAAACCTGGCCTCAAGTCCTCCAGACTAGCCCATCACCAAAACACATAATACACATCTCGAACCTCGTTCATAGAATCACAAGCCGGCGATGCACAACTGATACCGAGCGCTCATGTGCGCATACAAATGCGTGGAAGGAATTCAAAGAGTTATGTTTCAAGCTAAATCAATTTCGCACGATAGAATACAAGAAAGTGAAATTTTCCTAAGGGTTCTGCAGCCTCTCGAAGATAAGTACAGACATCTCCGTACCGATCCGTAAGACTCTACTAAACCCGCTCATAACTCGTGAGACCTATATAACCTAGGCTCTAATACCAATCTGGCACGACCCAAACAAACCCCTATCGTGATGGCGCTTATCGTGGAACTAGGCAAGCCGACTCATTTCCAAAACAAATCGATATTTTCATTTTAAAGATAATTTCAGTGCTATTTAACATAAAAACCTTCGCACATGAGTTCAAATCAAAACAAAAGTGCGGAAGGAAAAGCCCGACATCGGAGTGTCACTAGTCTTGAGCATCTACTACAATCTGTCTAACAATATCAAGGCTAACTCAGCCTAGAAAATAGCTAAATATAATTAGAGGAAGATAAGAGGGAGAAGAGCAGGGGCTGCGGTCGCCAAGCAGCTACCTTGCTATCCCCGAGAACATCTGCAACCAAAATAATCAACAATCGCTACCGTGTCCAGCTACACCTGGATCTGCACACAAGGTACAGGGAGTAACGTGAGTACGCCAACTCAGTAAGTAACAACAATAAATAAAGATTGATCAGTAGTGACGAGCAATAAAGCATATAACGTTCATATCAGAAAATCTCAGTAAAATATCACATGCTTTTAAAATTAGGATTTGAATCAAAATATCTCATTTAAACCCAGTTCCAGTAAAAATCATTTAATGATATTTTTCAACAGTTTTCAAACAGAGAAAAAATGCAAAGGTGAGCAAAAATGATGAAATCATAAACATCCTCTCGGGTAAAACATCACTCATATACAGCCCCTCGAGCAAACCTCACAGTCACTCGTGCTACTCGAGCATATCTCACAATTACTCTTTCCACTCGGGCATACCTCACAATCACTCATGCCTCCTAGTCACTCAGCACTCAGCACTCGGCACTCAGTAGGCACCTGCGCTCACTGGGGGTATGTACAGACTCCGGAGGGGCTCCTTCAGCCCAAGCGCTATAATCTGCACGGACAACTCACGTGATGCACGGATAACTCACGTGCTATAATAATAAAGTATGTTGCAGGCAGGCATCCCCAATCCACACTCATCCTCTCAATCAGGCCCTCAGCCTATATCAAACATGCTGCGGCGTGCAGCCCGATCCCATAAATATCCTCACAAATCAGGCCCTCGGCCTCACTCAATCATAAACCTCTCAAGCCACTCGGGCATTTCAGTAAAACCCAAAACAACATTTATATGCATCAAAATAGAGTCATAAAACTGAGTTATGCAGTAAACAAGTGTAACCATGACTGAGTATAAATTTTCAATCGAAAACAATAAGAGGATAGTAAGAAAAGGCCCCTAAGGGTCCAAACAACACTGGCACAAGGGCCAAACATAGCATTCAACCCAATTTACAGAAATTTTTTCTAAAACATATAAGTATCATATAGTTTCAACAAAGTATGCAGCTTTAAAGTTGCTACGGGACGGACCAAGTCACAATCCCCAACAGTGCACGCCCACACGCCCGTCACCTGGCATGTGCGTCACTAAAAATAGTAGAATGATACAAAATTCAGGGTTTCATACCCTCAAGACTAGATTTACAATCGTTACTTACCTCAAATCGGTCAAATCTCTACCCCACAATGCTCTTGCCTCTGGACTCGGCCTCCAAATGCTCCAAATCTATGCACAATCAGTACAATACCATCAATATACGCTAATGGAATGAATTCCATTGGAAAAGCTACAAAATTAGACCAAAATCCGAAATTGGCTCAAACCCGGGCCCCGGGCCCCTGTCTCAAAATCCGACAAAATTTACAAAACTAGATAGCCCATTCACTCACGAGTCTAACCATACCAAATTCATTAAAATCCGACATCGTTTGGTCATTCAAATCCTTAAATTACTTCTCCAAACATCCCAAGCCCTAACCCCTCATTTTCACTAATTACAATGACTAAATGACGGAATATCACCATATATACAAGTATTAGGGCTCAAGCAACTTACCTCAGTGATAGTCCTTGAATCACCCTTCAAAAATCACTCCAAAAGCTCCACAAACCGACTTGAAAATGGTGAAAATGAACCAAATTCGCGAAGTGTTCTATTTATGGTTTCTGCCCAGGTTTTCGCACGTGCGGACTCTTTTTCTGCGCCTGCAGTACTGCACCTGCGGTCAAGGCGCCGCATCCGCGAACTCCACTTAATTTCCCAGCTTCCGCGCCTGCGCTCCAGGCCTCGCACATGCGGGCTCGCAGATGCGACCTCCAACTCGCACCTGCGCAACCTGCCTAGCCCAGTATTGCTCGCACCTGCGAACTCCCCACGCGCACCAGCGGCCTCGCACCCGCGACTCTTTCTTCCGCAGGTGTGAAAATAGCATTAGCAGCAGCTTCAGCTGTATTTTTCAACTCCGACAAATCTGTTAACCACCCGGAATCACCCCGAGGCCCTCGGGACCTCAACCAAAAATATCAACAAGTCATATATCAACATACCAACTTAGTCGAACCTTCGAATCACTTAAAACAACATCAAATCATCAAATTACCCTCGGATTCAAGCCTAAGAACTTCTAAATTTCCAAATTCGGCAACCGATGCCGAAACCAACCAAACCACGTCCGAATGACCTCAAATTTTGCACACACATCACAAATGACACTACGAACCTACTCCAACTTCCGAAATTCTATTCCGACCCCGATATCAAATGTTCCACTGCCGACCGAAATCGTCAAATTTTTAAATTTCGCCAATTCAAGCCTAATTCTATCACAGACCTCCAAATCACATTCCGGACGCACTCCTAAGTCCAAAATCACCTAACGGAGCTAATAGAGCCATCAGAATTTAAATTCGAGATCGTTTATTCATAGGTCAACATCCGGTTGACTTTTCCAATTTAAGGTTCTAAATAAGAGACTAAGTGTCTCATTCCACTCTGAAACTACTCCGGGCCCGAACCAACTAACCTGGTATATCGTAATATAGCTTAAGAGCATAAAGAAAACAGAAATGGGGGAAACGAGGCTATAACTCCCGAAACGACCGGCAGGGTCGTTACAATTATATTTTTTTGACATATTTATTTTTACAATTATACTTTAGGATCATATTTTTCCCTCATCTGTTAGATCGCCATGTCTCACCTTTGTTTTCCAAATGGCGCCTCTGTGGATTTATTTTTCTTCCAATTTAAATATGGTCGCCTATTTAAAATAATTTAACCCGCCCACCTAATTTAAATAAGACTTCATTAACTGCATTGTTGTGTAACTTCTCGTAATTTATTTTGGTTACTGCAATAATTGTGAGTTGTATTAGATTAGTGATTTTGAGTTCAAAGTTATTGTTTTCCAATATGTTGTCGTTGCTATAACTATTGTATTTCGCACAAGCTTCATAAATGTCCTATCGGAAAATTGTATTTCGTGGATCAATCATGGTCAATTGACCAATGATTTATGTCTCCTAACTCCTAAGTATTAAAGGGAAACAAATTAATATAGACAAAGGTAAAATAATTAAATAAATCAATTAGAGATAACACTATAGTTTCGTTCACTTACTGTCCAAATTTTCTCGCTCTCCGAAAAATATGGAGCCGACCCGGAGAAGAGAGATGGATGAGTGGGTGGGGGGAGGGGGGAGATTGAGAATTATGATTTTCATTTATTTTAGGTAGTGTGTCTTATTTAAATTAGGTGGGCGGGTTAAATTATCTTAAATAGGTAACCATATTTAAATTGGAAGAAAAAGAAATCTACATAGGCGCCATGTAGAAAAACAAAGGTGAGACATGACGATCTAACATATGAGGGGCAAATATGATCTTAAAGTATAATTGTAAAGATAAATATGTCAAGAAAGTATAACAAAAGGCAAAATGTAACTTTTTTTGAAGAGTAGAGGGGTAAATATGATCCTAAAGTATAATGAATGGCAAATGCAACCATTTTTAACGTGTAAGGGGTAAATATGAACCTAATGTATAACGGTAAGGATAGTTTTGATAAAAAATTTAAACGGAGGATAAATAAGGCATATTTATGATAGTAGAGGGGCAAATCAGACCCTTATCAGTTCCTGGAAATGTGTAATGAAAACACAACATTAGTTTTAAATTAGTAAACCTTGTAATTTCAGTTATCAACTTTTAATTTGTTGTAATCGTTGTTAAATCGAATTGACAGATCATGAACTTCATTAATTTTTACTTGTGTTCTGTTTAGTTTTGGTTGGATTTACTATTAACGCCTGCATTTTTGGAGTCCATGGATTTGGGTTCAACTGGTATGAATCCCAATGGGAATTTTTACATTTCTATACACTATATCAAAGTTCAAACTTTATTACCCTCCCTAATCAAATTTTAATCTAATTACATAATATATACAAAATTACCAATTATGTACATTTTTAAGCATTTAATGATAATAATTAAATCTTAAAATCACTCTAACGTTTATATCCCACTCCCCCCATGTTTCTCTCTCCACACACACACACCCACGTATCTTTAGTATCTCCCTCCTTAACGCCTATTTTTACTCTTCTTCAAAAATCTCTCTCCATTTTTATAGATTTAAACTCTAAATACTTTACCACACACCTTCATTAACGCCTGTTGCTTGATTAACTTTCATTGAAGAAGAAAACACTTTCGAAGATCAGCCCTAATTCTAGTAAGAGAGCAGCAATTCCACCATTGATAGCCATTAAAAAGCTTTGAAACTTTGAATTCGAATTTGGGTTTTCAAAAACCATTATTTGTTTGAAGAAGAATAAGAATTGTTTGTATATATTCTATTGTTTATATATATTTTTTTATTAAAGTATTGTATGAAAGTTGAACAATATTGTATAAAAATTATATTTAAATTGTATGATTTTTTAGTTGTATATAATTTGGTAGAAATAATGTATGAAAGTTGTAGATAAGTTGTATAATATATAATTAGTTGTATGAAATAAATTAGATACAAAATATACAAAAGATATTGTATAAAATTTATATAAAAATTATATTTAAGTGGTATGATATTGTAGTTGTATATAACTGGGTAGTAATAATGTATGAAAGTGTAGATAAGTTGTACGCGGTACTGAGGCAAGAAGACAGAAATAGAGAAGAGAAAGCGAAAGAATGGAATCATCAGGGTAATGGCAGGAAAGGGCAATACTGGAGCTATGTAACAAGATAGAGACGGGTCTTGATTTAGATGTTGAGATTATATCTGGGCTCGTCTCCTATTGCGAGCTTGCTCCTCCTCTCGATGCTAAAGAATATCTTGATGTAACCCCTTTCCCTCCATCCATATCTCTGGTTTATGATTATCTTGCTTCCAGTTTTGATGAGCATATTGTTATGGTAATTTGGGTTATGTATTCAGTATAAAGTTCATAATTGAGGGTAGGGGCATATGACTAATATTGGACTAGTTCACTTCTGTATAGTGCGGTGTGCGGAGGTCATGAGCAATGGCTTATGTATTGTCTACTTCCTTGTATCAAGGTACAGTTTTACTCGTGGAACTTTTTCAGCTTTAATTGTTCGATTTTCCTATACCTAAATCCCTAAATATAAGTTCAATCTGGAGAGAAGAGGGGAGAGAGGAGAGAAAAAAAGGAAAAGGGTGTAACTAAATCCCTTGATTGAAGGCACAAATAATGAATTGAGAGCCTTTTAAAGTGGATTGTATATATTTTGTAACTAAAATGTGTTTAAGTCGGGTACATACTAAAATATAGACATTTTTCGTAATAAGGTTTCAAATAGTGTATAGGAATGAAAAAATCTTATCCCAATGGCCTCACGCGACCATATTGGCAGGCCCATTAGCTGTTTAGTTCTTTGCCATCATTATTGTAAAAATAGCACGGGTTAGCCAGTTTTCGGACTGGTAATTAAAAAATAGCCATCGTTTGCAAAGTCATTGAAAAATAGCTACTACCTCTGTTTCAGTTTATGTGAACCTATTTTATTTTTGGTCTGTTCCAAAAAGGATGACCCCTTTCTAAATTTGGAAACAATTTTGCTTAAACTTATAATTCTACCCTTAATGAGAACCTTTTATAACTACACAAATAATCTGGGGCCCTTTTTGAATTGTTTAGGACCATAAATTCCAAAAGTCTTCATTTTTTCTTAAACTCCGTTTCCTGTCAAACATGTTCACATAAATTGGAACGGAGGGAGTACTATTTTACTGCAACATGGACCGGTCCAGCATAATATACTGGAGATTGGTGTACCTGTGTATGAACTTTCAGCATATTATGCTAGAGATTGGTGCACCTATGTATGAACTTCCAGCATATTATGCTGGAACTCCAACACACGGAAAGTTCCAGTATAATATACTGGAGATTGGAGCACCTGTGTATGAACTTCCAGCATATTATGCTAGATCGGTATATTATACTGGAACTCCAGCATATTATACTGGAGTACTCCAGTATATTATGCTGGAATATTTTTCGAATTTTGGATAGTGTTTTCATTAAAATTTATCTTTACATGAAAAATGGCTAAATTTCGATTACTTTTGAAACTGTGGCTATTTTTCAATTATCACTTGTAAATCTGGCTATTTTTTAATTTCTCCCGGCTCAATTTCGGGCTTTGCCTTACTGTTAAAGCAAATATGGGTAATTGTCTGATAGTCGTTTATCCTGTTAAGTAATCCAAACATTGTTTCTTTGAGTTGTTACATGCCGTTTTAATTAAGACGTAGGAACGAATCAATTGGGCTAAATCAGCACCTCTCATATCAGTAATCACAGTCTATCCGAACGTGAAGCCTAAATCTAATAGGAACTATCATCAACATAATCCTAATAAACACAGAGCATGGCCTTAGTTGATTTAGATTCACTAATAATGCTCTGCTAATATACACATGTTTCCCCACCATCACTCCATAACTTTGTTTCTTTCACAATAAATATCCAATGTGTGTAGGAAATTAATTAACACCTTTGAACATTCGTAGTTCGCTTTAGGCGTGCTTTAATTAAAATTCGTCATGATTATGGGTACGATTCTTGTGGTATAACTTTGACACCTAATCTCAAATTCAACTGCGTATGTTTGCGTGACTTGACTCCAACTTCAAATAATGATAAAATAAACATGTTGCAAATCGCAGGCATGTTTCACGTGGTGTGATTTGCGATATGTACAAAAAAACAAGTGCGCGACATCGTGACTTGTTTAAATAAATTTCATAATTGTTTAAAACAATAAAAAACAGTAAAAGGTAAAATGCACAATAGGTCTAAAACATGTAATAATCAGATAATTAAGCCATGTGTAATTGTAAAGCGAC
The DNA here is from genome assembly GCF_000715075.1 of Nicotiana tabacum. NCBI lineage: Eukaryota > Viridiplantae > Streptophyta > Magnoliopsida > Solanales > Solanaceae > Nicotiana > Nicotiana tabacum. The sequence continues at coordinate 125,086,538 of NC_134094.1, read as the reverse complement.
CGTGCTAAAATCACGGATTCTGGAAATGCCTCACACTTTTTTCCGGGTTAAAAGAATTCCTTACCCGGACTTCTGTGTTTGCAGACTTCAAAACAGAGTCAATTTTCCTTGATTTGGGATTTTAAAATAAATGATGACGTGGAACACCGTAATTAAATAATTCCTAGTGGAGACTCTTAAAAAGAAAATAATCAATTACATTTCAATAATGTCACTTAAATTGGAAAAACTCATTTCCCCCGTAAAAAGGAGGTGTGACAGCTTCGACGACTATGCTGGGAAAAGAACCCATAATTTTTTGTTCAGGGTTCAGAATTCGAGCTTAGACGACTTTTATACTTGGCTTGTTTATTGTCTGATTTGAAGTGTTTGTACCTAATGTGCTAATTGCCTCTCTTTACCACTTCAATATTGTCGTGAACTGTATATAAATTGTTACGACATCCTTCTTCTCCCTCAGTCTTCTAAATCTTCTGGGAAGCGTGCGATTCGCGTGACTTCTTTTCTGTTAGATGCCATACCCTTAATTTTAGAACCAGGATCAAACCATTTGCAAAGCCGGTGAAGCTTCTGTATTCCCAGTACGCTGCCCCCCTCCCCCCACAATTCGAGTTGTCCGCTCGAGTAAGTCTTGTCTAGAACTCCACACCTTAAGGTTTAAACTTCGAAGAACAATGCCTCATGCCGGGGACTCAACATAGGGGTTGGGTTCGAAGGGTTAAACTCAGAAGAACAATGCCTCACCCCCGTAGGTACGCTTGTTTGCATCGCGTGCATTTGACTTTGGGAACTCAACACAGGAGTTGGGTCCGTCTAGGATATGTGTACCCCCAAAATAAAAGACTGATGCATCTTACGTGCTTCTTGTTTCATTTGTTTGTTCTTATTTGCATGTTGACCGACTTATAGAATAGGGATAGAAAATCAAGAAAAACATGAGAGAGAAAATTTATCTGGTTCTTAAAAAATCCCGGTATTTGAAAACAAAAATCTGAAACTCTGCCGAATTTTTAGAAGGTGGTAATAAAATGAGTCCAATTTTTTTTAAAAAAATAAGTATTTTCCCAGTTAGAAAACTGATTGAATTACGCAGGTCTGATTCTCACCTGATGTGAAATACGTAGGCAACCTTCATCGGGTCCGGCCCCAATTTTTAAAAAATCCAAAAATATTTTCCGTTTCCTTATTTTCTTCTATAGAAATCGTTCCTTGGAAAATCCAAAAACAAATACCCAAAAATATTTTCCTTCTTTCCGAAGACTTTCATTCGAAAAAACAAAAATTAAAAATTAAAAAATAAAAATAAATCAAAATCCAAAATATGTATTTCCTTATTTTGAAGTATTTTTCGAAAAAACCTAAAAACTTTCAAAAACAAAAATCCAAAAATATTCTTTTCTTCTTTAGAAGTCTTTCCTTCGTAAATGACATAAAAAAATGAAAACTTGAAGTCCAAAAATATTTTCGCTTTTCTTCAGAAGTTTGCTTTCGGAATTTAAAAAAAAACTCAAAAATTCAAAATATTTTTTAGAAATCTCTCTTTCGAAAATTCAGAGGCAACATTCATAATCCAAAAATATTTTCTTTCTTCTTTAGAAAAAGAGAAAAGCAAATCGAAATCCAAAGAAATATTTTCTTTTTACCTTCGAAATTCTCAAAATACAAAAAAAAATCTTTAGAAGCATGTCTTCCAAAAAAATAAAGAAAACAAAACAGTCTATTCGCGAACTCCATGAACTGTGTAATGATCTGATTCATGCGGTGTCATGATACGTAAGCAATCCCCATCGGATGCGATCATAGCCATAAACAAAATTGAGCAAAAAATTAACAAAAAGAGAGAAAAATTGAAAGAAAAACAAATAAAAAGAAAAGAAAATAAAGAGTGACAAAATAGGAGGGGGAAAATCAAGAGTTATGAGATCAAAAATAAAGAAAGCGGTAAAATCAAGAGAGAGCCGAAAATGGAAGAAAAGAGTTACATACATTTAAAAGTCGGGATGATACACGCAACTGTTGCAAACACATGGTAGAAATATTTAATTGTTTAGGTGCATTGCATCCCAACATGTGATTTTCTATCTCTTAAATGTGTCAAAACTAACAAGGTTGTTGTGTATGCTGTTGAGCTAGGTTCCGATGGCCTCCAAAAGCAGTCTACCAATTATCAATCCTGAGGATAGCCCGGCCAAAGATCCCGGGATGACTCTAAAAGCTAACGAGATGATTCTGGTTAAACCGACGCGCTGCTTCAATGGCTCGATATGAAAGACGACCAGCAGGCACTGGCTACTCCACAACCAGAATTAGTAACTGCTGAAGGGAATAGGATGTTGCGTCTCCGCATGATGGAAATGTGGGACGCCTGGTCTAATTGTAGGAAACAACCGAGTGCAATCACTGGTTTCCTGAATTGATCCCAAGGTCAGGTGGGGCTACCTCCGACATTCACATTTCAGGTCCCACAATTTCTGAAGAATATGACCTATGTCACTCTGGACTCATATACTCAACCTCCACAGTATGAGTTTCCGGTTGAACCAGAAAGAATAGTAAAAAATTTCGAGCAGGAAGAAATGGCTCGGAAAATGAAAAGCCTAGAGTGGAGTTTAAAGAACATGCAGGGCCTGAGTGGCCAAAAGATTGTGTCATACTCCAACCTGTGTATGTTTCCCCATGCTCACTTGCCGGCTTGCTTCAAGACACCAAAATTTAAAAAGTATGATGGGCACGGAAACCCGATCGCTCATCTGAAATGAAATTGTAACCAGCTGAGAGGCGCTGGTGGAAAATAGGAGTTGTTAATGACCTATTTTGGAGAAAGTCTCACCGGAATTGCTTCCGAGTAGTACACGGATCAAGAAATTGTCCTTTGTCATGTGTGAGACGATCTGATTTGAGATTTTGTCCGCCAGTTCCAGTATAATGTGTACATCACTCCCGATAGAAACTCTTTGTCCAATTTTAAAAAGAAAACCGCGAAAAGTTTTAGTGAATATACTGTCAAGTGGCGCGAGCAAGCCGCCAAGGTAAAACCCCCAATGGACAAAGCAGAGTGGCGACTCTTAAAAATAAAATAATCAATTCCATTTAAATAATATAAGTTAAATTGGAAAAACTCCTTTCTCCCGTAAAAAGGAGGTGTGACACTTATATGTTTACCTTCTTAATTTCTTAAAAGTAATAGATTATAAATTAAGCTAATCTTTCCCAATCAAAAGGGTTTCTAGGTAAATAACTAAATATTTTCTATTTAGACGAGACAATCACACTCTAACATGATATTAGATCAGCCAGAGGTCATGTATAGGCTTCAGTCTCACAACAACTAAGTTTCAAAATAAATTTTGATGTCTCAATATAAAATTTCTCAAACATCTTAAGCTTTTAGATAAGATGATACGCATATTTCAACAACATATACCATGAGGTAGTAGTGTATATAGCTCGAGTTGGTTCGCGTTTTTCAATTATCAAACCAAACCAATGGTGTCGGAATATTTAAACTATAAATTAAACCGACCCAAAAAGTCAGATTTTTCAATATCAATTTTCTCGAATTTTTTGGATTTTTTCCGATTAAGTCTTTATAGCACAAGATATATAACTTTTACTTCATGTATTTATTTAATCCTAGTAGGATACAACTATATAATGTATTATTCAAGAAAATAATATAACATTACACTATAATATATGGTAGGGTGTATAAGAATAGTGCGGAATAAGGTGTATTAATAACTGTCACGACCCAAAATCTCACATGTCGTGATGACGCCTATCTCAATACTAGGCAAGCCGATAACATCAATAAGACTTCCTTTTAGTTTGAAAACATAATATTTAAATACAATACAAAATCTCACAAATACTGATACGAACACTCCCCAAAACCTGGTGTCACTGAGTACATGAGCATCTAATATGAATACAAGTCTAAAAAATACGGTCCATAACAGTCTGAGATCAAATACTGTAATTTAGGAGATAGGGAAGGAGAGACAAGGTCTACGAAACACGGCACCTACCTCAAAATTTTCAGAAAATCAACTGCACGAAAGAATCAACAACAGCTATGTCGAGAAACATCTGGATCTGCACACGAAGTGCATGGTGTAGTATGAGTATAACCAACTCAGTAAGTAACAATAATAAATAAAGAACTGAAGATAGTGACGAGTTACACAGTTATAGTTCACTTTTAGTAATTCCAGCAAAGAATAGACATGTTTTCAAATCCAGCATTTTAAGTCAAATCAATTTTATACAGTTCATGTAATCCGGATATAGAATCTTTCAAAGAATTTCACAACAATGACAGATAGCAACTAAATGCAACAACAAATGAAAAGGAAATACAGCCTCTCTGGGCAACAGTCACTCAACTCGTCACAACAGCTCAACCACTCGGCTCTCAGCCCTAAGCACTCACACTCAATGGGTACCCGCGCTCACTGGGGTTGTACAGACTCTAGAGGGGCTCCTACAGCTCAAGCGCTATAATCTGCACGGCCAACTAACGTGATGCACGGATAACTCACATGCCATAGTATCAATATCTGGATCTGCACGACCAACTCACGTGCTGCACAGTCAACTCACGTGATAAAGTATCAATATCTGGATCAGCAAGGCCAACTCACGTGCTGCACGGATAACTCACGTGCTATAATATCCCACACGGACAACTCACATGCTATAATATAATATCTCACAATCAGGACCTTGGCCTCGCTCAGTCACAAATCTCTCCAGTCTCTTGGGCTCTCAATAATCATGAAATCAGCCCAAACAACAATGATACGATGCATCAATAATGAACAATAAAGATTGAGATAAAATAAATAAGTAAACTGTGACTGAGTATAAAATAACAATTAAGCAGATAGTTCAATATGTACACGACCTCTGTGGGTCCCAAAAGTATCAATATGTAGCCTAAACATGGTTTGTAACATAATTTGCAGTCAAATCTCTGTAACATAGAGAGAGCATATAGCTAGAAACAAGTTATACAAGTTTACAATTTCACGGAATAGACCAAGTCCCAATTTCTATGGTGCACGCCCACACGCCCGTCACCTAGCATGTGTGTCACCTCTAGAATACTCACATAATCCAATAATCCGGGGTTTCATGCCCTCAGTACCAGATTTAAAACTGTTACTTACCTCAAACCGCATAATTCTTTACTCCGCTATGCCCTTGCCACGAGAATTGGTCTTCGAAAGCCTCGAATCTAGTCAAAAATAATTCGTTTCAGTCAATAAAAATTATAGGAATTAATTTCATATAAAAAATACTAATATTTTCCAAAAATCCGAAATTACGCCCCAAAAATCTCCGTGGGGCCCAAGTCTCGGAACCTGATAAAAGTCACAAAATATGAATGCACATTCAACCACGAGTCCAACTATACAAATTTTACTCAAATCTGACATCAACTCGACCCTTAAATCTTCAAATTAAACCAGTAGGGTTTTCACAATTTTTCAACTTAATTCACCAATGAAATGTTAAAAATAACCATGGATTCGGGTAATTTAACCAATATTGAGTTAAGAACACTTACCCCATTATTTTCCTTGCAAAACTCTCAAAAGTTGCCTCTTCCCGAGCTCCAATCCGTCAAAAATGAAAAATGGGACGAAGTCCCATTTTCAGAACTTAAACTCACTACCCAGGTTTTTCTTCTTCACGAACGCGGTCAGTGCCTCGCGTTCGCGAAGCACAATATAGTTCCCGTCCAAATTCCTCCTTCCCGAACGCGACATCACCCTCACGTTCGCGAAGCACAAAGTGCCCCTGCCTCAATGCCTTCTACGCAAACGCGTTCATCCAATCGTGAACGCGATGCTTCGCTCCCCCTCACTACGCGAACGATACACCCCCTACACGAACGCGTAGACCAATTGTCTGAGGTCCTCAGATGCTTCCTCTCTTCTTTGCGAACGTGTAACATTTCTCGCATTCGCGATGCACACCCATTCCACCCTTTGCGAATGTGTTCTTCTCTTTGCGAACGCGAAGAGCAAATATTGCCAGCCTCTCAGTTCCTCTTCGCGAACACGATGAAGGAAACCAGATGGTGCATCAGAAAAATTCCATCAGAGTTCCAAGTCCAACATCCAACCCGTTAACCATCCGAGGCCCCCGGGACCTCAACTAAATATACCAACAAGTCCTAAAACATCATGCGAACTTAGTCGAGTCTTCAAATCACATACAACAACACTAAAAACACAAATCATACCCAATTCAAGCCTATTGAACTTAGAAAATTCAAGTTTCCACAAACAATGTCGAAACCTATCAAATCAAGTCCGATTGACCTCAAATTTTGCACACAAGTCATAAATGACATAACGGACCTATAAAAATATTCAGAATCAGATTCCGACCCTGATATCAAAAAGTCAACTCTCCGGTCAAACTTTCCAAAAATTCAACTTTCGCCATTTCAAGCCTAAATCTATTACGGACCTCCAAATAATTTTTCGGACACGCTCCTAAGTCCAAAATCACCATACAGAGCTATTGGAATCATCAGAATTCAATTCTGATGATTCCAATACACATAAGTGAATATCCGGTCAACTTTTTCAACTTAAGCTTTCAACATGAAAATTCATTCTTTCAAGCCAACTCCGAAATGCCTTAAAACCAAAACCAATAATTCAAACAAGTCATAATACCTCGTAGGAAGTTATTCAAGACTTCAAATAGTTTAAAGGAGCGTAAATGCTCAAAACGACCGGTAGGGTCGTTACAATCTCCCCCACTTAAACATACGTTCGTCCTAGAACGTACCAAGAGTTGTTTCCAAGCTAGCAAATCACTATTCCATCTTACCACGCACGTACCCGGGGTGATCCCACGTCACCCTGTGCCACATAGGCCTGACAACACAATACAACTAAAAATCCTTAATTTAACCTTAGCCCGAAAACCTTGGAATTCAATTCCGCCGAAATTTCTTTTCAAGACACTAATCTTAAATTTATACACTGTATGAGTTTGAACAAGCTGCATCGAGCCATAACCATAACCACGGATAGAATCACCTAACATATTACACAACTCGCATGCTCGTAGCAACATTTCTGATCATTGTAACTACTCCTAAACCAACCAAGTACTAGTATTAAACCCCATATCAAACCAGCTTCATTCCAAAACCTCAGTACATTGTTGATAATAAAAGAAACACACAGAATCTCGTAACCCCTTATCAGATCAACAATTCATGGAGCTCTCTCCCCCCAACCAGAACCATAATCCCCTTTTTAGCCGACTTTAAATGTCATCTTCCCAAATATACCGTAATCAAACTTGACAGCACCCAATCTGGGTCCAATGACCTTATATTATTAAACACAACTATCCCACAGACATGCCACACCCATATAACTTAGAGCCTCAAATCGTGCCATTCGTGCACCAACATGCAAAAAATTCAAATGTACTTAGTCATGGAAAAATGACTCAAATGAAAGAACTGCCCCGCAAGATTAACAAGTACTGCCACAAAGAAATGCTGAAAGTCCATCACACACCGTAGAACCATCAATCGATTCTAACACAAGGTTCATACCTTAACATAACACCGCTGCAATGCGTGACCCCATCCAAACGCTGGTCCATATTATCTACCTAGAGCCACCCTGCTCAAAAATCAATAATCCCGGAGTGGAAGATGACACAATGCCACACAAAACCTGAAAGAATATAACCAATAAATCACAACTCCTCGTAGCATGGAAGAGTAACTCACATATCATTTCAGAACTCGAATAAGTCCAACACCAACCGAATGGCACATCCCTCAACAATAGCAGTATGGAGCCAACCATTCCAACACGGTGTAGAATACACATCCTAATTGGGCCTACCAATGGACGCCAAATCAACTCTGGTCACCCACAAATAGATAAATAACCCTCCGAAAATCCACAACGACTGAGTCATAATACATACTATTATCTGGTTAGCTTCGGCCACGACTTCACAGTCCGCAACCATTAAACAATCTCCTCCTGACAACTCCAAATTTCCAAATCCCTAGAACATGCGAATCACCATTTCTGGTCCAATCTCCACCGCCCAAATGACTATCACATCCTTCATGCACGATCATTCACTCGGAATATTTCCATAATTCTTCTGTGCCACATAGAAATAATTTGAATATCAGCAGTCTATCAACCAAGTGAGTACTGCAATACCAATGAACATTCGTAAGTCAAAACACAATGCGCCTTTTGAAATACGCACCCTTTTCAGGGATTACCGAGCAGTTATAACATTCAACTTGCTTTCTTCCAGGAGGAATTCATAATACACAGCACGTTCCCTACACCGGTAGAATATATCCGGCCCAACCTACGGTAGAAACCATTAAGAACACTTTGAAATCAATTTGCACATAACCAAGCTATCAGAATTGAATCCCTCTAACTCGACCAAGCCACGCAGGTCACCAAACCCAAGAATATTTCCACCAAAATTTCTGTAAAGTCTCACAACATCATAATTACCCCATAAATACCACAACCGTAACACTCACTCTGAAAATACCTTATGTGAATTTAAAATTGTTCTTCTTTCCTTTCTTATACTGAAATATAGAATCCATAGTCATACAAAATTACCGCAAGTCCCGACACCTTCAAGTGCAAATCTCAGATTTTATCCATAGACAAGCCCGGAAACATTCTCAATTGCTATATATAATTCTCAACCCACTAGAAATTTCTTGGGAGTCACCTACTTTGCTCAAATCTAAATTGCACCGCCCAAACGGGCCGAAAGTCACAAGTCCCATTAGCACAACAACCCCTAAAGAAGTAACTATGCTTTAACACCACCAATCAAATTCATACTTCGTGCGCACTACGTTTTTCAAAATAACAATTTAATTATTCCATGATTTCCATATTTCTATAAAGTGCCATATAACCCGTATTCAGGAATTTCCTTACTCGAGTCATCCTCGATCTCCATCTCTGCAAGTCATAACTGATCCACAAGTATGTCTCCAACCAAAACTAAACTTTAACACATAACCATGAAATCAAATTGTCAATAGAAGGCTCCCCCACTTAGCTTTAAGCTGCAATTATATAAACTTAGAACCCGCAAGGATTTCTCCTTCTCAATCACCATGATCTCGCACCATTAACCCGCCAGACTTCTCGAAGTCTTTTGTTAAGCTTTTCATGAACATTCTGAATCACCAACCACAGTCACACATTCGACCTCTTACCGGGTAGTAAGTTATATTCCTCGCAGAAGCTTCATCAACATCATGTCACCGCTAACTGTTCACAAGAGATAACCCACCCGTGGAATTCCATACCGACATCTTCCAACGATGTTGCACTGGGTGCAACGACCACGCAATCAGTAAATTCTACTGAGCTCATGCTCGCCCACCATTTGTATAAGTCTGCACTTTCCCTATTGACATTAGCTGAAAGTTCAACAATACCTTCCGAACTCAAGTCATATTGCGCCTGAAACGATAATCAGATCTTCACATCCCTCTTCATTTCAAACAATCTCCTTTCTTCCATATGCAATATTTCTTCGTACAGTAACCATCACTCTAAATAAATTCCATAGGCCAAAGCACATTCTATCACGATTCCAAGCGGTTCTACACTTTCTCAAGGCGCGTGACTACCCTACCATAGAATCCATATGCTAATCGGCCACTCTTACTTCGTTTAAACCACCTCCTTTAAGCAACTTCTCAACCTATACTTCTCCTACTTGACCTACTAGTACTCCAACCACCACGAAACACTTCCAGTCATGTCTTCCCTCATACTTTGCTGCCCGACTGTTGCATCAAATCAAAATGCATCTCTGTCACACCTGAACCAATAAAATGTTACCGACTCTAAGCCTCTTCGAAAATCATCTTTCTTGAGCCATCAACATTGGAAATGCCCATTCGCAACCACAATTACTACACAATCACTTACTTTTCTTGAGTCCAAACTCATGGACAAGACATGAGAACTTAATTTTCCCCACAAATTAACAACGTGAAAGATCCTTCAAAATACACTCACAACTCGAGATTGTACGTCACATCAAAACGAAAATAAAACACCCAATGACCTTCCTTTACATTTCAAGGAAACACTTATCATCGCATTCAAATCGTCTTAACACATCCCGCAGTTACATCATACTCATCACAAAGCCATTCCACCGCTCATTGAGACACAAATTCCACTCGTAGGGACATTACTGGACATATGAGTCCAAATGTACAGGTTACAACTGAAACTACCGAGCCTAAACTGTGGTCTAAACCTGGCCTCAAGTCCTCCAGACTGGCCCATCATCAAAACACAGAATACACATCTTGAACCTTGTTCATAGAATCACAAGCCAGCAATGCACAGCTGATACAGAGAGCTCATATGAGCATATGAATGCACGAAAGGAACTCAAAGAGTTATGTTTCAAGCTGAATCAATTCCACACAATAGAATACAAGAAAGTGAAATTTTCCTAAGTGTTCGGCAGCCTCTCGAAGATAAGTAGAGACGTCTCCGTATCGATCCGCAAGACTCTACTAAACCTGCTCATGACTCGTGTCATCTAAAGCTCTGATACCAACTTGTCACGACCCAAAATCTGACCTATCGTGATGGCGCCTATCTCAAAACTAGGCAAGCCGATAACATCAATAACCCCCGATTTCTTTTAAGTTTGAAAACACAATATTTAAATACAATACAAAATCCCACAAATACTGATACGAACACTCCCCAAAACCTGGTGTCACTGAGTACATGAGCATCTAATATGAATACAAGTTTGGAAAATACAGTCCATAATAGTTTGAGACCAAATACTGTAATTTAGGAGATAGGGAAGGAGAGACGAGGTCTTCGAAATACGGCAGCTACCTCAAAATCTCCAGAAAATCAACTGCGCGAAAGAATCAACAACAGCTATGTCGGGAAACATCTGGATCTGCACACGAAGTGCAGGGTGTAGTATGAGTACAACCAACTCAGTAAGTAATAATAATAAATAAAGAACTGAAGATAGTGACGAGTTATACAGTTATAGTTCACTTTTAGTAATTCCAGCAAAGAATAGACATGTTTTCAAATCCAGCATTTTAAGTCAAATCAATTTTATACAGTTCATGTAATCCGGATATAGAATCTTTCAGTGAATTTCACAACAATGACAGATAGTAACTAAATGCAACAACAAATGAAAAGCAAATACAGCCTCTCTGGGCAACAGTCACTCAACTCGTCACAACAGCTCAACCACTCGGCTCTCAGCCCTCAGCACTCGCACTCAATGGGTAACCGCGCTCACTGGTGTTGTACAGACTCTGGAGGGGCTCCTACAGCCCAAACGTTATAATCTGCAGGGCCAACTAACGTGATTCATGGACAACTCACGTGCCATAGTATCAATATCTGGATCTGCACGACCAACTCACGTGTTGCACAGTCAACTCACGTGATAAAGTATCAATATCTGGATCAGCAAGGCCAACTCACGTGCTGCACGGACAACTCACGTGCTATAATATCCTACACAGACAACTCATGCGCTATAATATAATATCTCACAATCAAGCCATCGGCCTCGCTCAGTCACAAATCTCTCCAGTCTCTTGGGCTCTCAATAATCATGAAATCAGCCCAAACAACAATGATATGATGCACCATTAATGAACAATAAAGACTGAGATAAAATAAATAAGTAAACTGTGACTGAGTACAAAACAACAATTAAGCAGATAGTTCAACATGTACACGACCTCTGTGGGTCCAAACAGTATCAACATGTAGCCTAAACGTGGTTTGTAACATAATTTGCAGTCAAATCTCTATAACACAGAGAGAGCATATAGCTAGCAATAAGTTATACAACTTTACAGTTTCACGGAATGGACCAAGTCCCAATTCCTACAGTGCGCGCCCACACGCCCGTCACCTAGCATGTGCGTCACCTCCAAAATACTCACATAATCCAATAATCCGGGGTTTCATACCCTCAGTACCAGATTTAAAACTGTTACTTACCTCAAACTGCATAATTCTTTATTCCGCTATGCCCTTGCCACGAGAATTGGTCTTCGAAATCCTCGAATCTAGTCACAAATAATTCGTTTCAGTCAATAAAAATTATAGAAATTAATTTCATATCAAAATACTAATATTTTCCAAAAATCCGAAATTACGCCCCAAAACTACCCGTGGGGCCTAGGTCTCGGAACCCGATAAAAGTCACAAAATATGAACGCACATTCAATCACGAGTCCAACTATACAAATTTTACTCAAATCCGACATCAACTCGACCCTTAAATCTTCAAATTAAACCAATAGGGTTTTCACAATTTTTCAACTTAATTCACCAATTAAATGTTAAAAACAACCATGGATTCGGGTAATTTAACCAATATTGAGTTAAGAACACTTACCCCATTGTTTTCCTTGAAAAACTCCCGAAAATTGCCTCTTCTCGAGCTCCAATCCGTCAAAAATGGAAAATGGGACGAAGTCCCATTTTCAGAACTTAAACTCACTACCCAGGTTGTTCTTCTTGACGAATGCGGTCAGTGCCTCGCGTTAGCGAAGCACAAAATAGTTCCCGTCCAAATTCCTCCTTCCCGAACGCGACATCACCCTCGCGTTCGCGAAGCACGAAGTGCCTCTGCCTCAATGCCTTCTACGCGAACGCGTTCATCCAATCGCGAACGCGATGCTTCTCTCCCCCTCACTACGCGAACGAGACACCCCCTACACGAATGCGTAGACCAATTGTCTGGGGTCCTCAGATGCTTCCTCTCTTCTTCGCGAACACGTAACATTTCTCGCATTCGCGATGCACACCCATTCCACCCTTCGCGAACATGTTCTTCTCTTCGCTAACGCGAAGAGAAAATATTGCCAGCCTCTCAGTTCCTCTTCGCGAACACGATGAAGGAAACCAGATGGTGCATCAGAAAAATTCCATCAGAGTTCCAAGTCCAACATCCAACCCGTTAACCATCCGAGGCCCCCGGGACCTCAACCAAATATACCAACAAATCCTAAAACATCATGCGAACTTAGTCGAGTCTTTAAATCACATACAACAACACAAAAAACACGAATCATACCCAATTCAAGCCTAATGTACCTTGAAATTTCAAGTTTCCAAAAACAATGTCGAAACCTATCAAATCAAGTCCGATTGATCTCAAATTTTGCACACAAGTCATAAATGACATAACAGACCTATAAAAATATTCAGAATCGGATTCCGACCCTGATATCAAAAAGTCAACTCCCCGGTCAAACTTTTCAAAAATTCAACTTTCGCCATTTCAAGCCTAAATCTATTACGGACCTCCAAATAATTTTTCGGACACACTCCTAAGTCCAAAATCACCATATAGAGCTATTGGAATCATCAGAATTCAATTCTGAGGTCGTTTACACATAAGTGAATATCCGGTCAACTTTTTCAACTTAAGCTTTCAACATGAAAATTCATTCTTTCAAGCTAACTTCGAAATGCCTTAAAACCAAAACCAACAATTCAAACAAGTCATAATACCTCGTAGGAAGTTATTCAAAACTTCAAATAGTTTAAAGGAGCGTAAATGCTCAAAACGACCGGTAGGGTCGTTACAATCTCCCCCACTTAAACATACGCTCGTCCTCGAACGTGCCAAGAGTTGTTTCCAAGCTAGCAAATCACTATTCCATCTTACCACGCATGTACCCAGGGGTGATCCCACGTCACCCTATGCCACATAGGCCTGACAACACAATACAACTAAAAATCCTTAATTTAACCTTAGCCCAAAAACCTTGGAATTCAATTCTGCCGGAATTTCTTTTCAAGACACGAATCTTACATTTACACACTGTATGAGTCTGAACAAGTTGCATCGAGCCATAGCGATAACCACGGATAGAATCGCCTAACATATTACACAACTCGCGTGCTTGTAGCAACATTTCTGATCACAGTAACTACTCCTAAACCAACCAAGTACTAGTATTAAACCCCATATCAAACCAAACTTTATTCCAAAACCTTCGTACACTGTTGATAATAAAAGAAACACACAGAATCTCGTAACCCCTTATCAGATCAAAAATTCATGGAGCTCTCTCCCCCCAACCAGAACCATAATCCTCTTTTTAGCCGACTTTAAATGTCATCTTCCCAAATATACCGTAATCAAACTTGACAGCACCCATTCTGGGTCCAATGACCTTATATTATTAAACACAACTATCCCACAGACATGCCACACCCATATAACTCAGAGCCTCAAACTGTGTCATTCGTGCACCAACATGCAAAAATTCAAATGTACTTAGTCATGGAAAAATGACTCAAATGAGAAAACTGCCCCGCAAGATTAACAAGTACCGCCACAAAGAAATGCTGAAAGTCCATCACACACCATAGAACCATCAATCGATTCTAACACAAGGTTCATAACTTAACATAACTCCGCTGCAATGCGTGACCCCATCCAAACGTTGGTCCATATTATCTACCTCGAGCCACCCTGATCAAAAATCAATAATCCCGGAGTGGAAAATGACACAATGTCACTCAAAACCTGAAAGAATATAACCAATAAATCACAACTCCTCGTAGCATGGAAGAGTAACTCATAGATCATTTCAGAACTCAAATAAGTCCAACACCAACCGAATGGCACATCCCTCAACAATAGCAGTATGGAGCCAACCATTCCAACTCGGTGTAGAATACACATCCTTATTGGGCCTACCAATGGACCCCAAATCAACTCTGGTCACCCACAAATAGATAAATAACCCTCCAAAAATCCACAACGACTGAGTCATAATACATACTATTATCTAGCTAGCTTCGGCCACGACTTTACAGTCCGCAACCATGAAACAATCTGCTCCTCACAACTCTAAATCTCCAAAACCCTAGAACACGCGAATCACCATTTCTGGTCCAATCTCCACCGCCTAAATGACTATCACATCTTTCATGCACGATCATTCATTCGAAATATTTCCATAATTCTTCCGTGCCACATAGAAATAATTTGAATATATGCAGTCTATCAACCAGGTAAGTACTGCAATACCAATGAACATCCGTAAGTCAAAATATAATGCGTCTTTTGAAATGCGCACCCTTCTCAGGGATTATCGAGCAGTTATAACATTCAACTTGCTTTCTTCCAGGAGGAATTCATAATACACAACACGTTCCCTACACCGGTAGAATATATCCGGCCCAACCTACGGTAGAAACCATTAAGAACACTTTGAAATCCATTTGCACATAACCAAGCTAATAGAATTGAATCCCTCTAACTCGACCAAGCCACGCAGGTCACCAAACCAAAGAATATTGCCACCAAAATTTCTGTAAAGTCTCACAACATCATAATTACCCCATAAATACCACAACCGTAACACTCACTTTGAAAATACCTTATGTGAATTTAAAATTGTTCTTCTTTCCTTTCTTATACTGAAATATAGAATCCATAGTCATACAAAATTACCGCAAGTCCCGACACCTTCAAGTGCAAATCTCAGATTTTATCCATACACAAGCCCGGAAACATTCTCAATTGCTATATATAATTCTCAACCCACTAGAAATTTCTTGGGAGTCACCTACTTTGCTCAAATCTAAATTGCACCGCCCAAACGGGCCGAAAGGCACAAGCCCCATTAGCACAACAACCCCCAAAGAAGTAACCATGCCTTAACACCACCAATCAAATTCATACTTCGTGCGCACTACATTCTTCAAAATAACAATTTAATCATTCCATGATTTCCATATTTCTATAAAGTGCCATATAACCCGTATTCAGGAATTTTCTTACTCGAGTCATCCTCGATCTCCATCTCTGCAAGTCATAACTAATCCACAAGTATGTCTCCAACCAAAACTAAACTTTAACACATAACCATGAAATCAAATTGTCAATAGCAGGCTCCCCCACTTAACTTTAAGCTGCAATTATATAAACTTAGAACCCGCAAGGATTTCTCCTTCTCAATTACCATGATCTCGCACCGTTAACCCGCCAGACTTCTCAAAGTCTTTTGTTAAGCTTTTTATGAACATTCTGAATCACCAGCCATAGTCACACACTCGACCTCTTACCGGGTAGTAAGTTATATTCCTCGCAGAAGCTTCATCAACATCATGTCACCGCTAACTGTTCACAAGAGATAACCCACCCGTGGAATTCCATACCGACATCTTCCAACGATGTTGCACTGGGTGCAACGACCACGCAATCAGTAAATTCTACTGAGCTCATGCTCGCCCACCATTTGTATAAGTCTGTACTTTCCCTATTGACATTAGCTGAAAGTTCAACAATACCTTCCGAACTCAAGTCATATTGCGCCTGAAACGATAATCAGATCTTCACATCCCTCTTCATTTCAAACAATCTCCTTTCTTCCATATGCAATCTTTCTTTGTACAGTAACCATCACTCTAAATAAATTCCATAGGCCAAACCGTTCTACACTTTCTCAAGACGCGCGACTACCCTACCACAGAATCCATATGCTAATCTGCCACTCTTACTTCGGTTAAACCATCTCCTTTAAGCAACTTCTCAACCTATACTTCTCCTACTTGACCTGCTAGTACTTCAACCACCACGAAACACTTCCCGTTATGTTTTCCCTCATACTTTGCTGCCCGACTGTTGCATCAAATCAAAATGCATCTCTGTTGCACCTGAACCAATAAAATATTACCGACTCTAAGCCTCTTCGAAGATCATCTTTCTTGAGCCATCAACATTGGAAATGCCCATTCGCAACCACAATTACTACACAATCACTTACTCTTCTTGAGTCCAAACTCATTGACAAGACATGAGAACTTAATTTGCCCCACAGTTTAACAACGTGAAAGATCCTTCAAAATACACTCACAACTCGAGATTGTACGTCACATCAAAATGAAAATAAAACACCCAATGACCTTCCTTTACATTTCAAGGAAACATTTCTCATCACATTCAAATCGTCTTAACACATCCCGCAGTTACATCATACTCATCACAAAGTCAT
This sequence comes from Nicotiana tabacum, assembly GCF_000715075.1. Taxonomy (NCBI): domain Eukaryota; kingdom Viridiplantae; phylum Streptophyta; class Magnoliopsida; order Solanales; family Solanaceae; genus Nicotiana; species Nicotiana tabacum. Next base: position 125,069,446 of record NC_134094.1, on the reverse strand, counting down.
TCTACCGCTCATTGAGCCATAAATTCCACTCGTAGGGACATTACTGGACATATGAGTCCAAATGTACAGGTTACAACTGAAACTACCGAGCCTAAATTGCGGTCTAAACCTGGCCTCAAGTCCTCCAGACTGGCCCATCACCAAAACACAGAATACACATCTTGAACCTTGTTCATAGAATCACAAGCCGGCGATGCACAACTGATACCGAGAGCTCATATGCGCATATGAATGCATGGAACGAACTCAAAGAGTTATGTTTCAAGCTAAATCAATTCTGTACGATAGAATACAAGAAAGTGAAATTTTCCTAAGTGTTCGACAGCCTCTCGAAGATAAGTACAGACATCTCTGTATCGATCCGCAAGACTCTACTAAACCTGCTCATGACTCGTGTCACCTAAATCTCTGATACCAACTTGTCACGACCCAAAATCTGACTTGTCGTGATAGCGCCTATCTCAATACTAGGCAAGCCGATAACATCAATAATCCCCGATTTCTTTTAAGTTTGAAAACATAATATTTAAATACAATACAAAATCCCACAAATACTGATATGAACACTCCCCAAAACCTGGTGTCACTGAGTACATGAGCATCTAATATGAATATAAGTTTGGAAAATACGATCCATAACAGTCTGAGACCAAATACTGTAATTTAGGAGATAAGGAAGGAGATACAAGGTCTGCGAAATACGGCAGCTACCTCAAAATCTCTAGAAAATCAACTGCGTGAAAGAATCAACAACCGTTATGTCGGAAAATATCTGGATCTGCACACGAAGTGCAGGGTGTAGTATGAGTACAACCAACTCAGTAATTAACAATAATAAATAAAGAACTGAAGATAGTGACGAGTTACAGAGTTATAGTTCACTTTTAGTAATTCCAGCAAAGAATAGACATGCTTTCAAATCCAGCATTTTAAGTCAAATCAATTTTATACAGTTTATGTAATCCGGATATAGAATCTTTCAGAGAATTTCACAACAATGACAGATTGCAACTAAATGCAACAACAAATGAAAAGCAAATACAGCCTCTCAGGGCAACAGTCACTCAACTTGTCACAACAGCTCAACCACTCGGCTCTCGGCCCTCAGCACTTACACTCAATGGGTACCCGCGCTCACTGGGGTGTACAGACTCCGGAGGGGCTCCTACAGCCCAAGCGCTATAATCTGCACGGACAACTCACGTGCCATAGTATAAATATTTGGATCCGCACATCTAACTCACGTGTTGCACGGACAACTCACGTGCTATAGTATCAATATCTGGATCTGCACGACCAACTCACATGTTGCACGGACAACGCACGTGCTATAATATAATATCTCACAATCAGGCCCTCGGCCTCGCTCAGTCACAAATCTCTCCAGTCTCTCGGGCTCTCAGTAATCATGAAATTAACCCAAACAACAATGATATGATGCACCATTAATGAACAACAAAGACTGAGATAAAATAAATAAGTAAACTGTGACTGAGTATAAAACAACAATTAAGCAGATAGTTCAACATGTACACGATCTCTATGGGTCCCAACAGTACCAACATGCAGCCTAAATATGGTTTGTAATATAATTTGCAGTCAAATCTCTATAAAACAGAGAGGGCATATAGCTAGCAACAAGTTATACAACTTTACAGTTTCACGGAATGGACCAAGTCCCAATTCCTACGGTGCACGCCCACACGCCCGTCACCTAACGTGCGTCACCTCCAGAATACTCACATAATCCAATAATCCGGGGTTTCATACCCTCAATACCAGATTTAAAACTATTGCTTACCTCAAACCGCGTAATTCTTTATTCCGCTATGCCCTTGCCACGATAATTGGTCTCTGAAAGCCTCTAATCTAGTCACAAATAATTTGTTTCAGTCAAAACAAATTGTAGGAATTTATTCCATATCAAAATACTAATATTTTTTCAAAAATCCGAAATTACGCCCCAAAATTCACCCGTGGGGCCCATGTCTCGGAACCCGACAAAAGTTATAAAATATGAACGCACATTCAACCACGAGTCCAATCATACAAATTTTACTCAAATCCGACATCAACTCGACCCTAAAATCATCAAATTAAACCAAGAGAGTTTTCACAATTTTTCAACTTAATTCACTAGTTAAATATTAAAAAGAACCGTGGATTCGGGTAATTTAACCAATATTGAATTAAGAACACTTACCCTGTTGTTTTCCTTGAAAAACTCCCAAAAATCGCCTCTTCCCGAGCTCCAATCCGTCAAAAATGGAAAATGGGACGAAGTCCCATTTTCAGAACTTAAACTCACTGCCCAGGTTTTTCTTCTTCGCGAACGTGGTCAGTGCCTCGCGTTCGCGAAGCACAAAATAGTTCCTGTCCAAATTCCTCCTTCGCAAACATGACATCAGCCTCGCGTTCGTGAAGCACAAAGTGCCTCTGCCTCAATGCCTTCTACGCGAACACGTTCATCCAATCTCAAACGCGATGCTTTGTTCCCCCTCACTACGCCAACGTGACACCCCCTACGCAAACGCGTAGACCAATTTTTTGGGGTCCTCAGCTGCTTCCTCTCTTCTTCGCGAACACATAATATTTCTCGTGTTCGCGATGCACACCCAGTGCACCCTTCGCAAATGCAAAGAGAAAATATTTCCAGCCTATCAGTTCCTCTTCGCGAACGCGAGGCTCCACTCGCGAACGCGATGAAGGAAACCAGATGGTGCATAAAAAAAATTCCAGCAGAGTTCCAAGCCCAAAATCCAACCCGTTAACCATCGGAAACTTACGCGAGGCCCTTGGGACCTCAATCAAATATACCAACAAGTCCTAAAATATCATGCAAACTTAGTCGAGTCTTCAAATCACATCCAACAACACTAAAAACACGAATCATACCCCAATTCAAGCCTAATGAACTTTGAAATTTCAAGTTTCCACAAACAACGCCGAAACCTATCAAATCAAGTTCGATTGACCTCAAATTTTGCATATAAGTCATAAATGAAGTAACAGACCTATTAAAATTTTCAGAATCGGATTCCGATCCTTATATCAAAAAGTCAACTCGCTGATCAAACTTTCCAAAAGTTTAACTTTTGCCATTTCAAGCCTAATTCTACTACGGACCTCCAAATAAATTTTCGGACACTCTCCTAAGTCCAAAATCACTATACGGAGCTATTGGAATCATCAGAATTCAATTATGAGGTCATTTACACATAAGTGAATATCCAGTCAATTTTTTCAACTTAAGCTTCCAACATGAAAATTTATTCTTCCAAGCTAACTCCGAAATGCCTTAAAACCAAAACCAATAATTCACACAAGTCATAATACCTCGTAGGAAGTTATTCAAAACTTCAAATAGTTGAAAGGAACGTAAATGCTCAAAACGACCGGTCGGGTCGTTATAATAGGAGTAAGTCATAATAAAAAATAAAACATAAATCTAAAAGTACTAAGTCATGCTAAAATAAGTATGGCTAAATTACATGACTAAATACTAATGAAAAAAAATAAACTAAGTTATGTGTATTCATTACAAACCAATGCAAAACTAAAAAATAGATATCCAACACATTATCATTCCTATGTTGAATTGAATTTCTTTAGATAGCATTAGTATCGATTTGAACTTTATTTGAGGTACTACATTAAGTCCAACCTTAAAATAATACATTAAAATATAAAACTATAAAAAAATTTAAGAAATATGTATAAATAATTACATTACAATAAATATTTTTAAGCATAAAATATTTTTAAAAATTGCATAAATACAATGTCGGGTTGGTTCAGTTTCGGTTTGATATTTTTTTAGTTAAAACCAAACCAAACCAATTATGGTCGGGTTTTCTTTCCTAATATCAAACCACAATCGCATTTTTTTCGGGTTTTACTCGGATTATCGGTTTTCTTTGTACACCCCTACCATGAGAATAATAGTATTGAGTTAATGATAATATAGATCAGAGTTGCATATTAATGGTTGCAACTTCATCGTACGTCACCTGTATAGGTAGCTATTCATATTATTTAGACATTACGTTTTAAGTATTGAAGTAAGAGAAAATGACCCTCTATAGCCCCTCAAAATTTTAATAGCCCATATTTTTTTTCATTGACACGAAATGTCTCTCCGGCCCAAGCATATTATATCTAATAGCCCGAAATATCTTTTTTGTATAGTGACAGTCTATTTTGTATATATTTTATATAGTGACAGTCTATTTAGTATAATGTTTTGTATAGTGACAGTCTATTGTATATAAATGTACAGTGACAATCTATTTGTATAGTTACGGTCTAGTTTGTATATATTTTATATAGTGACATTCTATTGTATATAAATTGTATAGTGACATTCTATTTAGTATATTTTTTGTATTGTGGCAGTCTATTTTGTATATATTTTGTATAGTGACAGTCTATTGTATATAAATTGTACAGTGACAGTCTATTTTGTATAGTGACAGTCTATTTAGTATATTTTGTATAGAAAAGTCTATTTTATATATTGAAGAATCACTGGCTATGAGGATAGAAGGTGGGTATGGAATTTCAAGCAAAATGAAGAAGCTTGCATGGAAATCTCAAGCTCTGATTCTATGCTATGTAGGATACATATAAAAGTGTATATGGATATTCTCTTTGCACATGTATGTCCATACCTCTATATAACCACAGATAGGCTGGAAAAGGGCCCCTAAGCAGCCTATATCATATCTAAAATAGACTGTTCAAGAAAGTTTACAGATCATGTTTTCTACAACTGCAAAACTTGTCTAACCCTCTCCTTGCTCAATTCTCAATTACCCTTCTTCTTTATCCTTGTCATCTCATGTTGTCACATCACTGTGTTACTTTTTTTAAAAGCCCAATGAGTCCACGTGACTTAGGCAGCTTTAGAGGCCCAAAATCGAATTACGTGGCACCACAATATCCACACCCTTTTTTCTCTTTTCCCCTTCTTACCCTTACCCCATGCACTATAAATGGCCGCTAATACTTCAGTGAAATTATATCAATTGAATTTCTCAACCCACATTCCCATGCTCACGTCCTCCATCTTGAACAACTGCAAGTCAGGGAGCTTTGTTAGATATTTCATTGAACTGACACATGCGGAGGGGGATCGGGAATTTTGTGCCTACCTTTAAGTTCTAACTATTATAATTAGTTTTTGGCTTCAAATTGCATAGTAGATTTGTGGTCTAGAGATTGTCAAAAATTTCAGCCGAGCGGCTAAAAGTGAAATTGTCTCTTCAAGTAATTACCATGAATGCACTGTTTAAAAGGAAGATCGTTGAGAGACTTTTAGCGTAGCCAGCGAGAAAAATTAAGCTAGGACTTCACGGACCAAAAACAGAGTAAATTATTTTATTTTGTAGCCGATTAAAATATTATTTTAATTAAATAACATTTTCACATGAGATATAACAACAACAAAAAAGACAAGAGATTTATAAAATAATACAAAAGATCTATTTTTTTTAAGGTAATAATGCAAAAGATCTTTATAAAATTATTTTTCTTCTATTCACACTATAAGTGGACATAGAAGTCATTTCCTAAAAAAATAATGAAGCCTATTGTACATTTGAATTCTTGCATTTGTTTAATATATTCGCTATCAAATTTCTACTAGTATTATCTTTGGGGATCACAACAGAAGAGTATCGAGTCATATCCTAATCGTCCTTCATGATGCACCAGGTCATATTGTTGGCCCAAGTGAAGTTTATTTTTTATGATTGACAAAGGAACTCAAGCACGAACCAGGTCCATATATAGTATACACAGGCACAGGAAGATTCGAGCATAAGGGATGCACGTGAAGGAGATAAGTTTTAGTTGTTATATCTGATATCTCCTAATCAAAAATGTTGCATAAATAATAAGGAGAAGGACTCCTTACTCGAAGAGAACTATATCCTGGATAAGGGAGGAGTTAAAAGTTGAAGATAATTAGAACTTTAAGAAAGAGTATAACATTAGAACTCTAGTTATTCCTATTTTACTAACTCTATAAATTATAGGATGTTCTCATTTTACAGGTGATGCACAAACGCTAAAGTTAAATATTAGTTGATAGCAAAATAGCAAGGCATTTTGCAAACAATTCTTGTGTGATTCAAGTGTGCGAACCTGAAGCTACATGAACCAGATAGAAGAACCAGTTCTCAGTATCTGTCTTTTATTCTAGTTTAATTGTAGTAGAAATTTTCAAATTGTACCTTTCAGCTTTATCTAGAGGCAATTGTATTAGGTACTCTGAGTATTCAAGTTAGAGTTAACTTGAAGTTGTCGCAACAGTTAGAGGTTGGTTGCCACAACGGGATTAGAGGTAATCTTTAGGCTTACAAAGAGTTTTGTAAATGCTATTTTGGCTTAGTGATTTAGTGAAGTGTTGGGGAAAATACTACTCAATAGTAGGTCGTGATTTTTTTACCTTTTGAGTCGGGTGTTTTCTACGTAAAAATACTTGTGTTCTTTACTTTCCGTATTTACTATTTCCGTAACAGTAGTATAAGGAACACATAGTAGAACCAGGTCCTTCTATAATCAGTACACGCGAAAATCGGACACCACACAAATCACCCCCATCTTGTGTGGCATTGAAGTATAAAACATCAATCGGTATGCTATCCCTTCTTGATTTCACTCATCACCTAATCATTCATAACATAGCCAAAATTACCATATTAATCACCCCAAAAAAACCTCCCTTTCTTAAACCCTCTTCTTTCCAACTTACAAGCACCCATACATGTACGACGGGTCCTTATTTGGCTAATTGTTATTATTTTGGGGTGACGCATGCACCAGGCCTTATTATTGGGCTAAATGATTATGATTAGCGCTAATGCAGGATGCGCCCCTCCGGAGTGGCATGCCAGCAGAGGGTGCAGGCACAGTATTTCATATACGTGCTTGATGAATTTTGGTACTCTTGTCTTGCCTTTCCCTCCACACCCTTCTATTCCCATAGGCATTAAAAACGTCAAGAACCTCCCTACTGAAAATGGCTTCCACTCAATGACGTGTGCTTTAGGTAAACTTTATGATGCCATCTTAAAATGGTTTCACAAGTGTAAGGTGTGGTATCCGCCTGAACGGGGAGAAGATTTTCCTTAAATAAAGATAGGCGTGTCAGAAAATAATTTGAAGTCACCCTATTTCGCTGTCCAGGAAGTTGTTGACTAAGGGCAGATGGAAGAGTTAGCTAAGGCCTTGAAAAAAAGTGGGGTACTCAAGTTCATTTGGTCTACAAAGGACACATGTCAACTGATTATGGAGTTGGTTGAAAGGGGATGATGGCTGTATTCTTGACTCATTGTGGTTGGAACTCTATTATTGAAGGGTTAATAGTAGGAGTGACAATGTTAGCATGGGCAATGGGAGCTGACCAATTTGTCAATGCAAATCTTTTAGTGGACGAGTTTAAGGTTGTAATTAGAGCTAATTGTGAAGGTGCTAAAACAATTCCAAACTCGAGGAGTTGGCAAGTTTATTGGCTGATCAGGCTGTGGAAATACAAGGAAAAGGAGTAGCATTTGAATGGTATTAAAGAAGGTGGGAACTCATTCAAGAATTTGGAAGGGTACTTTAGTTTTCCTCTATCTGATCTTGATAGACAAAGAGAAAAACCAAAGATTCTCACTTACAGTTGAAATTATCTTTAAGAGGCTAAAAATCTAAGATGAATCGCATTTACAGGTTTACAAGAACGTAACATAATGCTTGATGCTACCTATTTTGTCTACTGTTTCAAATTTTCAAATATAAGATTTTAAGTGAAATAATAACATATATTAGTTTTCACTCACAATAAATAGTTCCTTTTTTCCCGAGTGAAATATGCTCTTAAAACTTTCGAATGTGCTTTTTCTCTACTTCAACTTCAAATAACATTTTTCTTTTCAAAATTAACTTCAACTAAATATTGTAATTTAACAAGCAAATGAAGAAAACTTACTTCTTTAATTTCCAATGCAATAGCTAGTTTTGCTAACTATAAATAATTATCAGGTCGTCCCGTTTCAATTTATGTATAATTTATTGAGCACGAAATTTAAAAAAATACTTATGGACTTGAACATGCGATCACATTTCTATAGTTGTGCCTTTAAGGGCAAAATAATAAGTTTAAAACTAAACTATTTTCAAATATAGGAAGGTCCCATTTTATTTTATTTTTTAAATATGGACTAAAAAGTATATGTGCACGTAAAATGGAATGGAGAGATTAGAATACTACTTCTTAATTGATAAAAACATAGACCTTAATATTATTTTTTTGTTATATATAAATCTTGATTCCGAAGATCTTATTCGCTTTAAGAAGCTGATCAAATTCACTATCCCTTTTCAGAAGATAGATATATGTTTTTGCTTGATTTTCTATATACTGTCCCCTTTTTACAAGAACATGTTATAACCAAAGAAAAGAAAACATAATATCTCTAATCCCACAATAGTCTAGAGTTTATTCTCAAGCTTAATTATTCTTAGAAGGGTGTTGTCTTGTCATGTGATAATCAGCACTGATCAAAGCCATGAAATTGCCTCTATATGAATTGCCAACAGAGTCATGTGTTGCACTTCCACCTGATTTCTTGATTGAATTTTCCTTAATCTTCATTTTGTCTTCAACTTTTTCCACGTCTTGAAAATATTTCAAGGACCTCCACTGTTTATAAATACAGACAAGTATGTATATATATCACACGATTTGTGTCTTGAGATAAGAGAAATTAATTAATTAATTAATGATGTAAGTAAAAGGATAGTAAAACAAGATTTAATACTTCTTTCTCACTCAGATATCTCCTTCCTGCCATGGTAAAACCATTTTCAGCTTCATCAGCCACAGTTTTTGGCCTAAGTACTGCAGAATGCAAATGTTAAATTTCCCCAAAAAATAATTACTCCCCCTCCCCCCCCCACCGGTTTCATTTTATCTGTCATAGTTTGACTTGACACACAGTTTAATAAAAAAAAAGGAAGATTTTTTAAAATAATGGTCTTCAATATGTCATAACGTTGTGTGGCTATAAAACTTGTGATCTTAAATATTTCGTTGCATTATTTGTTGGAAAAATGACACTATATAGCCGCTCTCAAAATAATAGTCGAAAAAATATATATTTTTTGTATATTTTTGTATATATATACAAAAATTATACAAATTTTGTATATTTTTTCTGCTACCGAATGTAAATAGTTTTTAGTACGGGCTAAAAGTAAAATAAAAAAAAAGACCTTGGATATAAAAGTTTCTCGTTAAAAGAATATAGGAGTGTGTCATTTTTTTTTAAAAACTGACTAATAAGAAAAAGTCCAACAAAGTGTAACGGAAAAATTACTTACTTTCGTATGTTAGAAAAAGAAAAAAAATAGTACCTTGGTAAGTATGAGCATTAGAATCCTTCATCAATAGGAAAATGAGCAGCAGAACAAGCACAACTCTACTAAATCTTAAGGACACCATTTTCTTTAACCTATTCCTGTCGCTAAAGGTATATGTCATGGAACAAAACATGCTGATTTGCCAAAAGTCTAAAGTTCACACCGAAGCCAAAGCTAGGGTTCAAACACTATTTTTGTTGATTTTTTTTTTAAAAAAAAGGATCGGAGAAAGAAAAAGATAATTTGAAGCTTAATTAATTCAAAAGAAACAGAGAGATAAAGTGTTTAATATAAAGGTTGAAAAGTGGAAGATGGCATTTTGGTTGGTTCAAAATTCAGAATGTTAGGTAAAAGCATAAGCATTGACTGAAAGATACATATGACTGTTTAATTCCTCCTATTTTTGGCAAATTATTAAAGAAGGTTTCCTATTGCAACTACTAGGAAGAAAGTGGATTTGATTTTGAGATCAGAACTGTCTTTAATTAAGTGTTTGGAAATGTTTAAATAATAAGCTTAATTAAACCAAGACTTGTCTTTTCAATGATATAGTCATTGTCAAAGAATTTGGACCACTTAGTTATTGTGCAAATTTTGTAATAATAAACATGGATTAGTATTTGCTAAATAAATTTTGTAGTTTGTGACACATGGCTTCTGATACTTTGTTATCTCATGTTTTTCTTTGCAAGCATGATGGTTTGTGATCTTCTAACAAGCTAAACTTTAATGTATCATTGCAAGCAGAGACGAATTTTTACTAAGGGGGTCAAAATATAACAAAATAAACCCACGAAAAAGCAAACAAATGTCAATATATATTATATATACATAAAAAGTATTTCTTTTAGTCTAGCTACACATTGTAATTTTTCGACGAATGGGTGTCGGTTGACACCGCTTGAATACATGTAGCTACGTCACTGATTGCAAGGCACAAAGGAACACACAGCAGACTTGCAGAATAAGGAGAAAAATCCTTTGGAACATAGGAACAAAAATACAGATTATTCAACATTAAATATTTTGAGAAAGAAAATAAAGGACAACTGCCAAAACCTCTTTCCTCATTCTCTTTCCTCAAGTATAATGAACTATTGTGCCTTACTATCACATTTTGACAAGAAAAAATGAAAAATAAGGAACAGTATCTTATGGTGGATTCTGTAACATGCTAAGATGTATATATGGATGAATGATGCATCTGTGAACTAATCCAACATATCTCCTCCTCCCATCACTCAAAGGGTGGAATACTTTGAGATCAATTTGTCAACATGAATTACTATATCATCTATGCGAGGTCGGACTGTCGCTTGTGGCTGAAGCATCCATGTCACAAACTGGTGAAGGGCGTCCGGATATGAAGTATTAGGCTCAGTTGGCCACTTTATTTGTGCATTTACAATAGCCAACTGCGGACTTCCATCAGATTCCTCAAATGCATACTCGAAAGGAGATACTCCATACCTGGAGATAGAAAAGATGTGAAATTATTAATTATCTTTTCATGGAAATGGACCTATTCAAAAACCAATTTCACAGTTAAAGATGTCTACAACCGGTCAAATATGCGTGTTATACATGAGATCGATTTATCTAAGGAGAAGAAACAGCTGATAGCTTAATGTTTCGATAAAACTACCATGCATGAACACTACTAGCATGATAACATTTGAGAAACAGAAAACATACAAGTTCATGCCTAACATCAGTATGCTCGCCAAAATACTAATTCTACAAATATACCAGTCAAATGCAGGAAATTTCACACTGGAGTTTACTTAACTACATGAGTTGATTGAACTAAATACAGTTTATCAGACAATCTTGATGCAATTAACAGATATGTCAACAAGAGAATCAAGATTCTTTCTTTTGGACAGCAAAGGCTACAAATATCTGCAAAAGAGTAGAGAGAAGTCTTACATTATTGCAAATAAAGTACAACCTAATGACCAGATATCAGTTCTTTCATCAATATCACATTGGCTTGGGCAATCCCACAATTCAGGTGCGCGGAAAGGTGCTGCAACATGCTCAGATGCCCATTCCTAAATAAAACAGTACCACAGAATGATAGCAGATGAAATATGCACCAGAATGGCTTAAGATGAGAACAATAAGAAATAGAGCCAACAAAGAAAGCAACATTTATATGTTAATACAGTAAAATATTAAAGTTGTTGCCATATGACCAGGAGGTCATGGGTTTGAGCCGTGGAAACAACCTCTTGCGGAAATGTAGGGTAAGGCTGCATACAATAGACCCTTGTGGTCTGGCCCTTCCCCGAACCCCGCGCATAGCGGGAGCTTAGTGCACCGGGCTGTCTTTTTTTTACAGTAAAATAGCGATAAAATTCTCCCTAACCAGATTCACAATAAGGAAAATACATGAAGCTCGCAGGCATACAAGAGCAGAAGATACATCTGTAATATAAGAACCACACTAACCTGCAACTGTAGGGTCTCCGAACGAGAACGAATTTGCCTTCTTGCAGGACGCGCATTTCCAAAATCCATTAGTTTTGCGAGAGGTGTCTGTCCTTTTCTATGCGTTAAAAGTACATTAGCAGGTTTGACATCATTATGTGCATAGGGTGGATCAAAGTTATGCATATGCTTGAGACCTGCACAAAGCTGCACATAAACCTTTTCTCAATTATCTTTTTTGGCATCACAATTGCATGTGCACTGACCCTTTATTTTTTCCTCTCAGAAAATGATAAGATGCTCTTGTGCAGAGCATACTGATTATTATTCACCTGACGAAATATTTGAAGCACCTCCGAAGTGGAAAAGAACTCCTTCTTTGCTTTCATGGTTTTGGCATTATCCAGCAATGTCCCATCCAAATGGACTGGAAATAACAAGTAAGCCTCATGCTTCTTAGGCTGATCTTGTGTGGCCTATCCAATATCCAATTAAAATAATATCTTTAGAGAAAATCCAGTGGCAAATGAAGATATCATAGAGGAAAAGGATCAAAGAAAGAAAGATTAGCATGCCTACTACTTTCAGCAAAAGTAGAGCGTGTCTTTTCATAAATGACAAATCATGGTTTGCTCAAACATAGTTCTCACCCCCAGAAGCAGCAACTACCGCTGGAAAGAGTATCAACTCAATGAGACATGAACGCTCTGTGATTGTGAGCAACTCCCCAGTCCCCTCCTCCCTTTCCTTTGCCTTCCATGAAAAGAAAGGAACTACGGGATACACATCTTTGACAATTCTCATGCATGTGCAAACTTTTTTCTTATTTAGCAATTCACCTTCATCTTAAAAGTGAGCTAAATACATGTAATATGATGGGATTCAGTTACTTGAAGCAATCTAAGACTCCTGGAATAGCAAAGGATAAATGTTCTGCATGCCTTCACCTGCTTTGCATGATATGCACTCTCGACTTAATTCGTCCATAATTAATTGTGAAAAGCCCTCTTGCTAAGAGATAGTCTAGACGTGGAGTTGAGTGAATTACTAAATGAAGAAATTAGGGACCACTGCAATGATTTTCTCTTTCACGTGCAGATCAAAGGAAGTGCAACGGAATTTCAGTAATTACCTTGACCGAAATGATAGCATGATCCAGGAGAGGAAGGAGATTGGGATGGCTAAACAGAGAGGAAACTCGGATCTCCTCTTTCACCAACTCCAACTGTTCATTGTTCTGAATAAGAACTTTCTTCATGGCATAAGTTCCATCATCTAAACATTCAGACAAATGCGTCATGAACACTATAATGTTAACATGACGATATTCAAATTTTTACAAGGAACAAAAAAAAAATGAAAATACAACAATTGTACAAAGTCTGCGCTATTCTTTTCAAAGACAGAATCATAAATCTGCCAACACCAGCCACCAGGTCCATGAGTAAACAATATATAACCAACTAACTGGGAAAATTGTAGCAGAACTAACTTCGCATTTAGAGCAATGACAAAAAAGCTACCCAGAGACAAAATAAACATAAAAAGCAAAGGATAAGATTCCAAGGGATTATCTTCTTTTCAATTTCAAACAGTTAAAAAATGTACATAAAATAAGTGCTCATTTTTATGCAATTTCCTTTTACTGATTAGAAAACTTGGGCTAGGGAGGAATGTTGCACAAACCTGCAGTATGCACTATGTTGTGAGCATGTCAAGAAGCAGATATCTAATTGCACAAACGATAAGCAAATTCTGGGAGTTTATATGCCTCTAATGGATGCAAAAGACAAAAAATATCTGCTTAATCATCCTAACATCAGCTTATAGATCAAAAGTTCATTTTTCAAAAATGATCAATCGATAGAAACATCTAATACCCAAGCTATGTCGCAGTTTTTTCCACAAGCAAAGGAAAGAAAACATGGATAGTAGCAAACATCCCAGTTCCTCACAAGTTCCAGATCCCTAATTGGAACCACAGAGACATGAAAAGATCAAATCCACAGAGCCAATTGATACAGAACCTCCCCACATGATCATTGACAACTACAACTAATATGAATCATAAACATTTTGGAACGGGCAAGAAAACCTATTATTCACAAATCTAACCTTGATCGGTGCAAGGATAGACTGTATGATGTTTGGCATATTTCGATATGTGTTGATGTTACTTTACCCATGTTTTAACCACTTCTTGATGTTATTTGATCTTTAAAATGCCCAACATGGTTTAATTATTGGTTTTATGACTAATTGAGTTGTGTGTGGTGAATTAGGGTGTTTGGAGTGCAAAAATATGAAGAAAAGGTGCTCTAGGTAGAGGAAGAGAGATTGGATGCGTCGCATCCAATCTAGAAAAAGATCAGATTTCGTGCACCCTTAGCAGTGAAGTCGGCCCATAGCATCCGCCATAGCATCCGCACCTGGGCAAAGCTCAGATGGAGGAACTAGGGTTGGATGCGTCGCATCTACCCTCCCATGCAAAGCTGAGAAATAGAGGACGAGGTGGATGCGTCGCATCCACCCTCGCATGTGAAGCTGAGAAATGGAGGACGAGGTGGATGCATCCACCTTAGCATCAATCCCTGAAGCCGATTTGGACTAGGAATAGGAGAGCTTTGGCCCACAACTTTTGTACGCAATATATAAGCCAAAAACGCCTCCTTTAGGTGATCTAACATATTGGGAAGAGGGAAAAAGCCACGACAAAGCTGTGAAGGCCGGAATTCATCAAGTTCCATCTTTCTCCCACCAAACTTAGTAATTTTTATGTTTCTTTGTATGATTTGTTGTTTGGCTACCATGTCTATATGGAGCTAAACTTCACATTCTAGGGTTGTGGTTCTTTCATGACTATTGTTATTCGGATATTGATTTTGACTTCTTGATTTATCATATTAGTTTATTTATTCAATCTTGCACTTAATTATTTAATTGCTTGATCACCAATTGAATATTATCTACGAATCTAGAATTGAACTCGAAAGTGGAAATTCTATATTGCATATAGGATTGAGTAGGGCAAGTTCTTGAACTCGGGCATCGGGGAACGGATTCGTGGTTAGGATAGACATATACCTAATTGCCTTGCTTGGTTGATTTACAGGAATTATACATGCGTTCTTGTTGATTCTAACTCCATAGACATATAGGCGTTAGGTTAGCTTGAATAGGCGAGTAAGAACTCGACAGATTCTTATGAACAATATTAACCTTGTCAACCAATAAGCTAGATAAATTAGTCGGTCAATTCAATTTAAGAATACAATATGATTGTTAGATAGCCCATAACCCTAGATCGTTTTCATTACATTGATATCATAAAAAATCTGCTCTTTCTCTGTTCAAAGTTCATTATTTATATTTTTTTATTTAATTAGTTTAGAATCAAATATTTTTAGGTTTAATTCTTGTTTAGATAATTAGGATAGTCTAATTTAGTTAATAGTTAATCATAAGTCCTCGTGGGTTCGACATCCGACTTTTAGTCACTTTATTACTTGACGACCGCGTATACTTGCGTGAGTGTGTTTGGTCGCAACAGCCTCTATCTGAATTAGCTGGTGTGAGGTATAAGAACTCTCAATCCATTATGCTCAATCTAGACCCATTTACAAATCTGACCCATTTCTCAGATCATAAGGAAAATGCACAAATGTCCCTAAATGAAACTTCCTACTATACACAAATCTGACCCAACTGTCAGATTCCAGGAAAAGAAAAACTATCACAACCAGAATTTCCTGTTATTCACAAATCTGATCCAATTGTCATCACCAACAGCTACTCAACTATCCACCTCAATCCCATAGTCGGATTCAGAATCCTCAAAATTCACTCTGCTCCATTGACCCATTTTCAAATCTCACTCAATTGTCAACTGAGCAAAAAAAAGAATGCAGATTAATGGAACTCCCTATCATTCACAAATCTGACACGATTGTCAAATTACAAGAGAAATGAAAAATGCCAATAAATGGAACTTCCTATTTTCACAAATCTGATCCAATTTTCAGCATCAACAACTACTACTATGCCTTTATCCCATACTACCAATTACTATATGAATCCTCAATATCTATTCACTCCATTTGGATAAAATTGCATATAAATCGAACTATGGGCATATGTAATTTCAATTTAAGATTACAAATTCAGTAGTAATACGTACCAGAGACAAGAGAAGGGTCTTTGAATTTCTTAGAAAAGCCAGGGTTAGAAGGGTCAGAGATAATCTCCTTGACGATGAACACATTGTCCAAACCACCTTCCCCTAATTGCTTGAGAATCCTGAACCGATTCTCATTGATCCAAACATCCCCTCCACCATTTGCACCGTCGTACAAAGCATTCAGTCCGGAGAACGAGCATCCCATTTTCTTTGCTCTCTCAATCAATGGTCAGCTCCTTCTCGTTCTCTCTCTGACTTTTTTCTTTCTCCTCTTTCCCTGGATCTCACACCTATTTCCTATGTATGTATTAAACGCTGTGTTTCTCTTTGTGTTATAAGTATTTATTGCTTTGTTTGAGATTTGGGATACAATTGATGTGATGCTTGTAGTAGAAACTAGTACAACTGTACAAGTTAACTTCTTTCTCGGATCTACCACAATGTCTAATTTGTTGATTTTTATACCTTCCATTCCCATTGGCTTGAGAGGTAATTTGAGGTACTTTTTAAATTAAAAAAAAAACAGATTTTTAGAATTTGATTATTTTAGATTACTTTCCAAGATAAATTTTACTTAACCACCATAAGATTTTGGATTTGGAAAAAATATCTGTTTTTACATTTTGAACGAGACAGTAAAATTCCTTGATCTTACATATTAAGTGAAAAAAATAGCTGGTCATCTCAATTATGAGGGATCATTATCATTTTTTTCTCCAAAGATTACCTAAAAATACTGGGGGTGTTCATAATTCGGTAAAAAAAAAAAGAATTATCGAATGAAATCGAAAAAATGACTCAGCTTCAAATATTATCAGAATTGCTACCGATGGTCGAGTTGAACAAAAAGAAAATTTTGGTCAAATCATGTGGAACATTTTTGCAATACCACAAAAATAATCTACATCGTTAAATTGAAAGGATGGAGCCAATGGCATAGCCTAGAGCATAAAAAAATTTAGACTTTAAATTATACGTATTGACCGTTGTAAAAAATGTATTTACACAAGTCAGTCATAAAATAATTACAGGTAAAATTTGACTCACTGTGAAAGCTTCTACAATAGGTTAAACTATACCGATATAGCAAAAATCGTTATAAACCTCAAGGTGACAAATGCCTGACAATTACTGATTCAGTTGCAACCCCGAAATCAAAATTGATATTACACCCTAACTCAATCTGCACATTAGTGATAGTTTGTTTATCACACGTATAATTTTAATGGTATACCACCTCAAATAGAGACATGTACATAACATGGTATCTAATTTCGTTCCTACTTTCCTTTTGGTCAATATTTGAACCAAGAAGCAAGCTAGAGTCAGTATGACAATCTGCATCTAAATTTCAGTGAAGTCTATAGCTTACCAAAAACCTCTATTAAGAAGCAATTTGTTAAAAAAAAAATATAAAAAAAACAATTTGTGTTGTAACCCGAAAAGAATCCAGATCCAACAATACAGTGCTCTTCTTTGGAGAAGTCTCTCTCAGATATTATTCTTGCACTCCAGAATCTTGAAAGAAAAGGCAACAACCCAGTGTAAATTCCATAAGTGGGGTCTGGGGAGGGTAGAGTATAGACAGACCTTACCCCTGCCTTTAAGAAGGCAGAGAGGCTGTTTCCGGTAGACCGGGAAAAGGGAAGGGGCAATAACAAGCAAATCGATCTAACAACCGAAGCGAAAATACAAAACTAGCAATAGGTAATGCGATCAGAAAACCGAAACAAAAGACAACAGCAAGTAGTAACAGAAGTCTAGGGATACGAAAAAACACGAAAACACCAAGTGGTGTATCAAAGCTACTGTTACAAACAAAGACAACACTCGACTACCTAACCCTTAACCTTTATTCTCAACCTCCACCCCTTTCTATCCATGGTCATGTCCTCAATAAGCGAGTAACACCATATCTTGAAAGAAAAAGCAAAATACATAAAATAAAGTTCATCTACCAGATGTCAAGTAAGGATATCATTCATAGAATCTCTGATATTAGCCAGATTACGGACAGCTCCATGTTATCACTTGCACATGCCAAATATTAGTTATCCCTCTGCTAAGATGTGGAACCATTTAAAATCTTGGGTGAATATTCTGGGCCGCTTGGCTGCTGCTGCGTGATACAATGTATATTTCCACCTCCCAATACAATCTCCCTTGCACCTTCAATTCCTACCACCTGCCACCAACCATTTTCAATTTGCATGAGTTCTGGAGGGACAGCAGATTTATAACTGAAACATGAGGAGATATGGGGTGCAAGAATTTGAGTTGAAACATGAATTTTCCACCCACCTCCGATGAGAGTACAATCAGTTTAGTCGTTTCTAATGCATATTTCAAATGTAGTGGCGACTGTAGTGGTTGCGATGAAAGTTTGACATAATTATGTACGCATTAACACATCTCTCAATTACAACACCTAGTCTACAGTCTACAGTGCTAAATGATAATGGAGCTAACTCTGTGCATGTATGTAAAGTAGGTTTAACAATTACACTCCTAAGCACATGAATGCTAAGCATATCAATCGTCATTATCTAAAATGCACTAAAGCCTGGTCTTTGTCCTTTTTTCTTTCACTGCATTGTTATACGTTTCTCTTAAACATCCTTCTATAAGGACTCTTTCTCATGACAAGGAATCCTTTTAATTGTTATTATAACAACAACAACAACAACAACAACAACAACAACAACCCAGTCAAATCCCATTAATGGGGTCTGGGGAGGGTAGTGTGTACGCAGACCTTACCCCTACCCCGAAGGAGTAGAGAGGCTGTTTCCGAAAGACCCTCGGCTTATATTATTGTTATTATGATTATTATTATTATTGATAAATATGAGGAGGTCATTTTATTTCCTGATGAACTGAGATCATTCTAGGTCATGAACTGCAGCGTTACTGCAAGGTGCATGGTAATTTTGCATACGGCTCTACCCATTATGTTGAATGACTAATGACCATTGCAAATAGTAACCAGACCAAGTTCTTTGCTTACCTCATGATCTGGAAATGCCAGTGAGAGGACTCTAATAGCTTCTTCATCCCATTTTTTATCCCCAAATTGCGGAGTAATAATTGCGCCATTGGCAATGTAGAAGTTAACGTATGAAGCAGCAAGCCTTGTACCTGAAGTCCTAGGTTTAGCATCACCATCCTGTTAGGTAAACAGTGGGATCATATCAGAGAAAAGATGCTTGACTTTTTACTCGGATTGTAGTTCCTCAAGAAAGCAAGTAGAATTGTAAAGCTACAAAAGTGCTTGGAGAACTTTGGAAACAACGAAAAGATTAGTATTGCATAAGACCTATAATGTCACTAATATGATGTTCTTCAAGATATAATTCAGCTTCAGAAGATTTCAAATGTCACTAATATTTCAAGCAGCCGTTACAAAAGGTCAAGTTACATTCTGTCATTTCACAGAACATGACCGAGAAATCCAGCAGAAGCTCGTAACCTAAGGGCCAAGCAAAGGACTGACTTTTGAGTCAACTCAATGACGTAAAAGGATAGTTGTTTCAGTTAATTATATACACATATTTATGATATTTTACTGTTCTGTGAGTAAAAATAATTACGTTTCCATGGAAAGGAAGACAGCAACATTTTAAAACAAATCTAATCCATATATAGTTATCTTTGATCCAAAATTCGAACTGATGAATATCATCCTACGCATTGATGTTTTGCATATAAATAGAAAAAGAAAGAGAACTAAATCCTCATGCCTATATCATATTCACAAATCTGGCAAAAGTCGACTTGAGATGCATCGAAATTTCTTTTTAGACAGCTCTGCAATTTTCTTTTTCTTTTCAAAATTTTATGTATGACAGGGAATGAATGCATAATGGAATCCAGGATCCAAGTATGAGTTCAACCCTTTTCTCATCGGGCAGTAATAATGTCACCAAAGAGGTACCAGAAACATCACCTGAAATATTCCATCTGCCTCCTCATCTGTCATACAGAGTGGCCCAGGTACATGGAGTTTGATCACTTGTAGTTTTCTACCATTGGCATCAGAAGTAGTTTCAAGAATAGAAAGGGCTTCAATGGATCTCGCATACTGTGGATCAGATTGATCATCGGTCCAAGACAATAAAACAACACCAGGCTTCACAAAACAGCACATGTTGTCAATATGACCATTTGTATCATCATCACCTGCAGCATCAACAGTAAACTGAAGTCTAGTTGTTCACTTCTCTATTATTATTTTGTAAACAAATGAAAAAGAAAAAGGAAACATCATCTCAAGGCCCACTGCACAAAGTTTGAAGATAAATAACAAAAAACGAATTCTTTCAACGGATAACATCCCAATATGTTATTTGAAAATGACACTTAAACTAACAACAACATACCCAGTGTAATCCCACAAATGTGGTCCGGATAAAATGTAATCCAACAACATATTCTAAAAAAATGTTTTATAGGTTAGTAATCTCTTAAGTAATTAACAAAATTTCAAAATAATAACTTCGTTCCGATTACCAAAATTAATACTCCATCGTTCCATTTTGTTTGCATGGTTCGGAGCACGAGGGTCAAAGTACTTAATTTTCTATATGAATTTGAACATAAATTCTTCAAGTTTTTGGAAATAAAATTTGCATATTTGGAAACTACATAAAAAGTACTATAAGTCAAAATAGTTGATAATTGGAAATATTGAAAAAATATTTAAGAAAAATGTGGTCAAATTAGAACCTCTTTAACTCTCCAACTAGTAAATGTGCCAAATAAAGTGAAAAAGAGGGAGTAATCTTTTTTATGTAGATCACCTTGAATTGTTAATTAGAGAATTTTTTTTAATGTGACTCTGCATTATAATTAAAACTCTGTCAAGTATTTTAGATTATTGAAGTGTATTTTTATCCTACCCCAATGTTGTAACTGAATCAATAATCAAGTATTTTTTATTTCCATACAGGTTCATGTCTTAAAACCATACACACTTGCTTTAACCCCAAACTGCAGTTTACTGTCTCAAAAAGGGCCAGCATGAAGAAAAAAGGATTGACAAAAGAAGTTTGGAGACCTCCATGACGGAACATGCACAAATATCTTAAAAGCACAGTCGTGCTAATTAACCTATAAATTTCAAGATTCTCATGGCTGTTCTCTTATGCAAAAATGAGAAAGGATACACATCATCCTAATGATACAACCAAGGATAGAACTTTGCTACGTCCAACACTACCACATGAAAGCACGAACTTTTGCAGGGACACAATTCAATTATATCAACTATGCGCACAGAAAAATATTAGATGACAAGCAGAATGAATACCAAGCAACCCTCGAGGCAGCCAAATAATCTTCCTGACTCCAAGATATGCTTTTAGTTCATTCTCAATCTGTTCCTTAGACAAATGTAGGTTCCTGTTTTTGTTCAGGAGGCACTCTTCTGTCGTGAGACAAGTCCCTGAAGAGAAGATAAAAGAGGATAAGAAAGCATGCTCTTTGCGTCTGATCAACAACCATAATAGTAGTATCTGAAATCAGAATACAATATGAGATTCAACGCAAACAGCTGAAGACACCCCATGGAACTGGATAACCGTGTAAGTAGATGAAAGTCATTTACCAGCAGAACTTTTCAACTCTTTTTTAAAGCATTCTAAATTAAATTTGGTAAATTCAGTACTTTGTATTGCTAGCTACAAAATTAAAGAAGATGTCATTTAGTTCAAGAGTTAATAATTAAGTTTTGTACAGAGAAGCTTTCTGTTTTATTCACTTCCATACTTCGCTTGCTTAATATCTTACAGGCAGATGATTGGCAGTTTATCTACTGGAGCTTCATAAATAAATCACAGCTACTGAAATCAACTCTCAAACATGATTACTCTGAAATGGAGAAAGAGACTCTTTTAAACTATATAGAAATCAAGTCTCGTCCATAAAATAAATAAAATGTATGTACCTTCTCCATCGACATGAATGCTTCCACCTTCAAGAATCATAGAGTGTGGAAACCTTGGGACCTTTTCAATTGCCAAAATCTAAACAAGAAGAACATAATGGATAACTCAATAGCACGTGTGTATTTAGTAACCAATAATGTACTATCAACAAGACACATCTGCAGCATAAGAAACTTGCAGACCTTTCTTGCAACAAGAAGGTCATGACTCCAGTCTTCGTAACAGCCATCATCAACACCTAGATATTTTAAAATCTCAATCATGAATGTGTTTTGTCCGCGGGAAAGAAACAAAAAGGATCTTGGATCAATCTAAGAGCAACTCTATATTACTGGATACGCCGACATGGTTTTGAGACAATATTACTATGGCAAGACAGAACCAAAGCACACATGAGATTCAAATAAAACAAAGACACTACAGACTGATCAAGTGATCATCAGCACAAAGAAATCTGAAAAATTCAGCAACTTCCAGAAGCATTCTACAACTGATGAAAGCTCTACAACAGTTACTTATATTTAACGGATACGAAATACTATTTGCTTATAGAACAAACACACACAGGTATATTCCCCTTTCTAGAAGTTCTAGGCAATCAAAGAAGACCACTAAACACAGAAGATAAATATCCTGAGCCCTTCAACAGATCGTCAAACTATATCCCGCTGGATTCCATATGACATGACTAGCTGTAGATAATTGTCATGCTGGAGCTGGAATGCTAAGAAAGCCTCAAGCATTTGGGAAGGAAAAACTCAACATAAAGTACCATCATGTCAGATTGGCTATTAGTTAAATTATCTGATGAGAATTTTCCCTTCACAAATAAATATTCACATTTCAGACTCCAGAGCATATAGCTTTAAAAATGCCCTATGGAGGAGTAATAGTTTTCTACAAACAAGATAATCATGAGTTAGAACTTTTAGTCCTGTAAATTGCAGATAGGGTGTTGAATATATTTGTTAAACCTCCCAAGAAAAATATTGCCGTAAAATTAATGGAAATCGGGCTGCATTTACTGACATATGAAAACTCCTGAGACAGGATACACCAGTTTGGTGTGAAAAAAGGAAAAAAGAAAAGAAAAACAGCACAGTAGTTCCTCATGGATATCAAGAGTGAGATCAAATTCCCTTACCACCCCAGCTATTGAAGGTCCAATCAATTCCTGCAACACTTGGCGCTACATGTTCAGTATCTTCTGATGTGGTATTTCTGATGACAAACTACATAGACAGAGGTATATAATTTTCTTGTAACTCCTGTGTGGTGTGGCAGTTAAAAGCAAATTCAATTTGAACTCCACAGAAAGGAAACAGAATCTCACAGTTGGACCAGTATCACGAAACCAAGAATCATTCATGCTCATCTCCACAACCCTGATATGTTTAGGTAAGAGGTTGCGTGCATTTTCCCACTGTTCAGCATAGATATGATTCTTATTAGGACAAAAGAGAAACAATCATGACATAACGAGAAAATTTATTTGGGCCTTCCAGTAACTGCAAACCTGAGCAGCACTAGCACAGACTGTTACTGGTTCGAATCTTGAGATAGCAGATGCTACATTGGCAAATACATGTTGACCATGGAATGCATTGTTTCGCCAGTTATCTGGACGTTCCTACATATCAAAAATAAAGCTATCAGCCCAGAGAAACCTAAATCTCTGCGTCTTCAGAAGAAAATACTACCTGAATATCATAAAAAAAGGGGCAGCCCGGTGCACTAAGCTCCCACTGTGCGCGGGGTCCAGGGAAGCCAAGAAAAATTGAGCCAAGAAAAAAGGAGGGAAAACAAAATAAAATTGGGAGAGAGTACTAATCGAACAGGGAAGAAGATGTGTTGTCTTTTAAGAGATTATAAAGAGACATGTCAAGATGTCAACCATACAGATGATGTCATAGAATGTCATTAAGATATGTGAAATCTGTAGTTCAGACTGCGAGATTGCTCACATTGCTTAAACTATTCAACCGGCCATACTCTACTAAGATGGAACTCCAATATAAAGTTTCAAAAGGAGACATCTGAGACTAAACGCAGCCAAAGACAACTTCAGCAGATAATCAGAAACGAGAGGATCATGAACAGTGATCCTACTTTGTTCTAGAAACCACATAAAGTATCTTCTCACTTGCAACAGAACAGATTAAAAAAAACACTTGTACAACGATCAAGAAAGGAAATGAATCATGTTCTTGAATGATATGCAAACTCACATGAAACAATGAGTTGCACCAAATCCCATGATCGTCCAATGATCCTAATTGGCACAGTACTTATTTTTGCAGCTACATATAGGCATGACGCTGAATTACACTGCTATATTTGATAAGCATAAAAGGACTCTCACTTGTTAATAACCTATTCTCTAGATGATTTGAAACACCTCCACCGCACCCGCACACTCACATAGTGCCAAACCAGGATTAGAGTCAATGGGTTTGGAGTGGGTGATATTATACACGTATATGTTTTATTTTATTTTATGCATTTATTTATTTCATTTTTATTAGTATTATTATTAATTATTATTGCATGTGCATAGAAGGTCTAAGCTGAAAGCAGTGGTTTCTGTTAAACCCCAGGCGTAGAGCTAGATCTGCCTCAGCATCCACACTCTAGATTAAATCTTGTTTTCTGGGTTTCCCGCACCTTGTTACCTGCTTTGGGGCTCGACTAATCCGGAATCGCGCCAGTAAGTCCCACTTTGGGAAATATAGCGCAAAGGCAACTTCATTAGATTTCAAGTCGAATATGAACTTCCAATTGAAAATTCATCAAATTCTCCTACATGAATAGACTAATTTGAGCTAAAAGGAAACTGTTCAGGTAAAACTTATCCACCTAAACGGAGGCAAACATCCATGATTAGCCATCATCATACACACAGCTAACTTACTTGCCCCCTAAAAATTTGAAAATAAATAAATAATAATAATAAGGCAAGCAAAATAGTAACATAAACAGCTAAAATTAGAGAGTACTAACAGGCCAGCCCATCCAACAATGAGAGTGGGATTCCCATTCAGCAGGCATACGGTATCCATTTTCAACTGGCGTCCCCTTCAGATCCATCTCTAACCTCTTCTTCTTCTTCTTCCTCTAAACACAAGCTTCACAATGTATGTGCTCTTTTCACATATATATGGAATCATGACACTGTTAAGATTCCTTTTTTAGTATTTTTCCAAAAGAAAAGATTCTTCAAATTATGTGTACCGTGGAATATTATCTTTTCCTCTTTGGGGAATTAAATTAAATATATTTAAAAAGAAGGGAATAATGTAGTTAAAATATTATATCAATATATTAATTATATTCGGTGTGGTTCAGCTTTTCTCCTTTCGATTTCGGTTTATTCGGTACGGTAATTTTGGTTTGTTCGGTTTCAACATTAATTGGTGCATAAAGCCATAAACTGTAATATTCTTAATTAAAGTACTCACAAATAGTGACGGATACAGAATTTTATGCAAGCGGGTTCAATCTTAGAAATACATAAGTTTAGTCGTAAAATAGTAGCTGTCAAGTGGGTTCAAATAAAATATTTATACAAAATTTATGCAACTTTAATCGTAATTTATACATATACACAGTATTATTTTTTGACGAAGCGGGTTCAGTTGAACCCGTGTTCCACCATGTGCGTCCGCCACTGCTCACAAATACAAAAATAAAAATGTTCTAAGCTCATGTGACTATCAACAAAAAATTGTCCAAAACCAGTATGTATCAACCCATAGAGAGAGAAAAAGTATATAGAGGAATAAATATAATTATTGAAAATATTTTGTTAATTGTTTAGAGCTAATTGCTGGAGTTAGAGAATACAACAAGGACTAATCCAACAAATGCAACTCAATATACGAGAAAAAAATCCTAAAATCGTAAAAGTATTACTTTAAGATGCTTGGCATCCTAAAGAAGAAGAATCAAAATCTGCATGCTACCTTGTTCCTCCATTTTTTTATAGAAGTACATGAGCTTTTATTGTCTTAACATGAGCCTCAACATGCATACCAAAAAAAAGTATTATGTAACTTAGTATATTATAATCAATAATATGTGAATTGTATAATTTATATATTTCGGTATCATTTTTTGTAAATACCAAATACCATACCTAACATCAACTATTTTAAAAAAAAAAAAAATTAAATCAAATAACATACCAAATACCAAATTATCGAATACCAAGTACCAAAATTTTCGATTTCGGTATGGTAATTCGGTATTTTCTAATTATGCACATCCCTACAATCAACACATATGATCTTTTGATTAATACTCCCTCTGATTCATAATAAGTGATTTTTTAATATTTGACTAAACTACCCTTAATTAAAATTTGCATATTATTAAATTGATATATTAGGATATGTAAATAATGATAAATTTTAAAAAAAAAAATTAATTCCTTCTTGATTATGTAAAAGGCCATTTATTTTAGATCACCAAAATGTCACTTGTGGACATAGTATATACTTTAATAAACTAGTTAAACTTGACAATTTTGTATCGCTTTCACATTACTTTGAAATTCTCAAGTGCTCCCGGATAATATTAAATATAATCGTGTTCACTTTAATTTTATTTATTTATTCATCATAAAGTGAAAGTTGGTTCATGATTTGACATGAAATGAGAAAAAGGTTAAATATTCAATTGTCTCGGTTTGTTTCTATTAATTTGGTTTTATAATTGATACTGTATTCATTGCTTTTTGTTTGGGGGTTTTGGGTTGGGGGATGGGGGGAGGCAGTCACCAACCAAAGATACCGTGGTTTTGGTTCAAAATTTTTAGGTTTGTTTTCAAACAAATATTATCGTGGTGAACATTTGAACTAGATATGTCAAGTAGACAACAACAATAACACGCCCGGTGTAGTCGTATAAGTGAGTATGCAAGTAGACTGAGTATCAAATTACATTTCGTGTATTGATTATCATAAAAGTATTATAAGAAAAATTAAATTATGGTGTATGTCTACTATTTCTCTATGATATTCTCAAATGCTTAATGACATTCAATGACATATTTCTATGCTTAATGACATATTCAATGACATATTTTTCTTCACTTTTCATGCATATATAAAGGTCTTGTAATAGATAAGAAAATACACACAATTGAAGAAGAAAATCTATTCCTTCTCTCTATCTCCATTTCTTGTTCATGTTTTACTAAGTTGCTTTTATTTCATAACACGTTATCAGCACGAGTCTCTACCAATTGAGATTATGTGCTTTAATCGAATTTTATCTTCTCTCAACCAGAGTTAGTCAAGTTTCTTTTCGGTCCAGTAAGCTTTACTTTTAAATTCTTATGTCAGCATATATTTGCTAATTCATGTCTAGCTTTGAGTTTACACTTATATGCAATATGACAACATGATAATCAAACCAAAATCTTAATCTGCATATATGTGTGACACTTAGTCTCAATTATTTTTTTATGCCTACATGGTTAGAAAATGAAAAGAATTCCTAACACTTGTGTTCCATATATATCTGATTAGAACACTGTTGTTTTCTTATATCAAAAGTAGCTTTAATGTTTAGTAAAACTTATTTGTGGATTGAGTAGGATAAGTAGAAAATTATTTTTTATTATTTTAATGATTCATGCTATTAAAATATAATAATAATAATAATAATACTCGAAACTATTTTATTTTAATAAGATAAAATATTAGTACAAGAAGTATGTACTACACCAAAATTTTCATTTGTGATAGTTCTTATCAAATTAATATGTTGAATCATTTCTATATGGAAAGCATATAGTAGTAGATAATAGACAGAGATTTGTCCCCTAATTTTTCTTTGATTCCCTGATTAACCTAAAGGTTCTGCTATATCTCTTTGTTTTTCTAGAGAGCATAATACTTAGTTTTCACAAAAATGTATGGTAACTAGTAGTACTATATTATTCTATTTGATACATCATTTTTCTTTAATATTTTGGTCATATCACTTTCATCTTGAAGTAAGCTTATTGCAGCAAAGACCACATGTGAATTTTTAATATTATTTTATATTTTTATATATCTGTTTGACACTAATTACTTAGCTGATTTGAGTAAACGAAAAGTCTATTGTTGACAATTATATCCAAATGACATTATGAAGAGTTTAACTCAAAATGTAAGCATTTCTTTCGTATTTGAAATTATTTTTGTCCTTTGCTATTAATGATATCAACTTCAATGAGTTCAAGTCGCAATGAACCATGAGGGTAAGACATTAGGATCAAGTCTTGATGCTCCATGATGATAAGAGTTGGGTTTGAGTCATAATTCATTATGGCCTAACATGCCTTTATATTGACAAGATATTAGGTTTGAGTCCCACTATACCATATTGATGATATAATAATGACTAAAGAAAAATAATATATTTTTCATGAAAAGACATGAATATTACCCCACTTGATTTGCTCTATTCTTGAAGTGAATGTGGTAGTAGCGCATAACAAGTCTAAATGAAGACAAGTAGTTGAATAATGAACGTGGGCGTTCCAAAGATCAAAATAATAATAATTATCACTATGATTGTAAAAGGAGAACAATAAGGGTTCTCAAAATAGTCCTTCAAAATGTGAAGGCAATGTTTACCATCAAATTGATATGAAAAATAATAAAGCACGGCGCTGATTATGATCCAAAAAGAATGTGACTTGTGATAAGCATTGAGAATGCATACTCATTCCTAAAGGTAAATGTGGCAATATATGATAAAAGTAATGAATAAAGACATGCAATACATGATTAGATGAATACCACACAACTCATCTATGAGGGAGGTTTGAGTGAAATAACGAGAATAAATATTATTTTGTGGTTACATGAATATGCCATTGGTCGCGTACATGTGATACGCCAAAAAATATTTTGGTGTGCCTTATAAAAGGTTATTAAAGGCAAAATTAAAGCAAGAAGTGATTTTGCTTATGATGATTTTAACCATGACAATTTATTAAGATATAAGTTTCTCCGTAAAGGAGACATTTACCATATGAATGGTGTGACAAAAGATCTTGTAGTATAAAAGTTGTTAAGAGCTCCGAAAAAATTAATTTGTTACTACCTGGATGAATAAAATTATTCACGACATTGATATTGTAAAGTCTCAAAAGAAATTTTTTGAGTTTCAAATGTATAAGTCAAAGTGGTTGGCATTTTGAGACTATAAATGAATAAAATATTGAATGTCTATATATTTCTATAATCATAACGGGTAAATATGAAAGATTACCCGATTTTCTTTCTATTTGTACTACACAAATATAAGCATGATGATGGAATCATATGTCACAAGTAAACTGGAGGTTTACTTAAACAAATATTAATTGGCATGACCGGTTGACCATCTCTGTTCAATTATGATGCGAAAAATTAATTGAGAATTACATTGGCATATATTGAAAAAATATAAGATTCTTCAAGAATTTTCCTGTGCTGCTTATTCTCGTGATATACCAGTTAAAGTTGGGATTGAATCCCTTGATTTCTGGAACGAATAAAAGGTGATAAATATATGGGCCCAGTCACCTTCCACGTGGACCGTTTACTATTTTTAATATATGCATCTATTCTATGGGCACATGTGCATTTGTTATCAACTTGCAGTTTGGCTTTTGCAATATTGATTGCTCAAATTATTAGAGCACGGTTCCAGAATATAAATTATGATGATTTATCTTGATAATACTGATTTAAATCCAAGTTGGTTTAGCAGAATTTGTAGGCCTCCAATTATATCTAAACCATTGGTTATGAGAACAAAACTGCCAAAATAAAATTTGGTATGTGATGTATTATTTAATATATAATAGCACTTGTACGCATCTCGCCAAGTTATGATAAGTTCTCCCTATCACAATCAGTTCAGGGTCATGAACCAAATAATTTTCATCTAGAAATATGAATGTGCTATATGATTTAATTGTTCCACCACAATGCACAAAGATGGATCCCCAAATAAGGCTAGGGATATGTGTTGGTGATACCAATAATAGGGGGAGAAAATGGGCAGCTGAAAAAGTAATGCATGTAATGAATTATTATGAGTACATCTAGATCCTCATACAACAAAATGTGAACTTGAAGTTCAAGTGATAATTCATTTGTAAAATATTGCCAGGCGTATTTGCTGACCCAAAGCTAAATATCATATTCGGCTGCTAATGTTCCAAATAAAATAAAGTTCATAATGAATAGAGTCTATGAGATGCGTGAAGCATAATAGACTAATCGGTTCCAAAGATAAAACTCCTTGAAGAAATAGAGGAGCAAATGTTCAAGATGGTCATAATAAGGAGGCAAGTGCTCCAGAAGAATACCACGACATAACACTTTATAAGACCTCGTGGGAGAGGCTCAAGTACCTGAAAATAATAAGATAAAGAGATCTCAATATGTTATGTCTTTATTGGGTAATAATAGAATCAATATAAAATAATCGTCGACGATATTGTTAATATAATATAGCGCCCAATATTATTAATATTGACGAGGATCTTGAGCTCAAATCTGTCATGAAATTTGGACAGATAAATGATTGGCCAAATGAAAAATACGCAATGAAAATTAATTTCACCTGAAAAATATAAAGTTGGACGGATAGTCCCAACACCTAAAAGTATAAAGCCAGTGGAGGTATAAATGTATTCTTGTGCGAAAAAAGGAAGAAGGTCAAGTCGATAGACATAAAGACGACTTGTATCACAAGAAGATTTGTAAATATCCTGGCATTGATTATATAGAGACATGTTCTCCTGTGGTGAATGTCGCCATTTCAGGTTTTAATCTAGCAATACAAGAAAAACATGATATGCGTGTAATGGAAATCATTGAAGGATTTAAATTGTTCTGAACCTTTATTAAGGTTTCCAAGAAATTTATTAAATAAAGCTTCAAAACTTCTTATACGGATTAAAACAATCAGGGCGCATGTGATATAATCGCCTGAGTGAGTACCTGTT
Organism: Nicotiana tabacum; assembly: GCF_000715075.1. Lineage (NCBI taxonomy): Eukaryota > Viridiplantae > Streptophyta > Magnoliopsida > Solanales > Solanaceae > Nicotiana > Nicotiana tabacum. The sequence continues at coordinate 125,038,482 of NC_134094.1, read as the reverse complement.
AAAAGAAGGGTACAAGAATGATTCAATTTGTCCTTGTGTCTTTATAAAAAGATCTGGATCTAAATTTGTTATAATCGCCGTGTATGTTGATGATTTAAATATCATTGGAACTCTTGGGGATCTTCCTAAAGCAGTAGACTGTTTAAAGAAAGAATTTGAAATGAAAGATCTTGGAAAGACAAAATTTTATCCTGGTCTACAAATTGAGTATATGAAAGATAGAATTTGTGTCATCAATCAGCGTACACTAAAAAGATTTTAAAGAGATTCTATATGGATAAAGCACATCCATTGAGTACCCCGATGGTTGTGAGATCACTCGATATAAATAAAGATCCATTCCAACCTCATGAAAATAATGAAGAGTTTCTTGGTGTTGACGTACCATATCTTAGTGCAATTAGTGCGCTAATGTATCTTGTTAACACTACAAGGCCTGGCATAACTTTTTCAGTTAATGTCTTAGCAAGATATAGCTCTGCTCCTACAAGGAGACATTGAAATGGAATCAAACACATATTGCGGTATCTAAAAGGGACTACCGATATGGGCTTATTTTATAGCAATGATTGCAATACCGATCTTGTTGGTTATGCCGATGCTGGGTATTTATCTGACCCACACATGGCTCGATCTCAAACAGGCTATGTATTTACATATGGAGGCACTGCCATATCTTGGCGATCGAATAAGCAATCAATCGTGGCTACTTCATCTAATCATGCTGAGATAATTGCTATTCATAAAGCAAGTCGAGAATGTGTATGGTTGAGGTCTATAATACATCTTATTCAAGACAAATGTAGTTTGAAGTGTGACAAACTACCCACAATATTATTTGAAGACAATGCAGCATGCATAGCCCAATTGAAGGGAGGATTCAAAAAAGGGGACAGGACAAAGCAAATTTCACCAAAGTTTTTTTTTCACACATGATCTTCAAAAGAATGGTGATATCAATGTGTAACAGATCCGTTCAAGTGATAATATGGCTGATCTGTTCACCAAATCTCTACCGACGTCAACCTTCAAGAAACTAGTATACAAGATTGGGAAGCGAAGACTCAAGGATGTGAATTGATGCTCTCATCAGGGGGAGTTAATACGCGTTGTACTCTTTTTCCCTTACAAGGTTTTGTCCCACTGGGTTTTCCTTTCAAGGTTTTTAATGAGGCAACCAAAAGACGTATTTCTAAACATGTGTACTCTTTTTCCTTCACTAGAATCTTTTTCCCATATGGTTTTTTTCCTAATAAGGTTTTAACGAGACACATTATCTATGGACATCCAAGGGGGAATGTTATAAGAAAAATCAAATTATGGTGGATGTCTACTCTTTCTCCATGATCTTCTCAAATGCTTAATGACATTCAATAACATATTTCTATACTTAATGACATATTCAATGACATTTTTCACTTTTCATGCCTATATAAAGGCCTTGTAATAGATAAGAAAATACACACAATTGAAGAAGAAAATATCTTCATTCTCTCTATCTCCATTTCTTATTCATATTTTACTAAATTGCTTTTATTTCACAACAAGAAGCACTTATATAGTTACATAATTACATTTGACACACTGGTGCCATGCAACCAATAAGGGGGAAAAAAAAATCATATACATGCAACAAATAGGCTCATTTTTACAAAATAATACAGATCTGTGGCAATAAATTTGCTATGTTATAAAGCGGAATCTCCGATATAAAGTCACGTCAAACGAGTTGCTGTGTTATATTACTCCCTACTCTTTCTTTTTCTTTCAACAATATGATAGACGTCTACCCTTTTGCTTTGTAATTTCACTTGTATTCTCCTTGATTCTACCAATTTCATATGCTTGCTGGATCTTCCACGTACAAAAGTCAGAATAAATAAATAAATAACCAGCGTTAGATAGAGGGACTATAATATTGTCACACTGCTACTGTATCCATTGCGCAATAATTAACCACGAGCCTGCAACAAGTCACACACAAAATGGAGAATACTTGGATATGAATAAATAGCAGCACCTTTGGACGACATTACAGAATCTAGACGCAAAGTTAAGAAAAGGCGCAGCTCAGCTTCAAAAGATTAAATACTAGATTCGTTACAAAAGCTGAGTACAGGAGAAATAGGTACAAACTTCAATATCATAATGTTGATAATCAGAACATCGAGGATGCCATTTCACCGACTTCTGATACAACTTGATCATAATCAGCTTTCAGTTTCTCTTGATCATCCTGGCTAAGTCCCCCCTTGGCAGGTTTTGTTTGTACCAAAACGCAGCAAGTTGGCCGCTTGGTGGCTCCGGCATTTGCTAGATCCTAAAACAGAGTTGACGAGTTTTTACTATCATGACCATGTAACACATGAAGTTTGTACAGAACGTAGTGCATGGCATAGACAACAAAAGCAATGAGAGAACACATCACAACATCTTTGCAATATTTTGATAAACTACACTCATGACCAACGCACAACAAGACTCAGCGTTCTGATTTCTGATAGCACCACAACGTTATTGAGTTTGAGACAGTAAATAAATTTTAACAGATCCTACAACTTTAAAAATGCAATAGAAGTGTAATGCTTCCAGAGAAGAATGTGCAGAATCAAAAGGGGCTTATGACATGAAACAATGAAAGATGTGATATACAATCTTGATTCCTCTGATAAAAATGAAAAGGATTACACAAGCACTGTAGTACGGTCAGTGTAATGTCACAGGTTCAAAGCCAAAGGAAGTCATGAACTGTAACTAGTGAAAGAACAGACAAGATAACAACATATTAATATATGACATAAAAGCCTGAAAAGTCCAGCTTACTTCTTTTGAGGAGACATAGACATATGGTATCTCAGCTTCTTCACACAGGATTGGAACATGGGTGATGACATCTATAGGAGATATATTTCCAGCTATGACACACACTCTACATCACCAGAAACAAATGGAGGATGAGAGATATAGAAACTCTGTAAACACCAACAATATATGCTGTTCGTAAATTTGTATACAAATGACAAATACAAGGTTCATATAGCATCAGTGTTAGTCTGGTATCATGAGTGAAAACCATGCAAACAATATTCATGTCAAAGTAACTAAATTACAATATAAAGAGAAAAAATTTAGTGTTGAGAAAAGCTAGCCTGCTATATCATGCTGTGATTAGACAATGTCAATGTAAAAGCACATCACAGCAATAAACCCAACAGTCCAACTCTTTACTCCAACCCAGTCACCTTCAAAATGCAGTTAACTCCTAAAGTAAAGTCTATTCCATCAATTTTAATATCTATGCTGTCCGGAAGAACAGCACAGATAGGCAAATTAAATACTATAATTATCTGGAGCCTGGACAAGAAAAGGTGGAGAAGAAAAGTTGTGTTTGGTACGACAAAAGTCACTTTTCAGAAAAATACTTTTCACAGGAAGTCATTTTCTGGTGTTTGACAATAAGAAAATTTTCAATGTGGAGAAAATGACTTCTCTCACTTACGAGCAATAATCATTTTCCACAACGATCTTAACTTAACTTCATATAACAGTTGAACATTATGAATAATCTTAACACTCAAAAATCAAATCAAAACACTCTCTAATTGCTAATATTAATATTCTTTCATATATATTTTTCCTGAAAAATATTTTCAGCTCACTAACAAAACATAGAAAAATGACGTTGTCATGCCAAGAACACTCAAAGAGGCTGAGATAACCTCCTCGGATTATAATAGCCTAAACTCTATGTCATTCCCATTCTTCTCCAGTAATGTTTGGTTAAGTAGTGAACCAACTTGAAGTTGTACATATATCCCAATATACTTTATAACAAATATTTCCCAGTCTAGACTAATGTATAGGATCTACAAATGTAACTAAAGATTATAAAAGGATGCATTAAGCCAGAAATAACCCCTGAAATTATACAACTATAGTATGTGTACTGAGAAACAACAAATAAGAGAATAAATTCTTCAATTCACATTTCTCCAAGCTTATAACTTAAGAGTAAAGATGTCCATCAGTGTGACATCTAAAAACAAACCTAAGCCATTAAACAAAAGAGCACATAACTATAAACACGAAATATAACACATAATACCCATCAATATACAAATAAAACCTTAAAATGAAATAAACCACCCAAAAAAATTGACTAACCCTTTTTGACCGCGTCGAATACTCTTTACCACCTCTTTAACGCCCCTCTTCAAACACTTTTTCTCCGCAGCTGAACACAAATAAGGGTAAATCAATCAACCAACTACAAGTCTACAACTCAATATCAACCTTATTGGTACGGAAACTAAAATGAGTGTAAAAAAAAGTAAAATAACACTCTTCCACGCCATTACTAATGGATGAATCGAACTATTTAAGAAGTACAAAGGATACCTCGGCGAACAAGTTTGAAGATACGTTTGTTGAGTTTTTTTCCAGCAAGGGGCTTGGCAATAGGGGCTAAGGCCAACAGCTTCTTCTTCTCCTTTTGTGCACTTTTCTCTACTTCGCTATCGCTACCCATTTCTACAGAAGCTACTGGTCTCTTGTTTTTTGTGGTAGGGAAAAGAAGAGAGAGTAGGGTTTATGAGGAAGATGAATTGGTTACTTGACTTCTAGGGTTTAAGGTCTTGAGTTCTCGGCCCCATGACTTTGGGCCTGTCTGTGTTTGGGCCTCATTGAAACCCAAGTAAAGTGACACTATATAATCGCTCTAAAAATAATAGCCGAAAAATATAATATATTTTTTTTGTATATATACACTTTGTATGATAAATACAAAATTATGCAAATTTTATACTGGTTACCAAATGTAAATAGTTTTTGGTGCGGGCCAAAAGTAAAAAAAGCCCTTTTGTTTTTGAGACACTGTATAGCCGTTCTCAAAATTAATAGCCGAAAAATATATATATTTATGTATTTATATACAAAAAATATATAAAAATTATATACTTTTACAACTACAGAATATAAATAATTTTGACCGCGGACTAAAAGTGATATTTGCCCTTTCATTTTCCAATTGGTACGGACTTAACTACACTATCAGTAAAGAATGTTAACTAATAATGTAATTCAAAATTATACTAACAAGTTACGTATTCGTTATCAAGCTTGATGATATGAGCGATTACAATCAACCTCATCTATAACAACTATCTTCTATAATAACATTTTACTATAATAACTATATCTTTTAGAATCAATTTTTCATATTTTAAGGTTAGACTTAGAACTTTTGAATGTTCAAGTAAGTTTTATAGCCATTAATATTAGTAACTCAAATAATGCTAACAAAAGCTCAAACCAAAATTAGATCAATACATAGCTAGCAAAAGTTCAATTCAATATAAGAAATGACAATGTATTAAATATCTATTTTTTATTTTGTAATAATTTAGATAAAAATGCATAACCTATTTTTATTTTTTCTTTAGCGTTTAGTCATATAATTAATATTCCCTTATTAGTCTACTTATTTTAGCATGACTTAGTACTTTTAGATTATATTTATTCTTATTATGACTTTTTAATTAGCAATATTTATATTACGTGATTTTATTGTCTTTATTGTTGAACATTTTAGGATAATGCCATGACACATCTCATACTATTTTGTATTATTTTCTAAAAAAAAACACTTCATATAGTTGTATCTTATTAGGATTAAAGAAATATTTGGAGCACAAGTTATATATTTTGTGCTACGAAGATTTAGCGGAAAAACCCGAAAACCCCCGAAAAACCCGAAAACCCGAGAAAGTCCAAAATTGAAAAACCCGAGTTTTATTGGTTTGATTTGGTCTTTAGATTTAATAACCCGACACAATTGATTTGATTTGGTAATTGAAAAACCCGAACCAACCTGACATATGTACGCCCCTAATTATATGATAAAAAGTTTATTTATGTTCGACTTCACTTCAACAATATAATAAGTTCGTTCTACTCAACACATATCTACTTATGAAGAATGACTTGCTTTGGAATAAATATTTATCATATCCTAGTATAATTGCAACTACAACTCGTCATTTGACATTACAAAAATCCAGCTCTCATTTTATCTTTATATGTTTGCGTTGAATGATACAACAGTAAATGACAAGAGAATATAGCAAATAATTTATGATTAAGCTGAACAATTATTCTTTTCTAATCAAGTTAGCTCTAGAGTCATAGAGCAAACTCAAATGGATTTAAGCTACGGATCAAGTTAAAAACAATAGTACTATTTGGGTTGTTATTTCTTTTTAGCCCTTTTCTTTTTTGCTATTTGTTATTGTTTTTTTCTTATTTTTTACAACTAAATGTGAGTAAAATAGCCATGTGACTATTCTGTTCATAGGAAATCAAGCCACTGCCAAATTCTAGAATTCTATACTCAAAAGGCTATAATTTAGTGTTCAAGCTGTTATTTAGGAAACATTATATTTATTTATACCATTTTGTTTTATTTATATTTGTTTGAGATCAATCGTGTTGTTTTTAATATAGTAAGATAAGAGCGCGTTTGGATTAGCCGGAAAAAAGTAGCTTTTAAGCACAATCTATTTGCTATTCTATTTTTTTTTCTAACAACTAAACCACGGCAAATAGCGCTGTCGCTATTTTGTTCTGAGCAAATTAGCTGCCAAATTTAGAAACTATATTCATAAGGTTGCTAATAGAATTCGAGGGTCCACCAAACTATATAGAGAACCAGGTTCTCTATTAGTTTTCATAGATTACGTACACACAGCAGTAAGTAAATGACATTGAGAGTTTTTACGTGGAAAATTCCCAGCCCACGGGATTTAAAATCACGACCTACCCTTGTAGGATTTCAACTTCACTACTGAGCAAACTTTTAGATTACAACCTATTGTAACCTAGAAATTAACTTCTTAATCCCTCACTAACTTGTAACAATCCTATTACAAGTCACTTTGTAATACATCTATTACAAAGACTTTACAACTCGACTAACTCAAGTCAAGACACAAACGCAAGGGTTTATGATTTACAAAGAGTTCCCTACACAATGCTTCTAAGTAAGCTAAGTAGGAATTGCAAGTAAGAACTTTGACAAAGGTACAACTCAACTAAGGACATATAATAACTTGATATAGGGAACTGGTTTTGTAGCAGTGCTGTTCTTTGTTCTTGATGCACTTGAGAATCATTTTCTGGATGATCAATCACTATAGGAGTGCTCAGTAAATTATCTAAGTGTTCAAGTGATGTTTTGCCTTTGGTTTAATGTTAATATAACATTGATGACATCACTTGATTGATATAAGCAACTTGGGTACAAGATCCTTCCCAATAGAGTTGACTGCTACACTGTGTTGTACTGTTGCGTGTGCAGGCAGCCACTTTTCAGCTGTTGGAGGGTTGACTGGTACGATCACCAGGGGAACTGATGGACATCAGTTCCCCTTGTAGATTCTTTAGCTTCTGAAAGACTGACGAACCTTCAAGTTGAAGTCTGGTTATTTCCACATGCTTGAGAATATGTATCAGTTTCCTTATCTGGTTCTTGACATTAAGTTTATTAGATCATCAAAACATACAACGAGGTACTTATAACTTATCAATTTTTCCCCTTTTAATGATGGCAAACTTATAATTGAAATGCCCACGAAGAACCACCAGAAATGGCAATGCTTAACCTTGAATTCCCCCTGAAAAATCTGTGTTCCCCCTCAATCAATGCACATCATTTATTCAATTATGTATATTCTTCCCTCTTTTGACATCATAAAAAGAAGAAAATCAAGTAAAAGCAAAAAGAAGTCCAGCGTGGTTAACTCAGGCCACATGTGTGCACACAAACATAATAGAAGACAGAGACATAAGAGCAATGTATACACAGCAAAAAGGGAAAAACTTTCATTAAGCAATTTGGAATTTACGACAGGAGTAGTTTCAATGTTGCCAGCAACCATCCACAATTCAAAACAAAAAAAAAACAAGTACCAACCACAAAACATCATCAGAAAATTCATAAAAAAAACTGACACTTAAAACTTGACACTGGAGGGGACATTGTTTAGGGAGCACTTGAGGAAGAGGGCTTAGAGGAGGGGGGCAAGGGTTTTGAGGACTAGATCCATTCGAGCATTCGCCGACAATTGCTCATTGAGCAGTCTTTATTTCAGGTCCTCCACTTGTTTCTTGAGCTCAGCATTCTCCTTAGTCAGACGGGCAACCTCTGAACTTTGAGAACTACTGGAACCAGGTGCCTCCTGAAGCTGACTGAGCTGACCTTCAAGAATAGCATTCCTTGCTTTTAACTTCTTGATCTCCTCCGTAGCACTGTTCTGAGCGTTGATCAACTGAGAAATGGTAGAAGTGCTTCCAACTCCTCCAACCTTATCAATGCACTCACATTCTTCGAGAGTGGTCTTGGAGAAAGTTTGCTTCCTAGTGCCCACTTTAGCTTGTCCTAGAGGGACCTTGAAGAACTCAAAAACCTTGGTGAGAAGGAACCCATAAGGCAGCCCATGGTTACCATCTTTGAACTCTGCCACTTTTTCATATGTTCAATCATAATCCCAGGCAGATTAATGGTAGTAAAGCCATCCAACGCTTCCATGAGAACCAGGTCGGCTCTGGAGGTAATGGATCTTCTCTCAGCACGGGGAAGCAACACTTTGTTCACCATCTCAAACAATAATTGGTACACTAAAAGGAGAGCCTTCTAGTGCATCTGTTCCCCCTGTTAGATTGTCATGTCTTTAGCAATAGCATTTCTGAAGTTGGAAGAGCAGGATCCTTGGATTGATGACAACCCTTCAGCAGGCACATCTAGAATCGACCCCAACAAAGCAAAGTTCATCTCAATGTCAACCCCATTCACCAGTACGCAGATGTGATCATCCTCAACTTTGAAGAAGTCGGCATAGAAGCTCCGTACTTACTCCTCATACACTTTTGGAACATCACTTGTAAACAAGTGTGTCCATTATTAGAATTCACAGATTTCAACCAATTGTCGTATCCCGGCCAGCTCCAAAATGTCAGGGGCAAATGTACGGCTCCATAGTACCTTCTGATTCCTTAATTTTTCTTTCCCAGCACTCTCGGATTCATCAACTTTGGCCTTCTTGGAGGAACCAGGTTCCTCTTCGACATTAACTTTCCTTTTCACAGACTTGCGAGAAGTTTTTCCCTTCTCAACGGACTTTGCAGACACTATTTTCTCAGACACATTTTCACCAGAATCTTCCATCACCTTGTTACCAGATTTTTCACCACCTTCTTCCACTATCTTGTCCCCATATTCTTCCACCAAATTTTCACAGAGATAACACCATCACTCTTGTTTGGACTCTCAATACTCACAGAAGATTTCTTTTAGACTTAGAGAGAGAATGCTTTTGTGAGTGCTTATGAGTCAAGGAACCAGGTTCCTCGTCCACTTCATCATCCACAATGACAACATGCACTACTTTCTCATGCATAACCTTCCCATCCTTTACCAATTGCCTCCTCCTTTGACTGACTTGACTTTTCTTAAGAGCAGACTCAAGAGCCTCTTTCTTTTGCAACCTTGTAGTGGGTCACTTAGGAGTTGGCTCTAGAGTAGCAACTGGTCTACGCCTAGCCCGGATAAAGCTAGCAATAGCTATATCATCGAAATCCTCTTCAGTATCCCCATTCTCTTCACCAGATACAGATCTTATCTCAGGCATCACCACAGATAAAGGCTCATCATAAAAATGAGGAGAGGGAGCAGGATCAATACTGACGTGGGGCTCTTGAGAGAACCCCTGAGTTAGATCCTCCGAGGAGGGATCAGGTCCTTCATTAGGTACCGCAGTAGTATTGTTATGTGCCGATTGTTCAACAAGCACAAGCTCTCTACCTTCTACCAATGTCTTAGACACTTCCCCCTGAGGCTCAGACCCATCCTCACCTCCTTCGATAATAACCCCTTCAGACACTATAGATAGCATAATTTCTATTTCTTCTTTCTCTTGTAACTCCATGGAAAACGCAGGAGAAGGAAGAGTGTTACATGTGGACTCAAGAATAGGAACTGTCTTTGTTGATTCAGCATTCTCAGGACCAGCATTTTGGTCTGCATTTGAGCCTTTTTCCATAGGAAGACTGGAGATTTCCTGATTTTCCTCTTCGTCAAATGTACCCTTTTCACCAGGTTTTTCCGGCGAGGCAAGAGAAGAGCTCGTAGCCACAAACTTTTTAGGAGTCGAGGTTTTGCGGCTCCGATGAGAACCAGAACTCGATTGGGTAGGAGAGGAGACTGAGTGTGGTGGTGACTCTGTCCTAGGGTTTTGGTTAGTTGTGGTGTTGAGTGAGGAGTCTAACATCGGTGTTTTAACTGGTGGGGACTCAATGGGGGTGTAACTTGGAACACCCGAGGTTTCTTGATTTTCAGTCATGGTGAGAAGTGATGAGTTGAAGAGGAGGGATTGGTAGTTTGAAGAGATAAAGAAGAAAGAAAATTTTGAAGTTTGATGTGAGGAGTTGTGACAGTGATGGATGTATTTAAGATGGATGAGGGATCGGTTAAGAAAATGTGGCAGTTTTGGGAGTCGAGTCGATTACCAATGGGTGAGACGTTTGGGTTCAAAAGATGCAAAGAAAAGAAACTGACACACTGATGATGTGGCACTATTTTATCAGTTCAAAATTATTCATGAGAGAACACAGAAACTACTAACCTGTGTCAGGAGAAGGTTCCCTGACGGTTTTTGCAAGTGTAAGCTTTACCCTTTTTACCAGCATGCACTGCATCAACTGCTCTGTAATCATCATGCATGTCTACCTGTAATAGTATAGAGATGAGTTAGACTTTGCCAGAAGACACTTTTTAGCTAATGTTACCTGTACATTTCTTTCATAGCCAATCATTGAGGGACCAGGTTCTCAGTTGGGTTTTATCAACCCCAATGCCAGGTGATTTCTTTCAAAATGTCCCCTGCTCAAGGCTTTGGTGAATATGTCTGTAAACTGATCTTCTGTACTGCAGAATTTCATACAGATGAGCCCTTTTTCATCATTGTCTCTGAGGAAGTGGTGACGCATATCAATGTGCTTGGTTCTCTTATGTTGGACTGGATTTTTGGCCATGTTGAGTGCACTTGTATTGTCGCACAGGAGGGGCACGCAGTCAGAGAACACTCCCAAGTCTTTCAACTGCTGTTTGATCCACAACAATTGAGCATAACAAGAAGCAACTGCTACATATTCCGCTTCTGCATTTGAGAGTGCCACCGAGTTTTGCTTCCTTATACCCCATGAGATTAGACACAAACCCAGAAAATGTGCCATTCCAGACGTGTTTTTCTTGTCCACCAGATATCCTACATAATCAGCATCAGCATACCCAACAAGATCAAAGTTGTCTCCTGAGGTATAGTAGAGAACTAGGTCATGCGTTCCTTTGAGATATCTCAATATTCTTTTGGAAGCCTTCAAATGAGATTCCTTTGGATTAGATTGAAACCTTGCACAGAGACCTACGCTAAACACAATGTTTGGTCTGCTTGCAGTGAGACACAAGAGTGACCCTATAATGCCTCTATACATGGTCTGATTTACAGAGGAACCAAGTTCATCCATGTCTAGACGGGTAGCTGTGGCAATAGGAGTGTCAGTAACTTTTGATGCTTCCATGTCGAATTTTTTCAGCAGCTCTTTGATGTACTTTTGCTGACTTATCAATGTTCCATTTTGAGATTGCTTCACCTGAAGTCCCAGGAAGAAATTTAATTCTCCCATCATGCTCATCTCAAACTCACTCCCTATGAGTTTTGCAAATTCTTCACACAGAGAGTCGATTGTGGCTCCAAAGATGATATCATTAACATATACTTACACAATGAGCAGGTTCCTCCCTCGTTTCTTCAAAAAAAGAGTGTTGTCAATTTTCTCTCTTGTAAAGCCATTTTCTAGAAGAAATTTTGACAACCTTTCATACCAAGCCCGGGGAGCCTGCTTTAGCCCATATAGTGCCTTGTCCAGTTTGAACACGTGCTCAAGATGCTCGTGATTCTCAAATCCAGGTAGCTGCTTGACATAAACTTCTTCTTTTAGGAAGCCATTCAGAAATGCACTTTTGACATCCATTTGGAATAATGTGAACTCCATATGAGATGCATAGGCAATAAGAATTCTGATAGCTTCCATTCGAGCAACTGAAGCAAAAGTTTTATCATAGTCAATACATTCTTCCTGATTGTAGCCTTGAACTACAAGTCTTGCCTTGTTTCTTATTGTATTTCCAAACTCATCAAGTTTATTCCTGAATACCCACCTGGTTCCTATGATAGTTCGATTTGCAGGTCGAGGAACCAGACGCCATACCCTGTTCCTTTCAAATTGATGCAGCTCCTCTTGCATGGCTGTGATCCAGTCTGTATCTTTCAATGCTTCTTTGATATTTTTCGGCTCTATTTGAGAAAGAAAGGCTGAGAAGGCAAGTGAGTTTCTAGCTTTTGACCTGGTTTGAATTCCTGAGTCAAGAGGAGTGATTATGTTGTCAAAAGGGTGTGAACTTTTGTGCTTCCAATTTGGCACCTGAGCCTCATTGGTAGAAGACCCAGGTATGTCTGACTGAGGTTCTTGGTTGCTTCTTATTTCTACAAGTGGAGTACCTTAGACTGCATCGTCAACTCTATTTTCAACTTCAGTTGTTGTGATTGTGGGACCAGGTTCTTCTCTAATGGATGGAGATGTAGTTACATCATCTTCATTGGATTCCTTGACATGACTCATCATGTCTGCCTTTCCATTTGCCATATCAATGACTTCACCTGAAACAGATAAAGGATCCCTATCTTGATCATCATGTTTGTCCTTCTCACATGAGAGGTAAGATTCATCAAAGATCACATGTATACTCTCCTCAACACATTGAGTTCTTTTGTTGTATACTTTGTAAGCTTTGCTTTGGGACGAGTATCCCAGAAAGATTCCTTCATCACTTTTGGCATCAAATTTTCCAAGCGCTTTCTTGCCATTGTTGAGAATAAAACATTTGCAGCCGAATGTCCTCAAATGCGTCAGCTTGGGCTTTCTTCCATTCAGCAACTCATAAGGTGTTTTGTTTAGAAGGGACATGATCATGCACCTGTTTATCAAGTAGCATGCATTGTTGACTGCTTCTGCCCAGAATTTTTTTGCAATGCCACTGTCAATTAGCATTGTCCTTACCATATCTTGAAGAGTCATGTTCTTCTTCTCTACAACACCATTTTGTTATGGTGTTCTTGGAGCTGAGAAATTATGAGTAATGCCATTTTCGACACAGAATTCATCGAATCTGGCATTATCAAATTCTGTCCCATGGTCAGATATGATGCAAGCTACATTACTTCCCATCTTCACTTGGATCTTCTTGACAAAAGCAACAAATACTTGGAAGGTTTCATCCTTGGTTCTGAGAAACAGGGTCCAAGTAAATCTGGAGTAGTCGTCTACTATCACAAAGATATATCTTTTTCCTCCTCTGCTTGGCACCCTCATAGGTCTATGTAGATCCATATGAAGAAGATCAAGTGGCCTTGAGGTGCTAACTTCCTTTTTGGGCTTGAATGAGGATCTGACATGCTTTCCTTTTGCACACGCATCACACACCTTGTGTTCCTTGAAGTTTGACTTGGGCAGACCACGAACCAGGTCCTTCTAGACTAGTTTGTTCAGTAGTGAAAAGCTTGCATGCCCAAGCCTTCTATGCCATCATCACCAACAACTCTTAGACATATGAGATCACCACTCCGCAGGGACTCAAAATCAGCAACATAGATGTTCTTGTATCTCTTGGCCACTAACACTACTTCACCAGTCACAAGATTTGTGACTGTGCATATTTTTGACACAAATTCCACTTGTTTCCCTTGTCACATATCTGAGAGACACTCAACAGGCTGTACTTCAGACCATTGACATAGTTCACATTTTCAATGGAGTGAAAGAGTGACTTGCCAATCCTTCCAACTCCCAGAATGTATCCTTTTTTGCCATTTCCAAAGGATACACTCCCTCCTTGCAGGGCCTTCAGTGAAAGAAAATCGACTGTGTTTCCAGTCATGTGCTTTGAGCAACCATTATCCATGTACCATTGTTGGCTGCTCCCCTTCACTGCTCCATGCATAAGGAAGTCAAGGGTTAGATTTAGGAACCCAAATAAGTTTGGGTCCCTTGTAGTGAGGAAAAAGGTGAATGAGAGTTCTTTTAGTCGAGGAAGGCATTATTTATTTTCTATATGAGGGACCAGGTGCTCTAGCAGTAGTTACTTTCTTAGCAAAAACTTTATTTTTCTGTTGAGACTGAACCCTAGCCTTGCAGTTTTCCTTAAGGTGCCCATTGTTACCACAGTGAGTACACAACAAATTATCGGGTATAGTAACATACTTGCTATGAGGGTTGTAGGGAGTCTTTTCCCTTTGAAACCCAATTCCCTGCATGTTTTCCCCATTGTTTATGTACATGGCAGTGATAGCATCAGAGGACCAGGTCCATTTGAGTGATTTTTCAAGATCACTCTTGACTCTTCCTAGTTCTTCCTGAAGTTGTTTGTTCTTTTCAAGTTTAATATACAGTCTAGACTTCACTGTCTTCATCTCATCTTCAAGCCTAAGATGTGTTTCATTAGCAACTTCCTTACCTTTGTGAAGAGTCTCATGCCTACCCTCTCCTTTCACTTCCTTAATTGTGTCATTCAGATCAACTACCACTGCTAGTAGGTCATCTCTCTCAAGCTCAGTGTTAGCAACTCTTTTGGTCAAGACATATTTTTATTTTTCAACACTCTCAATGGTTTCCTTCAAATCAACCACCACTACTACTAGATCATCTCTCTCAAGTTCTAAGTTAGCAACTTTTTCAATTAAAACTTCTTTCTCTTTCTTAGCACACTCAATAATCTCTTTTAAATCAACCACAACAACCACTAGATCATCTCTTTCATGTTCTACATTTGTAATTTTTTCAGTTAGGGCATCTTTTTCTTCTTTCAAACTCTCAATAGTTTCTTTTAAATCTACCACAACGACTACTAGGTCATCTTTAAATTGTTCTGCTTCTCCTAATTCCACAATTAGAAAAGAATTCAATGATGCCGACCGAAAAGCCATAGAAAATAATTTTCGTGCAAAGAAAATTCTCGTTTGTGGCATTGGTCCTGATGAATACAACAGGATATCGGCTGCCAGTCAGCTAAAGAAATCTGGGAAGCTCTCCAGACAGTTCACGAAGGAACAACACAGGTCAAGCAATCCAATATCGACATGCTCACAACTGAATACGAGCTCTTCAGGATGAAGGGTGATGAATCTATCCAAGACATGCATACTCGCTTCACATCTATCATTAACGAGCTTCACTCTCCTGGAGAAATTATTCCAAGAAACAAACTTGTCAGGAAAATACTTAGTGTGCTGCCCAGTTCCTGAGAAAGCAAAGTGAACGCTATCACAGAGGCAAAGGACTTGCAGAAGCTGACCATTGATGAACTTGTTGGCAATCTGAAAACGTATGAAATGAAGAAAAAGAAGGACAATGAAAAAAAAGAGCCCAAAAGAGAGAAGAACCCGGTCCTCAAGACAAACAACAATGATTCAAGTGGTGAGGATGGTGATATAGCTTACTTGACAAAAAGATTTCAGAAAATGGTTCGCATAAATGGAGGCATTCCAAAAAGGGACAGTTCTAGCAAGCCAAAAAATTATGACCTATGTCATAAATGTGGCAAGCAAAGACACTTCATCAAGGATTGTCCCTCCTAAAGCAAGATCAATTCAAGCACAACACAGACAAAGTAGCCAAGAGGAACCCGGTTCCTGATAAACGCTTCAAGAGAAAGAATATCGCTGACAATGTTGTAAAGCAAGCTCTTGCTACATGGGGAGACTCCTCAAGCGAACCTGAAGAAGATAATGATCATGGTGACAGTTCAATGATAGTAGTAAAAAGTGAAGCAACTGAGTATGACTCTATTTTTGCCTTGATGGCTCAGTCTGATGATGATGAAGATGACGACGATGGTGATGAGGTAAATTTTTTGGATGTTCAGAGAAATCTGAAATCTTATTCTCCTAAAAAACTCATGTCTTTGGTAAATGTTTTAATTGATGCATACCACAGTCTTATAAATGATAAAAATACTGTTTTGGGAATCGTTACAGCAGGGTCGCCACTGGTTTTTGTGGGAACGAAGGTTCCATCACAGATGACGTCCCAAAGCTCGAAATCTTCAGCCATGATGAAGTCGTGCATCCTAGTCTTCCACCATCTATAATACTGGCCATTGAACCTTGGTGGCATGTAGGTAGACTGACCTTCTTCAAAGTTTGGTGGGGCAGCCATGAGGATCCTTTCTAGGTGTTAGCCTGATAGAAAGAACCCGCTTTGATACCAATTAATAAAATTTGAGGGTCCACCAAACTATATAGAGAACCATGTTCTCTATTAGTTTCCACAGATTACGCACACACAACAGTAAGTAAATGACACTGAGAGTTTTTACGTGGAAAATTCCCAGATCACGGGATTAAAAACCACGACCTACCCTTGTAGGATTTCAACTTCACTACTGAGCAAACTTTTAGATTACAACCTATTGTAACCTAGGAATTAACTTCTTAATCCCTCACTAACTTGTAACAATCATATTACAAGCAGCTTTGTAATACCTCTATTATAAAGACTTTACAACTCGATTAAATCAAGTCAAGACACAAACGCAAGGGTTTATGATTTACAAAGAGTTCCCTATACAATGCTTCTAAGTAAGCTAAGTAGGAATTACAAGTAAGAACTTTGACAAAGGTACAACTCAACTAAGGACATATAATAACTTGATATGGGGAACTGGTCTGTAGCAGTGTTGTTCTTTATTCTTGATGCACTTGAGAATCATTTTCTGGATGATCAATCACTATGGGAGTGCTCAGTAAATTCTCTAAGTGTTCAAGTAATGTTTTGTCTTTGGTTTAATGTTAATATAACATTGATGGCATCACTTGAATGATGTAAGCAACTTGGGTACAAGATCCTTCCCAATGGAGTTGACTGTTGCACTGTATTGTACTGTTGCGTGTGTAAGCAGCCACTTTCCAGTTGTTGGAGGGTTGACTGGTACGATCACCAAGGGAACTGATGTTCATTTTTTCCCTTTGTTGATTCTTTAGCTTCTGAAAGACTGACGAATCTCTCAAGCTGAAGTCTGGTTATTTCCACATGCTTGAAAATATGTATCAGTTTCCTTATCTGGTTCTTGACATTAACTTTGTTAGATCATCAAAATACACAATAAAGTACTTATAGCCTATCAGCTGCAAATTGAGAATTTGGTGTGAAATGGAAAAGTCAAATGGGGTTCACATCTTCATAAAGGTGGTACTTTAAGGCCTTGGTCGTTAGGTATCAAAGGATTTTATCATGGTTGAATTTTCTATTATGGTATAAATAATTTTTGGATTATAACATATTTTCTTTCTCACTTTATAAATGGATCAAATATATCTCTGTCATTATAAGATTGATCCCAAATACACCCTTATTCACTAGCGGTAGAAGCTTTCCAACATATGAGCCTATTTAGCAAGGGAAAATGGTCAAATTTCTAGTTGAATTAATGCGAAATATTCCAACTTTATCCCCCTGAACTTCTATCGCTCTAAATCAATCACTACTACTTATTTTTATAATTCTCCGTAAATTTTTTAAACTGGTGTTTGTTTGAGTTTTTCGAGCAAAGTTTTTCTAAGTTCAATTTTTTGAAGCTGTGTTTTTTTTTTTTAATTTTTTTTTGCCCAACCATGCAGGGGCAACTCTACCCTAAAGCAGGTAAAGCAACTGCTTTAGACCCCACATTTGTGGGGGCCCCATTTTTTATTACACCTATTATATTATATACTCTCTATGTTTTAATTTATATGATGTTGTTTGACTCGTCACACCTTAAACTTTTAAAACTTGTCGTCTTAAAAGCTTAAGGGGTAAAAGAATTTACAACTGGTATGATTTCTGCCAAGAAAATTGCATCTGAAATGAAAATCAAACCCGAACCTTGTAAATAACGTGTGATATATAGAAAAAAAATAATTTGACGAGAATATTGATATTGAAATCTCTTGAAGAGTCCTTTAGAGTTAATTACTATTTATACATAGTGGACAAGACTATTTTTTCACTTCAAAATAGATTTAAACAATTCGAAGCATATGAAAATATTTTTTGCTTTCTATTTAGCGTAAAAAACTGAGATCACTAGATAATGGAAATTTGAAAAATACTGCCTTAATCTTGAGAGTTCCTTAAAGCATAATAATTAATCCGATATTGATGGTTTAGAATTATTTTCTGAATTAAAAGTGTTAAGAAAAATAATACAATTAGAAGATAACAGTTTAATTGATATACTCAATCAAATAAAAAGATTTGATTCTTTTCCAAATGCCTATATTGCTTATAGAATAATGTTAATAACTCATGTTACCGTTACTTCAGCAGAAAGAAGTTTTTCAAAATTAAAATTGATAAAATCTTAACTAAGCTCAATAATGTCTAAAGAGAGGTTAAATAAATTAACTATATTGTCAATTGAGAAAAAAATATTAGAAACAAATTAATTATAAAAAAATTATTAATAACTTTGCATCTAAAAAAAGCTAAAAAAAAATGGAATTCAAATTAAAAAAATAAAAAAATTAAGGCCCCTCATAAAATTTGACTTTAGGCCACAAAATTCGTCGGGCCGCCCCTGCAACCATGGTGGATGGGCATTTTGAATGTTGATGCATCCAACTCCTCAAATTCAAGATTTATTGCTGACACACCCAAGTTGGGTGTGGATGAGCCGTGCCTTTTTTTTTTTCCTCTTCAAATCTTCAACATATACTCACAAAATCAATTTTTCACTACCTTTCTTTTCCAAAAAAAATAATAATACTATTCACATTATCCAAATACACAACTTGTTAAACTTTCACTAGCTTTTTTTCTAACTGTAACTTCAAATGTTCAAGTGGTGATAGATTCCAAAACGGTTGCGGCGCAATATAGATAAGACCACACCTATATCTTAGCACAAAAAACTGTCACGACCCGAAATTCTCACCATCAGGACTGTGATTGCGCCTAACATTTCACTTGCTAGGCAAGCCAACGTTAGAGAATCATTAAACCAATTCCTATCTCATTCAGTAAATAACAGTAAATTAGCTAAGGTGAGATATAATGAGTGCAAAATAATATAAAGATTGCATTAATTACTACTACCCGAATCTGGAATCACAATTCACGAGCATTCTAGAATTCATTACGAGTAATAGTCTGAAAGAAATACAATTGTTTGGATGAAAGAAACAGTAAAATTGAAAAGATAGACGGGGACTTCAAGGTCTATGAACACCGATAGACCTACCTTGAGTTTCCGGATAGCGGGTCCAACAGCTAAAATTTTGATCAACCCGAGCCGGTACAAAAATCTGCACAGAAAGTGCAGAGTGCAGTATCAGTACAACCGACCACATGTACTGGTAAGTGTCGAGCCTAACCTCGACAAAGTAGTGACAAGGCTAAGGCAAGACATCTACAAATCAACCTGTACAATTTAACAGTATATATACAAATAACAGTAATGAAGGGCTAGACAAGAATTATCGGGAGGGGGATACATGCTGGGAAAAATTACGAAGTAAAGAGCTATAGCAGAATAAGAACTGGAACAACCAATATAATATGAATCAATAGGAGCACGAATACAGTAAAGAAAAAAATGTACGGCATCACCCTTCGTGCTTTTGCTCTTAATCTCACCATAAAATCAATAGAAACGACACGACATCACCCTTCGTGCATTAACTCTCATATCATGGCACGATATCACCCTTCGTGCTTTTACACTCACAATATGGTACGACATCACCCTTCGTGCATTAACACTCACAATATGGCACAACATCACCCTTCGTGCATTAATACTCATAATATGGCACGACATCACCCTTCGTGCATTAACACTCTCCCTTACCATAATGCAATGAATAAATAATAACAGGGAGATAGGATAACAAGTAAAATCCTTACTTCAATATTTGGTTCCACAATATCAATCTCAACCTTGAAATAAATACCTAATTATCACCAGAAAATCCGTAAACATGATAAGAACGATCAATTTAACAACACTAGTATAAACACGTAGCAATTAGGCATAGGAAAAAGACAATATAAGAAAAATAGAAAAAGCAGGGAAAACATGTAAATTGGCGGCGCATAAGTACTCGTCACCTCACATATACGCCGCTCACATGAACTTCACATAACAAATAATCTGAAGTTCCTAATTCCCTCAAGTCAGGGTTAGACACAACACTTACCTCGCTCCGAAGGCTACTTAATTCTCAATCACAACTTTTCCTTTAGAATTCACCTCCAAATCACTCGTATCTATTCAAAAATGACTCAGTAATATCAAATATTGCTAAAGGAATCAATTATATTGGATAAATTAAATTTCCCAATTTTTTCTCCAAAAAGTCGAAAAATTGATCCCGGGCCTGCTTGGTCAAAACCCGAAGTTCAGACCAAAATTCATTTACTCATTCACCCCCGAGCCCTAATATATAATTGGTTTTGGAATCCGACCTCAAATTGAGGTCTAAATCCCCAAATTTCCAAAATCCCTAGTTTCTACACTAACCCCTAATTCTACCATGAAAACTCTAGATTTTAGGTTGATAATTCATAAAATGTAATGGGTAATTGAAGTAAAATGGTTTAGAATCACTTACCAATACTTTGAGGAAGAAAACAACTCTTGACAATCGCCTCTAGTCCATTTGGTTTTTGAGAAAATGAAATAAATGGCCAATTCCCGTTTTTGGATTCTGTTAAGTGCTGGGTGACAATGTGCATCGCGTTTGCGAGGCCACTGTCGCGTTCGTGAAGAGCATTGGCTGCCAAGCCTTCGCGTTTACGAGACCGTGTTCGTGTCCGCGTAGGCTACCTCCCCGGCCTTCGCGTTCACGAGATATTGCTCGCGTTCGCGATGAAGGAACGAGTGACTCTCCCCCAGGTGTGCCTAACACTACGCGTTCGCGAGGAGCTCGTCGCGTTCGCGAAGGGTAACGCCCCCATCGCTTCGCGTTTGCGAAAAAGAAATTTCCAGCTGACCAGATTACTCTTCGCGTTCGCGAGAGTACCTTCGCGAACACGAAGAAGGGCGTGCCAGAACACCTGCTGCAGCAAAATACTAGATTTTCTAAGTCCAAAACATCACGTGGCCTATCCGAAACTCAATCGAGCCCTCGGGGCTCCAAACAAACATTCACACAAGTCTAAAAATATCATACGAACTTGTTCGCGCGATCAAATCGCCAAAATGACACATAGAACTACGAATTTAGCACCAAATCAAATGAAATTCTCAAGAACACTTTAAAATTCCTATATTCTCAACTGGACGTCCGGATCACGTCAAATCAACTCCGTTTCTCTCCAAATTTCACAGACAAGTCTTAAATATCATAATGAACCTGTACCGGACTCCGGAACCAAAATACGAACCGGTACTCACAATGTCAAACATCAATCAATTCTAAGAAATAATTAATTTTTAGACTTTTAATTTTCATCAAAAATTCATAACTTGAGCTAGGTACCTTCGAATTCGATTCCGGGCATACGCCCAGGACCCATAATTCGATACGGATCCACCGGAACCGTAAAAAAATGGATCTGGGCCAGTTTACCAAAAATATTGATCGAAGTCAACTAAAATCAACTTTTAATGTATAAATTCTTATTTTCATCAATTTTCAACATAAAAGCTTTTCGGAAACATGCCCGGACTGTGCATGCAAATCGAGGAAGGTAAAATGAGATTTTTAAGGCTTAAGAGCGCAGATTCGAGTTCTAAAATATAAGATGACCTTTTGGGTCATCACATTCTCCACATCTAAAACAACCGTTCGTCCTCGAACGGTCGTAAAAAAGTACCTGGGCTGGTGAAAAGGTAGGGATATCTACTCCGCATATCGGACTCGGACTCCCAAGTAGCTGCCTCAATAGGCTAGCCTCTCCACTGCACTCGAACTAAAGGGTAACTCTTTGATATCAACTGGCAAACTTGCCGGGCTAGAATAGCCACCGGCTCCTCCTCGTAAGTCAAATCCTTGTCCAACTGGAGAGAGCTGAAATCTAACACATGGGACGGTTTGCCGTGATACTTTCGAAGCATGGACACATGGAATACCGGATGAACAACTGTTAAACTAGGTGGCAACGCAAGCCTGTAAGCCACCTCTCCCACTCTCTCCAGAATCTCAAAAGGTCTGATATACCTAGGGCTCAACTTGCCCTTCTTTCCGAACCTCATTACACCCTTCATGGGTGATACCCGAAGCAACACTCTCTCCCCGACCATGAATGCAACATCACGAACTCTACGGTCGGCATAACTCTTCTGCCTGGACTGAGCTGTGCGAAGTCGATCCTGAATAATCTTGACCTTATCTAAGGTATCCTGTACTAAGTCTGTGGCCAACAATCGAACCTCTCCAAGCTCGAACCACCCAACTGGCGACCGGCATCGCCTACCATATAGTCCCTCATAGGGAGCCATCTGAATGCTCGACTAGTAGTTGTTGTTGTAGGCGAACTCTGCAAGGGGCAATAATTGATCCCACGATCCTCCGAAGTCTATAACACATGCGCGGAGCATATCCTCCAATATCTGAATAATGTGCTCGGACTATCCGTCCGTCTGAGGATGAAACGATGTGCTCAACTCAACTCGCGTGCCCAACTCACGATGTACTGCTCTCCAAAAGTGCGAGGTTAAATGCGTACCTCGATCATAAATGATAGATACGAGCACACCGTGAAGACGGACGATCTCACGAATGTAAATCTCTGCCACCCGCTCCGAGGAATAGATAACTGCCATAAGAATAAAATGCACTGACTTGGTCAGCCTGTCCACAATGACCCAAACTGCATCGACATTCCTCTGAGTCCGTGAGAGTCCAACAACAAAATCCATAGTGATACGCTCCCACTTCCATTCAGGAATCTCTAACCTCTGAAGTAAACCAACATGTCTCTGATACTCACACTTTACCTGCTGGCAATTTAGCCACCGAGCTACATATGCAACTATGTCTTTCTTCATCCTCCTCCACCAATAATGCTGTCGCAAGTCCTGATACATCTTGGCGGCGCCCGAATGAATAGAATACTGGGAATTGTAGGCCTCCTCAAGAATCAACTCACAAAGTCCATCCACATTAGGCACATAAATACAACCCTGCATCCTCAAAACTCCGTCATCTCCAACAGTAACCTGCTTGGCACCACAGTGCCGCACTGTGTCTCTAAGGACAAGTAAATGAGGATCGTCATCCTGCCAATATCTGATGCGCTCAAATAAAGAAGACCGAGTAACTGTACAAGCTAGGACACGACTGGGCTCAAAAATATCCAACCTCACGAACTGGTTGGCCAGGGCCTGAACATCCAATGCAAGCGGTCTCTCTCCAACTGGAATATAAGCAAGGCTACCCATACTTGCTGACTTTCTACTCAAAGTAGCGGCCACCACATTGGCCTTCCCGGGATGATATAATATAGTGATATTATAATCTTTCAATAGCTCTAACCACCTCATCTGCCTCAAATTGAGCTCCTTTTGCTTGAACAAATACTGCAAGCTCTGATGATCCGTGAATACCTCACATGGAACGCCGTAAAGATAGTGCCTCCAAATCTTCAGCGCGTGAACAATGGCTGCCAACTCTAGATCATGAACAGGGTAATTCTTCTCGTGAACTTTCAGCTGCCGCGAAGAATATACAATAACCTTGCCACCCTGCATCAATACCGCACCCAGACCAATACGAGATGTGTCACAATATACTGTATAAGATCCTGAACCTCTGGGTAATACTAATACCGGTGTCGTAGTCAAAGCTGTCTTGAGCTTCTGGAAGCTCGCCTCACACTTGTCTGACCACCTGAACGGGGCACCCTTATAGGTCAACCTGGTTAGCGGGGCTGCTATAGATGAAAACCCCTCCACGAATCGACAGTAATAACCTGCCAATCCCAAGAAACTACGGATCTCTATAGCTGATGTGGGTCTAGGCCAGTTCTGAACTGCCTCAATCTTCTTAGGATCCACCTGAATATCCTCTGCTGATACAACGTGACCCAAGAAAGCAACTGAACTCAACCAAAACTCACATTTTGAGAATTTAGCATATAACTAGCTGTCTCTCAGAGTTTGAAGAACAATCCGAAGGTGCTGCTCGTGCTCCTCTCGGTTGTGGGGGTAGACCAAGATATCATCAATAACACAATCACAAAGGAATCCAAGTAGGGCTTGGACACCTGGTTCATCAAATCCATGAATGTTGTTGGGGCATTTGTTAGCCCAAATGGCATTACTAGAAACTCATAATGCCCATACCGAGTCCGTAAAGCTTTCTTAGGGACATCGGATGCCCTAATCCTCAACTGATGGTAGCCAGATCGTAAATCAATGTTCGAAAACACCTTGGCACCCTGAAGCCGATCAAATAAATCATCAATCCTCGGCAATGGATATTTGTTCTTGATGGTGACCTTGTTCAACTGTCGATAATCTATACACATTCTCATCGATCCATCTTTCTTCTTTACAAACAACACAGGTGCACCCCAGGGCGAGGCACTAGGTCTAATGAAGCCCTTATCAAGCAAATCTTGTAATTGTTCCTTCAATTCTTTTAACTCTGGCGGGGTCATGCGGTATGGCGGAATGGAAATGGGCTGAGTGCCGGAGTCAAATCAATGTCCCTATCGGGTGGCATCCTCGGCAGGTCTGCAGGAAATACCTCTGGAAACTCAGGAATAACTGGCATTGAATCCATGGAAGGAACCTCCACACTAGAATCGCGGACATAAGCCAAATAATCTAGACACCCCTTCTCGACCATATGTCGAGCCTTCACATAAGAGATAACCCTACTGGCAGAATGACCAAGAATCCCTTTCCACTCTAATCGAGGCAACCCCTGCAAGGCTAAGGTCACCGTCTTGGCGTGATAATCTAATATGGCATGATAAGGTGACAGGCAATCCATACCCAGTATGACATCAAAATCAACCATATCAAGAAGTAGAAGATCTACATGAGTCTCAAGACTCCCAATGGTGATCACACACGAGCGATAAATACGATCTACAACAATAGCATCTCCCACTGCATAGACACATACACAGGAGCACTCAAAGAATCACGGGGCACAACCAAATATGAAGCAAAATAGGATGACACATATGAGTAAGTAGACCCCAGATTAAATAGAACTGAAGCATCTCTACTGCAAACTGAAACAATACCTGTGATAACAACGTCAGATGACTCATCCTCAAGTCTGGCTGGGTAAGTATAACACCGGGGCTGGGCCCCACCACCCTGAACTACGTCCCCGGGACGGCCTCTAGCTGGCTGGTCTCCACATCTAACAGCCTGACCTCCACCTCTAACTGTCTGGCCTCTACCTCTGGCTACCTGACCCTTGCCTCTGGCTGGCTGAGCAGGTGGTGCAGCAACTGGTGCCAGAACCATGGCACGAGAACCCTGATGCTGTGAGCTGCCTACCAAAAGGGCATGCCAGAACACCTGCTGGAGCAAAATATCAGATTTTCTAAGTCCAAAACATCCTGTGGCCTATCCGAAAATCATCGAACCCTTGGGGCTCCAAACCAAACATGCACACAAGTCTAAAAATATCATACGAACTTGCTCACGTGATCAAATCGCCAAAATAACATTTAGAACTATGAATTTAGCACCAAATCAAATAAAATTCTCAAGAACACTTTAAAATTCCTATCTTCTCAACTGGACGCCCGAATCACGACAAATCAACTCCGTTTCTCACCAAATTTCACAGACAAATCTTAAATATCATAATGAACCTGTACCGGCTCCGGAACCAAAATACGGACCCGGTACTCACAATGCCAAACATAAATCAATTCTTAGAAATAATTAATTTTCAGACTTTTAATTTTCATCAAAAATTCATAACTTGAGCTAGGGACCTCCGAATTCGATTCTACGGACCCACCGGGACCGTCAAAATATGGATCCGGGACCGTTTACCAAAAATGTTGATCGAAGTTAACTAAAATTAATTTTTAAGGTATAAATTCTTATTTTCATCAATTTTTAACATAAAAGCTTTCCGGAAACATGTCCGGACTGTGCACGCAAATCGAGAAGGATAAAAATAAGATTTTTAAGGCTTAAGAGCGCAAATTCGAGTTCTAAAATATAAGATGACCTTTTGGGTCATCACAAAAACTTACACTACTACTATTAACAAATACATAATACGAAATATGACTTAAAGCAAATTGAATTGATCTTGAGTCTTCAGTCCTGCAATAAATTTCCTCATACTACTTTCGCCCATGCCTAGGGAAGTAGGATCCCTACCATCCCCTCCTTATATGAAACTAAATAAAAAAAATTTATTTTCACAGTTTGACTAAAGAAATGAAGACGTTTGAAGCCTATGGTCAAAAATAATAAGTCTTAGACAGTTGTGTGATTATGAATCATCTTATCAAGTATAAAAGGGAAATTTAAAGTTATTTCCTCCGATCTATTTTGAGTTAGTCATAATTTTCTTTTA
Source organism: Nicotiana tabacum (assembly GCF_000715075.1). Lineage (NCBI taxonomy): Eukaryota > Viridiplantae > Streptophyta > Magnoliopsida > Solanales > Solanaceae > Nicotiana > Nicotiana tabacum. The sequence goes on along the minus strand of NC_134094.1, from coordinate 125,011,831 downwards.
TACGTCTCTTAAGAAACTATTAATAAGAGGGTTTTTTGACTACTATACCCATATTTAATACTTTTCATTTTTATGTTTTCTATGCTATGTAGTTTGTTTTTACTATCAAGAAACTAAGGGCAAAATAGAAAAAAATAATTAATTATACCATGATTTTCTAAAACTACAATTATTTTGGACTAGATATATTTAGTAGCCACGACAATTAATATGAATAGGAGGAAATAAATCCTTTTTAAGTATAGAAAGATGACAATTTTTTTCTAGGACAAACTAAAAAGGAAATTATATCGCATAATTGAGGACAAAGGGAGTAAATAAATTAAAGGGGTCGGGTAGGGATTACTTTCTATAAATACCAACTAACGTTCATTCTTTTCCTATTGCTTCCTCACAAACATGCAAATCATAACAAGTATCAACATGATAGGAATATTGATAGTGCTAATCTTCTCTTCTTCCCTTGCTTACTCTAGTCAACTTCCACCACTTCAATTTAAGAAGCTCCAACTTCCTCAGCAAACAGTCGGCCCTGACTCTACCGCTTTTGATCTTAAAGGCAATGGACCTTACACGAGTGTGGCTGATGGCAGAGTACTCAAATATCAAGGTCCAAATATTGGCTTCATTGATTTTGCTACCACATCACCATTAAGGTAAAACACAACAACTTGTTATTTTTTCCCCACTTCATTCTAGTTTTAAATTGAAGGAAAGTCTTGACGTAATTGGTAAAGTTGCTGCCATGTGACCAGCAAGTCACAGATTCAAGCCGTGGAAACAATCTCTCGCAAAAATACAGAGTAAGACTACGTACAATAGACCCATATAGTACAGCCCTTTCCTGTACCCCGCGCATAGCTGGAGCTTAGTGCACCGGCCTTTTACTTCATTCTAGTTTTAAATTGTAAGTTTTATTGTTACTTTGAGAGCAACATAATTTCTTTCTCTTTAGGACCAAGGAGGAATGTGATGGAACAAATGACCCAAATTTACTAATCACACGTGGAAGACCTCTTGGCGTTGGGTTTTATTACAAAACTGGTGATCTCTACATTACTGACATCAATTATGGCCTCTTGTCCGTTGGATCAAACGGAGGCCTTGCCACACAACTTGTTTCGGGCATAGATGGCGTCCCTTTCGCCTTTGCGGACGCGCTAGACGTCGACCAAATAGGGGGAGTCATATATTTTATTGATTCAGGATTAATACTTCGCACCAGGTTTGCTCATTCAATTTTCAATGAACTTTGGATTTTCCGAGATGTTGTAAAATCTACTTATCGGGTCATCTCAATAATGAATTTATAGGTAAATGTCTAATGAGTATGAATCAGTAAACACAGAAACAAGGGTGGGTGACTAGTTAGCACCAATTAGGGGTGTCAAATGGGCGGGTTGGGTCAATTTTGGGCGGGTCAAAATGGGTTGAGTCAATAATTGGGCGAGTCAAATGATTCGTCCAAAAGTTACTTGAGCTAAGATGGACTAAAATTCGGGTCATAACTCAACCCGCCAAACTCTTATTAAACTTTAATTAATATGTGTTGCTTTCTTATAAATTGTATAATTACTAAATAAGACTTTTTTTCTTTTGCTATGGTCATATATAACATATCAAACAAAAAATAAAATTATTTCTAAGATATTTTGGCAAAGTTAATCATGGATCAATTTGGACTAAAAATTAGCCCAACTTTAAATGGGTTGAGACGGGTTGGTCAAGATGGATTAAGTTAAATAAATGGGTGGATCAATAACCAGTCCAACCTTGGGTGGGTCAATAACCAGCCCAATCTTGAGCAGGTTGGGTGGGTTATTTGGGCTTGGGCCAAATTTGACAGCCCTAGCACCAATCTGTATAAATATCTTAACTATGAGACATAAAACTCAAATTTCATTATGAACTTACACGGGCGGATTTATAGGGGAGATTATAGGGTACGTGAACTCATGGTCTCTCCTCAAAATTTGATATTTTATGTACATATTTTCTAAAATTGGTTTAATATTAATTGTTGGCACTCATGTTTCAAGAAGGTTGAATGGTGCACTTGGTTAAAGGTTGAGTTATTTATCAAGAGGAACATGGTTCAATCTCCACTTAATAGATGTTTTACTCCTTTTTTTTTAGTAGTGCGCCCATGTACCGAAAATCCTAGATCCGTCTCCGAACTTACAAGTTACAGCTAATATACCTGACTTAAGCGTGAAACTTTCGCTACTTTGACAGAGACATAAATTTAATCCTTCAAAGTGGAGATACAACAGGGAGATTTTTCAAGTATGATATAAGAACAAAGCAAGTTATGTTCTGATCATATGTTCTGATCACAGAAATAATTGCTAGCAGAATCAGGAGGTTTTGGCTCAAAGGTCCAAAAGCGAATTCAACAGAAATATTCGCAAACCTTACTGGACATCCAGATAACATAAAGAGGACGATCTTGGGCGACTATTGTGTAGCTGTTAACATCGTGAAACAACAACAAACTCCAACCATATTTGCGCTAGCACAAAGGGTTGATGTGCTTGGGAATGTTGTCTTATCGTTGAATCTCACAGCTCAATATCCTAATTCGTTTTCTGAAGTTCAAGAATATTTTGGTAGACTCTATATAGGATCTTTTTTCCTCGAAAATTTTGTTGGTGTTTATGGAATTTGAAGGCTTATAAGGCCGTCGAGTCTGTTACTTTAGGCCCTAACAATAAAGGTGTCAATGTTTTTATTATATATGAAAAACAAAAAAAGGGCTATTTTAGGCTTCTTCATTATTTTTCATTTTTTAAGCAACACTAACTTTTGTGGAAATTGATATAAAATATCCTCCTATGGTTAATGAAATATATCGCGGCAAAGTCTTGGAACTACGGTAAAATTATCTTTGAGAAACCAATCACGGGTTCAATCCATGAAAACAACCACGAATATTTGCATTAGGATAAATTATCTATATCACACATCTTGGGGATGCGGTCCTTCTTCGGACCTTATCTGCAGAGGCGGACACACATGACGAGTTGAGGGGTCACCGACACCGGAAAACTTCGACAAAAACTCCATATATACTTGCAAATATCTTAAAAAAATAGTTAGATATTAGCATATGTCCCCGTACCAATCTTTATAAGCTGCAGTGATAAATTTATATTGAATATCAATGTGCTCCCGCGCCGCCGAATCCTAGGTCCGCCTCTAACAACAACAATAACATATCCAGTGTAGTCTCACAAGTGGAGTCTCTCGAGGGTAGAATATACGCAAACCTTACCAGAAACGCATTGAATGATGTATGTATGGTTATGTGTGCCTTATTTGTTACACATGAACTGAATTCTAACATAACATTTGATAATAATGAAAAACCAGCAAAGAATTTCGATCAACCGGATGTTCTAACCGCAAGAAAAAGGTTAGGAGTTATATATAGGCATGTGAATGATGCAACCAAATAAGCCAAAAATCTGTGTCATGATTAATAAAAGAGACAAACAACTTACCTATGTTCAAAACATATTGCTCAGGCCGAAAAGAAATAGTATCATCATTTACATTAGAACTCAATATTTTCGATGCAGAACATAAATATATACATATGTAAAAGTCCATTGGAATTTGAATAATTATTAGATCTATATTCATTTTAAAAAGTATAAATGAATTTAACGCTAAAAAGTTTTAGAGGTTGAATACATCAAATTTAAATCTTAGACTCACACGTGAGTATGTTCATAAAATTTGCAGAACTATTGTTCTCCCTCTCCTTCCTTATGTAGCTTTCTCAAGCAAGAGGAAAGAGTTGCAGAACCTAAGAGCCCGTTTAGACATAAGAAATTTTTTCTTTTTTTGCAAAATCGAAATCTGTTTTATTTTCAATTTTCACTTGAAGATACATTTTGGAAATTTTCGAAAATTTAAAAAACTCCAAAAAGCTGTTTTTCAAATTTTTTACTTAAATCACTCACAAAATTTCAAAAACAACCCAAAATTATATTCATGTCCAAATACAACTCTAAATTTCAAATATCATTTTCACTTGAAAAAATTTCCTCCCTAATTTGAAATTTTACAATTCTTATGTTCAAACGCCCACTAAATCAGTTACCTTGCTTCTGCTTATATTATTTATTCTGCTTTACCTGAAATAATAAATGTGAAACTAGTTGATGGTAATTTAACATTAATTAAGGTTAATGAAATACATTACAAGCTGGACAAAGGTGGTGAGTTTACCAGCACTGCTAATTAGGGCGAAACTAAAATTTAAACCTTATGTATTCTGAGTTTTAGGAGATGACTTTAATTGTTAGTATATTCTCAACTTTGAAGTGTTCAATCTTCCAAAATTAGATGAGTTTCATAGAAAAATAATTTGATGAATAGTTTTGTGAGAAATATTTACCTTAATTAACAATCAAGTTAATAGTATAAACTTCTCACAAATAATATATAATATTCAAATACTTACGTGCAACACACATGTCAGTAACTAGTATTATGTTAAAAATGAATAAATGAGTTTCATTCGAAGCTGTTAACTCTAATACTAATCCCGGAGATAGGAAAAAGAAAACAAAAATCTTTTCATTTTAAAGGATCACCAGCTCGACTCCTTGGGGAAATTTTCCTTGTATCTGCTTCCAAGCCCGATTTCTTGCTCTTCGCTCAACTTTGGAACTTTTATCACTTAAATACCATGAATGATCACGGGGACTATTTTGTAGCAAGGTAATTTATAAATTCTTTATCAGACCACTTTCAGATGTTGGTATTGATTATGCGAAATCAGCGATAGAATAGGTCCATCCTCGATCCTTGTGTCATACCACTCGATCGCGAAAAGAAATAATACAATTATACTTTGAATTATAGTAAGTCATTTCTTTATAAGAATCTGGGATATGTGAAAGAAAGTACCACATGATCAAAGACTCAAACAGAAAGAAGAACTTAAAAGAGCAACATGGAAAATGAGGAACAGTAAGTACAACTCTGCTATATATGCTTTTCGCCTACAATCGTTGCACCCCAATCTTCAAAATGGAGGAGAATTTGGTTCTTGTTCACATCAATGTTCAAGAAGAGGACAGAGTGACTGCTCACATCAATGCTGTCTAGAGTTAGACTTTTGAGAGACCTGAAGCATCACTACTCCCGTGATCTAAAAGTTCAATCGATTGGATTCTACCCAATTTTCGATTTGCAAGAATAACTTACGCTACTAGAAATGAGGAAAAAACCGACCAAAGTCATATTGATCGGTCGACAAAAGCGACCAAAAAAACTATCCAAAACGGACGGAAACTACAAAAAAAATATTTATATTTTTTTAAATTACATACCGACCAAAGTTGGTCGATATATTGGTCAAAAATTTGACCGCAGTGGCCAGACTTGCTTAATCAAAGTAACTTTTTTATTACCGACCAACATAGGTCAGTAATGTGGACCCACATTTTAAAATTTTAATAATTATATTTGTGAGAAAACACATGCGAAAATATGTTATTGATATTGGATGATAAATACAATACAAGAGATCCTTATTTATAGCTATACACTACAAGGACATATTACTCCTATTTCAATGTGGGACACGACTATATTATATACATAGGTTTAAACTAATACTCCCCCTCAAGCCCGTGCATAGAAATCATATGTACCGAGCTTGTTGTTGGTTTTTGTTTTATCTAATTAGATAAAAAGGTGTGAATGGGAAATGGAGGGAAAAGATTAGGAGAAAAACGAAAAGTTTGAAATAGTTTCCTTTACTAATGCACTTTGTCCCTCTTCGGAAGAAGGAAAGAAAAATTTTGTGCTTATATAGAGAAGCACATCTTCTAGTTCTTAGAGAGTTAAGAAGAACTGGTGCCTCGCGTCGTCGTCGTCGCTCGGCTTGTCTTCGGCTTCGAATTTGGTCAATTGATTTGATTGATAATTTTTTGGACCAAATTTATCTCCCGTTTTTCGTTATTTATTTTTTTCTGATATTTTTGCGCGGATTTTATTTCCCGGATAATTTCCTAATGACTAACGGTCGTTTTTTGAATTCGCGATCAAACAGAAAAAATTTTCTGCCGAAAGAGTACCTCATGTGAACAGGTACTTTCGCACATATTTAACCCAGACTGTTTGGCTATAAATTCAAATGTTTGGTCTCACTTCATGACCACTGAAAATTTGTATACTCTCCCCTCTCTCTTCTGGATTTCTGCATTTGTTTTCCAAAAGCAAAAACGTAAACATCAATGTGGTTTACTGCCGTTTTGTTGAGTTCGACGAAATTCTGTAATTTCCATTGCCGGTATTACATAATAGTTATTCTATTCTATCTTGGGAGGAATTAATCCAACAACCTTGGGCAATAGTGAGGGGATTAAATTCCTTAAGGAAATACAGTTTTCTATTGGGCTCGGAGCGTTATTCATTTCATTCTATTTCTTTCTTTGTTTTTTGGTTTCATTTTTTTTTGCAGAAATTATACTTTTGAATACAGTTTATAATAAGCTTAAGGAATTTAATATTTTTTATATTATGTGTTCATCTTATTTTTTGTTGTGGGAGACTAAAATCCTAGCGATTTTCTACTCCCGTTTTGGAGATTCAAATCTTTTTGACTTTAATCTCAATCCGAGATTAAAATCTTGTGATTTTCTACTCGGTTGTTTGTATTCAGTTTGAAGATATAAAAATTTTATCGACTTACTAATTCTGGTTATGTCAATTTCTTTTACAGAAAAAAATGACAACAAGTACGGAACAACAGAATGGTTCTGTTGGGACTACTGCTGGAATGGCTACTGCGTCTTCAAGTCGCACAACCCCTGCACCGGCGATGGCACCGGCAGAAAAACCCAAAAAGTTTTCCCGTGTGGACTTTAAGTGTTGGCAGTAGAAAATATTTTTCTACCTGACCATACTCAGTTTACAACGCTTTATCAGCGAGGACATTCCAGTTCTGGGAGAAGAAACTCCTGAAAATGAGCGATTCGTGATCACAAAGGCATGAAGGCATTCTGACTTCTTATGAAAAAACTATATTTTAAGTTGCTTGAAAGATAACTTGTACAATGTTTATAGCGTCATGGAAACATCAAGAGAATTGTGGAATGCTCTTGAAAAGAAGTACAAGACTGAAGATGCTGGACTTAAGAAGTTTGTAGCCGCCAAATTTCTGGATTTCAAAATGGTTGACGGCAAATCTGTCATAACGCAAGTCCAAGAATTTCAAGTTATTGTTCATGACCTCCTTGCTGAAGGTATAAACAGAGTCAATATTCTTATTCAAGATATTGATTATTTTACTAATTATAAATTTATAATTGAAGGTATGGTCATAAATGAAGCATTTCAAGTTGCGATATTTATTGAAAAACTGCCTCCACTGTGGAAGGACTTTAAGAATTACTTGAAACATAAGCGCAAGGAGATGACGCTTGAAGACCTTATTGTTTGTCTACGGATTGAAGAGGACAACAAGGCTGCTGAGAAGAAGTCTCGTGGTAACTCAACAATAATGGGAGCAAATATTGTTGAGAAAGCGTCTACAAGCAACAGAAAGAGAAAGAAGTCGTCTGGTCCAAAGAATTACCCGAGCAAGAAGAAGTTCAAAGATAGTTGCCACAACTATGGAAAAGTTGGACATAAGGTTGTGGACTGCCATGTACCGAAGAAGGACAAGAAGAAGAGTCAAGCAAACATGGTTGAAAAAAATAATGAAATGGAGGACTTATGTGCCATGCTATCTGAGTGTAGCTTGGTAGAAAATACCAAGGTATGGTGGATTGATTCTGGAGCCACTCGCCATGTTTGTGCTAACAAAGAGTTATTTGCCTCTTATGTTCCCGTAGGGCCCGGCGAGACTATCTTTATGGGAAACTCCGCAACAGCAAAAATTGAAGAAGTTGGGAAGATAGCTTTGAAGATGACTTCGGGCAAAGTTGTGACTCTAAACAATGTTCTTCATGTTCCTGAAATTTGCAAGAATTTGGTCTCTGCTGGACTTCTTATCAAGAATGGATTTGAGTGTGTCTTTGTTTTTGAAAAAGTTGTAATAAGTAAGAATGATGTGTATGTAGGAAAATGTTACCTAACTGAGGGCCTTTTCAAGTTGAATGTAATAGCTATTGATATCAATAAAGTTCAAGCTTCTTCTTACTTACTTGAGTCAAATAATTTATGACATGCACGTTTAGGTCACGTCAACTTCAAAACTATACGAAAAATGATTAACTTGGAAGTATTGCCTAAATTTGAATGCGATAATTTGAAATGGAAAATATGTGTGGAATCTAAGTATGTTAAACATCCTTATAAGTCGGTTGAAAGGAATTCAAATCCTTTAGACTTAATTCATACAGATATTTGCGACATGAAGTCAATACCATCTCGCGGTGAGAAAAAGTATTTCATAATTTTTATTGACGACAGTACTAGATATTGCTATATTTACTTACTTAATAGTAAAGATAAAGCAATTGAGGCATTCAAGCAATACAAAAAATGAAGTTGAAACGCAACTAAACAAAAAGATCAAAATGATAAGAAGTGATAGGGGTGGTAAATATGAATCTCATTTTGAAAAAATATGTTTGGAATATGGCATTATCCACCAAACAACTACCCCTTACTCGCCACAATCTAATGGAATTGCGGAAAGAAAGAATAGAACGTTAAAGAAGATGATGAATGCCTTGTTGATAAGTTCGTGTTAACCCCAGAACTTGTGGGGGAAAGCTATTCTTACAACCAATCAAATACTTAACCGAGTTCCCCATAACAAAACGCAATCCATTCCATATGAAAAATGGAAAGGTAGAAAACCCAACTTAAAATATTTTAAAGTGTGGGGGTGTTTGGCTAAAGTGAAAATTCCTAAACCCAAAAGGGTGAAGATTGGACCGAAAATGATTGATTGCATTTTCATAGGATATGCAAGAAATAGTAAGGCATATCGCTTTCTGGTTCATAAATCAGAAAATCCCGATATTCATATTAATACGGTAATCGAATCCGATAACGCTGAATTATTTGAGAATATTTATCCGTATAAATATGAATGTGAGTCATCTATTGAAAAATCTAAGGGACCTAGAGAAGAAGAAGAAAGGGAAAGTACGATTAATGAGGAAAATCCAAGATGTTGTAAACGTCAAAGGACAACTACTTCCTTTGGACCAGACTTTCTGACATTTTTGTTAGAAAATGAGCCTCAAACATTTAAAGAAGTAATGTCTTCCTCGGAAGCACAATATTGGAAAGAGGTAGTCAATAGTGAGATAGAATCCATATTAAGTAATCATACTTGGGAATTGGTTGATCTTCCTCGAGGAAATAAACCTTTGGGTTCTAAGTGGATTTTCATAAGGAAAATGAAAGCTGATGGTACTATTGACAAATATAAGGCAAGATTAGTTGCCAAAGGGTTTAGACAACGAGAAGGTCTTGATTATTTTGATACATACTCACCGGTAATGAGGATTACATCTATTCGGGTGTTAATAGTGTTAGCCGCCGTGTATGGTCTTAAAATCCATCAGATGGATGTGAGGACAACCTTCTTAAATGGAGACTTAGAGGAAGAAATTTATATGGAACAACCTGAAGGGTTCATGGTTCCCGAAAAAGAAAAAAAGGTGTACCGACTTGTTAAGTCACTTTACGGATTGAAACAAGCACCCAAACAATGGCATGCAAAATTTGATCAAAAAATATTGGCAAATGGATTTAAGATTAATGAGTGTGATAACTGTGTTTACATTAAAAATACTCAAAATTATATAGTCATTGTATGTTTATATGTTGATGACATGTTAATAATGAGCAAAGACATTGTAGATATAAATGCTACTAAGCGTATGCTTGCTAGCAAATTTGATATGAAAGACATAGGAGTTGCCGATTTAATTCTAGGAATTAAAATTCATAAAGACTCCTCAAGGACTGGCATTGTATAAATCTCATTACATTAAAATGATACTTGAAAAATACAAGTATCTAGATTTCAAAGTTACAAAGACCCCGATTGATGTAAATGTGGCTCTTACAAAAAATCTAAGTCACAACAGATCTCAACTGGATTGTGCTCATGTGTTGGGAAGTTTAATGTACATCATGAATTGTACACGTCCTGATATAGCTTGTGCAGTAAGTAAACTGAGTTGTTACACAAGTAATCCCGACCAAACTCATTGGATGGCAATGAAACGAGTTTTGGGGTATCTAAGGCATACCCAAGATTATGCTTTGCATTACAGTAAGTATCCTGCGGTAATTAAAGGATATAGTGATGCAAATTGGATCACTGGGTCATCAGAAACAAAGTCCACAAGTGGATATGTTTTTACAATTGGTGGAGGAGCAGTTTCTTGGAAATCATCCAAACAAACATGCATTGCTCGCTCTACAATAGAGATTGAGTTTATAGCTTTAGATAAGGCTGGAGAAAAAGCTGAATGGCTCCGGAATTTCTTGGAAGATATTTCGTTTTAGCCCAAACCAGTGGCTTTTATATGCATACATTGCGATATTCAAGCATCAATAGGAAGGGCTGTAAGCGTTATGTATAACGAAAAATCTCGTCACATACGACGAAGACATAATACCGTTAGACAACTACTCTCTAGTGGAATTATCACAATTGACTATGTAAAGTCAAAAGTTAATGTGTCGGATCCAATTACAAAAGGCCTAAATAGAGAGGCGGATGATAAATCATCAAAGGGAATGGGACTATGGCCGAGGACAAGTCACTGTGGCGGTAACTTTACCTAGAAGACTGGAGATCCCAAGATCTAGGTTCAAGGAGATCAAACAAAGTCATTTGTGACGGTTCAACATTGTCAAAATTTTGGTCTATTCTCGTGATGAGACAATGTTCAGTACCAATGATAAAGTGTTAAGGCTTTTTAATGGTTTCTAAGTTTGATACGGAGTATATCAAATAGTGTATCTATGGGATAACACGAGGAATCACCTATATAAGTGAGAAGTGTAAGCCGCTTCAAGGAGAATTCTGTAAGGCCAGTTCTCTACGCACTTATGAACCATGCAGTGTTCATGGCTGAAATGAACACAACAATGAGAACCAAAGGTGGTTAAAGGGTTGATTGTGTGACTTATGGTTGTCTAGATATACACCAAAGTTTGACGGTTCAAAGATATCAAATCTACCGGTTGACCGAGTATATCCGACATAAGTTCACTATGGAGAGTTCAAAGGGAAACCTACTTATTCAGATGCAATTAATCCTTGCTTGTAAATCACACAATTTTTTCATGCATGCATATTTTCAGATAGCCATTTCCCATTCATGTGGGGGATTGTTGGATTTTTTTATCTAATTAGATAAAAAGGTGTGAATGGAAAATGGAGGGAAACGAAAAGTTTGAAATAGTTTCCTTTACTAATGCACTTTGTCCCTCATCGAAGAAGGAAAGAAAATCTTTGTGCTTATATAGAGAATCATATCTTCTAGCTCTTAAAGAGTTAAGAAGAACTTGTGCCTCGCGTCGTCATTGTCGTCGTCGTCACTCGCTCGACTCGGCTTCGGCTTCAGCTTCGGTCAATTGATATGATTGATTGATAATTTTTTGGACCAAATTTATTTCCCGTTTTTCGTTATTTATTTTTCTTTTTCCTGATATTTTCGCGCGGATTTTATTTCGCAGATAATTTCCTAACGACTAACGGTCATTTTTTGAATTCGCGATCAAATAGAAAAGTTTTTCTGCCGAAACAGTACCTCATGTGAACAGGTACTTTCACACCTATTCAACCCAGACTGTTTGGCTATAAATTCAAAGGTTTGGTCTCACTTTCTGACCACCGAAAATTTGCATACTCTCCTATCTCTCTTCTGAATTTTTGCATTTGTTTTCCAAAAGCAAAAACGTAAGCATCAGTGGAGTTCGACGAAGTTCTGTAATTTTCATTGCCGGTATTACAGAAAAGTTGTTCCGTTCTATCCTGGGAGGAATTAATCCAACAACCTTGGGCAATAGTGTGGGGATTAAATTCCTTAAGAAAACGCAGTTTTCTGTTGGGCTCGGAACATTATTCATTTCATTCTATTTCTGTCTTTAGTTTCAGATTTCATTTTATTTTGCAGAAATAATACTTTCGAATATAGTTTATAACACTTGTTACATATATAACCAATACAAAAACTAGTGAGGGACTTAGTGAAAATATCTGCAAGTTGATTATTCGACATCACAAACTTTGTAGCAATCTCTCCTGAAAGTATGTTTTCTCTAACGAAATAACAATCAATCTCAATGTGTTTAGTTCTCTCATGGAACACCAGATTTGATGCAATATGAAGGGCAACTTGATTATCGCACACAAGTTCCATCCGACTGATTTCACCAAATTTCAACTCCTTGGGCAATTGTTTGGTCCAGACTAGCTCACATATTGCCATAGCCATTACTCGATATTCTGCTTCTGCACTAGACCAAGCAACTACATTCTATTTCTTGCTCTTCCAAGACACCAAATTGCCTCCTACTAAAACACAATATCTAGACGTAGAACGTCTATCAGAAGGTGATCCTGCTCAATCAGCATCTGAGTATCCAATGATCTGCTCATGACCTCGTTCCTCAAACAGTAACCCTTTGCTTGGAGCCGATTTTATATACCGAATAATGCGGACTATTGCATCCCAATGACTATCACATGGAGAATTCATAAATTGACTTACAACACTCACATGATAAGAAATGTCGGGTCTAGTCACTGTGAGATAATTTAATTTACCAACCAGCCGCCTATAGCTTGCAGGATTGCTAAGAGGCTCCCCCTATCCTGGAAGAAGTTTAGAATTCGGATCCATCAGAGTATCAACATATCTGCAACCTATCATCCCTGTCTCCTCAAGAATGTCTAAAGCATATTTTCTTTGAGAAATAATAATACCTGAGCTAGACTGAGCAACCTCAGTACCTAGAAAGTACTTCAATCTGCCTAGATCCTTAGTTTGGAAGTGCTGGAAGAGATCCCGCTTTAGATTGGTAATACCATCCTGATCATTGCCTGTAATAACAATATCATCAACATAGACTACCAGATAAATATAGAGACTTGAAGCGGAGTGCCGATAAAACACAGAGTGATCATCTTCACTACGAGTCATGCCAAACTCCTGGATAACCGTGCTGAACTTACCAAACCAGGCTCGAGGAGGCTACTTTGGACCATAAAGTGACCAACGCAAGTGACATACAAAGCCATGAGACTCCCCCTGAGCAATAAAATCAGGTGGTTGCTCTATATAAACCTCATCCTCAAGATCACCGTGAAGAAAGACATTCTTAATGTACAGCTGATAGAGAGGCCAATGAAGAACCGCATCCATGGATAGAAAAAGGCGGATTGAAGATGTCCTAAACGTCTGTGGATTAGGTCTGGAGGATCTGTAACTAGACATGTTGTGGAAGGACTGAGTGAGTTAAGGTAGTAAAGGCCTTTTGATTCACGTCTTGTACCAATTGTATGTCCCGTACTGCGGTCCTGCATAATAAAGGAATCATCAGTAAAATATATACCACAATGGAGGGCATGAGTCAAACGACTAACGATGCAAGATTAAAAAGACATCCAGGGACATAAAGAATGAAATCTAGGTGTCACGACCCAAAATCCCACCACAGGCATCGTGATAAAACTTAATCTCTAAGACTAAGTAAGCCGATTTCAATTACATTTCAAGCCATTTTTTTTTTATAGAAACTAACAGCGGAAATAATCAAACAACCTCCCAAGACTGGTAGTACTGAGTCACGAACTCTAACTAAATATATGCAATGATCTCAAGGATCGAATATACAATACTGTTCGAATAAGAGTTGACAGTACAATAAAATGGAAAAACTCCAAGGGATTGCGACGACCAAGCATCTCTACCTTGAATCCTTGCGATCACACTTTAGTTCTGTCTGAGTCCAATATCTCCAACACCTGGCTCTGCATAAAAATGTGCAGAAGTGTAGTATGAGTACACCACAAATCAAGACTAACCTCAGTGAAGTAGAGACGAGGTATAGTCAAGACACTCACTAGTCTAATAACCTGTGCAATATGATATATAAAATAATAGGAAATAAATAACAATAAAGGCAACACAAATCAAACAATGATATGCACAGTAGGGCAACAAGAACACCATTAGTATCGCTCAACAATAATAAATGCAAGTACACCCAATTAAATCAAGCCCTTCAAATAAATGTCTTTCATATATAATTCTTCCAAATAACTCTCTTTCAAATATAATTTTCTCAAATAAATATATTTCAAATACAATTCTTTCATATAATGATTTTTGAATAAAAATCATTTCAAATAAATATTTTGAATATAATTCTTTCAATTAAAAAGTCACCATGTGACATCTCATTTCATAATCATAAAAAAAATACGGTCTCACCCCATTTTCATATTTTTCGTAAACACGGGTCTCAGCCCATTTTCATATTTCCACGGCACTTCGTGCCCATAATTAAATCATCATATTTTCCCAGCACCTCGTGCCCACTTCTCATATTATAGCTGCACGGACAATTCATGTGCCAATAATAAAACTATTATATTTTTTCCGGTACCTCGTGCCCACGTTTCATATTCCGATTGTACGGATAATTCATGTGCCAATATCATCATTATTCAGGCTCCCAATTTCAATATAAATCAGATTGGTATCAATTTACAACCACAAGACAAATTACACAGGGTATAAAAATAAACACAAGGAAATCACAACATCACATGAAAATTACCAACACAATAACTCCACATCATCACATATCATCCCTGACAATAGCCACCCTTATCACTCCTATAATAGCCTCACTTATCCCTCCGCCCTGGCAATATCAATAGCCACCATTATCGCTCCTATAACTACCATTATCTCTCCTATAGCCACCCTTATCTCTTCTATAGCCACCACTTATCACTCCGCCCAGACAATATCCCAACACACATAACAATGTGAAATGCCTCCCTTATACCCACATAATATCAACAGTAAAATGCCACCTTTATATCCTCAAAATAACAACTCACACAACACAATAATTTACACGAAAAATTATCACGGCAACATAACAAAATTAATTCATATCACAATTTGCCCAATGGCCACAACAAATTCCAAAGATATAACAAATCAATTAATTTCACAATAAATAGCCAAAGGCTCCACACAAAGTGTATAAGACCTCAAAAACAATCAAAAGAGATAGAAATTACTCAGCATAGGACAACGCCTTCATTAATCCAAATTCTCAATAATTATATGAACACCTCTTCTTAAGCTATTTTAATTAATTATTTGCAGAGGAAAAATCCATAATGAAACTAAATTCCAAGAAATATCAAACCAACAAACTCACAGAATTACATATATATTCAAATAACAATCATATCAAATTGTCATATAAAAACAAATTCAACAAATAAGAATTTAGGCATGGCAAATAGATAATTTAATAAATGCCAAAAACTATCTAATTTACTACACAATAATGCCTAAGACTTTAACCCAATAAAATTTTCACATATAAGCCTGAGTACGTACTCATCACTTCGCGTACACTGATTTTCACATTTCACAAATGGCACATAAAACTCGATGCCTAAGGGGTAATTCCCCCACTCGAGGTTAGGCAAGACACTTACCTTTTTAAAGTTATGCCGATATTCCAAAATTGCCTTCTTGCTTGAATTGACCTCCGGACCACTCAAATCTATCCAAATTAATTGTATAACTTCATTAAAATTCATCAAAAATAATTTCGGATAATAATACGTCGACTTAAAAATTTATTCCAAAAAATCAACAAAAGTCAACGCGGAGCCCGCCTCTCGGAATCCGACAAAATTTCCACATAATCCGAACACCCATTCTGATACGAGTTCAATATACCAATTTTATCAAATTCCAACAACAAATCATCCCCCAAATCTTGAATTTTCGTTTTTGGAAGATTTTTCAAAAATCTTGATTTCTTCCATTAAAACTCAAATTAAACGATGAATATAACCATAGATTCATGAAATATAATCAATTTAGGATATAGAACAGTTACCCAAGTCAAAGTCTTGAAGAACTCCTCCAAAATCGCCCAAGAACCGAGCTCCAAAATCCTAATCGAAATATGGCAAAATGACCAATTTTGGTCCTTAATGATTCTGCCCAGTTTCGCACCTGCGGACAAATTAGTCGCACATGCGAGCTCGCTTTTGCGAGAAAATTCTCGCTTCTGCGATGTCCACTGACCACTGCCCTCTTGCACCTTCGGAAGAGTTCCGCTTTTGCGGTCACGCAGGTGCGAAAAATGCATCGCACCTGCGACCTCTGCCCATTCCAGCCCAGGTCGCATCTGCGACCATTTTGTCGCTTTTGCGGTCACGCACCTGCGACCATTTCCATCGCAGGTGCTATTGCACCAGAACTGGAAAAATTCCAGAATTCCTTCAAGCACAATTTTAGTCCATTTAATCATCCGAAACCCGCCCGAGGCCCTCGGGACCTTAACCAATTATACCAACACATCCCAAAATACAATACAAACTTAGTCGAGGCTTCAAATCACGTCAAACAATGTCGAAATTATAAATCATGCATCAAATCGAATTATGAGTTTTTCAAATCTTCCAACTTCTATATTCTGCACCGAAACGTATCAAATCAATCCAGAATGACTTCAAATTTTGCAGACAAGTCATAAATGACATAATGGAGCTATTCCCATTTGCGAAATCAAAATCCGACCTCGTTATCAAAATTTCACCCTTTAGTCGGACTTTCCAAAAATCTTCTATTTTTCAACTTCCGCCAAAATGCGTCGAATTGTCCTACGGACTTCCAAATCCAAATATGAACATACGCCTAATTCCGAAATCATCATACAAAGCTATTTCCATCAGCGAAATTCCATTCCGGGATCGTTTGTTCAAAAGTCAAATCTCCGGTCAACTCTTTCCATTTAAGCTTCAAAATTGAGAATTTCTATTTCAATTTAATTTCGAACCTTCCCAAAATCAAACTCGACCACACCCGCGGGTCATAATACATATTACGAAGCTGCTCGAGACCTTAAGTCACTGAACGAGGCGTTAATTCTTAAAATGACAAGTTGGGTCGTTACACTAAGGTGATAGAAGACAAGGTGTTAGCTTGTCCAACTCCTTTTGCCTTAGTTTGACATCCATTGGCTAAAGTAACAGTGGGAAGAGACTGTGAATATACAATATTTGACAAAAGTGATTTATTACCAGAGATGTGATCAGAAGCTCCTGAGTCCATGACCCTGGTCCAAGAGTACTAGACTGGAAAACACAAGCAAAATAATTACCAGCAACAAAAGTATCAGTCTGGGCAATCGAGGCTACTTGTGGAGATGTCTGCTTACTTGATCGATACTGAAGGATCTCATTATATTCTTTTTTAGATAAAGAAAATCCCTTCTTACCTGTAGTCTCGGTTTGAGAAACGTAAGCATTTTTGAGTGGACGACCATGTAAGGAATATCACATTTCACGAGTGTGTCCAAGTTTGTGACAATAAGAACACTTGGGTCTAGATCTTCCAAAACGACCTCATCCTCATCTATTCTCCATAGTTTAAGACGCCCGAACATCCACTGTCTGGGATGCGAGAACAGAGGAGTCAAGTATCCATGATAAGATCACTGGGTGACTTGGTGCTGCAGCAAGGCAGAGTAATCGAGAGAATAATTCATCAACTATGGGGACAGTCGGACTAGCCAAAATCTGGTCGCATACTGAATCAAGATCATTAGGAAGTCCAGCGAGGGTAAGAATTAGAAACATCTTTTGTCGTTGCTCTTGTTGTTTTTCTACACTAGTAGAAACTGGCATTAACTTCTCAAATTTCTCCATGACTAACTGTACTTGACCCAAGTAAGTAGACATATCTAGTTCCTACTTCTTTAAGTTTGTCATCCGCGATATCACATCATAGAAGCGAGATATGTCATTAGTGTATAAGGTACGAGCCTTTGCCCAAACCAAATAACATGTCTGGAATGAACGAAATAAGGGCATCAACTTGGAATTAATAGATCACCATATATAGGATGCTACATAACTGAGCATCGATATTTGCCCAAAGTGCTATCGCCTTTTCATCTCCTTCGCCAAACTGTTTGATTAGATGATCTTGAACACCTTGACCTTTACACCACAACTCGACATATGAAGCCCAAGCTAAGTAGTTTGAATTTTCCATTAAAGGTTCCGAGGTAATCATAACACTAGAGCTTCCAGAACTCGTATTTTTAGACCCAAAAACATCAAATCCCAAAGACATCGTTGCAAATTATTACCAAATAAGAGAAAGAATCAATTATAATCTACTGAAACGGAGTAAGGAAAACTAAAACAGAATAATGAATTACTGTAGCTGCCGAAATCTTACTGTAGCTGACGGAAAAAACTCAAAGTGGTCGGAATGAAACAAAAATAGTAGGGGTAGGATCAGAATTACCAGACGACCTAACTGTTCTGAAGGGACTTTTTCAAAAAATGCTTGGAAGTGTGCATACGCGCCGGCGCGTGAGCTCACACGTGTGAGCTCACACGCGTGAGCTTATGGTGGTGCATGGGGGCACATGAGGAGGCTTCTGCTAGAGATTTTTACTGGTGTTTGGTCGCCGGACAATGACTACTCTTGTGGTAGTATTGGATTTTACACAACACTGACGGAGATAAAGCAGACGCAAATAGCCTTGAAAAAGTCGCCGGAAAAAGACTTCCGGTGACTGATTTCTCTTCCCGGAGTCGCTGGAATTTATGCACAGTGATAAATCTCTCACAATTGCTCTGATACCATGTGAGAAAGTACGTGAGAAAATATGTTATTGATATTGGATGGTAAATACAATACAAGAGGTCCTTATTTATAGCTATACACTACAAGGACATATTACTCCTATTCCAATGTGGGACAAACCTATATTATGTACATAGCTCTAAACTAACAATATTATTATTTAAAATATTTTATAAAATTTATAGTTAAGTTTACCAACCAAAGTCGGTCGGTTATTGCAGGGGAAGATTTTACCGACCAACTTTGGTCGGTATATGTATTTTCCTGAAAAATAACCGACCTAAGTTGGCCGGTTATTAGGTCAAACATGGTCAAACTTTTGAATCACATTAATATTTACTATCTAAATAATATAAATATAATCCGTGAACACTTTATTATGTAATACAAATAATGAATATACTAACATATACTATAACAAGCTATATATAGTTAATTAAGTAGTACAACGAAGTGTGTGTGTGTGTGTGTGTATATATATAGTGTGTGCATATATATATATATATAGCCGCATATATATATAAGAACACGAAGCGCTAGGGCCGCAGGGTCGTGTTCGGATAGACTTGTGAAGAAGCAATAATCTAATTAGTATATATAATTGATCATCATCAAATATATCTATTTGTAAATTGATTCATCGACTTATAACTTACTTAGATGCATCGATGAATATTAAAAACAAAAAAATTCGAGCTATATCGATAAATATTAATAACAAAACGTCTCGACCTATATCGATTAATCTATGTCATGCATTATTAGTGATGAATGAATGAAATATAGAAGAATTAACTAAACATCTTTGACATGTATATATGGATCACAAATTAAAGAAACGAAATAAGTTATTAGCATTAAGTAAACGAGTTAATAGGTCAAACATGGTCAAACTTTTGAATCACATTAATATTTACTATCTAAATAATATAAATGTAATCCGTTAACACTTTATTTTGTAATACAAATAATGAATACACTAACATATACTATAACAAGCTATATATAGTTAAAGTAGTACAATGAAGTGTGTGTGTGTGTAACATAAGAACACGAAGCGCTAGGGCCACAGGGTCGGGTTCTTTTGGGGATAGACTTGTGAAGAAGCAATAATCTAATTAGTATATATAATTGATCCTTATCAAATATATCTATTTGTAAATTGATTCACTGACTTATAACTTACTTAGATGCATTGATGAATATTAAAAATAAAACGTTTCGACCTATATCGATGAATATTAAAAATAAAACGTCTCGACCTATATCGATTAATCTATGTCATACATTATTAGTGATGATTGAATGAAATATAGAAGAATTAATATTAAACATCTTTGACATGTATATATGGATCACAAATTAAAGAAACGAAAGAAGTTATTAGCATTAAGTAAACGAGTTAATAGGTCAAACGACTAAGCATATTTAAAATAGAATAATATTAGTTTATCAATTGGTTAAGTTTTTGTACGTAGTAATGTGTGTGATTGATCATCAATTATAATATAGTGTATGTGTGTGCGTGTGAAATTACTCATATACTTAATTATAACTTATAAAATTAACTTAGATAGGTTTATAATTTATTAAAAGTAATTAGTTAATATAATTATTTATAAAGATTATGCTTATAGTTTATAATTATTTATAGTAAATATATATGTGAATAAAATAAATGATTATAGTTTATAATAATTTTTTTATAGTTTATAATATTTTAAGAAATAAAAACACACACAAAAAAAATTATAATAACTTTGGTCGGTTAATAGTCAAAATACAGTCAACGCCGTCACTTAGTGTATCGACCAAAATTACCGACCAACGTTGGTCGGTAATTCTAATTTCAGATCCCAAATACGGGATTTCCTCCTCATTTCTCTCACTCTCTTCTCCCTCTCTCTCACACACACACACACACACAACACCTTTCCCCCTCTCCTTCTCTATTTCACTCACACAAATCCCAATCCCCACCCTACGTCGCCATTCCCCCGCTGTCGCCGCTGCTACTGACTCCAGCACTGCCGCCCCTCCTTCTCCACCTCCTAAAAATTTTAGGTTTGAATTACAACTTATATATTTTTTTGTATAAATTTAATATTTTGTTAATTAGTTATGAATTAGTTAATTAGTTTTTAAATTAATTGTTTAACTTTGCATTTTATTGAAATCTAGGGTTTAGGTCTTGTTTTAATTGAATTGATTACATATGGTGTAAATTGAATGTTTAAGTTTGTATTGACTTGAATAGTTTAGTTAGGAATTGAATTATTTACGTTGAATTGAATTGAGGTTTTAGGATTTGTTCTTATGAATTGAACTTTTAGGGTATGAACTGAATTTTTAGGGGTAAGTGTTGAACTTTTTGGATAGAGCTTATGTTTTGTGAGGTTAATTGAATTGTTTAGGGTATGGTGTAATGACCCGGCTGGTCGTTTTTAGAATTTAAGTCCCGTTCGGCGGCATAAGGCCCTGAGCATCTTCGTATTATGTGTATTGACTTGCGTGCGTGGTTGAATTCAGTTACCGAATGATTCAGAGTGTTTTGGGACACCTAGTCCCTAAAACGGAAGCTTAAGTCTTAGAATTTTGACCGTAGTTGGAATTGGGTGAAGACGACTCCGGAATGGAGTTCCGGCGGTTGCGTTACCTCCATTGGCTGATTTTGGACTTAGGAGCGTGTCCGGACGGTGAATTTGAGGTCTGTAGCTGATTTAGGCTTGAAATGGCGAAAGTCGAATTTTCAGAGATTTTGACCGGAAGTGGACTTTTTGATATCGGGGACGGAATGCGATTCCGAGAGTTGGAACAGCTCTGTTATGTTATTTGGGACTTGCCTGCAAAATGTGACATCATTGCGGGTTAATTTGATAGGTTTCGGCACGAGTTTTAAAAGTTGAAAGATTTGAAAGTTCATAAGTTTGATTCTTGGTGCAATTCGTAGTTTCAACGTTGTTTGACATGATTTGAGACCCCGAGCGAGTCTGTGTTAAGTTATGGAACTTGTTGGCATGTTTAGACGGGGGGCTCGGGTGTGTTTCGGATGGGCTATGAGCCATTTTTTTCTATTTTTGAATTGATGTTTCTGTCTTCTGGTGTTCTTCTTCGCGATCGCGAAGTGCCTTTCGCGTTAGCGAAGTGTTACTGCTGACCACCTCATAATTCTTCTTCGTGTTCGCGTTCAACCTCTCGCGTTCGCGAAGGTTTGCCTTTCCCTTCTCCGCGTTCGCGTTTAGTTACCCGCGTTCGCGAAGCACTTATGGCAACCTCACATTCCTTCTTCACGTTCGTGTCCATCCTTCCGCATTCGCGTAGGTCATCGTTCTCTCTTCTTTGCGTTCGCGTCGCTTTATTCGCGTTCGCGAAGGGTTTTCTTGGCAGCCTTAATTTTCTTCTTCACGAACACGATCCTTTTTCCGCGTTCGCGATTCATAAAGACCTGGGCAGAATATAAAGTTCTCTATTCCGAGGGTTTGCCAGTTTTAACATTTTTGGAGTTCTAGAGCTCGGTTTTGAGCAATGCTTTGTGGATTTTTCAAGAAAATCGATTGGGTAAGTGTTCTTCACCTAGAATTTATTATATTCCATGATTTTATCTTTATTTTTATCATTTAATTTGTGTTTTGAGTTGAGGAAAATGGAGGTTTTTGAAGAAAATTTTCAAAATAACAAATCACGATTTAAGGGATGCATTGGTGTCGGAATCTAATAATTTTAGTATGGTTGAACTCGTATCGGAATGGGTGTTCGGGTTTTGTGAAATTTGTCTGGTTCCGAGGTGCGGGCCCGGGGGTCGACTTTTGGGCCGACTTTAGATTTTGATAAAGATTGAAGCTTTATAATCCGCAATAGTTTCTTATGAGTTTTATTTGTGTTTTTAAATTATTTTGGTTAGATTGGAGCCGTCCGAAGGCCATTTCACCCGAGAAGTTCATTTTTGAGTATCAGTTTGTCTTCTTTGAGGTAAGTATCTTTCCTAACTTCGTGTGGGGGAACTACCCCTTAGGATTTGAGTCTTCTATGCTAATTGTAGTCCGTGTACGCGAGGTGACGAGTACGTGCTCGAACTTATTTGTGGAAAGTTGGCCTTTTAGGGTTCTTAGGTTCTTGTATTTACTAAATATGCAGTTGTTTTGTTATGAATACATTTCTTAATTACTGGTTTCAACTCTACCCGCTTTAATTAGAGTTAATTGCTTCATTATCCACTCTTGTTGTTTTATTTGATTCATCTATGCCTTAACTGAAATTGTTATCTCTTCTATTGTCATGTTATCTTTCCCCTAAGTGTTTATCTTTATTTGAAGTTATAATTATCTCTTCTGTAATTGTTCATCCTTAATTGAGACTATGATTATCTTTCTACTACTTATCCTTAATTGAATTTGTTGTGTCTCTTTCGTAATTGCCCGACCTTAAAATAAGTTTAGATATCCTATAAGGGAAGCTTAAGTCTTAAAACAGAAGCTTAAGTCTTAGGATTTTAACCGTAGTTGGAACTGTGTGAAGACGACTCCGGAATGGAGTTCTGGCGGTTCTGTTAGCTCCGTTGGGTATTTTGGACTTTGGAGCGTGTCCGAACAGTGAATTTGAGGTTTGTAGCTGATTTAGAATTGAAATGGCGAAAGTTGAATTTTCGGAGATTTTGACCGGAAGTGGACTTTTTGATATCGGGGCCGGAATGCGATTCCAAGAGTTGGAACAACTCCTTTATGTTATTTGGGAATTGCTTGCAAAATGTGACATCATTCCGGGTTGATTTGATAGGTTTCGGCACTAGATTTAGAAGTTGGAAGATTTGAAAGTTCATAAGTTCGATTCTTGGTCTGATTCGTAGTTTTGACATTGTTTGACGTGATTTGAGACCCCAAGCGAGTCCGCGTTAAGTTATGGAACTTGTTGGTATGTTTAGACGGGGTACCGGGGGCCTCAGGTGTGTTTCGGATGGGCTACGGGCCATTTTCTTCTATTTTTGAACTGTTGTTTCTGTCTTCTAGTGTTCTTCTTCGCGATCGCGAAGTGCCTTTCGCGTTCGTGAAGTGTTACTTCTGACCACCTCATAATTCTTCTTCGCGTTCACGTTCAACCTCTCGCGTTAGTGAAGGTTTGCCTTTCCCTTCTCCGCATTCGTGTTTTAGTCACCCGCGTTCGCGAAGCACTTCCTGGCAGCCTCACATTCCTTCTTCGCGTTCGCATCCATCCTTCCGCATTCGCGTAGGTCATCATTCCCTCTTTTCGCGTTCTTGTCTCTTCGTTCACGTTCACGAAGGGTTTTCTTGGCAGCCTTAATTTTCTTCTTCGCGAACGCGACCCTTTCTCTGCGTTCGCGATGCATAAAGACCTAGGCAGAATATAAGGTTCTCTATTCCGAGGGTTAGGCATTGTTAACATTTTTGTAGTTCTAGAGCTTGGTTTTGAGCGATTCTTTGTGGGGTTGTCAAGCAAATCGATTGGTTAAGTGTTCTTCACCTAGAATTTATTATATTCTATAATTTTATCTTTATTTTTATCATTTAATTTGTGTTTTGAGTTGAGAAAAATGGAGGTTTTTGAAGAAAAGTTTCAAAATGAAAAATCATGATTTGAGGGACGCATTGGTATCGGAATTAGATAATTTTAGTATGGTTGAACTCGTATCAGAATGGGTGCTCGGGTTTTGTGAAATTTGTCGGGTTTTGAGGTGCGGGCCCGGGCCCGAGCCCAGAGGTTGACTTTTGGGCCGATTTTTAGATTTGATAAAGATTGAAGATTTATGATCCGGAATAGTTTCTTATGAGTTTTATTTGTGCTTTGAAGTTATTTTGGTTAGATTTGAGCCGTCCGGAGGCCATTTCACCCGAAAACTTCATTTTTGAGTATCGGTCTGTCTTCTTTGAGGTAGGTATCTTGCCTAACTTCGTGTGGGGGAACTACCCCTTAGGATTTGAGTTTTCTATGCTAATTGTTGTCCGTGTACGCGAGGCGACGAGTACGTGATCAGACTTATTTGTGGAAAGTTGGCCTTTTAGGGTTCTTAGGTTCTTGTATTTACTGAATATGTAGTTGTTTTGTTATGAATAAGTTTCTTAATTACTGGTTTCACCTCTACCCGCTTTAATTAGAGTTAATTGCTTCATAATCCACTCTTGTTTTTTATTTGATTCATCTGTGCCTTAACTGAAATTGTTATCTCTTCTATTGTCATGTTATCTTTCTCCTAACTGTTTATCTTTATTTGAAGTTATAATTATCTCTTATGTAATTGTTCATCCTTAACTGAGACTATGATTATCTTTCTGCTGCTTATTCTTAATTGAATTTGTTGTGTCTCTTTCGTAATTTCCTGACCTTAAAAGAAGTTTGATATCCTATATCTTAGTTGACTTGTCCTTATTTGGAATCATTCAACTTGTGATAGCTCCCTTGTTGTTGAATTGTACATTGCGGGCCGTCTTTACATATTATTTCCTTCCTTGTTGAGCTGTTCTTATTATGACTAGCGTTCTCTATTGTGACTACTCTTTGTGAATTAGTTCCTCTGTTTCTTTGAGTTCTGGAATTTCTGAGTTGACTTATTTATTGTACCCTTGTATTATTGCCATTTTTGTTGTTGTACTTGTTATTGTGATGCACGAGGTTTCTGCCGTGGGGTTGTTGTTATTGTGATGCACGAGGTTTATGCCGTGCAGTTGTTGTTATTATGATGCACGAGGTTTCTGCCGTGCGAGTGTTTTGGGGTTGCACGAGGTTTCTGCTGTGCTATTGTTACAATTGATATTTGTACATGCGGCGTGACAAGGCGGGATATATATATATGTGGATTGCGCATGTGGCGAGACAAGGTGGGAACATTATTATGCACGTGTGGCGAGACAAGGCAGATATTTATCTTACTATTGCACACGTGGAGAGACAAGGCGGGCTATGTCAGGGATTTATTTGTGATGATTTGTGATGGCCTGGGGGCATTCTTGTGGTTGATATTTGTGTAGTGGTACACTTACCTGTGTGAGCTTTATCTTGTGAAAGTTGTGAGAAAATATTCTACGTGCTGTCTCGTTCTTTTCCCTTATGCTCACTAGCTGGTATAAACTATGTTAGGACACTTGCACAAGCATACTCGTAGTTAAGTACTCTTATCGGATAAGAGGTTTTCTTGATATTGTTGAGTATAGATGTACACCCTTGCTTACTTGCCTTCTATGTGAGAATGATTTTATTTGGAACGCGAGTCGTCAGTGCGGTTATGAGGTGTAATGAGGGCACATGATACCAAGTGTTAAGGTTTAGGTATTGAGACCCGTGTGTTATGATTTTTCCGAGGTTCGGTACCTCGTGGAGTTTGTTGACTAAAACCTGATGTGAAAGCGGTCGTTGTTGCTGATTTATTAATTGTCCTTGCTGTATCTGTGATTTCGGATTTAGATTGTGTTTACGTTCACCCTTCAGTGTCATTATTATGGTATTTCGCTGATGCTTGTTGTTGTCCTTTCCTATTGCAATTACTGTATTGTTAATCATATCGCGTAGTATTTATGTAGTTATTATACTCTGTTATTTTTATACTTATACTTTGTTCAGGTTATTTAGTCTAGTAAGTGTCTTGACTGTTCCTCGTCACTACTCCACCGAGGTTAATCTTGATACTTGCTGGGTACCGCCGTGGTGTACTCATACTACACTTCTGCACATTTTTGTGCAGATCCAAGTATTTCGAAGTCAGTTGATCATTAGCTAGCTGTGTGGACTGTTGCTGTAGAGACTCAAGGTGTCCTTATTTGGAATCATTCAACTTGTGATAGCTCCTTTGTTGTTGAACTGTACATTGGGGGCCATTGTTACATATTATTTCCTTCCTTGTTGAGCTGTTCTTATTATGACTAGCATTCTCTATTGTGACTACTTCTTGTGAATTAGTTCCTCGGTTTCTTTGAGTTCTGGAATTTCTTAGTTGACTTATTTGTCGTACCTTTGTATTATTGCCATTGTTGTTGTTGTACTTGTTATTGTGATGCACGAGGTTTCTGCCGTGCGAGTGTTATGGGGTTGCATGAGGTTTCTGCCGTGCGAGTGTTATGGGGTTGCACGAGGTTTCTGCCATGCGAGTGTTACTGTTGATATTTGCACATGCAACGTGACAAGGAGGGATATATATATATATATATATATATATATATATGTGTGTGTGTGTGTGTGTGTGTGTGTGTGTGTGTGTGTGTGTGGGTTGCGCATGTGGCAAGACAAGGCGGTAACATTATTATGCACGTGTGGCGAGACAATGCACGCATTTATTTTACTATTGCACACGTGGCAGACAAGGTGGGCTATATCAGGGATTGATTTGTGATGGCCTGGGGGCATTCTTGTTGTTGATATTTGTGTAGTGGTACACTTACCTGTGTGAGCTTTGTCTTGTGAAAGTTGTGAGAAAACATTCTACGTGCTGCCCGTTCTTTTCCCTTATGCTCACTACCTGGTATGAACTATGTTAGGACACTTGCACAAGCATACTCGTAATTAAGTACTCTTATCGGATAAGAGGTTTTCTTGATATTGTTAAGTATAGATGTACACCCTTGCTTACTTGCCTTCTATGTGAGAATGGCTTTATTTGGCACGCGAGTCGTCATTGCAGTTATGAGGTGTAATGAGGGCACATGATGCCAAGTGTTAAGGTTCATGTATTGAGACCCGTGTGTTATGATTTTTTCGAGGTTCGGTACCTCGTGGAGTTTGTTGACTAAAACCTGATATGAAAGCGGTCGTTGTTGCTGATTTATTAATTGTGCTTGCTGTATCTGTGATTTCGGATTTAGGTTGTGTTTACGTTCACCCTTCAGTGTCATTATTATGGTATTTCGCTGATGCTTGTTGTTGTCCTTTCCTATTGCAATTACTGTATTGTTAATCATATCGCGTAGTCTTTATGTAGTTATTATACTCTGTTATTTTTATACTTATACTTTGTTCAGGTTATTTAGTCTAGTAAGTGTCTTGACTGTTCCTCGTCACTACTCCACCGAGGTTAATCTTGATGCTTGCTGGGTACCGCCGTGGTGTACTCATACTACACTTCTGCACATTTTTGTGCAAATCCAGGTATTTCGAAGTCAATTGGTCATTAGCTAGCTGTGCGTACTGTTGTTGTGGAGACTCAAGGTAAACCTGCTACTGCGTTCGCAAGCTTCATAGTCACCTTCTGATTATATTCACATTGTTTATTTTATTTCAAACAATTGTATTTAGTAAATTGTAGCAAACTCTGTAGAGCTTATGACTTGTACTACCGGTTTTGGGAATTGTAAATGTTACAGAGATTTCCATTTCAAAATTGTTAGATGTTATTTAATTGTTGTTGTTATTCAGTAAATGTTAGGCTTACCTAGTCCCTAAGACTAGGTGCCATCACGATACCCAACAGAGGAAAAAGTTGGGTCGTGACAAGTTGGTATAAGAGCTCTAGGTTCATAGGTGCTACGAGTCATAAGCGAGTTTAGTAGAGTCTTGCAGATCGGTACGGAGACGTATGTACTTATCTTCGAGAGGCTACGAAACTATTAAGACAGTTTCATTTCCTTCATTCCTATCTGCGAGTTCATTGGTCTCAAAGTTTGAACTTTTATCATTCCATTCTCTCACAGATGGTGAGGACACGAGCTGCAGTTGCTGATAGCGTTACCCCCAGAGCAGATATCGCTAGGGATAGAGGTAGAGGCCGACGAGGAGCACGTACCGCAACTAGGGCACCTATCAGAGCAGCAGTTGAGGAACCGCCAATAGTTCCAGTTGGGGGTAGGTACCGGAGGCGCCTTCCGTTACCCCCGGACCTCAGGAGACTTAGCACAGTTCCTGAGCATGTTTGGTACATTGGCTCAAGCGGGGTTGATTCCGGTTGCACCAGCTATTTCACAGACCGGGGGAGGAGCTTAGACTCCCACCGCCCACACTCCAGAGCAGCGAGTTCATATTGGTCAGGTTCCAGGTGTCATGGTGACACAACCTATGGTCGCAGTTCAACTCGTGGTTAGGGCAGCAGCATCTGAGGAAGAACAACTTAGACTTGAGAGGCACAAGAAGTACCACCCTTCTACCTTCGGTGGATTGGCGACAGATGATGCCCAGGGTTTTTTGGAGGAGTGTCACCGCATTCTCCGTACTATGGGTATTGTGGAGATGAGCGGGGGTTGCTTTTACTACATTCCAATTCAGGGGAGCGGCTTATCAGTGGTGGCGGGCATATGAGTTGGGTAGCCTGGCCGAGTCAGCTTCACTTACATGGGTTCAATTTTTAGAGATGTTCCTGAGAGAGTTTGTACCTCAGTTCCTTTGAGATGTATGGCGCGCGGAGTTTGAGCAGCTGCGCCAGGGCACTATGTCAGTATCAGATTATGTCGTTAGATTCAGTGATTTGGCCAAACATGCACCTGCTTTGGTCGCTATAGTTAGAGAGCGTGTCCGTAGATTCATCGAGGGGGTCATGCATGATATTCGGTTCAGCATGGATCGGGAGTTAGAGTCGGATGTTTCATTTCACTAGGTGGTAGGGATCACTCACCGGGTAGAGGGCATGTTGGATCAGGAGAGAGGAGACAGGCGGGTCCAAGAGAGAGAGAGAGGACAAGCGAGGTCAGGAGAGAGAGGGCAGGGAGACGAGGAGGCCTCATAGACCGGAGAGATCTACTGGTCCTTATTTTGGAGGCAGGGTACGACATGGTAGAGGTTTTGTGGGTCAGCTAGTTCAGTTTGCATTTCAGGCTTTGCACAGTGTTTCAAGTGCTCATGGGTCTCAAAGTACCCGTACCGCACAGTTCCCACAACCACGTCAGCAGAGAGGTTGCTTCGAGTGTGGAGATACTACCCACAAGGTGAGAGATTGTCCTAGACTCCGAACATATGTGTCACAACAGAGTATTCAAACGCCCACGAGGGGAAGGCCCGTCCCGTTGATGTGTTTCATATAGTAGGCTTGAGGCCACTGTGCCAGATGATGTCATACATGTATGCTTTTGATTTGTTACAGAGGGGCACCATTCATATTTTGATTCGGTTTTGCTTATCGGGGCGAGTTCCCCTATTTGTTGACCCACCTATGGGTGAGTTCATGACCTAGTATTATGTTTATGTGTTTGCCCCTGTTGGGAGATTTTATGAGTGATAGCCGTGTCTATCGTTATTTTAATTCATTATTGAAAGTTACGAGACTAGAAGTGAATTCATGTTGTCTATTATGGCAGGTTTGATGTGATTCCTGAGTAATTTGGTTACAATTTGTGATTTGATACTCTATCAGGGTGAGAGTTCAGTAAGTGCTGTGATTTTATTGGCATAATTGAGTTAGTGGAAGATTTCAATTGGTATGATGTGTATTCGGCTTGTGATTCAGAGTTGAGGGTGAGACCCTCGCGATTCCATGTGATTTGATATGTTTGAGCCGGGCTGCGTGCCACCGTGGAGGTTATATCAGGATGAGATCCTTATGATTTGTTCATATACTTTGATTTTTTTTCCTTTTAAATTGATTCGTAGGATGGAACTGATAGAGAGTTGTGCTTGTCGGGTTTATTTGATATTTCTCTTATGTGTTTCTCTTTACATATTAAGTCATTTTCGTCTTGTGCTTATTCGAGTTTTAGCTTATGGGGTGTGTGCCCGGTGGCGTAAGATGTGACTTGTTGATCTGGGTGTATAGTTATGAGGTCTTCGTGCTTCTTGCATCATTGTCAGCATTGTGGAGGTTTGAAACGGGTCTCTAACGGATATGAGGCTAATAGCCGGTGTTGGTTTTGATTATGGGCAACTATTGTGATCAGAAATGTTATTATGGGCCTACGTGTGGTGTGTCATGTTGGGTGATCGTACTTTGTGGGTGTAGGCATGAGTTGTTACAGCTGGTTGAGACTGATATCAGCTATGGATTTAGAATTGGGTCCTTTGGAGATGAATGGAAGGTGAGAATTTTGACTCTAAGGCTTATCGGTGTTGGTAGAAAGGATAAATTATAGTTGACATAGTGTCGTCAGGCTTATGTGGATTGGGGGTGACGTGGGGTCACCCGCGGGTGTATGTTGGATATGTGCTTTCAATGATTTGAAGACTTCGAGGCGATTCTTGGCACGTTCGAGGACGAACGTTTGTTTAAGAGGGGAAGGATGTAACGACCCGGCCGGTATTTTTGAGAATATAAGTCTCATTCGGTGGCATAAGGCCCTGAGCAGCTTCGTATTATGTGTATTGACTTGCGTGCGTGGTTGAATTCAGTTACCGGATGATTCAAAGTATTTTGGACCTATTGCTGCGTTCACAGGCTTCAGAGTCACCTTCTGATTGTATTCACACTGTTTAGTTTATTTCAAACAGTTGTATTCAGTAAAATGTAGCAAACTCTGTAGAGCTTATGACTTGTACTACCGGTTTTGGGAATTGTAAATTTTACAGAGATTTCCATTTCAAAAATTGTTAGATGTTATTTAATTGTTGTTGTTATTCAGTAAATGTTAGGCTTACCTAGTCCCTAAGACTAGGTGCCATCACGATACCCAACGGAGGAATAAATTGGGCCGTGACATATAGGTTGATCTTTTAGTATATGAATTGAACTTTTAGAGGTAATGGTTGAACGTTTTGGATATTATTTGAACTTTTAGGATATGAATTAAATTTTTAGGGGTAATGGTTGAACTTTTAGAATATGAATTGAATTTATAGTATATGTTTAAATTGAATGAATTATAATTAATTATATTTACTATAATTTAATTTTGGTGTAATTAGTAAAAATTAATTATCTTAATTAACCTAAAATAATTTAATTAATTTATAATTATAGAATAAATAAGTAGTTCTAATACTTATGGAAATATCTCCATTTATTTTTGTTTTATTTGTATAGATGGAACATCGTACTTGGATGTATAATAGGAATTATCCTAATCGGCAGGGATTGTAGGAGAATTTTGTAGAAGGGGTTGATGACTTTATTAGACATGCAATGTCACTTTCATCATACCAAATTGAAGGAGTAATTAGGTGCTCTTGTGTCAAGTGCGATTGTGTGAAGTTTAAAAAATCGGAGGAAGTTAAACTTCATCTTTATAGGAAGGGGTTTATAGAGAATTACTTTGTGTGGACTAATCATGGAGAGATCGATGGTAGCCGTGGAATATTTCATAATATGGTTGTTGGTGAAAGTAGTAGGTCGGTGGAGAATATAAATCATGATTCTAGAATTCAAGATATGGTTGCGGATGCTTTTGGGATGCACTGCGGGGGTGAGCCCAATGAAAATGTGGAACAAACTCCTAATGATGATGCAAAACATTTTTATGAATAGTTAGAGGAAGCTAGTCGTTCACTACGTGAAGGAAGTCCGCACTCTGAGCTGTCTATTGTAGTTAGACTACTAAGTATCAAATCTGATTGGAATATTTCTCAAGCGTCCATGGACTCTTTCATTGACATATTAAGAAGAATTATTTTGACAATTTGTTCCACACAGTGATGGATGGTAAAGGTAAGACAAAAGATAACCTGAAGGCTAGAATGGACTTACAAGAATATTGCGGGCGACCTGAATTATACTTTCAGACAACAAACAATGGTAAGGTGTTCAAGCCCAAAGCAAGTTACACATTCACTTTGGAGGAAACACGATAAATTTGTGATTGGGTTACGAAATTGAAGATGCCTGAGGGTTATGCGTCGAATCTAGGAAACAAAGTAGATATGGAGGTAGGGAAGTTGAGCCATTTGAAAAGTCATGACTGTCATGTTTTTATGGATACCTTAGTGCCTATTGCATTTTGTGGTTTGACTGAAAGAATCTGGAAACCCATCACATAGATTAGTTTGTTTTTTAAAGACTTGTGTTCTACCACCTTAAGGGAAAAAAACCTACTTTGGGTGGATCAGAACATTCGTGTAACTTCTAGTAAGATGGAAAAAATATTTCCATGTGGTTTCTTTGATGTGATGGAACACCTTCCAATCCACCTTGTACACGAGGTACAACTTGGAGGGCCTGTTCAATGAAGACGGATGTATCCCTTTGAGAGGTAATATTATAAGTTTGATGTAATATTTTATTTTATTTGAATGTTCTTGGCTAACATGACATTATGTAGGACAATTGGCAAATGCAAATAATTTGTTAAGCATAGGAATAGGATTGAAGGATCTATATGCGAAGCCTATCTTGCAAAGGAAACTGCACATTTTTGTTCTTATTATTTTGAGAGTAACGTGCCATGTTATAGGAATATGCCCAATAAGCATACTGTCGAATGCGTGAATGATCCATTATATCCACCAATGTCCATATTCAATCAACCAGGCTGATGTTAAGGATGCTAGAAAGAGAAGTTTGAGTGATATGGAGTACAAGTCAGCTACAATTCATGTGTTGCTAAATTGTCCCGATGTTGTACCATTTCTTAAGTAAGTATTGATTTATTAGTTATCAAAATATAAAATTTACTGTGATTACATATTGATACAACTACTATTTGATGTGTCACAGTCACTTTGTGGGTCAATTTGGCCATGATGTTGTATATACGAGTTTTGATATGTGATTCAAATAGTTTGTAAGTTTATCGTGATAATGTTCTTCTAAAGTTCCCGCTATATATATATTCATAAGGTATGCTAACTTATGAATTTTTTTAACACTATGTAGGTAAATAATCCAAATAATGGTGTAAATCAATTTTTGAAAGATATATCTTGGGGACATGGGCTTCAGGTCACAACAATGTCTAAGTACGCAGTGAATGGTTATAAGTTTCATACAAAGAATTTCTCTAAAAATAAAAATAGCAACAACAACGGGGTGTGGGTTTAAGGTGGTGATGACAATCAAGTTGGAGATATTGATTATTATGGTGTGGTCAAAAAAATATTACAATTAGAATATGTAGGTTGACCATATAAGAAATTGATACTCTTTATATGCAAGTGGTTTGACCCAAATCCAACAAGAGGTACAAGAGCACACCACCAATACAACATAATTGAGGTTAATCATATGAGGGGAGTATGATCTCAATGATCCTTTCATAATTGCACATAACTTTCGGCAAGTGTATTATGCTCCTTATCCATTGCGGCGGAATAAGTCCGATTGGTGGGATGTAATCAAAACTAAGCCCGTAGGTAGGGTGAAAGTCGAGAATGTGTTAGATGTTGCATATCAAAACGATATCTCCAGTGTTTACCAAATAGTGGACGACCAGTTAGAAAATGATTTGGAACATCCTGAACGCATATTGGAAGAAGTTGATATAAATGAAGTAACAATTATAGAAAATGAGGACGAAGAATCAACTGATGAAATTCAAACAAGTGAGGACAAGGAATTCTCGGACGAGGAACAATACTTCGACAAGGATTAAAAAGTCGGTTTTTTAAAGCACTCTCGTTTTATAACTAGTTTCTTATATGTTTCAATCTAAATATGTATTATATTATGCAGATGGTAGGCAAGAGTCAAGGTAACAATGACCCTACTAGTTCTCGGGGTCGAGAAAAGGCTAGGAAGGGAAAGAGGAGGGTAGATAATAATACTCCCTCTTTTCCACCCTATTCAGAGATGCCTATGTCTTATCCTCCACCACACGGCTATACTGAGCTACCACAGCATCACGAGGCCTACACCTTCATCCAGACACTAGGTCTTTCATCACACGTCCATAGGACTATACGTCCGACATACACTCCAGTTGCCTCACATCCACGTGGATTGCAGCCATCTGCATCACAGCCACGTGGATCGCATTCCTACATATCACAGCCACATGGATCACATCCATCCATATCATAGCCACTCGGGTCACAACCATCAGTATCACAACCACATAGATCGTATCCAGCTATGTCGTAGTCACAGAGATCGCAACCATCTTCATTATCGACTCCATCCATTTCAGGCCTTCGCCTGCGAGATAGTAGCTCTGAGCCTCCTACACAGTCTACACGTGCCTCTGATACACATGCTAAGGATAACGATCCAGAGGTAGTGCATTATGATAGCTATGGCAGGATCATCATAGTTCTTGAGGGTGACGGGTAATAGTTATTTGTTATTTTTGCGTTTATTGTTTTATAATATTTTTACTAATATTTTCATGTGTTTTTATTGTTACATTGTAGTTTCAAGCCGGGTAAGCAGACTACAAAGATAATCACCAATGTGATCAAAAAGCTTTATAATGGCCCTTATGTGACTTCGATCGATTTCCCATTCTCGCTGAAGGAGCAAATTTTCAATCAGTTTATGGTATAAATGTTATTTTAAGCAGTTTAATAATATATATTTATGATGTTTCCATCTAATATTTAACTTTTGAAATGCAGAGCAAGTGTGTATGGGAATACCGCTATAGCGAGGAAGTGGTTGCAAATTTTCATCATAAAGCCCGCAAGAGATTAACAGATCATTTCTCGGATTGTATAAAGAAGAACAAGAGGCCCGACTGGTGTCTGCATCATTTATGGGATGATTTGTTAAGGCAATAGAAGAAAGAGTAATTCTTACGGAGGAGCGAAAAAGGAAAGAAAGCTCGCTCATCCGAGAAGGGAGGCTCCTTGCACAATGGGGGTGCTATCATCATCGGGACAATAAAAAGAAGATTGGTAATTGCTTAAATTATTTTACTTTTCTAAGTATATCAATTCTATTTATTAACTAAATTAATTTATTTTTTCAGGAAAAGAAGTATGGGCATCCAATGAGCCATGATGAACTATTCAAGGAGACATATATTTTAAAGAAGAAGAAAGAGGGGGATGGAGATAGGTGGGTCGAGGACCGGGCAGAGACTGCATATGTAAGCTTTCAATTTTCTTTAAGTGTTATAATTTATTTTATAAGAATTTTTAAATACTAGTTTAATTTAAAATAATGTGGGGTTGCTACAAAAGTAACGTGGAGGAATTCATTCGTAGTCAGCCAGCTGGTGAATCGGGCGAGCCAACCCAACCTTCGAACGAGGATGCTGAAAAAATTTGACAAGAGTGGGTTGCTCTAGTGGTGAGCACCCTCCACTTCCAACCAAGAGGTTGGGAGTTCAAGTCACCCCAAGAGCAAGGTGGGGAGTTCTTGAAGGGAGGGAGCCGAGGGTCTATCGAAAACAGCCTCTCTACCTCAGGGTAGGGGTAAGGTCTGCGTACACACTACCCTCCCCACACCCCACTAGTAAGATTATACTGGGTTGTTATTGTTGTTGTTGTTGCTGTTGGCGATCCAAAATGGGGGAAGGTATACGGGCTTCCTACGAAACAATTCCATCGATATAGGTATGGAATGAAAGGAATAGGGACTTCCTCACTGGGGGAGGAACTTAATAGGGAGAGCCTCTCAGCTATGCAGGAGATAGTGACAAAGCTTACATCCGAGCTAGAAGCGGCCAAGGAAAGAGAAAGTCTTAGAGATGCTCAATTCCTTAGTATGGAAGCTCAGATAAGAACTCTCCTTTCTACTGGAGCTTTTCTGTTGCCCCGGTCTCGTGAGTCATTACCACAGGCTCGACCTCCACGTGATCGTTCCTTCCATCCTCCTCGTGATCGTTCCTCCCGTCCTCCCCTTGATCGTTCTTTCCGTCCTCCACAAGATCGTTCTCTATACCGTCTTATAGATGAAAGTTCATCAGACGGTGATGATGTTGTAGAAAACACCCCTTGAGCAATACTTTGATATACTCTGAACTAGACTAATAGAATCAGTTTTGAATTAGATTGAACAATTTTGAACTTGTTGTAATTAGTTTTTGCTTGGTTTTGGATTGTGATGTTCAATTGAACTTTAATTTGTTAGTTTTAAAGTATTAATTGGATGTTTGGTTGTTGTTGTTGGATATTTGATTGGATTTGTGGTGAATTAGGGGTTGTATGTGGTGAATTGGTGGTTATTATATGTGAATTGGGGGTATTGGTATGTTGTTTGTATTTGGCAAGTGGTGTAGCTAGCAAAACAGGCATTTTCTGGCAAAATTAAACCCAGAAAACCAACCAACCTTGGTCGGTAACTGATAAAAAAAATTAAATTGCATATTACCGACCAATGTTGATCAGTTAATGTACAATGAATTCCCAGAAATTCAACATTACCGACCAATGTTGATCAGTTAATGTACAATGAATTCCCAGAAATTCAACATTACCGACCAAATTTGTCAGTTTGCTGTCTGCCCTGTCCAGTTTACCGACCAATTTTGGTAGGTATTTTTAAATTTTAATTATTATATAAAACATATATTTTCCAGTGTTACACTTAAGTTTCAATGATGACAATAAATCAAACCAAATTCACTAACTTTGTCTTGTTAATTGTAGTAACTCAAAGAAGATCCAGAAACAAAGTAAAGTAACATAATGGAAGATATACTTGCAACAAAACGTGAGATTTAAAATGGAAGGGAAACACAACATAATGGGAGACAATTTGAGTGCTGCCCCTTTCTTTAATAAAGCATGGAGCACGACAATTTGAGTGGGAAACACAACATAATGGGAGACTGCCCCTTTCCTCAATAAAGCATGGAGCACGGAGCACTCCCTAGATTTCGGGCATGGAGCACTTAAATTAATTCAGCTCATCTCGTATGAAGGAATTAGAGGCACCTCTCTTAAGCTAAATATCAGTAAAATATTGTGGGCATCAATCAAAGACCAATCTACAACAACTCTCAAAACTCGCCTATAAGAAGATTGGCAAACTCAAGGATTAGATACGCAACTACAACATCTGTTTCTAAGCCTTTCTATTCCTTAGCACAAACAAACACTGTATTCCTGAGTCTACAAGTGTCTCAAAAGATACGAAGAAGTAGAATACAAAAAGAAAGTTGTGTCAACTCTACAAAGAATTATTGTTGATGTACAACGTCGGTGGTTAACGTTCACAAAATCATCACTACTGTAAACATTTATCAAGCTCAAAGAGAACCCTTGTGACCCAAGAGAACTAGATGTAGGTACCACACCGGTATTGAACCAGTATAAAAACTGTTGTGCCTTCTTTACCTTTCCATTTTTATTTATTTCTGCTAAAGTCAAATACTGTATACAACCTAGTCGACTAAGTCCACACTTGGTCAACTAATTTTTTAAAATCAGCCACAATTCACCCCCATTGTATTTTCAATTGGTATCAGAGCTTAACTCACGAACTCTGCTTAACAACAAGTGAGGAAAAGATCATGGGATCAAGCACAGTAGTCGAAGCGCTATTTTAAGAAGGAACCTCTCAAGTACGACCTCCATACTTCAATGGTAAACACTTTTCTCACTGGAAAGTACGCATGGAGATTTACACTATGTCATATGACATTAAAGTTTGGCGCGTGATCAAAAAGGGAAATTTTCCAATTCTACCAAAGAAAGATGAAAATGGTCAAGTTATAGTTTCATGTGATCCTCTTGATTTAGATGATTACACTGAAGAACAATCAGCTGTCATAACAGTTAATACCAAAGCAAAAAATCTTCTGTATAATGCTATCAGTTGAGAAGAATGTGAAAAGATATCAAGCTGTGAAACTGCAAAGGAGATATGGGATATATTAGAAGTCACATACGAAGAAACCATCAAAGTGAAAGAAAAAAAAATCATCTTCTAGTTAGAGATTATGAACTATTTCATATGAAGGATGGAGAATCAGCAGAAGAAATGTTTTCCAGGTTCAGCAAGATCATTGGAGACCTAAAATTATTTGGCCCAAAGCGCAGAACAGGTCAGAAAAATTCGAAGAAGTCTTCCCACGATTTGGCAACCCAAAGTCATTGCCTTGGAATGTCAGGATCTTGACAAAATGTCATATTAATAACTAAGATGTGATCTAATTGCGTTTGAAAAAACACATTTAGACATGCAAGTTCAACAAGAAAAAAGAAAGACAGTCACATTCAAAGCAACTGTGGCTGAATCAGAAAATGAAGATGAAGAAAAAGGAGAAGAACAAGATATGAACATAACTATGCTTTCCAAAGTGGTAACAAACATGATGAAGAGGAACAAATACAACAGAAGAGGCAAATCAAACTTTAGAAAAGATAAGATGAACAATGATAACGACAAAAATGATGGAAGATGCTATGAGTGTGGAAAACATGGACACATCCAAGCAGAATGTACCGAACTGAAAAAGAAACTTAGCAGGAACTTTCAAAAGAAAAAAATCTTTTGGAGCTTGTAGTGATGAATAAGAGTCCGATCAAGAAGAAAATGCCAACATATGCTTCATGGCCATAAATAATGATAGCGATGAAGACTCAGGTGAACTTGGTCTCAAGGCCGACGACGGTACAAGTAAGGTACGTCTTCCTACATGTCCAAATTGTCATGAA
Source organism: Nicotiana tabacum (assembly GCF_000715075.1). Taxonomy (NCBI): domain Eukaryota; kingdom Viridiplantae; phylum Streptophyta; class Magnoliopsida; order Solanales; family Solanaceae; genus Nicotiana; species Nicotiana tabacum. The sequence continues at coordinate 124,972,637 of NC_134094.1, read as the reverse complement.
CTTCAAGAATTATCGATATTGCTCTTACAGATATTGAGAAAGTTCTAAATGAACTTCGAGAAATCCAAAGAGAAAAGAAAGATTGGGCGTTGAAATTTGAAGTATATGAAATTAAAAGGGATATGTTTCAAGAGGAAGTTAACGAACTTCAACTTCAATTAAGTGGATTACAAAATATCCACCAATCATAGCTCTGTTAAATCAAATCAATCTATTTCTCATAAATTTCCTACTAAAAATCCTTCTTCATGTATTCACTGTGGTAAAAGTGGGCACAAATCAAATCATTGCAGGCTATGAAAATTCTAATATCCCCTCATGATTTTACTGTGGAAAATTTGGTCATTTCTCTAATCATTGCAGGTTTAAGAACAACAACAAATGGTTTTGGCGACCCAAGACCTCAAATCATGCTAACACTCTGAATGCTAATCATTCAGGACCCAAGCAAGCTTGGGTACCTGTCACGACCCAAACTAACCCTGTCGTAATGGTGCCTATCATGGAACTAGGAGAGCCGACTCATTTCCAAAACAAACCGATATTTTCATTTCAAAGATAATTTCAAGGCTATCTAACTTAAAAACCTTCGTAAAGGAGTTCAAATCAAAACAAAAGTGAGGGAAAGAAAAGTCCGACATCGGGGTGTCACTAGTCATGAGCATCAACTACAATTTATCTAACAATATCAAAATTAACATAGTCTGGAAAATAGCTAAATACAACTAAAGGAAGATAAGAGGGAGAAGAGCAGGGCTGCGATCGCCAGGCAGCTACCTCGCTATCCCCAAGAAAATCTGTGACCGGAATAGTCAACAACCGCTACCGTGTCCAGCTACACCTGGATTTGCACACAAGGTGCAAGGAGTAACGTGAGTACACCAACTCAGTAAGTAACAACAATAAATAAAGACTGAGAAATAGTGACGAGCAATAAGCATATAAAGTTCATATCATGAAATCTCAGTAAAATACCACACGTTTTTAAAATCAGGGTATGAATCAAAACATCTCGTTTAAACCTACTTCTAGTAAAATCATTTAAAGATATTTACAACAATTTTCAAACAGAGGCTCAATGCAAGGTAAGCAAAAATGATGAAATCATAAACAGTCCCTCGGGCAAAAACATCACTCATATACAGCCCCTCGGGCAAACCTCACAGTCACTCATATATAGCCCCCCAGGCATACCTCATAATCACTCGTAAACAGCCCCTCGGACATACCTCACCATCACTCATGCCTCCCAATCACTCAGCACTCGGCACTCAACACTCGCACTCTGTAGGTACCTGCGCTCACTGGGGGTGTGTACAGACTGTGGAGAGGCTCCTTCAGCCCAAGCGCTATATCAAGCAAAATCATGGCATAAATCAATCAGGCCCTCGGCCTATATCAAACATGCTACGATGTGCAACCCGATCCCATAAATATCCTCACAAATCAGGCCCTCGGCCTCACTCAGTCATAAACCTCTCATGCCACTCTGGTTCTCAGTAAAACAGGGTATTCAGCCCAAAACAACATTTATATGCATCAAAATAGAGTAATAAAAACTGAGTTATGCAATAAACAGGTATAACCATGACTGAGTATAAATTTTCAATCGAAAACAGTGAGAGGATAGTAAGAAAAGGCCCCTAAGGGTCCAAATAGCACTAGCACAAGGCCCAAACATGGTATTCAACCCAATTTACAGAAAACTCTTTCTAAAACACATAAGTATCCTATAGTTTCAACAAAATATGCAACTTTACAGTTGCTACGGGACGGACAAAGTCACGATCCCCAATAGTGCATGCCCACACGCCCGTCACCTAGCATGTGCGTCACCTCAAAATAGTAAAATGATACGAAATCCGGGGGTTTCATACCCTCAGGACTAGATTTACAATCGTTACTTACCTCAAACCGGTCAAATCTCTACCCCGCGATGCTCTTGCCTCTCGACTCGGCCTCCAAATGCTCCGAATATATTCACAATCAGTACAATTCCATCAATATACAGTAATGGAATAAATTCCACAAGAAAACTACCAATTTAGACCAAAAACCCGAAATTGGCTCAAACCCGCCCCCCGGGTCCACGACTCGGAATCGGGTAAAAGTCACAAATTACGAACGCCCATTCACTCAGAGTCCAACCATACTAGTTTCACTCAAATCCGACTTCAAATCGATATTCAAATCCTAAAAATTCATTTTATGAAGTTTCTACAATTTTCTCCAAATTTCCACCTCAAAGTACTAATCAGATGACGGAATCATTGATATATTCATGTATATTAACCAAATTCGAGTTAGAATCACTTACCCCGATGAATTTCTTGAAAAATTCACGAACAATCGCGACAAACCGAGCTCCCTAGGTCCAAAATGTGAAATAATGCCCTAAACCCCGTTTATATAGTGCACCTTCTGAACTCCCACTATGCGGTCCGCGAAATTCCAAGCCCGGCCGCGCCTCCCAGGTCCTGCGGTCGTGAAAAACTTGTGCCGCCGCACTTTTTGGTGGCTGCACTGCCAAACTTTAGTACTTTGGCCATAACTTTCTCTACAAATGTCCAAATGATGACTTCTTTACCACTCTGGAAACTAGACACGAAGTGCTACAACTTTCGCTTGTAGATCAAAAGATATAGGCTTCTGAATCATCTCAAAATTCCTTGTAGTTCAAAAGATATAGGCTTCCGAAGTCGGACCAGCGGATCTGCAGAACTTTTCCCCGGAGTGCGGCTGCGGCAGAATTATACGGTTCGCAAAATTCTGCTGAGTTCCGAAAAATTCTGCTGAGATCCGCAAAATTCAAAGCACCAGAACCATACCTGAGTTTCGGAAATGCCCGGACTCGCTCAAAAGTCACCCCGAAACACACCCGAGGCCTCCGCAACCTCAACCAAAGGTACCATCAAGTCCTAAAATACCATACAAATCAATCAAGCTCTCGAATCACATCAAACAATAACAAAAACATGAATCACACACCAATTCAAGCTTAATAAACTTGAAACCTCAAACTTCCACAACAGATGCCGAAACCTATCAAACCTCGTCCGAATAACCTCAAATTTTTCACACATGTCACAAATGACACCACAAATCTAATCCAACTCCCGGAGTTCCATTTCGACTCTGATGTCAAATATTTCACTACCGACCGGAAATCACCAAATTTTCAATTTCGCCAATTCAAGCCTAATTCTACCACGAACCTCCAAATTACATTCCGGACATGATCCTAAGTCCAAAATCACCTAACGGAGCTATCCAAACCAAAAAAATCCCAATCCGAGTTCGTTTACTCATAAGTCAACATCCGGTTGACTTTTCCAACTTAACCTTCTAAATGAGAGACTAAGTGTCTCATTCCACTCTGAAACTACTCCGGACCTGAACCTACCAACCCGATACAACACAACACAGCTAAACAATACATAAAGAAGTAGAAATGGAAGAAACGGGGCTATAACTCCCAAAATGACCGGCCGAGTCGTTACATCCTCCCTCACTTACACATACGTTCGCCCTCGAACGTGCCAAGAGTTGTTTCCAAGCCATCAAATCACTATTCCATCTTACCATGCATGTACCCGAGGGTGATCATCACGTATCCCTATACCATATAGGTTTGACCCCTCAACTTAACAAGAAAATTTATTAATTTAACCTTAGCCCAAAATCCTTGGAGCCAAATTTCAAACATCCAGAATTTTTTTTAAGACCCGAATCTCACATCTACACAGTGCATAATTCTGAACGAGCTGCATCGAGCCATAACTATAACCATGGATATAATCAACTAACATATTACCCAACTCGCATGCTCGTGACACCATTCATGATCACAGTAACTACTCCAAAGCCAACCAAGTACTAGTATTAAACCCCATATCGAACCAAACCTCGTTCCAAAACCTTTGTACACTGCTAATAATAAAAGAAACATGCAGAAATCTCATGTCCTCCTTATCAGAGCAACAAGTCATGGAGCTCTCCCCCTACCAGAACCATAATCACTCTCTAAGCCGACTTTCAATATTATTCTCCCGAATATACCATAATCAAAATTGATAGTACCCACTCTAGGTCCAATGACCCTATATTATTAAACACAACCATCCAACAGACATGCCACACAAATATAACTCAGAGCCACAAACCCTGCCATCTGTGCGCGAATACGCAACAATTCAAATGTATCCAGTCATGGAAAAATGACTCCAATGAGAGAACTGCCCCGACGAATTAACAAGTACTGTCACAAAGAAATGCTGAAAATTCATCACACACCGTAGGACCATCACACGATTCTAACGCAAGATTCATACCTTAACATAATTCTGTTGGAATGCGTAACCTCATCCAAATGCTGGTCCATATTATCTACCTCGAGCCACCCTGCTCAAAATCAATAACGACAGAGAGGCAAATGACAAAAATGCCACACAAAACCTGAAAGAACATAACCAATACGCAATTGATCATGCAATACCCAAATACTCATCTCGCTCAAATTCTGCCATAAGGCCCCCAATAGATCCATACCATGTATGTATATAACCAATGAAACACAACCTCTCATAGCATAGAAGAGTAACTCATAGATCATTTCAGACCACGAATAAGTTCAACATCAACCGAATGGCACATCACTCAACAATAGCAGTAGGGAGCCAACCAGTCAGACTCGTGTAGAATACACATCCTAATTGGGCCTACTAATGGACCCCAAATCAACTCTGGTCACCTACAAATAGATAAATAATCCTCAGGAAGCCAACAATGACTGAATCATAACACATACTATCATTTGGCTAGCTTCGGCCATTACTTCACAGTCCACAACCATGAAACAGTCTGCTCCTGAGGACTCCCAGTGTCCAAATCCATAGTACACATGAATCACCATATCTGATCCCAACTCCAATGCCGAATGTCTAACACATCTTTCATACACGATCATCTCACGAGAAATACTTCTATAATTCTCCCATGCCATATAGCAAAATTTGAATATCAACAGTCGATTAGCCAGGAGAGTGCCGTAATACCAATGAAGTATCGATGAATCAAAACATATCGCCCCTTCTGAAATGTATACTCTCATCAGGCCATACCGATTAATATCATTTACCTAGTCATCTGAAACTGTCCATGCTGCCTAAGAATTTACGTCCTTCCCTTCAAAACTGAATTGTGACCTTGCACCTGCAAATATCAATCCCACACAATACATCGCATCTACCATGCCATCCTGTGAAGAGTACAAGAATCTCATAATCACTCTGAGTCACAAGTAGAACACATACCCGATCAATCAGAAACCTTCCATTTGATCTCCTCCTGGAGAAAATCCCAATACGCAACATATTCCTCACGCCGGCAGGAAATATACTCCTTGAACCGTGGTAAAAACCATTGAGAACTCTTCAAAACCCATTTGCACACAACCAACATCTTCCAACGACGCTGCACTGGGTGTAACGACCATGTAATCAGTAAATTCTCCTGAGCTCATGCTCGCCCACTATTTATCTAAGTCTGCACTTTCCCTATTGACATCAACTGAAAGTTCAACAATACCTTCCGAACTCAAGTCATATTGCGCCTGAAACGATAATCAGATCTTCACATCCCTCTTCATTTCAAACAAACTCCTTTCTGCCATATTCAATCTTTCTTCGTACAGTTTCCATCACTCCAAATAAAGTTTGTAGGCCAAATCACATTCTATCATGATTCCAAACCATTCTACACTTCCTCAAGGCACGCGACTACCCTACCACATAATCCATATGCTAATATGCCATTGTTACTTCGGTTAAACCATCTCCTTTAAGCGACTTCTCAACCTCTACTTCTCCTACTTGACCTGCTAGTACTTCAACCACCGCAAAAAACTTCTCATCATATCTTCCCTCATACTTTGCTACCCAACCGTTGCATCAAATCAAAATGCACCTCTGTCGCACCTAAACCAATAAAATGTTTCCGACTCTAAGTCTCTTCGAAGGTAATCTTTCTCGAGCCGTCAACATCAGAAATACCCATTTGTAACCATAATTACTACGCAATCACTTACTCTTCTTGAGTCCAAACTCATTGAAAAGACATGAGGATTTAATTTTTCCCAAAATTTAACAACGTGAAAGATCCTTTAAACATTCACACTCGAGACCGTGCGTCACATCAAAATGAAAATCAAGCACCCAATGGCCTTCCTTTACATTTCAAGGAAACACTTCTCGTCCTATTCAAATTGTCTTAACACATCCCGCAGTTACATCATATTCATCGCAAAGCCATTCCACCACTCATCGAGCCATAAATTCCACTCGTAGGGACATTACCAGACATATGAGTCCAAATGTACATGTTACAACTGAAGCTACCGAGCCTAAGCTACGGTCTAAACCTGGCCTCAGGTCCTCCAGACTAGCGCATCACCAGAACACATAATACACATCTCGAACCTCGTTCATAGAATCGCAAGCCAACGATGCACAACTGATACTAAGTGCTCACATGCACACACAAATGCGTGGAAGGAAGTCAAAGAGTTATGTTTCAAGCTGAATCAATTCCGCACGATAGAACACAAGAAAGTGAAATTTTCTTAAGGGTTCAGCAACCTCTCGAGGATAAGTACAAACGTCTCTGTACCGATCCGCAAGACTCTACTAAACCTGCTCATGACTCGTGAGACCTATGTAACCTAGAGCTCTGATACCAACTTGTCACGACCCAAACTAACCCTGTCGTGATGGCGCCTATCATGAAACTAGGCAAGCCGACTCATTTTCAAAACAAACTGATATTTTCATTTCAAAGATAATTTCAAGGCTATCAAACATAAAAACCTTTGTAAAGGAGTTCAAATCAAAACAAAAGTGCGGAAAGAAAAGTCCGACATCGGGGTGTCACTAGTCATGAGCATCTACTACAATTTATCTGACAATATCGAAACTAACACAGTCTAGAAAATAGCTAAATACAACTAAAGGAAGATAAGAGGGAGCAGAGCAGGGCTGCGATCGCCAGGCAGCTACCTCGCTATCCCCGAGAAAATCTGCAACCAGAATAGTCAACAACCGCTACCGTGTCCAGCTACACCTGGATCTGCACATAAGGTGCAAGGAGTAACGTGAGTACGCCAACTCCGTAAGTAACAACAATAAATAAAGACTCAGCAGTAGTGACGAGCAATAAGCATATAAAGTTCATATTATGAAATTTCAGTAAAATACCACATGCTTTTAAAATCAGGGTTTGAATCAAAACATCTCATTTAAACCGAGTTCCAGTAAAATCATTTAAAGATATTTTTCAACAGTTTTCAAACAAAGGCTCAATGCAAGGTAAGCAAAAATGATGAAATCATAAACAGCCCCTCGGGCAAAAACATCACTCATATACAGCCCCTCGGGAAAAAACATCACTCATATACAGCCCCTCGGACAAACCTCACAGTCACTCGTGTACAGCCCTTCGGGCATACCTCACAATCACTCGTGCCTCCCAGTCACTCATCACTCGGCACTCGCACTCAGTAGGTACCTGCGCTCATTGGGGGTGTGTACAGACTCCAGAGGGGCTCCTTCAGCCCAAGCGTTATATCAAGCCAAATCATGGCATATATCAATCAGCCCCTCGGCCTATATCAAACATGCTGCGGCGTGCAACCCGATCCCATAAATATCCTCAAAAATCAGGCCCTCGGCCTCATTCAGTCATAAACCTCTCAAGCCACTCGGGATCTCAATAAAATAGGGTATTCAGCCCAAAACAACATTTATATGCCTCAAAATAGAGTAATAAAAACTGAGTTATGCAATAAATAGGTACAACCATGACTGAGTATAAATTTTCAATCGAAAAGAGTGAGGGGATAGTAAGAAAAGGCCCCTAAGGGTCCAAATAGTACTGACACAAGGCCCAAACATGGTATTCAATCCAATTTACATAAAACTCTTTCTAAAACACATAAGTATCATATAGTTTCAACAAAATATGCAACTTTACAATTGCTATGGGACGGACCACGTCACGATCCCTAACAGTGCACGCCCACATGCCCGTCACCTAGCATGTGCGTCACCTCAAAGTAGTAAAATGATACGAAATCCAGGGTTTTATACCTTCAGGACTAGATTTACAATCGTTACTTACCTCAAACCTGTCAAATCTCTACCCCGCGATGCTCTTGCCTATCGACTCGGCCTCCAAATTCTCTGAATCTATTCACAATCAATACAATACCATCAATATACACTAATGGAATGAATTCCACAAGAAAACTACCAATTTAGACCCAAAACTTGAAATTGGCTCAAACCCCCCCGAGCCCACAACTCGGAATCGGGTAAAGGTCACAAATTACAAACGTCCATTCACTCACGAGTCCAACCATACTAGTTTCACTCAAATCCGACTTCGAATCGATATTCTTATCCCATAAATTCATTTTATGAAATTTCTATAATTTTCCCCAAATTTCCACCTCAAAGTACTAATCAGATGATACAATCATCGATATATTCATGTATATTAACCAAATTCGAGTTATAATCACTTACCCCGAAGAATTTCTTGAAAAACCCACGAAACATCGCCACAAACCGAGCTCCCTAGGTCCAAAGTGTGAAATAATGCCATAAACCCCATTTATATAGTGCACCTTCTAAACTCCTACTATGCGGTCTGCGAAATTCTGCCGAGGTCCGCAAAATTCTACTGACGTCCACGAAATTCTGTTTAGTTCTGCGAAATTCAAAGCACCAGAACCATACCTGAGTTCCGAAAATGCCCAGACTCGCTCAAAACTCACCCCGAAACACACCCGAGGCCTTCGGAACCTCAACCAAAGGTACCATCAAGTCCTAAAATACCATACAAACTCAATCGAGCTCTCGAATCACATCAAATAATAACAAAAACATGAATGGCACACCAATTCAAGCTTAATGGACTTGAAACCTCAAACTTCCACAACCGATGCCGAAACCTATCAAATCTCCTCCGAATAACCTCAAATTTTGCACACACGTCACAAATGACACTATGAATCTAATCCAACTCCCGAAATTCCATTCCGACTTCGATGCCAAATTTTCCACTGCCGACCGAAAATCACCAAATTTCCAATTTTACCAATTCAAGCCTAATTCTACCACGGGCCTCCAAATTACATTCCGGACATGCTCCTAAGTCCAAAATTACCTAACGGAGCTATTCGAACCAAAAAAATCCCAATCCGAGATCGTTTACTCATAAGTCAACATTCAGTTGACTTTTTCAACTTAACCTTCTAAATGAGAGACTGATTGTCTCATTCCACTTCGAAACTACTCCGACCAAGCCTACCAACTCGATACAACACAACACAGTTGAACAACACATAAAGAAGCATAAATGGGGGAAACTGGGCTATAATTCCCAAAATGACCGGTTGCGTCGTTGTAGTGCCTAAAAACAAGTAACTTCTTATTGCAAGAACAGCGCAAGTGGAATAGAAAAGGAAAATGGTATCTTGATAGCGCATGTTCCAGACATATGACTGGTGACAAATAACTGTTCAAAATATTCACCAAATTAGATGGAGCACTGACATATTTGGAGACAAATCAAAAGGAAATGTAATTGTAGTTGGAAGATTCCCTCTTAGCTCAACATGTGATGTAGACGAAGTATATCTAGTTGATGAACTTGGTTACAATCTTCTCAGTATTAGTCAAACTATGCGACAATGACTATGAGGTTCGTTTTAAAAAATCTTGTTGGCTTAGAAGACAAATCGGGTAAAGTTATTCTTTCTGGAAACATAGACAAAAATGTCTATACTATAAGCAACATAGACAGTCTTGGTAATCAAATTTGTCTAGCCTCTATGATTGATGATCCTTGGGTTTGGCACAGAAAGCTTGGCCATGCTAGAATGCACACTATTCAAAAAATCTCTAACCTCGATCTTGTCATTGGTATTCCAAACCTAGATTTTTCAAAAGATCATATTTGTGATACATGTCAATTAGGAAAACAAACTTGTTCTTCCTTTAAAACCAAAAACACTAAACCCCTTCAACTCCTGCATATGGATCTGTGTGGTCCAACTAGAACTACCAGCATTAGGGGTAGAAAATATGCCTTTGTTATTGTAGATGATTTCTCTCGTTTCAGTTGGGTTATGTTTCTGAGTCATAAAGATGATGCTCTAAAGAATTTTGAAGTTTTTTGTAAGAAGATACAGCGTGAAAAAGGATATTACATTTATACTATCAGAAGTAACCATGAAGGAGAGTTCGAAAGCAGAGCCTTTGAAAACTTTTGTAATGATCAACGAATATCTCATAAGGTTTCTTCGCTAAGATCACCTTAACAAAATGGCGGGGTAGAACGTAAGAAAAAACTTTACAGGATATGGCAAGAACCATGATTGTGGAAAATTCTCTGCCTCACCACTTCTGGGCAGAAGCTGTAAGTACTGCATGTCATATTATCAATAGATGTCTGATTCGACCCCTTCTAAAAAAACTCCATATGAACTGTGGAATGGTAAGAAACCCAACATTAATTACTTCTACCCATTTGGATGTAAATGGTAAAGATAACTTGGGAAAATTTGATCCAAAAAGTAACGAAGGTATCTTTCTTGGTTATTCTCCTTCAAGTAGAGCATATAGAGTCTTTAGTAAAAGAACCTTATGTATTGAAGAATCCATTCATGTTATTTTTGTAGATACTAACACTCACTTAAGGAATGTAACACTTCCTGAAGATGAGGACATATCTTTTGTTACAAAGTCTGTTGTTGCAGGAAAATACAGACTATATCAGTCGACTGAGCAGCAAAATCAGTCAACTGAAAAAACCATTGATTTCCAGGAACCATCTTCTGTTGAACAGGCAATCACAAATATTTCAAATGAATGGAAAAGTGAACTTGGATATCCTCACAAGTTCATTATTGGAAATCCACGAGAAGTTATTACTACCAGAAGATCTCCGAAAATCAACACTCACATGGCCTTAATATCGCAACTTGAGCCAAAAAAGGTTGACGAGGCCCTAAAAGACGTCAACCAAGTCAAAATTATGAAGGATGAACTCGATCAATTCGAAAGAAATAAAGTGTGGGATTTGGTTCCAAAACCATCAAACGCCTCCATTATAGGAACTAAATAGGTCTTCAGAAATAAACTAAATGAGCCCGGTCAGGTGGTTCGTAATAAAGCAAGGCTAGTTGCTCAAGGTTACTCTCAACAAGAAGGAATCGGCTACGATGAAACTTTTGCACCTGTAGCAAGATTAGAATCGATTCGAATACTACTAGCTTTTGCTGCTCATAAAGGATTCAAGCTATTTCAAATGGATGTAAAAAGTGCGTTCTTAAATAAATATATGTCACGACCCAATTTCCCCTCAGTGTGACGTCGTGACGGTACCTAGTCTCTACAACTAGGTAAGCCTAACATTTTGCGGAATAATGAAATAAAAATATGAAATTAACCAATTATTCAAAAATACACAACAAATCCCAAAACCCGGAACATCGTGAATCACAAACTACAGAAAGAAATATCTAGTGTCTCTATACATCAGAGTCTAACAAGGAAAAATACAGAAGATAATGGACATGAGAAAGAGTAGAAGGGGACTCCGAGGTCTGCAGACGCGGCAGATATACCTTGAAGTCTCCAAAGCTGTCCCAGCTCACTGATAGTGCGGCTGATAAGGTACACCTGGATCTACACACGAAAAACATGTGTAGAGAGTAGCATGAGTACACCACAATCGGTACCCACTAAGTGCCAAGCCTAAACTCGGTCGAGTAGTGACGAGGTCAGGTCAAGGCCCTACTGGTAAATATGTAATAAAACAATATAGAGTGTAATACCGCAATACAATAAAGGCTAAAATTTAACAACAATGAAATCATAGAAGGTAACAACTTAGTACACAGAAACACAATAGGGGATCTCCCGAGATACCATCCCGTAGTCCCAAACGTAAATGTGCAGGGGGATCTCCCGGAATACCGTTCCGTAGTCCCAAAATAAATGTGCAGGGGGATCTCCTTGAATACCGTTCCGTAGTCCCAAAATACATATGCAGGGGGATCTCCTGGAATACCGTTCTGTAGTCCCAAAGTAAATATGCGGTACAGGGGGATCTTCCAGAATACCGTTCCGTAGTCCCAAAGTAAATATGCAATGCGAATGATAGAAATACAACTACATCACGAAATTCTTACTATTTAGACTAAGTACCAGCCAGGGAAGAAGCATGAAATTCATTAAGCATGCTGTACATAATTCACATAAACAATTAAGACGCGTAGACATGTTGTATTAGACTAAACATGATAGCTACACATATTGGAATAACTCAATTAAGAAATGAAAATAGATTAGTACTCATTAAAATGGTATAACTCAAAATAACAGGAAAACATGTTGCTGCTCAGTAAGAAAATCGGGTTTTCCACAACTAGCCCGTGTACGTACTCGTCACCTCACGTACACGACGCTCGCATAGCACAATAGTTCCAAATCTTATGGGGATTTCCCCCACACAAAGTTAGGCAAGCCACTTACCTCGAACCAAGCTCAATCAATCGGTCACAATGCCTTTCCCACGAATATCCGGCTCTGAATGGCCCAAATCTAGCCAAAAGCAATTACATATCATAAATACTACAATAATAGACTCATCTAATTAATGAAATCAACACTTTAACAAAATCACGAAATTAACTCAAAAATTTCCCGTGGGGCCCACGTCTCGGAATCGGATAAAAGTTACAAAATAGGAACGCCCATTCCACCACGAGTCTAACCATACCAAAATTACTAAATTCCGATACCAAATGGTCCTCCAAATCCACAAATCAAACTTCCAAATCCCTAGCCTCCAACTTCCAATTTCCACCTTAAATACACACTAACTAAGTGGGAAAATACATGGCAAAGCAAGCTTATTGATCAAAAATAAGTACAAGGGATTTACCTTAAGAAATGCCTCGAAAAGGCTCTCAAAAATTGCCCTAAACCGAGTTTGCAAAGTCAAAAATGACAAAACTCACGAAGCCCTTCGATTTTAACCACTTCCCAGGTATTTTCGCACCTGCGGAACCTGGGCTCGCACCTGCGGGTGAGCTTGTGAGGAAATTGTGCGCATCTGCACAATTCATTTTCCCCCTCTGCCTTCGTACCTGCGATGAAAGGGCCGCATATGCGCGTGCGCGTGCGCGCCTGCGGAATTCCCTTCCGCTTCTGCGGACCTTACGCACCTGCGAAGCCCCCTAACGCATCTGCGGGCATCACAGATGCGGAAATCACCTCGCACCTGCGAACCATGGCACTCTTCCATTTTATTGCTTCTGCGCCAATTTACTCGCACTTGCGGGCAGCCTTGTGCACCTGCGATAACAGCTGAACCAACAAAAGCACCAGATTTTCCTAAGTCCAATTTCATTCCGTTAAGCATCCGAAACACACCCGAGGCCCCCGGGACCTCAACCAAACCTACCAACCAATCCTATAACACCATACGAACTTAATCGAGCCTTCAAACCACATCGAATAACTCCAAAAATCATGATTTAATTACGGATTCAAGCCTAAGAACTTAAAATTTTCCAAATTCTACAAACGACGTCGAACCATGTCAAATCTAGTTTGAATTACCTCAAATTTTACACTTAGATCACAAATGACACTACGAACCTACAACCACTTTCAGAAATCCATTCCGAGCTCGATATCAAAATTTTCACTATCGGCCGAAATCGCCAAAAATCTACTTTCGCCAATTCGAGCCAAAATCTACTACATACCTCCAAAACACATTCCAGATGCGCTCCTAAGCTCAAAATTACTCAACGGAGCTAAAGGGGTCAATGAAATTCCATTCAGGATCCGTCTTCACACAATTCCGACTACGGTCTAATTTTTAAGGCTTAAACTCACAATTAGGGACTAAGTGTCCCAAAACTCCCCGAATTCCATAACCAATCACTCCGGCAAATCCCAAACGTTGAAACAAATGTAGGGAAATCAGATATTAGGGGATCGAGGCTCTAATTCTCAAAACGACCGGTCGGGTCGTTACATCCTCCCCCTCTTAAAACAACCGTTCGTCCTCGAACGAGTATAAAGACATACCTGAAACTGTGAAAAGATGAGGGTAATGGCTGCACATATCCTGCTCAGCCTCCCAAGTCGCCTCCCCGACCGACTGCCCCCTCCAATGAACCTTCACGGAAGCAATGTTCTTTGATCTTAGCTTTCTGACCTGCCTGTCTAAAATAGCCATTGACTCCTCAACATAGGATATATCCTTGTCCAATTGAACTGAGCTGAAATCCAACATATGAGACGGATCACCGTGATACTTCCAGAGCATAGAGACGTGGAATACCAGATGAACTCCTGCTAGATTGGGAGGCAAGGCAAGCTCATAAGCAACCTCCCCAACTCAATGCAATACCTCAAATGGACCAATGAACCCTGGGCTCAACTTGCCCTTCTTTCCAAACCTCATAACGCCCTTCATAGGTGAAACTCGGAGTAAGACTCGCTCACCAACCATGAATGCAACATCACGAACCTTCTAGTCCGCATAACTTTTCTGTCTAAACTGGGCCGTGCAAAGTCTATCCTGATTCACCTTAACCTTCTCCAAAGCATCCTGAACCATGTCCGTACCTAATAATCTGGCCTCGCCGGGCTCGAACCAACCCACTGGGGACCGACACCGCCTACCGTACAGAGCCTCATACGGTGCTATCTGAATGTTGGACTGATAACTGTTGTTGTAAGCAAACTCCGCAAGTGGCAAGAACTGGTCCCAAGAACCCCTAAAATCTATCACACACGCACGAAGCATATCCTCTAATATCTGAATAGTGCGCTCGGACTGCCCGTCCGTCTGAGGGTGAAATGTTGTGCTCAACTCAACCCGAGTACCCAACTCATGTTGTACAACTCTCCAGAACCGTGATGTAAACTGCATAACCCAGTCAGAGATAATAGATACCGGTATGCCATGAAGCTCGACGATCTCACGAATGTAGATTCGAGCTAGCTGCTCGAAAGAATAGGTAGTCATCACAGGAATTAAATGAGCTGACTTGGTCAGCTTATCCACAATCACCCAAACTGCATCAAACCTTCGCTGAGTCCGTGGGAGTCCAACCACGAAATTCATAGTGATCCGCTCCCATTTCCGCTCTGAAATTTCTAACTTCTGAAGCAATCCACCTGGTCGCTGATGCTCATATTTTACTTGCTGGCAATTCAGACATCGAGCCACATACTCTACTATGTTCTTCTTCATTCTCCTCCACCAGTAATGTTGTTTCAAGTCCTGATACATCTTTGCGGCACCCGGATGAATAGAGTACCGCGAACTGTGAGCCTCCTGAAGAATTAACTCGCGCAAACCATCTACATTGGGCACACATAGCCTGCCGTGCATCCTCAATGCACCATCATCTCCAATAGTAACCTCCTTAGCATCACCGTGCTGGACCGTGTCCTTAAGGACAAGCAGATGGGGGTCATCATACTGATGCTCCCTGATACGATCATAAAGAGAAGACCGAGAGACCACACAAGCCAATACTCGATTCGGTTAAGAAATATCCAATCTCACAAACTGGCTGGCTAAGTCCTGAACATCCAACGTTAATGGCCTCTCTGCTGCTGGTAGATATGCTAAACTCCCCAAACTCTCTGCCGGCGACTCAAAGCATCGGCCACCACATTGGCCTTCCCAGGGTGGTACAAAATAGTGATATCATAATCTTTAAGTAGATCCAACCACCTCCGCTGACGTAAGTTAAGATCATTTTTCTTAAATATATGTTGCATCTTCGATAATCGGTGTAAATCTCACAAGGAACACCGTACAAATAATGCTGCCATTTCTTCAAGGCATGAACAATAGCTGCTAACTCAAGGTCGTGGACAAGATAGTTCTTTTCGTGCACCTTCAGCTATCTGGACGCGTAGGCAATCACCCTACCGTCCTGTATCAACACCGCGCCGGGACCAATACGTGACGCATCACAATATACAGTATAAGACCCCAAACCTGTAGGTAATACCAATACTGGGGCTACAGTCAAAGCTGTCTTGAGCTTCTGAAAGCTCTTCTTACATTCCTCTGTCCACCTGAACGGAGCACCCTTCTGGGTCAGCCTGGTCATAGGTGCTGTAATAGATGAGAATCCCTCTACAAAGCGACGGTAATACCCCGCCAAACCAAGGAAACTTCGAATCTCTGTAGCTGAGGACGGTCTAGGCCAACTCTGCACTACTTCAATTTACTTCGAATCCACCTGGATCCCCTCACTCGACACTATATGACCCAAGAATGCCATTGAGTCTAGCCAAAACTCACACTTTGAAAGTTTTGCATATAACTTCTTTTCTCTCAAGGTCTGAAGTGCAGTCCTCAGGTGCTGCTCATGATCCTTCCAACTCCGTGAGTATACCAGAATGTCATCAATAAACACAATGACGAATGAGTCAAGATAGGGCCGGAACACACTGTGCATCAAGTGCATAAAAGTTGCTGGGGCATTGGTCAGCCCAAAAGACATCACAAGAAACTCATAGTGACCATATCTGGTCCTGAAAGTAGTCTTCGAGATATCCGACTCCCAAATCTTTAACTGATGATAACCTGAACGTAAGTAAATTTTGGAAACACTCTGGCACCCTGTAACTGATCAAATAAGTCATCAATATAAGGCAATGGATACCTGTTCTTCACTGTGACTTTGTTCAACTAGCGATAATGAATACACATCCGCATAGAACCACTTCTTCACAAATAAGACATGAGCACCCCAAGGTGACACACTGGGTCGAATGAAGCCTTTATCAAGCAATTCTTGTAACTGCTCTTTCAATTCCTTCAATTCAGGAGGAGCCATACAATATGGAGGAATAGAGATGGGCTGAGTGCCCGGCAACAAATCAATGCCAAAATTAATATCTCTATCGGGCGGCATGCCCGAAAGATCAGCTGGAAACACATCTGGAAAGTCTCTCACTACTGGAACTGACTCCACTGCAGGGGTATCAATACTGACGTCTCTCACATAAGCTAGATACGCGTCACACCCCTTCTCAACCATTTGTTGAGCTTTAAGAAATGAAATAACTCTGGTGGGAGTATACTCTAAGGTACCTCTCCACTCTAACCGTGGTAAACCTAGCATAACCAGCATCACGGTTTTAGCATGACAATTAAGAAGAGCATAATGGGGAGACAACCAGTCCATGCCCAAAATAATATCAAAGTCTACCATGTTGAGCAATAATAAATTGGCTCTGGTCTCAAAACCACTAAGAGCAATCAAACACGACCGATACACGCGGTCCACAATAAGAGAATCTCCCACAGGAGTAGATACATAAATAGGGGAACTCAAAGAATCCCGAGATACGCCTAAATACGGAGCAAAATAAGAGGACACATAAGAATATGTAGAGCCTGGGTCAAAGTAATACTGACGCATCTCTATGACAGACCGGAACAATACTTGTAATGACAGAATCAGAAGCAACTGCCTCTATACGAGTAGGAAGTGCATAATATCTGGCCTTGCCTCCCCTCTAGGGCGACCTCTACCTCCCCGACCTCCACCTCGAGCTGGTTGAGCAGGTGGGGTGGCAACTGGTGCTGTAATCATAGCCTGAGGACCCGGTGGAGCACGCTGTGGCTGAAATGTCTGTGGAGGTGCACCCCTCCTAATCCTGGGGCAATCCCTCACCATGTGGTGAGTGTCGCCACACTCAAAACAAGCTCTGGGAGGGCGTGGCTGCTGTGACTGGCTCGGGCCAGGTCTGCTGGACTGGCTGCTAGGAACACCCCGTGCAGGAGGAACACTAGATACTGGCGGTGCATAATAAGGCTCCTGGGGTCTAGAAGGAGCTGGAACATTGCTGGAGGCTGGAAGAGCTGAATGAACATGGCGGCTCACATAACCCCTACCATGGCGAGGTGCTGGGGCACGAGCTCCAGAATAATAACCTGCCTCTCGAGACCTCTTGGCCTCCCTCTCCTCTCTATCCCGGGCAAACATGCCCTCGAATCTCCTGACAATACCCATAACCTATTGATAAGAAATATCCATCTCCAATTCCCTGGCCATACTACTCCGAATGCTGGGATGGAGACCCTCAATAAGCCATCGAACCCTCTCTCGAACTGTGGCAACTAAGGCCGGTGCATATCAGGCCAAATCGCTGAAGCGAACTGCATACTCTGATACAGTTATAGCACCCTGACGCAACTGCTCAAACTCCGCACACCATGAGTCCCTGAGGCTCTGAGGGACATACTCTCTCAAAAATATATCCGAGAACTGAGTCCATGTAAGTGAAGCTGCCTCAGCCGGACTACCCAACTCATAAGCACGCCACCACTGATAGGCTGCTCCTCTAAGATGGAATGTGGTAAAAGAAACCCCGCTCATCTCCGCTACGCCCATAGTACGAAGAATATAATGACATTCCTCCAGAAAACCCTGAGCATCATCTGTAGCCAATCCACTGAAAGTAGGTGGGTGGTACTTCTTGTACCTCTCGAGTGTGAGCTGCTCCGCCTCAGAAGCTGCTGCCCTAACCTCGAGCTGAGCTGGAGCTACCGGCTACATTGGTACAATCTCTGGAACCTGGTAGACTTGAACCCGCTTCTCTGGTGTACCGGTAATGGGAGTCTGTGCTCCTCCCCCGGCCTGAGATATGGCAGAAGCAAGTGGAATCAATCCAGCCTGAGCTATGGTGCTAAACATGCTCAGAAACTGGGCTAGAGTCTCCTGGAGGGCTGGTGCAGCAACATGTATCTCAGGTGTCTGCCCTCCAGCTTGAGCTACAGGGGGGCTCCTCTATAGCAGCTCGTGTGGGTGCTCTGGCTGCACCACGTGGACGTCCTCGGCCTCTACCCCGGCCCCGGCCTCTCGCGGCTCTAGCAGGAGGCGCGGGTGCCTGTTCATCAGATCCACTTGTACGTGTCCTCACCATTTGTGAGAGAATAGAATACAGAAATTTCGAATCTCTGAAGTCAACAATTTTCGCACAACAAGGAATCAAAGTAGTGAAATTTTCTAACAGTTCCATAGCCTCCTGAAGATAAGTACAGACGTCTCTGTACCGATCTGCGAGACTCAAATAAACCGGCTTGTGACTCACGACACCTACGAACCTAGAGCTCTGATACCAACTTATCACGACCCAATTTCCCCTCCGTGTGACGTCGTGACGACACCTAGTCTCTACAACTAGGTAAGCCTAACATTTTGCGGAATAATGAAATAAAAATATGAATTTAACCAATTATTCAAAAATACACAACAAATCCCAAAACCCGGAACATCGTGAATCACAAACTATAGAAAGAAAAATCTAGTATATCTATACATCAAAGTCTAACAAGGAAAAATACAAAAGATAATGGACATGAGAAAGAGTAGAAGGGGACTCTGAGGTCTGCGGACGTGGCAGATATACCTTGAAGTCTCCAAAGCTGTCCCGACTCACTGATAGTGCGGCTGATAAGGTACATCTGGATCTGCACACAAAAAACATGTGCATAGTGTAGCATGAGTACACCACAATCGGTACCCAGTAAGTGCCAAGCCTAACCTCGGTCGAGTAGTGACGAGGTCAGGTCACGGCCCTACTGGTAAATATGTAATAAAACAATATAGAGTGTAATACCGCAATACAGTAAAGGCTGAAATTTAATAACAATGAAATCATAGAAGGTAACAGCTTAGTACACAGAAACACAACAGGGGATCTCCCGAGATACCGTCCCGTAGTCCCAAATGTAAATGTGCAGGGGGATCTCCCGGAATACCGTTCCGTAGTCTTAAATGTGCAAGATAGGGGGATCTCCCGGAATACCGTTCCGTAGTCCCAAAATAAATATGCAGTACAAGGGGATCTCCCGGAATACCGTTCTGTAGTCCCAAAGTAAATATGCAGCGCGAATGATAGAAATACAACTACATCACGAAATTCTTACAATTTAGACTAAGTACCAGTCAGGGAAGAAGCAGGAAATTCATTAAGCATGCTGCACATAATTCACATAAATAATTAAGACACGTAGACATGTTGTATTAGACTAAACATGATAGCTACACATATTGGAATAACTCAATTAATAATGAAAATAGATTAGTACTCATTAAAATGGTATAACTCAAAATAACAGGAAAACATGTTGCTGCTCAGTAAGAAAATCGGGTTTTCCACAACTAACCCGTGTACATACTCGTCACCTGATATACACAGCGCTCATATAGCACAATAGTTCCAAATCTTAAGGGGATTTCCCCCGCACAAAGTTAGGCAAGCCACTTACCTTGAACCAAGCTCAATCAATCGGTCACAATACCTTTCCCACGAATATCCGGCACCGAATGGGCCAAATCTAGCCAAAAGCAATTACATATCATAAATACTACAATAATAGACTCATCTAATTAATGAAATCAACACTTTAACAAAATCCCGAAATTAACTAAAAAATTGCTCGTGGGGCCCACGTCTCGGAATCGGGTAAAAGTTACAAAATAAGAATGCCCATTCCACCACGAGTCTAACCATACCAAAATTACTAAATTCCGATACCAAATGGTCCTCCAAATCCACAAATCAAAGTTCCAAATCCCTAGCCTCCAACTTCCAATTTTCACCTTAAATACACATTAACTAGGTGGGAAAATGCATGGCAAAGCAAGATTATTGATCAAAAATAAGCACAAGTGACTTACCTTAAGAAATGCCTCGAAACTGCTCTCAAAAATCGCCCTAAACCGAGTTTGCAAAGTCAAAAATGACAAAAATCACGAAGCCCTCCAGTTTTAACCACTGCCCAGGTATTTCCGCACCTGCGGAACCTGGGCTCGCACCTGCAGGTGCGGTTTTGCAGAAATTATACGCATCTGCGCAATTCACTTGCCCCCTCTTCCTTCGCACCTACGATGAAAGGGCCGCATCTGTGCGTGCACGCCTGCGGAATTCCCTTCCGCTTTTGCGGACCTTGCGCACCTGCGAAGACCCCTAATGCATCTGCGGGCATCGTAGATGCGAAAATCACCTCGCACCTGCGACCCCTGGCACTCCTCCATTTTCCCACTTCTGCGCCAATTTGCTCGCACCTGCGGGAAGCCTTGCGCACCTGCGATTACCGCAGAACCAGCAAAAGCACCAGATTTTCCTAAGTCCAATTTCATTTCGTTAAGCATCTGAAACATACCCGAGGCCCCCGGGACCTCAACCAAACCTACCAGCCAATCCTATAACACAATACGAACATAGTCGAACCTTCAAACCACATCGAATAACACCAAAAATCATGAATTAAGCGCGGATTTAAGCCTAAGAACTTAAAAATTTTCAAATTCTACAAACGATGCCGGACCACGGCAAATCTAGTTCGAATTACCTCAAATTTTACACATAGATCACAAATGACACTACGAACCTACAGCCACTTTCGGAAATCCATTCCGATCTCGACACCAAAATTTCCACTATCGGCCGAAATCGCCGAAAATCTACTTTCGCCAATTCAAGCCTAAATCTACTACAGACCTCCAAAACACATTCCGAACGTGCTCCTAAGCTAAAAATCACTCAACGGAGCTAACAGAGTTGATGGAATTCTATTCTGGATCCGTCTTCACACAGTTCCGACTATGGTCCAATTTCTAAGGCTTAAACTCACAATTAGGGACTAAGTGTCCCAAAACTCCTCGGATTCCATAACCAATCACTCCGGCAAATCCCAAAAGTAGAAACAAATGTAGGGAAAGCAGATATTAGGGGATCGGGGCTCTAATTATTAAAACTACCGGTTGGATCATTACAATATATCTCAAAAGAAGTGTATGTGAAACAACCTACTGGTTTTGTAAGATCCAGCTTCCCAAACCATGCATTCAAGTTGTCTAAAGCTCTATACAGACTCAAGCAAGCTCCTAGAGCCTGGTATGAAAGACTAAGCTCCTTCCTTCTAAATCAAGGCTTCAAAAGAGGTAATATCAACACATCCTTGTTTATTAAGCACTCAAATTTAGGTAATTTTATTACTCAAATTTATGTTGATGATATCATCTTCGGAAGTCCGACCCTGTATTATGTGAAGAATTCTCTCATATTATGAAAAGAGAATTCGAAATGAGCATGATGGGAGAACTAACATTCTTTCTTGGATTACAAATCAAACAATTTTCAAAAGGGATTTTCATTAGCCAAACTAAGTATACCAAGGAACTCATAAAAAAGTTTGGCATGGAAAATGCAAAGTCTATTGGAACTCCAATGAGCCCAACAACTTTTCTTGAAGAAGACAAAAATAGAAAAGGTGTGGATGAAACAATGTATAGATGAATGATTGGATCACTATTATATCTCACTGCTAGACGACCAGACATAATGTTCAGTATATGTAAGTGTGCAGGATTTCAGTCGGCTCCAAAGGAATCTCATCTTACTGTAGTTAAACGTATTATTAGATATATCATTGGGACTACTAAATTAGGACTATGGTATGCTCATTCTAACAAATTTTCCTTAAAAGGTTTTTCAGATGCAGATTTTGCCGGTGATAGGATTGACAGGAAAAGTACTAGCGGCACATGCCAATTGCTGGGAAATGCTCTAATTTCCTGGCATAGCAAGAAATAAAATTATGTTGCTCTGTC
This sequence comes from Nicotiana tabacum, assembly GCF_000715075.1. Taxonomy (NCBI): domain Eukaryota; kingdom Viridiplantae; phylum Streptophyta; class Magnoliopsida; order Solanales; family Solanaceae; genus Nicotiana; species Nicotiana tabacum. The sequence continues at coordinate 124,949,902 of NC_134094.1, read as the reverse complement.
AACTACTGAAGCAGAATGTTTAGCTGTAGGGAGTTGTTGTACGCAAATCCTTTGGATTATGCATCAACTTCTCGACTATGATCTATCTCTTACCTCTACTCCTATATTCTGTGATAATACAAGTGCTATATGTCTTTCAAAAAATTATGTGCATCATTCTAGGGAAAAACACATTGAAATTAAACATCATTTTATTCGTGATCATGTTGCAAAAGGTGATATTTTGTTAGAATTCATTGGTACTGAATCATAACTTGCTGATATTTTTACAAAACCTCTTTTGGAAGAAAGATTTTGTCTACTGCATAAAAAGATTGGTATTATATCTATTTTGTAAAGAAATCTTTATAATTGTTTTTGATGTAAGTGCTATTATTACACTGTGTCGTCAAAACAACTCCCCAGAAGAGTCATTTCCATTTGAATCCACCTTTTCCTCTAACCAATGCACCTCTTCAATCTACCAAGAGTTTAGATAAACAACCATTTTTCTATCTCCTTTTGCATCACTTCGCACAACATTTCTCTACCATGGCAAAAATAAATTTCTCATCCACTGCCACAAGACGAAGCAGATGATTTCAGAAAACCCCAAATGCTGAAGAAACTGTTGACCTTGAATCATCTCTTGATTCAGACTTTCTCAAAACTAATAGTGAAAGCAGTGAATCATAGAAGGAACCTCCTATTAGTCAAAAAAGAGCAGGAAAAAGACCAATGGAGAAAACCCCCAAAGGTCCTGTATGCAAGAAAGTGAAAATGGAAAGCTCAGATTTTGGGCCAGCAGATAAACTAATCTTCTATGGACCAAGTGAGAAATCAAGGTTTGAGTCTTATAAGTCTAAATCTATGGCCTATGGACGCTATGTAAGTCTTTATCTTATGAAAAGTTTATACTGTGATGTAATTGCTATCTTTGATTTTCAACGTCTCTCCTCTATGTCTGATACTATTGGAACCTCTGTATATGAAGAGCCTGTGAGGATGTTTTACTCAAATTTTTTTGTTAATGACAAAGATGATTAAGAATTAATGGTGTTAGGCACTCGGATTGTTCTTGATTCCTATCAATTTGAAAAGTTTTTCTCTGCTAAATTTTATAGTTATGATGTCTTTGTACAAAATTCCTGGCCGAAAGACTTTGAAGTTTCTTTAGAAGAAGTGAAAGCCTTTCTCTCTGAAAAACCTCCTGACATTGGTCCTTAAAATCTCAAGTTTGAACACCGTATTCTAGCCCATATTATAGCCACTACTCTGCTTACTAGGACTGGGTCTCTCAGCACCCTGACTACTAGAGACATTTTCGTTCTTTACTGTCTTGTGAATAATAAAAGACTTGACTGGTTTGTATGGATTCGTTAGTATATGCTTGAAAGTATTAGGGATATATCCTCCTCTGCCGCTTGCTTACCTTATGGATTGCTCATTTCACATATCCTTAAAGTCATGAAGGTTGATTTGGCACCCTTCTCACCTGGGCACATTACAAGTACTTATGATAAAACAACCTTTACTATGATGGGTTACACCTTAGGTGAAAACGAATGGGTCAGACATCCCAAGGTTGAAAGTGTTTAAGTACAGGTTGAAGCACCCACTGAACCAATAGAACCTCAGGCGACTGCCATCATTAACCCACATTAGATCCAGCAAAGTCTAGATGAGGTAAAAATCACTACAACAAATTTGGCCTAACGACATATAAGTTTTAGACAACGCTTGAAAAGTGTTGCCAAAAGTACTTACAACAACGCTTTTTAAGGGGTGGTCATTGTTGAGAGTTTTGGCCACGAAATTTAGGCAATGCTTGTAAAGCGTTCTTTTTAGATATAATTACTACGCTTTTTAACTGTTGCCGTATTATAAAATATTTGGCAACACTTACACTCCTGTAATGGAATGCTTTTGAATGGTTCTCTTTTTTTAACTCTAAAGCAACACGTTATAAGGGTACTCAAAAAATTTACACCAAAATTTTCCACTAAAATATTCACAATTTTCCCTCCACTAAATTTCTACAACTTCCCCACTAAAACTTAAACCTTTAGAAAAGACTCGCCACTCGCTTTCACCAATGCCACTGCCCCTTTTTTCTCAAACACGAGAGTGATGTATTCCGATGATGACTCCGATGTAGACTACCATGATGATATGTTGTCGTCGCCGTTGGCTATTATTGCGGTTATGCTATGTTTCAACGTATTCGGTGGAGTTCGTGTCAGATTTGCAGAGGTTTTGCTTTGAACAACTAGACCTCTTTCACCGTAAGAAACATTACCATCTTTGATTTTGATTATGATACTTTGTATCTCCTTACTCCTTTCCTGCTTTGGATCCTTAATCTCACAAAAATCCTATCCCTAAATCTTTGCTTGTTTTTTTTTCAATCTTCATTCTGTTCTCAGATCTGTATTTCAATAATTGTTTTATGTATTAATTTCGTGTTCATTCGTAGATCTCTCGAGTTTCGAAGTTGTCTCTATATATTTCGATTTTTAGATCTAGAGTTTTGAAGTTTTGAGTTGTGGAGGTAGCTTAAAATCATTGCTTAATTCAATTTGAAGGAGGTTTTCGGGAATTGGTTTGAAATTTGAAGGTTTTGCAAATTAGGACTTTTTGAAATTTGTTCCCAACTGTTAGGTACATGTAATTCTTGCGAAGCCTCCATATCATAGCTATTCCTTGGAGTTTAGACAATATTTTATATCAATTTGATAGGATTGTTGTTGTGTGCGTGAACTTGGTGGTTGGCTTGATTATTGTGGGTTATTTGGGGAGGAGGATAGGATTTTCACTAAAAAGGCTCTAACTCCATCATATAAACTCAGAATTTGACGATTCCTATTCCTATAAGTCACAAATAATAATACGAACCTAGTCGTTCAATCAAAACTCAATTTGGAGCTCATTTGCTCAATACGATACTAATTTCGCTCGTTAAACAATTAACTCATGTTTCGCGCTAAAAACCCAATCGTGACTTGATGAAATTAGACCAAACTTTTCAGATCACTCCTATAATTCATTATCAAAATCCTAGAAGTCTCAAAATCGAATTTCGATCTCTAGAACTAAAACTGGACCTTTGGATCATTACATGCTTATGTTGAAAACATCAAACTTTTCCTAAACTCTTCCCCGACAGCTTGTAGTCTATCAACCATAACTTCTTGTACTCAACCTCAACTGCCAAACCATTTATATTTCAGTAAAATAGATACAAAGGGCTATAATTTTCATGCTTTGTTCATCGACCAACTCTTTATAGATTGCGAGATATAAGCTCTCAAAGTTAGCCCTGTCCAGCAGAAATATCTGGCGATGCACACTGTTGTAGCCAAAATCTACGGTACTAGCTTTAGCCAATCAATCATAACTTTTTGTATAAATGTCTGAATAATAAATGGTTTATCATACTGGAAACTAGAATCAAAGGGCTACGACTTTCATGTTTTGATAGTTTCCAGATTCCTTATAGATTTCAAGATATAAGCTTCCAAAGTCAGCTCTGCGCACAAACAATTCGCACATTGCTGTCAAAAAAACCAACAGTTAAAAATGATCCGAAACCACTCCGAACCTCACCCGAGGCCCTCAACACCTCAACCCAATACACCAACAAGTCCTAAAACATCATACGAACTTCGTTGAAACCTCAAATCACATAAAACAACGCTAAAACCACGAATCATACCCCAATTCAAGCTTAAGGAACTTAAGAATTTCCAACTTCTACATTCGATGCCGAAACCTATCAAATCAATTCCGATTAACCTCTAATTTTGCACACAAGTCATAAATGACATAACGGATCTATGAAAATTTTCAGAACTAGATTCCAACTCCGATATCAAAAAGTCAACTCCCCGGTCAAACTTCTCAAAAATTCAACTTTCGCCAGTTTAAGCAAAAGTTCACTACAGACTTCCAAAAAACTTTCGGACACGCTCCTAAGTCCAAAATCACCATACGGAGCTATTGGAATCATCAAAACTCTATTTTGGGGTCGTTTACACATAATTCATCATTCGGTCAATTATTTCAACTTAAGCTTCCAAAACAAGAATTGTTCTTTCAATTAAATCCTGAATCATCCGAAAACAAAACTTGACCACCCTCGCAAGTCATAATACACATTTCAAAGATGCTTGAGACCTTAAGCTACTGAACGGAACATAAATTCTTAAAATGACAAGTTGGGTCGTTACACTTGCAAACCTAAGGATTAACTCTAACCCTTATAGTAACACGCCACAGACTGTTGCGACTACTTCAAGTTAACTCTAATTTGAATGATACAACTCAGGTACCTAGTACAGTTTGCTTCTAAGAAAGCTGAAAGGTACGACTCAAAACGCCTACTACACTTTGAACTAGAAATAAAGAAAGGCACATAAAACTCTTTATGGAGCTGGATCTTCAATCTGGTTCGTGTAGCTTCAGGATCGCACTCTTAAATCTCACAGGAATTGCTCACAAAATGCCTTGCTATTTTGCTCTCAATCCGTGCTTAACTTCAGTATGTGTGCATCGCCTATAAAAGAAAACACAACTGATATATATATAGAGTTAGTAAATAAAGATTAACTAGAAGTCTAATGCTTTACTCTTCCTTGGTGGAAGAGTTCTAGTTATCTTCAACTTCTAACTCTTTCCTTATCTTGGATAGAGTTCTCTTCAAGTAAGGAGTCATGCTCCTTATCAAACATGCTACCTTTTTGTTTAGGGATTATCAGAAATAACCACTTATACTTATCTGTTTCACGTGCATGCCTTTTGCTTGATTCTGCCCGTCACCTGTGTACATTGTCCATGGACATGGTTCATGCATGTGTTCTTTTGTCAATTATCAAAACCAAAACCGCTCAGGTCAACAAATTCCCCTTTTTTGATGATGACAAACTCAATGCTTTTCATAATCACGGAACCTGTTTCAACTCAGTTCAACATCAACACAATGTTAGAACACTTTTCATTTAAAGTCACAAATCATCAAGGACCAGGTTCATTAGGTTATAAACATCACAGTCCAAAGCAAAAGCACACCTTATCTTCCCCCTTTTGGCATCATCGAAAAGTTGCATAATTAAGTTAAGTAACTAGATTTTAGCAGATATCACTCATGGCCACTGGGGCTACTTCAAATGCAATCATGAATTCAATTTTCTCTTTATCAATCTAAGGATATTAGTCATCTAAGAAATATCAACAAACAATTAGAGCAAAAGCAGTGAATTTCATTGATTGATAAGATCCTACCACAAAGCATAATAAGAAATAAAAACATAGAACCATGAACAAAAGACAGAAAAATCTCACTTGGGTCACTGGTTACAACTAGGCTTAGGAAGGGTTAAAAACTGGGAAGGACCATGTTCTTGGTTCTTGGCTTGCAACAGTTTCAGCACATCTTGAAGAATACTATCATTATTCTCCTTTTACTTTGAAAGCTCACACTTGGGAGAGTCTCTCTCATCCTCTACTTCAGCCAATCCTTTCTTCAACCTTTCAATCTCAGCATCCTTAGCCATTTTCTTCCACTATTTGAGCCTTCTTGCTCCTTTTAGCAGACCTAGTTCTTTTAGACACAATTGAGCCCTCAGCCTCAACCTCTATTTTTCGAGAATTCTTTTGAGAAGTCTTTCTCTTTTTGGCACTAGGTGTGAGTACTTTCACATCCTCATATTCATCTTCAAGAACCAAGTTCATATCCTCAATTTTGACTACTCCACTTGGCTTACCGGCCTTTTTTTTTTCAAGCAACTTTCTTGGCATTCTCAACTAAGTCCTTTTTTCACATTGGCCTCACTCTGCTTCTTCTGGATCCTTGTAGTTCTTCCTCTTATGGGAGGAGTTGCTACAGGGATAGAAGTTCTCTTAGTGCCACCCATGCCTTTTCCTGCAGTCTTTCCAACTTTGTTCTTCTTTTGATCGTAACTAGACACCTTTTGCAGTAGATCAGGACTCTTGTCTATTTTAGCAAGAGAAGGAACTGGCTCATGAATGTCACGACCCAAAATCTCACCCGTCGTGATGGCGCCTATCTCAATACTAGGCAAGCCGACAATCTCAATAAACCACATATCTTTTAAATTAGAAAACATAATGATTAAATTCAGCGGAAAAAATCTCACAAGTACAAATATAAATACTCCCAAAATCCGATGTCACTGAGTACATGAGCATCTAATATGGATAAAAGTCAAAAGGAAATGGTCTATAATAGTCTAAGACCAAATACAGTAAACAAGGAGATAGGGAAGGAGAGACAAGGTCTGCGAAATATGGCAGCTACCTCTGAATCTCCGAAAAATTAATTGTGCGAGAAAAATCAACACCCGCTATGTCCAGAAGCACCTGGATCTGCACACGAAGTGCAGGGTGTAGTATGAGTACAACTAACTCAGCAGGTAACAATAATAAATAAGGAATTGAAGATAGTGACGAGCTACACAGTTATACTTCATTTTCAGTAATTCCAACAAAGAATAGACATGCTTTCAAATCCAGCAGTTTAAGTCAAATCAATTTATACAGTTCAAGTTAATGTAATCCGGATATAAAATCTTTCAGAGAATTTCACAACAATGACAAATAGCAACTAAGTGCAACAACAATTGAAAAGCAAGTACAGCCTCTCAGGGCAACAATCACTCCACTCGTCACAACAACTCAACCACTCGGCTCTCAGCCCTCAGCACTCACACTCAATGGGTACCCGCACTCACTAGGGGTGTACAGACTCCAGAGGGGCTCCTACAGTCCAAGCGCTATAATCTGCACGGACAACTCACGTGCTATAGTATAATATCTGGATCTGCACGGAAAACTCCCGTGTTGCACGGACAACTCACGTGTTGTACGGACAACTCACGTGCCATAATAATATCTCACAATCAGGCCCTTGGCCTCACTCAGTTATAAATCATTCCAGTCTCTCGGGCACTCAGAAATCATGAAATCAACCAAAACAACAATGATATGATGCATCAATAATGAACGATAGAGACTGAGAGAAAATAAACAAGTAAACTGTGACTGAGTACAAAACAACAATTAAGCAGATAGTTCAGCATGTACACGATCTCTGTGGGTTCCTATAGTGCCAACATATAATCTAAACATGGTTTCTAATATGACTTATAGTCAAATTTTCACAACACATAGAGAGCACATAGTTATCAACAAGTTATTCAACTTTACAGTTTCCACGGGACGGACCAAGTCACAATCCCCTCGGTGCACGCCCACACGCCCGTCACCTAGCATTTGTGTCACCTCCAAAATAATCACATGACACAAAATCTGGGGTTTCATACCCTCAGGACCAGATTTATAACTGTTACTTACCTCAAGCCGTGAAATTCTTTATTCTGCTAGGTCTTTGCCTCGTGAATTGGCCTCCAAACGCCTCGAATCTAGCCACAAATAATTCGATTCAGTCAATAAAATTTATTGGAATTAATTCCATAAGAAAATACTAATTTCCCATAAAAATTCGAAATTTAGCTCAAAATTCGTCTGTGGGGGCCACGTCTCGGAACTCGACAAAAGTTATAAAATTCGAAAGCCAATTCAACCACGAGTCTAACCATACCAATTTTACCAAAATCCGACCTCAACTCGACCTCCAAATCTTCAAATCTTATTTTGAAATCCCTAAGTTCAAACCCCCGATTTACACCTCAAAAACATGTAATCTAGTCGGATTATTCGATGCTAATTCAATATTATGGAGTAAAAATGATCACAAGGGACTTACCTCAAGTTTTCCCGTGAAAACGTTGCTCAAAAATCGCCCAACCCGAGCTTGAAATACCCAAAAATGGCAAAAGCTCGAAACCCCTCTGTTTTTGTACTGCCCAGGGGTTTTCGCACCCGCGGTGATTTCTTCGCACCTGCGGTCTTCGCACCTGTGGCAAAACTCTCGCGCCTGCGATGTCCGCACCCGCGATGATTTCTTCGCACCTGCGGTCTTCGCACGCGCAGAAAAACTCTTGCGCCTGTGATGTCTGCACCCGCGGTGATTTCTTCGTGCCTGCGGTCTTCGCACCCACGGCAAAATGTTTTGCACCCACGGTGCCTGGCCAGCCCATGCATTTCCACTTCTGCGACTAATGCCTCGCATCCGTGAGCTCGCACCTGAGGCCCTTTTTCGCACAGGTGTGATCACACCAGATGCCCAGCTACTTCAACTCCTCCTCCAAATCCAAATTCGATTCGTTAAACATCTGAAACTCAGTCGAGGCCTCCCTGGACCTCAACCAAATATACAAACAAGTCCTAAAATATTATACGAACTTAATCGAGCCTTAAAATCACATCCAACAACACTAAAACCATGAATCATACCCTAATTCAAGCCTAATGAGCTTTGAAATTTCAAGTTTCTACAAACGACTCCGGAACCTATCAAATCACGTCCGATTGTCCTCAAATTTTGCACACAAGTCACAATTGACATAACGGAGGTATTCTAATTTTCAAAATTGGATTCCGACCCCGATATCAAAAAGGCAACCCCCCGGTCAAACTTCCCGAAAATTCGACTTTCGCCATTTCAAGCCTAATTCCACTACAGACCTCCAAAATATTTTCCGGACACGCTTCTAAGTCCAAAATCACCATACGGAGCTATTGAAATTATCAAAATTCGAATCCGAGGTCATTTACACATAAGTCCACATTCGGTCAACTTTTCCAACTTAAGTTCTCAATTATGAGACTAAGTGTCTCATTTCACTCCGAAATCCTTCCGGACCCGAACCAACTAACCCGATAAGTCATAAATCAACTGTAAGGCATAAATGGAGCAGTAACTTAGGGAACGGGGTTATAATACTCAAAACGACTGGCCCGGTCATTACATTTTCCCCCACATAAATATACGTTCGTCCTCGAACGTGCCAGGAGTTATTTCCAAATCACCACATCACTATTCCATCTGACCACTCATGTACCTGGGGTGATCCCACGTCACCCTATTCTACATAGGCCTGACAACACAATACAACTGGAAATCCTTAATTTAGCCTTAGCCCAAAAACTTAGAGCCCAATTTCTAACACCCATAATTCTTTCCAAGATCTAAATCTCACATCTACACTGTATAAGTCTGAACAAGCTGTATCAAGACATAGCGCCAGATATAATCACATTACATACTACACAACTCACATGCTCGCAGTACCATTCCCGATCACAATCACAATAATTACTCCAAACCAACCAAGTACAAGTATTAAACCTCATATCAAGTCAAACCTCGTTCCAAAACCTTCGTACACTGCTGATAATAAAAGAAACATGCAGAAATCTCATGACCCCTTATCAGATCCACCAGTTGTGGAGCTCCCTCTACTTCGACAAGAACCATAGCAAATTTCTAAGCCAATTTTTAATATTATCCTTCCGAATATACTGTAATCAAACATGATAGTACCCATTCTAGGTCCGATGAACTTATATTATTAAACACAACTATCCCACAGACACGCCACATCAATATAACTCCAGCCACCACTGCGAAATTTGTGTACCCAAATATCGGAGATGTCTCAAGGAAGAAAACCATATTGCAAGTTCAACAAGCACCACCACAACCACAATATTACAACCAACTCCTCAAATTTCGTAAAGAGGATAAACATAGGCGCATGTGCACAATTGTAGAGGAAGGAAATTAATAAATCAGATAAATTATTATAGAAATAGAATTCCCACACACGGCACGGACAACTCGCGTGCCAATAATATGAATCGCCCGACATGGTCATAGGACTCCAGTCCCAGCATATCATACATGAGCAATTAAACAAGTACACATGTATATGATAATGAAATAAGATTTTCAGGCTCCTCGACTGGTATAAATAACACGCCATAGCGTAAGTATGTGCAAAGTCTTCTATCACACTTCAAATCGGCAAGTTAATGCAGAAATAGTAACTACCCCGTTTATTCAGGGGAATTAGCCTCTTTGTAACCTCAAATGTAGCCCAGATAGTTCTCAACAAAGGTACGAACACGAGAAATATTATAACTTTACGCTTAACGGTCAACTCTAGGCATATAATAGCCTAGGCATTCTTTTGAGCATGAATACTTGCCCTGATGCCCGCACATTGGCTCAAACCTCACATATATGCACACTTATAGCGCGTATCTATCACAAATAATTAACGTAACTAGTGCCTCCACTGAGTTAAAATAAAATACTCACCTCAAACATGCCGCAACCCGAAACAATATACTTCCGAGAACTCCCAATCTCCAAATTCATCAAACACATGAATCACCGTAACTGATCCCAACTCCAGCACTAGAATGACTAACACATCTTCTATTCACGATCTTCCCATAACGAATACTTTCATAATTCTTCCGTGACACATAACAATAATTTGAGTATCAGCAGTCTATCAACCAGGTGAGTACTACAATACCAATGAGCATCCGCAAGTCAAAACACAAAGCATCTTCTGAAATGTGCACCCTTCTCAGGAATTACCGAACAGTTGTAACATTCATCTACTTATCTGAAATTGACCATTCTATCCAAAATTCGTGATCTTCCTTTCAAGAATGAACTGCCACCTTGTACATGTAAATCTTAATACCGCTCCACACACCACATCTATCATGTCATCATGTGACAAGCACGAGAATCTCATTATCAACTTTGGGTAACCAGCAAATTACATACCCGGTCATTCAGTAACCTTTATCTTGCTTCCTTCCAGGAGGAATTCATAATACACAACACGTTCCCTACACCGGTAAAATATATCTAGTTCAACCCAGGGTAAAAACCATTAAGAACACTTTGAAATCTATTTGCACATAACCAAGCTATCATAACTGAATCCCTCTAACTCAGCCAAGCCACGCAAGTTACCAAACCCAAGAATATTGCCACCAAAATTGCTGTAAAGTCTCACAACATCATAATTACCCCATAAATACCACAACCGTAACACTCACTCTGAAAATACCTTATGTGAATTTAAAATTGTTCTTCTTTCCTTTCTTATACTGAAATATAGAATCCATAGTCATACAAAATTACCGCAAGTCCCGACACTTTCAAATGCAAATCTCATATTTTATCCATACACAAGTCCGGGAACATTCTCAATTGCTATACAAAATTCTCAAACCCACTAGAATTTTCTCGGGAGTCACCCACTTTGCTCAAATCTAAATTGCACCACCCAAACGGACCGAAAGGCACAAGCCCCATTAGCACAACAACACCCAAAGAAGTAACCATGCCTTAACACCACCAATCAAATCCATACTTCGTGCGCACTACGTTCTACAAAATAATAATTTAATCATTCCATGATTTCCGTATTTCTATAAAGTGCCATATAACCCGTATTCAGGAACTTCCTTACTCGAGTCATCCTCGATCTCCATCTCTGCAAGTCATAACTGATCCACAAGTATGTTTTCGACTAACTAAAATTTTAACACATAACCATGAAATCAAATTGTCAATAGTAGGCTCCCCCATTTAGCTTTAAGCTACAATTATATAAACTTAGAACCCGCAAGGATTTCTCCTTCTCAATTACCATGATCTCTCACCGTTAACCCGCCAAACTTCTCGAAGTCTTTTGTTAAGCTTTTCATGAATATTCTGAATTACCAGCTACAGTCACACACCTGACCTCTTACCGGGTAGCAAGTAATAATCCTCACAGAAGATTCATCAACATCATACCACCGCTAACTGCTCACAGGAAATAACCCACCTGTGGAATTCCTTACCGACATCTTCCAAAGACGCTGCACTGGGTGCAACGTCCACGTAATCAGTAAATTCTCCCGAGTTCATGCTCGCCCACCATTTGTATAAGTCTGCAGTTTCCCTTTTGACATCAATTGAAAGTTCAACAATACCTTCCGAACTCAAGTCATATTGCGCCTGAAACGATAATCAGATCTTCACATCCCTCTTCATTTCAAACAAACTTCTTTCCGCCATATTCAATCTTTCTTTGTACAGTAACCATCACTCCAAATACAGTCCGTAGGCCAAATCACATTCTATCACGATTCCAAACCGTTCAACACTTTCTCAAGGCGCGTGACTAATATAGATACAAGTTAAAAGAAACCGGTCTATAATAGTTTAAGACCAAATACAGTAAACAAGGAGATAGGGAAGGAGAGACAAGGTCTGCGAAATATGGAAGCTACCTCTAAATCTCCGGATAATCAACTGTGCGAGAAAAATCAACACCTGCTATGTCCAAAAGCACCTGGATCTGCACACGAAGTGCATGGTATAGTATGAGTACAACCAACTCAGCAAGTAACAATAATAAATAAGGAATTGAAGATAGTAACAAGCTACACAGTTATAGTTCATTTTCAGTAATTCCAACAGAGAATAGACATGCTTTAAAATCCAGTAGTTTAAGTCAAATCAATTTATACAGTTCAAGTTCATGTAATCCGGATATAAAATCTGTCATAGAATTTCACAACAATGACAAATAGAAACTAAGTACAACAACAATTGAAAAGCAAGTACAGCCTCTTAGGGCAACAATCACTCCACTCATCACAACAACTCAACCACTCAGCTCTCAGCCCTCAGCACTCACACTCAATGGGTACCCGCGCTCACTGGGGGTGTACAAACTCCGGAGGGGCTCCTACAGCCCAAGCGCTATAATCTGTACGGACAAATCACGTGCTGTACACACAACTCACGTGCTATAGTATCAATATCTGGATCCACACGGACAACTCACGTGTTGCACGGACAACTCACGTGCTATAGTATAATATCTGGATCCGCATAGACAACTCACGTGTTGCACGGACAATTCACGTGCCATAATAATATCTCACAATCAGTCCCTCGGCCTCACTCAGTTATAAATCTCTCCAGTCTCTCGGGCACTCAGAAATCATGAAATCAGTCCAAACAACAATGATATGAGATATCAATAATGAACGATAGAGACTGAGAGAAAATAAACAAGTAAACTGTGACTGAGTACAAAACAACAATTAAGCAGATAGTTCAGCATGTACACGATCTCTGTGGGTTCCTATAGTGCCAACATATAATCTAAATATGGTTTCTAATATGACTTATAGTCAAATTTTCACAACACATAGAGAGCACATAGTTATCAATAAGTTATTCAACTTTACAGTTTCCACGGGACAGACCAAGTCACAATCCCCTCGGTGCACGCCCACACGCCTGTCACCTAGCATTTGTGTCACCTCCAAAATAATCACATGACACAAAATCTGGGGTTTCATACCCTCAGGACCAGATTTATAACTGTTACTTACCTCAAGTCGTGAAATTCTTTATTCTGCTAGTTCTTTGCCTCGTGAATTGGCCTCCAAATGCCTCGAATCTAGCCATACATAATTCGATTCAGTCAATAAAATTTATTGGAATTAATTCCATAAGAAAATACTAATTTCCCATAAAAATCCGAAATTTAGCTCAAAATTCGTCCGTGGGGGCCACGTCTCGGAACCCGACAAAAGTTATAAAATTCGAAAGCCAATTCAACCACGAGTCTAACCATACCAATTTTACCAAAATCCGACCTCAACTCGACCTCCAAATCTTCAAATCTTATTTTGAAATCCCTAAGTTCAAACCCCCGATTTACACCTCAAAAATATGTAATCTAGTCGGATTATTCGATGCTAATTCAATATTATGGAGTAAAAATGATCACAAGGGACTTACCTCAAGTTTTCCCATAAAAACGTTGCTCAAAAATCGCCCAACCCGAGCTTGAAATACCCAAAAATGGCAAAAGCTTAGAACCCCTCTGTTTTTGTACTACCCAGGGGTTTTCGCACCCGCGGTGATTTATTCGCACCTGCGGTCTTCGCACCCGCGGCAAAACTCTCGCGCCTGCGATATCCGCACCCACGGTGATTTCTTCGCACCTGCGGTCTTCGCACCCGCGGAAAAACTCTGCACCCGCGGTGATTTCTTCGCGCATGCTGTCTTCGCACCCGCGGTGTCTGGCCAGCCCATGCATTTCCGCTTCTGCGACTAATCCCTCGCACCTGCGGCCCTTTTTCGCGCATGTGCGATCACACCAGATGCCCAGCTGCTTCAGCTCCTCCTCCAAATCCAAATTCGATCCGTTAAGTATCTGAAACTCACCCAAGACCCCCCGAGACCTCAACCAAATATACCAACAAGTCCTAAAATATTATATGAACTTAATCGAGCCTTAAAATCACATCCAATAACATTAAAACCATGAATCATACCCCAATTCAAGCCTAATGAGCTTTGATATTTCAAGTTTCTACAAACGACTCCGGAACCTATCAAATCACGTCCGATTGATCTCAAATTTTGCACACAAGTTACAATTGACATAACGGTGGTATTCTAATTTTCATAATCGGATTCCGACCCCGATATCAAAAGGGCAACCCCCGGTCAAACTTTCTGAAAATTCGACTTTCGCCATTTCAAGCCTAATTCCACTACGGACCTCCTAAACATTTTCCGTACACGCTCCCAAGTACAAAATTACCATACGGAGCTATTGAAATTATCAAAATTCGAATCCGAGGTCGTTTACACATAAGTCCACATTCGGTCAACTTTTCCAACTTAAGTTTTCAATTATGAGACTAAGTGTCTCATTTCACTCCGAAATCCTTCCGGACCCGAACCAACTAACTCGATAAATCATAAATCAATTATAAGGTATAAATGGAGCAGTAAACTGGGAAACGGGGCTATAATACTCAAAACGACCGGCCGGGTCGTTACAATGAAATCGTTTTCTTAACCTAACCAGCCCATCTGCTGCACTTCTACACTAGAACCCTCACATATCTCTTATGATTTTATCCATATACTTTCATTCATAGTCTCCTCATTATCACTAATCTCTTCACTTAATACAATCATTGCTCCAGCTTCTTCAGTCAAACCAACAAGAGTGGGTGAAGGAGATCTAGCCACTCTTTCTTCTTCCTTTTCCCTCACATCTACTTCAACACCCTCACTCTCTTCAAAACCTATTTTCAAGATTCTCAGCAATTTTAGAAGCAACATCAGAAATTTCTAACCCAGAAGTTACCTGTTCAGTTTCACATGAAACTTATTTTTCCCCCTCAGTCACAGACGAGATAATCAGAATTTTGTGGTTCTTTTGCTTGACTTTCTTATAGCTTCTCATTCAATTTCTTGCTTGCTACTGTTTTTCGTGAAATTATTTTGATATGCCTTTTCTTGGGGGTTTGGGTGGTTGAAAGTGTGGGTGAAGATTCTTTGGGAAGTGAGAAAGGGTTTTCAGAATTTTTGGGATTCTCATGGGTGTTGCCATTTGATCACTTCAGAAACTTGAGATAAATGGAGAGCGTTTTGACATTTTGGAGATTTTGATCTTTCAAAAATAAAATTGAGATGAGAGGGTAAGGTTAGATCAATTTAAAGATGAAAAGGTTGAGTGTGTAACAACAACATTTTGGAGGTTAGAAGTCTTTTCATCTTGGGAGTTTCAGTTTGAAGAGGCGTCGGACTCTTCCCCATAAATTTTGGTAATTATGGCATGTAAGGCTCTTGGTGAAACTGGTTCGTTTGTAATTGATTGGTTCAAAAGTAGTTTGGGATAAAGTGGGATCTTTTCAGTTCATGATCCATAATGCAGTTATTTCAAATTATGCGGAGTGTAGAATACATACCTTATAAGCTCGATGAACCAGGTTCTTCACTGAAAGTTCTCTCATGTAAGACTGATTTTTTTCAAGAAAATAAGGATAATATCATTAGACATCAGTGAGACATTTTAGCACATGGCACAAGAGTATACTCATAAAAGCATGAGACTGAGCAATATCTAATCTAATTATTCACAAAATTCACAAATTATCTAACCAATAATTGAGTTAGAATCGGTTATTTTTAGGTGATATCATCCCTAATTCTAACATGTTCCTTTTAAAGTGATCCATACTCAAAGCTTTTATGACGATGTCAGCAATTTCCTTATCAGTAGCACAAAATTCCACTGTGATCAATACCTCTCAAAAGTATCCCTTTGAAAACGATGCCCAACATCTATGTGCTTAGTTCTTTTGTGATGGATTGGGTTCTGGTCATACTAATTACACTGGTGTTATCATAAAATATGGGGATACAACCTTTGAATACCATAGACAGAGGTCAGTGGTGCCTTTTAGGTATCTCAAGATCCTTTGACAGCAGTCAAGTGCGACTCCTTTGGATTTGCGTGAAATCTAGCACAAAGTCCTACACTGAAAATACTGTCAGGTCTGCTAGCAGTAAGATATAACAAGGAGCCAACCATTCCCCTATACAACTTCTAATAAACAGATGAACCAGGTTCATCCACATCCAATTTTGTGGTTGTTACTATAGGAGTGTCAATTTCTTTGGAATCTTCTATTTTAAACTTTTTAAAGAAACTCTTTTACATATTTCTGTTGATGGATCATAGTTACATTTGAATTTTATTTAATTTGTAAGCCAAAAAATAAATTAAGCTCACCCATCATACTCATTTCAAATTCACTCCCCATTAGTTTAGCAAATTCCTTACTTAACTTATCAGTAGTTGCTCCAAAGATTATATCATCATTATATATCTGAACTACCAAGAGATCTTTACCTTTTTCTTTTAAGAACAAAGTATTGTCAATTTTACCTCTCTTGTAGCCATGCTCAAGCAAGAATTTTAATAATGTTTCATACCATGCTCTTGGAGCCTTTTTGAGACCATAAAGTGCTTTGTCAAGTTTGTACACATGATCAAGATATTCTTTGCTTTCAAAGCCACGAGATTGCTTGACCAACACTTCTTCCTTTAGATTGCCATCGAGGAAGGCACTCTTGACATTCATCTGATAGAGAGTGAATTCCATGTAAGCAGTAAAGGCTATAAGAAGTCTAATTGCTTCTAATCTTGTAATTGGGGCAAAAATCTCATCATAGTTTATGCCTTCCCCTTGACTATATCTTTGAACCACCAATCTTGCCTTGTTCCTTATAATTGTTCGATCTTCGTCAAGTTTATTTCTGAACACTCATTTTGTGCCAATTATTGATCCATCCTTGGGTCTTGGTACTAGATGCCAAACTTGGTTGAGTTCATCTTGCATTGTATTCACCTAGCCTGCATCCTGCAAAGTCTCGGCAACATTTTTAGGTTTAATAAGAGATAAAAAAGCATCAAAGGCACAAAGATTCTTCAAAGAAGATCTGCTTTTGATTCCAGATGTTGGATCAGTAATTATATTCTCAATAGGATGAGAACTTTGATACTTGTAAGGTTTCACAACCAGCTGGCTTCCCCTAGATGTTCCTTCAATGTGTTTTTGTTGAGAAACATGTTCATGGACAGGTTCCCTAGAGGTTTGAGAATCAAATCCTCTTAGTTCAGTTCCCCCAGTCAAGTTGCCCTGGGTGGAAGGACTTATTCCTTCCTCTGGTGTAGCTTCAGTCTGGGTTGTGGTTTCATTTGAGTTTCTTACCAACCCAATTGCTTCATTATCATGTTCCTGCCTCTCAGAAAGAATGTTAGTTTTATCAAAACCAAATATACACTTTTTTCTATACACATAGTTCTTTTATATATATATAAATATTATAAGCTTTACTATATGAAGAATGTCCCAAGAATACTCCCTCATCACTTCTGGGATCAAACTTACCTAGGGAGTCTTTACCATTATTGTGCACAAATCACTTGCATCCAAATGCCCTAAGATGGGATATATTTGGCTTTCTCCCTTTAAGTAACTCATAGAGAGACTTCTCAACAAGTGGTCTAGTCATGCACCTATTTATGATGTAACATGCAGTGTTCAAAGCTTCTGCCCAGAAACTATGGGGCAATTTACTAGAAAGAAGCATAGTCCTAGCCATTTCTTCCAATGTCCTATTCTTTCTTTCAACTACTCCATTTTGTTGTGGAGTCCTAGGAGCAGAAAAATTATGATTTATGCCATGCTCATCACAAAATTCAGCAAATTTAGCATTCTCAAATTTAGTACCATGATCAGACCTAATTGATGCAAGTTGATTACCTAGTTGTTTCTGAGTTTTTCTAACAAAAGAAGTAAACATGTCAAATGCTTCATCCTTAGATGTTAAAAATAATGTCCAAGTAAACCTAGAGTAATCATCAATAAGCACCATCACATATCTCTTATCATATCTGCTCAATGTTCTCATTGGTCCACAAAAATCCATATGGACCAGTTCCATCGTCCTGATGGTACTTACCACTTTCTTGCTTTTAAAAGAGGATCTTACCTGCTTCCCCCTTGCACAAGCCTCACAAACTTTATCTTCCTTGAACTTAATGTTAGGCAGTCCTATCACCAAATCCTTGGAGACTAGTTTGTTTAGTTGACTTAGACTGCCATGTCCAAGTCTCTTGTGCCAAAGGAGGGGATCATTATCCAACACAGTTAAGCAAGTGAGTTCATTTTCTGAAAGTGTGGACAGATCTACAACATATATGTTGTTCACTCTTTTTTCCTGCAAAATTATCTTGTCAGTGATAAGATTAATCACAAAGCATTTGGTAGATGTGAATGATACTATGTTACCTGTATCATATAATTGTGATACACATATTAGACTGTACTTCAGTCCATCTATCAAGTCAGTCTTACCTACCTTTCCAACCCCAATGATCTCACCTTTTTTCCCATTTCCAAAGGAGATATTACCTCCTTTAAGGTCCTCAAGTAAAAGTAACTAGTTCTTGCTTCCTGTCATATGCTTTGAACAGCCACTATCCATGTATCATATTTGGCTGCTCCCCTTCACTTGGACCTGCAAAAGGAAATCAGGAGTTAGTCTTAGGAACTCAAACTAGTTTGGGTCCCTTTCTATAGGCAAAACCATGAATCAAATTCCTTTTAGCCCAACTTGGCAGCCTAGTTTTCCCTAGAATAATTTTTTTGTTCTTTTGATCTGCCTTTTCTTTCGCAGTACAATCACTCTTGTAGTGACCAGTGTTTTCACAGTGTGTGCAAATTTTATTCTTAGGGAGTGTTAGGTACTTATTTTTAGGATCCCATTTAGGGGGCAGAGTTCCCAAAGCTAAGTCCCTTTCTGTTGCTACTATGGTGTTCTTGTAGCTATGAAAGTGCATTGGAGGACCTGTTCCATTTACATATTCTATCAAACTCATGTTTAACCTTTGTTAAGTCCTCTTTCAAAACTCTTACATTTTCTTCCTTTTTGTATAGCTCATCTTTAACCTTCCTTAAGTCATCCTCTAGGTTGAGTTGTGTATCACTTGCTATCTCTTTTCCTGTCCCTAACTTTAACTTTATATTATCAGATCTAAGTTCTAAGACAGCTGTATCAAGTGCATGAACCTGGTTCTTCAAAGCAGTATTTTCCTTTTCAGTTTTACAAACGTTCATTTCCAGATTTTTGCATTATACTTTTAAAAAGTTACACTCTTTTGACAACTGTTTTTTTTTCCGAACTTATATTCTTAGATTCATCAATTAAAGTTAGCAACAATTCTTATAGTCTATCTTTAAAAAGGAGTTTAATTTTATCCTTAAGGTCCAGAAAACTTATCTCAGTTTCTTCATCAGGTTCATCTTCAGATTCTCGAATTGCTATGAGAGCTTGTTCAACATTATCATCAGTGTCTTCGTCTAAACTATCTTTGCAAGTAGTAACCATTGCTTTGGATGACCTTTTGTTGTAGTTCTTCTTGTCATGAACCTATTCCTTCTTTCTGTTCCTTCTTTCAGATTTCTCCTTTTTCCACTCGACTTCCTACATAGGACAGTTCTTGATCATGTGGTTCTTTTTACCATATTTGAAGCGCCCATCAGTCATCTGCAAGTGATCTCTTCTCCTCTCCTTCCACAAAGAATATCAGTGATCATTGAATAGTGGAGGCCTAGTGGTGGATTGCTCTTTACAGTTTTCAGGTAGTGCACTCATTTTGATCTTTTCTTAAGGTGTTAGCCTCTTCAAGGATAACCCGCTCTAATACCAATTGATATTTTATATGTCAATGCCACACGAGGGGGTGATTTGTGTGGTGTCCAATTTTCGCGTGCATTGATTATAGTACGTGTTTCTTATACTAGAGTTGCGGAATAATAAATACAGAAAGAAAAGAACACAAGTATTTTTACGTGGAAAACACCCGGCTTAAAAGGTGAAAAAACCACGACCTATTACCCAGTAGGATTTTCTCCAAATACTTCACTACAACTCTGAGCCAACAATAAAGTTTACAAACTCTTGCAAACCTAAGGATTAACCCTAACATTTATAGCAACCAGCCACATGCTATTGCGGCTACTTCAAGTTAACTCTAACTTGAACAATACAACTCGAGTTTACAACCTCTTGCAAACCTAAGGATTAACTCTAAACCTTATAGCAACACGCCACAGGCTGTTGCGACTACTTCAAGTTAACTCTAACTTGAATGATACAACTCAGGTACCTAGTACAATTTGCTTCTAAGAAAGCTGAAAGATACAACTCAAAACGCCTACTATACTTTAAATTAGAAATAAAGAAAGATACATAAAACTCTTTATAGAGCTGGTTGTTCAATCTGGTTTGTGCAGTTTCAGGATCACACTCTTAAATAAAGAAAGACACGTCTCTGGTTTGCTCTCAATTCGTGCTTAACTTCAGTATGTGTGCATCGCCTGTAAAAGAGAATACAACTTCTAACTCTTTCCTTATCTTGGATAGAGTTCTCTTCAAGTAAGGAGTCATGCTTCTTATCAAATATGCAACCTTTTCGTTTAGGGATTATCAGAAATAACCACTTATACTTATCCGTTTCACGTGCATGCCTTTTGCTTGATTCTGCCTGTCATCTGTGTACACTGTCCATGAACCTGGTTCATACATCTGTTACTTTGTCAATCATCAAAACCAAAACCGCTCAGGTCAACACCACTAAACAATATTAATTTTTGAAAATTACTCATTTTGAAACCATGGACAACTCGAACACACGTAACAAAAGATAAAAATTTGGTTTTAGTCGCTTGCCAATTCTTGGTTTTGGATTTGACTTTAGGTATCTACGTTTTTTATGTTTCCCAAAGTCAAAGACGTGTTATATGTACCAACTTTTATTTTATTGTTGTTTATATAACTCTATAGTTTAATGGCCGTGTCTACTTGATTAAATATCTTATTTAATTGTAATTAGTCAATCACTTTTTTTTTTTAAAATGAAACTAAAAATGCCCAAACTAGCTTTGCACATTAACTTTGGTTGCACAGACTTTTTCAAATTTAAGGACGTGTGTGTATATATAGTTACTGTTGACATTATATCAGTAAAGTTATTGTACGAGAATATCAGAAGAGCAAGTAAAAAGACGAGACATAGATATATCAAACGTAAAAGTAACCAAAACTTTTGTATAAATTGTTATAAATCTGTATTGCTGTAATAAACAATTAAATCATTAAATTTTTTAAAATATATAAACAAAACAGAAAGTTAGTAATATTTGTTACTGAATACACAGTGTGTCCTTAAGGAAATTATTCCCCTCAAGTACTCGAGGTACTGGAATATATCCTCCCAGGATAGAACGATTTAACTCACCGGAGTGTTGGTACCAAAAAACGCCGGTAAACAGCGAGCCACTTGAAAGCTGTAAAACACACTGGAATTTTTGTGCAAAAGAAGAAGAAGACGGGCCTGACCCCAAATTCGAATTCGAAGCCAAAGCCGAGGCCGAGCGAGCGACGACCACTACGGCGCGAGGCTTGCCTTTTTCTTAACTCTTTAAAAGCTAAAAGAAGAGCAATTATATATATACACATCAAAAGTCTTTTCTTCCTCCAATATGGGATAATGTCCCTTTACCAAGGAGGAAAACTCAAATATTTTATTTTTTCTCCATTTCTCATTCACCCTCTATAAACTACACAAGCTTAAAATCCCAACATAAATTTAGATACTATCACCACATCTCCACATAGTGTTTATCCTTTAAATGAGTAGATATCATCTTACCTGAAAAGTTGAACAACTAAACTTAATTAGATAGGTATGATGTGTAATGAACTAATTTTTGCGTTATTAGGAAATCTTCTGCGGTGAAACCTCTCTATAATAGCCGGATTTATTCCGATATTTTTTTAATACTATAGTGAATGCTGTTATAGAGGATATACATATTAGAATATAACATAAAAGATCAGTTCTGAGAAAAACTTGACTTTTATAATGAATGACTGTTAAATAGGGATATTGTAATAGTGAAGTCTGAAACCAGAAATTTTGCAGCAATCCTTTTTTTTTTCCCTACAATCTTTACGACTTTCTTAATAAATTTCTAATAGCTATCCTTATAATAAAGTCCGAATTTTTAAAAAAAATAATAGTAATCCAAATGGAATTCATGTACAAATTCCGGAATTAAAAAAAGTAAAGATTATTTATTTAGCTTTTTGCACTCAGAATTCGTACGTGAATTCCACTCATCTTGTTTTACTAAATCAACAATGCAATACAGTAATAATTGTACTCGTTTAGGAATACATTATTATTTTCTATAGTTCCAAAATTGAAAGTGTCTAGTACGCATATATATGTTCAGAATATAACATAAACCACAAAAAGGAGACTTTTCAAAATTAATTAAATAAAATAGCAGAAGATTTCGAGTGCATAAGTAGATCCAATATAAAAATCAAAAAGCAACAAACAACTTTCCAAGAGTAAATTCAAAAATTAAAAAGCAACAACAAAAATATCAAGAGTAAATTTGCGACAAAACATAAATACAGTGAAGAGTGAGTTGAGCTGATTTCAGTCACAACTCATCCTCCATTAATTGAAGCCCAAACGAGTAAGTTGAGTTTGAGAGAAGAAGATGAACATTAGAGAGAGAATAGTTAGTGAGGAACTTTCTAGTATATTGAAAATGTAATTACAAAATCTGATATACATAACATATTTACACGATCACCCTACTAACTTAATCCCCAATTAACCAATGCCAACTACTTTAACTAACTAGTGACAACTGGCTAACTGTTCACTGACATACTTGCCCACTAACTTGTCCACTAACTTGTCCAGCTGTCATACTCTCTCATATTCTCACCCCCAAGCTGGAGGGTGTAGAATGTTAAGCACTCCAAGCTTGCTCAACAAATATTCATGTTGTATTCTTCCAAGTTCTTTAGTCAATAGATTTGCCTGCTGCTCCTTTGTCCCTATGTGATGAGTCTTAATCTTGCCATCTTTGATCTTATATCTCACAAAGTGACAATCAATCTCTATATGCTTGGTCTTTTTGTAACGATCAGACCGGTCATTTTGAGAATTTAAATCCCGTCCGGCGGCATAAGGCCCTGAGCAGCGTCATATTATGTGTATTGACTTGCATGCGTGGTTGAATTCGATTACCGGATGTTTCAGAGTGATTTGGGACACTTAGTCCCTAAAACGGAAGTTTAAGTCTTAGGATTCCGACCGTAGTCGGAACTATGTGAAGACGACTCCAGAATGGAGTTCCGTCGGCTCCATTAGCTCTGTTGGATGATTTTGAACTTAGGAGCGTGTCCGGACTGTAAATCCGAGGTCTATAGCTGATTTAGATTTGAATTGGCGAAAGTCGAATTTTTGGAGATTTGGACCAGAAGTGGACTTTTTGATATCGAGGTCGGAATGCGATTTCGAGAGTTGGAACAGCTCTGTTATGTTATTTGGGACTTGCCTGCAAAATTTGACGTCATTCCGGGTTGATTTGATAGGTTTCGGCACGGGTTTTAGAAGTTGAAAGATTTAAAAATTTATAAGTTCGATTCATGATGCGATTCGTAGTTTCAACGTTGTTTGATGTGATTTGAGACCTCGAGTGGGTCCGTGTTAGGTTATAGAACTTGTTGGTATATTTGGACGGGGTCCCGAGGGCCTCGGGTATTTTTCGGACGAGTTGCGGATGATTTTCATGGTTTTGGGGAGGTCTGAGTTCTGGTGTAATCGCACTTGCGGACGTTGGGCGCAGGTGCAATGGTCGCAGGTGCGAAGATGAAGGCGCAAGTGTGAGAAGAGCTGGACTTGGCAGTCTCCGCAGGTACGGAGAATTTGTGCGCATCAGCGGACTCGCACGTGCTGAGATGGAAGCACAAATGCAAGAATTGAGAGTTGGCCTGGGGTAGCAGGTGCGAGGAAGTTCTGTATCTGCGATGCCCGCGGATGCGCAGAAGGCTTGCAGGTATGGAGGCTGTGGGAGTTAGTGACTTCTGCAAGTGCGACTGGTTAGACCGCAGGTACAGTAGGCGCAGGTGCGAGGATCGCTGGGCAGAAAGGGGTTGGAATCGAGGGTTAGTTCATTTTTCACTCCATTTTTTTATTTTTAGCTCGGGAGAAGGCGATTCTTTGAGGGATTTTCAGAGGAATCTTGTGGGTAACGATTTCTTACTCGAATTTGGTTTTATTGCATTAATCTATAGTTGTTTCTCCATTTAATTTCGGATTTTTGGGGTTGAAATGGGAAAAAATTGGAAGAACTTCTTCAATAAAGATTTTGGATTTTGAAGAGGGATTTGTGGTCGGATTTGAGTAATTCTTATATGGTTGGACTCGTGAGTGAATGGGTGTTCGTATTTTATGATTTTTACCCAATTCCGAGATGTGGGCCCGGATCGACTTTTTAGGGCGAATTTCAAAATTTTTGTTAAAATATTAATTTCATTGATTAGAGGAGTCTATTATTGTTGTATTCATGTTATGCAGTTGTGTTTGGCTAGATTTGGGCCATTCAGAGTCGGATATTCGTGAAAAAGGCATTGTGGCCGATTGTTTGAGCTTGGTTTGAGGTAAGTATCTTGCCTAACCTTGTGTGGGAGACTTCCCCTTAGGATTTGAGTCTTCTATGTTGATTGTAATCCGCGTACACGAGGTGACGAGTGCGTGCACAGACTTATTTGTGGGAAGTTGGCCTTTTAGGGTTCTTAGGTCCTTGTATTTATTGAATATGCAGTTGTTCTTGTTATGATTATATATCTTAATTACTAGATTCACATCTACCTGCTTAATTAGAATCAATTGCTTCATGATCCACTGTTATTGTTACTTGATTTATACGTGCCTTAACTGAAACTGTTAACTCTTCTATAGCCATGCTATCTTTTCATAACTGTTTATCTTTATTTGGAATTTATATTATTTTATCCTATAATTGTTCAGTCTTAATTGAGGTTATGATTATTTTTTCGCTGCTTATCCTTAATTGAATTGTTGAATATCCTTCGTAATTTTCTCAACCTTAAAAGAAGTTTAGATATCCTATATCTTAGTCGACTTATTTTATTTGGCATTATTTGATTCGTGTTAGCTTCCCTGTTGTTGAAGTGTATATTGTGGGATCGTTGCTACACATTAGTTTTCCCTCTGTTGAGCTGTTCTCTTTTCGCCTAGCATTCTTTACTGTCGTTATTCCTTATGAATTGATTCTACCGTTTCTTTGTGAATTAAAGTTCTTGAATTGATTTACTTGTCGTACTTTGTATTATTGTCATTATTGCTGTTGTACTTGTTATTGTTGTGATGCACGAGGTTTCTGCCATGCGGTTGTTATTATGGGATTGCACGAGGTTTCTGCCGTGCTATTGTTACCATTGATATTTGTAGATGTGGCATGACAAGGCGGGATATATATATATATATATATATATATATATATATATATATATATATATATATATATATATATATATATATATATATGTGTGTGTGTGTGTGTGTGTGTGTGTGTGTGTGTGTGTGTGTGTGTGTGTGTGTGTGTGTGTGTGTGTTGGAGGGGGGGTTGCGCATGTGGCGAGACAAGGTGGGAATATTATTATGCACGTGTGACGAGACAAGGCGGGCATTTATGTTACTATTGCACACGTGGCGAGACAAGGTGGGTTGTGTGAGGGATTGATTTGTGATGATTTGTGGCCTGGGGGCATTCTTGTTGTTGATATTTGTGATGTGGTATACATACCTGTGTGAGCTTTATCTTGTGAAAGCTGTGAGAAAATATTCTACGTGATGTCCGTTCTTTTTTTCTTATGCTTATTTGCTGATATGGACTAGGTAGGACACTTGCACAAGCATACACGTAGTTAAGCACTCTTATCGGATAAGAGGTGTTCTTGATATTGTTGAGCATAGATGCTCACCCTTGTTTACTTGCCTTCTATGTGAGAATGGCTCTATTGGCACGTGAGTCGTCAGTGCGGTTATGAGGTGTTATGAGGGCACATGATGCCAAGTGTTAGGGTTCAGGTATTGAGACCCGTGACTTGTAAATTGTCTGAGGTTCGGTACCTCGTGAAGTTGTTGGCTAAAACCTGATGTAAAAGCGGTTGTAGTTGCTGCGTTATTACTTGTCCTTGGTGTATTTGTGATTCTGGATTTAGGTTGAGTTCCATTCATTTTTCTATGTCATTTTCATGATATTTCGCTGACAGTGGTTGTTTTCTTCCTTATTACCATTACTGTACTGTGAGCCATATTGCATAGTCTTTATGTAGACATCATACTTCTGCTGCTCATATACTTGTACCTGTTTAGTTTATTAGACCAGTGAGTGTCTTAACTGTTCCTCGTCACTATCCCACCGAGGTTAGTCTTGATACTTACTGGGCACCGCTGTGGTATGCTCATGCTACTCTTCTGCACATTTTATTTTGTGCAGATCCAGGTAATTGTTCGTTAGCTAGCTGCGTGGACTGTTGCTGCGGAGACTTAAGGTAAACCTGCCGCTGCGTTCGCAGGCTTCGGAGTCACCTTCAACTTTTCGTTTTGCACTGTTTATTCTTATTTCTAGACAGTTATATTTAAAAGTTTTCTAGCAAACACTCTGTAGAACTTATGACTTGTACTACCGGTTTTGGAAATTTTAAGAGATTCTATTTAATAATGTTGTTTTAATTATTGTTAGGCTTACCTAGTCCCTAAGACTAGGTGCCATCACGATACCTAAATGGAGGAAAAATTGGGTCGTGACACCTTTCATGAAATATAGGATTGGCTGCAATCTGTAGGGCTGCCTTACTGTTACAAAATACACTCACAAGTTGTTCAATTGAAATGCCAAGCTCTGTAAACAACCCAAGTAGCCAAACTACTTCAGCAGTAGCCGTTGCAAGACTTCTATATTCTGCTTATGCTGAGCTTTTAGACACTATCTGATGCTTCTTAGATTTCCATGACACCAATGATTCCCCAAACTTCACAAGGAAATCAGTTACTGACCTTCTGGTATTAGGACATGCAGCCCAGTCTGCATCACAAAAGCAAGTCAGACTGTTTGCACTTTTACTGCTCAGTAGAATGCCCATTACTGGATTCAATTTGATATATCTTACAACTCTTATTGTTGCTTCCCTGTGAGATTGCTTGGGTGAATGCATAAATTGACTAAGTGTTTGCACATCAAATATTATATATGGCCTTGTGATAGTCAGATATATTAATCTTCCAATCAATCTTTGATAAATTGCAGCATCCTTTATCAATTCTTCTCCAGATACCCCAACATATGCATCAAATTCTGCTGAAGTGAACTTTTGATTCATATCTATTGGAGTGGCCACATGTTTAGTAGCTCCTAAGCCCATATCAAAAATCAATTGCAAGGCATACTTCCTTTGGTTTAGTAAGATCCCTTTGTTGGATCTCATAACTTCAATTCCCAAGAAATACTTCAGTTCTCCCAAATCCTTTACTTTGAATTTGTGATTTAAAACATCTTTAGTTTCCTGAATGAACTGCTCATTGTTTCCTGTGATGAGCAGATCATCCACATACATAAGAATAGCCACAAAATCTGCTCCTTTCTTCTTGGTAAACAGTGAATAGTCATATAGACTTTGCTTATACCCTGTTTCAAGAAGTGCCTTTCTAAGTTTGATGTTCCATTGTCTTGAAGCTTGCTTTAGTCCATATAAGTACTTCACTAGCTTGCATACCTTGGTCTCCCCATGTCTTCTAAAACCTTGAGGCATTTCCATATATACTTCTTTGTATAAGTCTCCCTGCAAAAATGCATTATACACATCCATTTGATACATAGTCCACCCTTTTGATGTTGCTACTGTAATGACTGACCTCACAGTTACCATTTTGGCAACTGGTGAAAAGGTCTCATGGTAGTCTAACCGCTCTTTTTGGTTGTATACTTTTGCTACTAGCCTGGACTTGAATCTTTCAACATCTCCATTAGCTTTATACTTTATTTTATACACCCATTTTGATCCAATTGTGTTCTTTTCCTTGGGCAAGTCTACTATTTCCCATGTCCTGTTGTCCTCCAATGCCTTGATTTCCTTCTTCATTGCCTCAGCCCATCTCTTGTCTCTTGATGCTTCTGTGGTTCTGTGAATGCTGAGACCTTTGCCACAAAGCTTTTGCAGGCCTGTGAAAGCTGATCATAACACAGATAGTCTGAAATAGGATATAGTGCCACATTATGTGCTTTGTTCTTGGTAACATAATCTTGTAACCATATAGGTTCTTTGGTGCTTTTGCCAGAACTTCTTCGTTCTTGACCTCTGATTTCTGAGGGTACATATTCAGGTACAACATCTATGCATTCAACATCTAGAGATTGGCCTGGTGCAGGATCATTTTCTGTATGCTCATCATGTGTAGCTTGTTGAGGTTCAGATGTTTGTTCAGATACTACAGCATCAACAACATTGCCTTCTTCAACATGAGAAATGGGGGCATTTTCACAAACTGCATCAACCTCATCATCTTCATGAGCTTCATGGACTGCATCATAGTCATCAGCTGTATCAGCTTCACCTTCAGATGCATGATCTGCAGCAGGTGTCTGCAATGGTTCAAGTGTATGATCTGCAGCATGTCCCTGTAATGGTTCATGCTCAAATGATACACTCCCCCTAACATGAACATTAACAAGATGTAATGAGGAAGACTTAGCAAATGGGAATAGATGTTCTTTGAATACAACATCCCTGATGTCACGACCCGAAATTCCCACCTTCGGGACCGTGATGGCGCCTAACATTTCACTTGCTAGGCAAGCCAACGTTAGAATAATATTAGCCATTTTAAAATAATTTAAGTTAATTAATAACAAAAAAATAAATGCGGAAGTAAGGTCTGAAATGTAGTGAATAATCAATATTAATAGCAATGTCTAAATACCATCCCAGAACTGGAGTCACAAGTGCACGAGCTTCTAGAATAATAAAAATAAAGGTCTGAATAAATTTCAAGCTGTTTGAAATATAATACACAGCTGAGACAATATAGAAAGGGACTTCAGAACTGCGAACGTTGTGCAGTTATACCTCAAGTCTCTGCTGGTAGCTGTAACCGGGCAAATCTACAGTACGCCGCTGGGACCAACTCCGAAATCTGCACAAGAAGTGCAAAGTGCAGTATCAGTACAACCGATCCCATGTACCGGTAAGTATCGAGCCTAACCTCGACGAAGTAGTGACGAGGCTATGACAAGATACGTACATAAACAACATGTACAAATATATACAAATACGAAGTAATAATAATACAATAAATAATAATTTATAAATTGGGCGGGAACATGCGAAGGGGAAGGATATAATAATTTCAGCAGGAGAAGTGTCACTTAGCAGCCAATTAATGTATCAACAATAAAATGAGCAATTGATAATATAAAAATGGCATGGCACTACCCTTCGTGCTTTTACACTCACAATTAGCACGGCAACACCCTTCGTGCTTTTACACTCATAAATGGCACGGCAACACTCTTCATGCTTTTACACTCACAATTGGCACGGAAACACCCTTCGTGCTTTTACACTCTTCCTTACCATGAAAATATAATATAAATTCGGAAGAGTATTTAAGTGCGGGGATATATACTTATCAATCAATTCAATACCAAAATACCGACTTCACCTTCCAA
Organism: Nicotiana tabacum; assembly: GCF_000715075.1. Lineage (NCBI taxonomy): Eukaryota > Viridiplantae > Streptophyta > Magnoliopsida > Solanales > Solanaceae > Nicotiana > Nicotiana tabacum. The sequence goes on along the minus strand of NC_134094.1, from coordinate 124,919,971 downwards.
AATATTCATCAATAATTAAATGAATAATAATTTCACGAATAATGATCAAATGAGCATGTGACAATTATTGCAGGAATTCAAGAATTAATATTTGATAAGGGATATGAGTGAAACAATTAATACAATAATTAATTTATGTTTTAAAATGATTTATGATTTTTTAAGTAATTATGCAAATAATTAATTTGACGACGTATAGATACTCAAAACCTTGCCTATACGTCATACACATGCATTTCACATAACAAATAATTTAAGGGTTCTATTCCCTCAAGTCAAGGTTAACCACGACACTTACCTCGCTTGCAGCCAAATTCAAGAATCCAATAAACCTTTGCCTCGCGAATTCGTATTCGAAATCCTCAAATCTAGTCATAAACAATTCAATATACTCAATACAAATCGTAGGAATTAATTTCATATGAATTTGCTAATTTTTCGGATAAAAATCCGAAATTCATCTCAAAAATCAACAGTCGGGCCCATGTCTCGAATCTTAGAAATACTTATGAAATCCGAACACCCGTTCCGAGACGAGTCCAACCATACAAAAATTACCAAATTCTGACATCGGATTGGCTTTCAAATCTTCATTTTATATTTTTGGAAGATTTTATAAAAATCTGATTTTTCTTCCATAAATTCACGGATTCATGATGTAAATGAGTATGGAATCATGAAATATAATCAATATAGGATAAGGAACACTTACCCAAATTTTTTTCCCATGAAAATTGCCCAAACATTTGCCTTACCCGAGCTCAAAAAGACCAAAATGAGAAAAAATCTCGAAAGCCTTCGTTTTAACACTGCCCAGGCATTTTCGCACCTGCGGTGCCTGGGCTCGCACCTGCGAGCTCGCATCTGCGAAATGGCTTGCCCAGCGTGTGTCCGCATCTACGGAGCTTGAGCCACATTTGCGGCTGCACAGATGCGCATGAAGGAGCCGCAGAAGCGGTGCTTTCCGCATTTGCGATGGCTGAGCCACAGAAGCGACCTCGCACCTGCGTCCAAAATTGCGCAGGTGCGACACACCAGAACCAGACCTACAATTTTTACAAAAATGGTCTGAAACTCATCTGAAACTCACCTGAGCCCCTCGGGACCTCGTCCATTTATACCAATCAGTCCCGTAACATAACACGGACTTACTCGGGGTCTCAAATAACATCAAAATTATAATTTATACCTCGATTCAAACTTTTGAGTTTCAAACTTTTCAATTTACAAAACTTGTGCCGAAATATGTTAAATGAATCCGAATGACTTCAAATTTGGCACACAAGTCATAAATAATATAATGGGGCTATTTCAATTTTCGAAATCGGATTCCGACCCTGATATCAAAAAGTCAAATTCGTGGTCAAACTTTTGGAAATCTTTAGCCTTTAAATTACTAGTTTCCGTTAAATAGTCATAACTTGAGCTAGGCACCTCCAAATTATATTTCGGGCATACGTCCAAGTCCCAAATTATGATCCGGACCTACCAAAACTGTCAAAATATTGATCTGGGTCCGTTTGCTCAAAATATTGACCAAAATCAACTCAGTTGAGTTTTAAGGCTCTATTTCACATTTTAATCTATTTTTTACATAAAAAATTTTCAAAAATTGTACGGACTGCGCACACAAGTCTGGAGTGATAAATAGTACTTTTTGAGGTCTTAGAATATAGAATTAATTATTAAATTTAAAGATGACCTTTTGGGTCATCACACCTGCACACAAAAAAATGATTAGATGGAAGGTCCAAGAGCTTGTAGCCCTTTTGTGTGTCTGAATAGCCCAGGTGCATAGCAGGTTTGGCTCTTGCTGAGAACTTGTTGCCATGTATCATAGTGGTGGCATAGCACAAGCAACCAAAAACTCTTAAGTGCTCAAGAGAAGGCTTCTGATGATGTAGGAGTTCATATGGTGATTTGCCTTGCAGAATGATAGAACGCAGCCTGTTTATAATGTAAACAGCAGTAGTAATACATTCTCCCCAGTACTTAGTTGGTACATTTGCCTGCAATTTAGGGCCATTGTTGTATCTAATATATGTCTATATTTTCTCTCAACTACCCCATTTTGTTGGGGAATATGCACAGCTACTTTGATGTATAATACCATAGTGTTCAAGTAATTCAATGCACTGTTTACTAAAAAACTCTCCTACATTATCAGTTCTAACAGTCTTAATTGCTACACCAAATTGTGTTCTTAGCATAGAGAGAAACTTTTGTAACACAACAATTACATCACTTTTCAACGATAGTAAATGTACCCAAGTATACCTAGAATGATCATCCACAACTGTTAGAAAGTAATGTTTTCTATCATGTGTGGGAAACTTGTATGGTCCCCAAATATCCATGTGTAAAAGCATTAAAGGATTACTACTTCTTGTAACACTACTAGAAAAACTAGTCTACTTTGCTTATTTAAGGGACAGACAGAAAATTTTTTATTCACATCAAGATCTTTAAGTTGTAAGGAGTCTATATTTTTCATTGTACTAACAGAGGTGTGACCTAATCTTTTATGCCAAAGAATGCCATCTACTTCTAGTTTCTGGACTGCTGCAACCGATGCTTGCCTCAAACTTCTAGCAATGTGCTCATCCTTCACCACATACAGGCTTCCACTTTCCTTACCAATTCCCCTCACCCTGCCACTCCAAAGGTCCTAAAATACACAGAAGTCAGGATAGAGGTGAACATAGCAACTGGTTCTTTTGAACTTTGACACAAATAAAAAATTGAATTTGAAGTCAGGAACATATAAAATATTCTTAATCTCCATGTCCTTAAGAAATATTGCACTACCAATGTGAGATATATTTGTCTTCTCACCAGTAGGTAAATGAACTTGATCTCTACCAGTTTTCAACTCAGTCTTAGAGTGTAGTATATCTAGGGAAGCAGCTATGTGATGAGTCGCACCAGAATTAACTATCCATTCTTTACTAGGTTTATCAGTCATTAGTGCATTAGTAATACCTGCCATATTGACTTGTGGAACTGTGATATCTTTATTCAGCATATCCAGGATTTGTCTATATTGATTCTCAGTGAAGAAGTGCCCTCCTGCAGGACCATCATTATGTGCTCTTCCTCCAGCCATGTGTGCATGTTCCTCATGCCCAGCATTACCAGTTGCACAATTGGCCACAACCTTCCTTTTAGCATTAAAATCTATAGGGTAGCCTATCAACTTGTAGCAATTTTCTTTCAAGTGTCCATTCATCTTACAGTAGTCACATTTCATGAATGGCTTCTTCTCTTTGTAGCCTTGTCCTCGTCTAACTTGCATAGCAATAGGATCTTTTCTAGCTCCTAAGGCTGGATATGGACTTGATCTTTGGTTTCATCCTTAATTATCAACGCATAAGCTTGGTTCAAGGTTGGTTAAAAGGTTTTCATCAGAATCTGCCTCCTTGCCTGCTCATAGGTCTCATTCAGACCACTGAGAAATTGAAGCAGCCTTTGACGATGAAGGTGTTCAATGTAGTCCTTTGATTTAGCATAATCACAACCTGGCGTGGGAACTAAAGCATCATACGCCAACCGCATTTCCTTCAGTCTCATGAAATATGAATCAACATAATCAGTTCCTTGAGAAATCGTTGCGATTTCCCTATGCAATTGAAAAATTCGAACTCGATTGCCCTTATCAAATCTCTCCTTCAAGTCTTCCCAAACTAGGTGCACATCTGATGCATAAGCTATTCCACTGACGAGGTTTGTTGATACAGTGTTCAGGATCCATGAGAGCACAATCACATTGCATGTCTCTCATTCCTCATGTAATTCCTTCTTAAAGGTCTCCTTCTTGCATGTACCAGTTACAAACCCTAGCTTTCGCTTAACTTGAAGAGCAATTCGTATCGTCCTACGCCATAATCCATAGTTTTCAGACCCAGTGAGTTGAATTGGAATCAAAACTGAGCTTGGTGTATCAGAAGGGTGCAGAAACAGAGGATGAGTATGGTCAATTTTCTCGTCTACCATTACTGAACTTGAGCGAGAATTTGTATCACACAAACACAAATTTACTCAGCTAAGAAACAACCAGTATCGATCGCTCTGATACCAAGTGAGTTGAGCTGATTTCAGTCACAGCTCATCCTCCATTAATGGAGGCCCAAACGAGTAAGTTGAGTTTGAGAGAAGAAGATGAACACCAAAGAGAGAATAGTTAGTGAGGAACTTTCTAGTATATTGAAAATGTAATTATAAAATCTGATATACATCACATATATGTTGTGACACTCTACTAACTTAATCCCCAATTAACTAATGCCAACTACTTTAACTACTCTAACTAACTGGTGACAGCTAGCTAACTGCCCACTGTCATACTTGCCCACTAACTTGTCCAGCTGTCGTACTCCCTCATATTCTCACAGAAAGAAGCGTCACAACTTTAATCAATCAGTAGTTAAACTTACCTGTTTTATTAAAATAACTTATTGGATCTATATCTACTCTTACAAGGAGTACAAAAGTAGGCAACGGTACCGGTCATCAAAACTATGACTCTGTCAAATTAGCGATGCATCGAGTATCTATCTATCTATACTATATTAAAAATACAAAGTCCATTAATGAAATACCCTTTTTTACCTTTTAAAAATAAGGTTCATATTGGACAAAATCGTAATTCAATTCTCCTAATATTTAGTAATTTAAACACAACTAAAATTTTGATTATAAAATCTTTCCTTATTTGTATAATTTAGGAAGTCCTAATATTTAGGACAAGGAGTAAACTAAGATCTTACCTTCGGAATGGAAATTACAATTAATTTTTAATAATTTTGTTATTATAGTAAAAGAAAAAAGAAAAAAATCGTTATTAATTTTTGATAATTTCGTTGTCCACATCTTATACGGAAACTTTGAGATTACATCAAAGTTTAGACGTGTGACATGCATCCAAAGGTATGGCCATCGACTTGAAAGGGAACTTGTGCGTACTGCTTCTCTCAATGTATCATCATCTACATTCGAGCTCAATATTTTCGATCCGAAACATATATAAATATATACATATGTAAAAATCCATTAGAATTTGAATGATTATTAGGTCTATATTTATTTTTAAAAGTACAAATGAATTTAACGCTAAAGAATTTTAGAGGTCGAATTCATCAAATTTAAATCCTAGATACATCACTGAGTGTTACGACAGGTACACTTGAATTATTGTTCTACCTCCTTCCTTCTGCAGCTTTCTCAATCAAGAGGAAAGAGTATCAGTTACCTTGCCTCTGCTTATATTATTTATTCTGCTTTACCTGGAATAATTAATGCGAAACTAGTTGAAGGTAATTTAACATTAATTAAGGTTAATAAAATATACTAGCTGGAGAAAGGTGGTGAGTTTACCAGCACTACTAAGGACAGATGTGGAGCTAGGATTGTTCTGAGTTTTAGGACATGAATTTAATTATTGGTAATTGTGTTTTAAATTTAATTTTTATACATATTTAATGATTTAGATTTTTTAATATAAATACATGGTTTGGCCTAAACTGCTATATTTTGCAAACATTCGAGAACTAAGCGACGCAAGTGCAATCTGAGTAAGCATAACAGGATGAATTTAGAAGTAGAGAAAGAAAGACATAGTGCACCAACGTACAAGTGAGTGGAATGTGAAATATTAAAAGACATAGTCCTTTCATCAAAAAGTAAAATAAATTTTCCATTAAATCAGTTAATTAGCTCTTAACTGGAAAAAAAAAATAAGGATGATAAAATACCGAGATATTAGTAGGATTGTGCGTAAATATCGAATTACCATAATGAAACCTAAAATATTTGGTATTTGATATAATTCAGTATTTTAGTATTTGGTATGGATTTTGTTTAAGTTTTAAAAGATATTAGTATTAGGTATTTAAAAATAAAATATTAAAATATCGATATCGTACCAAAATATATACTAAATTAGACAATACACATAGTATTGATTATAATATAAATATAAAAATTCTAAAATTCTACTTTCCCTATTCTTAGGATTTTTTTAACCTTTCCCGCCTTTTTTTAAAAATACTATACTTACATTTCCCCCCTTGTTTGGTTACCCACTTATCGACCTTTCCCCCTTTTAGGTTTAACAATTTTTTTTTTTCAATTTTTTTTCACTGTACTATAACATTTTTATTTTTTGAGTTTTTGAGTACCTTACTTAAGAATATTACAATCTATGATTCTATGCATTAGTTAGTACTAAAGCCAAACAAAGTGAAGTTAATTACCAGACTGACTAAAAAGAAATCGAAGGGAGAAAAATCGAGTCATAGCGAATTTAATTAGGTATGTTATTGATATGTTATTTTAAGAAATCAAATATCGAAAATACCGGACCGAAATATTTAAATAACCTACCGTACCAACCGACGAAGATCAACCTTTCCCCCTCTTAGGTTTAGCATTTTTTTGTTGCAATTTATTTTTTCACTGTATTATAACATTTTCTTTTTTTGAATTTGTGAGTATCTTACTTAAAAATATTACAGTCTATGGCTTTATGCACTAGTTAGTACTAGAGCCAAACAAACTGAAATTAATTATGAGACCGACTAAAAAGAAACCGATAGGAGAAAAATCGAACCATACCGAATTTAATTAGGTATAGTATTGATATGTCATTTTAAGAAATCAAATACCAAACCGAATATGTAAATAACCTACCGTACCGACCCACGAACCCGTAGATACTAAAAACTAAAATAGCAAACTAACTTTAATAAACGAAAATTAAATTAGGAAAGCAATCATGAGTCGGTTTATGGTTTTAGGGGGTTTCCCACTTCATTAAGGATTCTAATTCCCAATTAAGAGGCTTTTATCTCTCTATATATACGCCTAATTCTTCTCCTAAATTCTCACATCAAAACACATACTTCCTCCTCCTTCTCCTTCATCAATGGCAATTCTCTCAGATTACACAGAAGAAAATCAAGAACAGCCTATGAAGCCTATAGAGAAAAAACAAGAAAATTCTTCTCCTTCAACCCCAAAAGAAGAAGAAAATTCTTTTTCAACCCCAAAAGAAGAAGAAAACAAGAAGTTAAAGCCAAACAAGTCCAATGGCCTAGACATGGAGAATTATTCATGGGGTCAATCTCTTCAAGAAGTTACGATCAACGTCCCAATTCCTTTTGGCACAAAATCAAGATTCATAATTGTTGAAATCAAGAACACTACCCTCAAAGTTGGACTAAAAGGTCAACCATTAATAATAAATGGTGAATTTTTTAAAGCAGTGAAAGTTGATGAATGTTATTGGAGTTTAGAAGATCAGAAAGAAATTTCCATTCTTTTAACTAAGCAAAATAAATCTGATTGGTGGAAGTGTTTGTTAAAAGGTGGACTAGAAATTGACACACAAAAAGTTGAGCCAGAGCCAAGTAAATTGTCAGATTTGGACACTGAAACAAGGGCAGCAGTTGAAAAAATGATGTTTGATCAAAGACAAAAACAGATGGGACTTCCAACAAGTGAGGAGATTACAAATCAAGATATGCTTAAGAAATTTATGGAACAAAATCCTGATATGGCTAAGAACTTTGCTAATGCTAAGATGATGCCTAACTCTAAGATGATGGGAATGGGCTAATTGCATTGAAGTTTTATTTTGCTGATCTTTTTTTAATCTATAGTAGATTTAGTTTTTTTTTTTCATGCTAGTATGAGAGATTGGAATTATTGTTGGATTTTTTTTGATTTCGTGGGGCTTTATTGTTTGGTTAATGCATAATCAATTAATCTTAATTTTTTCTATTGGAAAAAAGTTTGTTTAGCCGAATATTTACGTCATTTTTGCCCTTTTAATGTAGAGTTTAACTTATATACACGAATAGTGTAAGGCCAAACAAAAAATATCAAGTAACTCACCATAAAAAGTAGAATCCATAATATTGAAAATGCGGTAAAATACCAACTACCACATGTAAAGGTGACCAGACGGTATAAATTCTTTTTACACTGTCAGTGATATTAATTAAACTCTTAATGAATTCGTTCCTATACTATTCAGTTCTTGTTTATTTTATATCGTGTACAACTTCATAAAATAGAAAACCTTAGCTTTATACATAAATAGCACTTACATGTACAACTTAGGAGCAAGTCTTGATACAATATTGAAGTATAAAAGTAAAGTTCAAAAAACGATTTTTGTTATAAAAAAAAAAAATTAAGGATCAAACACGTACTTGAACACTATCTCGATCCTATTTTATGTGGTAGACAGGTAGCCCCAAAATTACTAACATGAACACTATCTCGAATTATCGATCCTTCCAAAATGCATTAAATTAATCAAAATTTAGTATTAAAAATGAGTGAGAAAAAATAATAATTTTCTGTCCATACATATGTAGTACAACATGAGAGGTACGTAATTAAAATTTAAAGAGCATTATTATGCATGGAATTCAGTTAACAAATTTTCTTCTCTTACCTCCTCATAATTCCGTCCATTTCTCTCTTCCACCCCAAATCAACTACCCTTTCCCTAATCTCCCATATACTCCATATTCACCAAACAAACAGAAAAAAATAAAAAATAAAAAAAGAAGTTCTAATCAGATTTCTGGGGTTTTACTTCCATTTTAGCCTCTAGAGATCTGATCTATTATAACATATCATTCTCGTCTTTTTTTTTATCATCAAAAAACCAAACAATAAAAATGGTTCGGTGCAGCAATTGTTTTATGACAATGCTTAATTTTTTCACGTTGGTAGCTTCATTAATTCTCATATTAATTGCCATATCAGTTAATATGAACTCAAATGCTACCGTTTGCCAAAAAACTCTTCAAAAACCTCTGTTGATATTAGGGTTATTCCTTTTGGTACTTTCTTTAATGGGAATTATAGGGGCATCTTGTCATGTCTCGTTTTTGTTGTGGATATATTTGTTTTTGTTGTTTTTGCTCCTCGTAGGGATGATTATTTACCAGCTTTTCTGCATCGTTATCGCGTTGAAACATTTAGATAGTAATCCAGAACCTAAAGGTGAATGGGAAGATCAATTTCAAGAATACTCCCATTGGTTTAAGAAGCAGTTGCCTGATGATCGAGACTGGGAAAAGATTAAGAGTTGTTTGATTGATGTCAAATACTGTAATTACCTTTCCAAGGACAGAACTGCTGAATTTTATAAAGAGAAGTTGTCCTCGACTCAGGTTCTTCACCTTTTCTCTTAATTTAACACTATTGTTTTAAGAAAGAAATCAAGACTTTTAAATTATATTTATATGTAGAAATGTAACATTCTTTAATTTTTGAGACCGACTAAAAATGAGAGTATGCCAAATGGTATGAGGTATCTCTGTAATATGTGTATATATTTGCATACCAAGTATAACATCACGGTTGGTTCTGAGAAGATAGTCAAAATAAAAAGGTCGAGATGAAGTCATGTAATCAATGTCTAATGATTTCATTCGCAATTTAAGTAAATTTTGCATTGAAATGTTATCCCGTTTGATTAAAACAGAAATGAGTCAAAATTAGCAATATTTGTCACCCTACTATTGTATTTTTATTTTCTTTTAGAAGGAAAAACTGTTAAATCTCAATATTACCATAAATGAGAGTGCATGCATGGGACACACCAATCAATATCGCCGGAGGCGGAGCCGGGATTTGAAAGTTATGAATTCATGAGTGTAATTCTTTTAACTTATTGGTTTCTAAATAAATAATTCATACATGTTCAATGAACTTTTTAAAATAGATACATTGTTTGAATCAACGTTACTGAATTCGGCAGAACCCGTAATCAATACTCTGGCTCTGCCCCTGAATACCGCTATTGCAATGTGGTTTAATTTACTATCTTGCTTGTTGAATTAGAGACAAAGGTTTCAATCGGGAAATAGTTCAATCTTGTTAATCTCAATATTATCATAAAGAATTTATTACATACTAGGAAACTTCAATTTATGTTTCAATCTTGAGAGAAAATTGGGTTGGAATAAGCTGTTAAACCCTTTGTCTGCCAGTGGTTCGTGAAGAAGGAAGTCCTAGCTATTTGAGTTTTATATGAAGTTATATATATGCACTAGCACTACAAATATATATACAATTAGGTCACATGTAACGTAATTACATGCAAACTAATTTTGTGATAAGTCCGGTGCACTAAGCTCTCGCTATGCGTGGGATCTGGGGAAGGGTCGGACCACAAGAGTCTATTCTGCGCAGTCTTACCCTGCATTTCTGCAAGAGGCTGTTTCCACGGCTTGAACTCGTGACCTCCTAGTCACATGGTATCAACTTTACCGGTTACGTCAAAGCCCCTTCAATTCTATGATAAGCATTAAATATAATCAGATAAATAATAATAGTACTAACTAACATACTTGAAACTTTATCATGAACATAGTAATTATTTCCTTTTGATACAGTCGGGTTGCTGCAAACCACCCACATACTGCAACTTTGAGTTCCAAAATGCAACAACATGGATCGTGCCTAAAACAGGTGCAAAAGTGCCAGACGACGCAGACTGTAAAGCTTGGAACAATGAACAGAAACAGATGTGTTACAACTGCAATTCATGCAAAAAAGCTGTTCTTGACAATATCAAGAAATATTACAAGCATTCCTCTCTCATAAGCTTTTGCATCTTCGTTATTATATCTATTGTTTACTCTATTGGTTGCTGTGCTCTTACTAATAACAGTTACAGACATAGGGCTCATGTCTACCATGGCTACAGACCCTACGGTCCTGGCCCTTATGGTTACCCGTGATAAGAACTAGCCACAATTGTTTTTGATTAATACCAGGCTTTTGTCTGTGGTAGAGTTCGTGCTGCATTATTGGTCTAGTACTATATATGGACTCACCGTTTTGAATAACTTCTTATTGTAATATATGTGTATGACTTTACTAGATTGAAACATATACACACTTTTTTGAGTCATGATCAGCTGTTGGGCTAGCTGCTTGATTCTCTTGCTATGTCAAATTTTTGATATTTTTGTATAGTTTGTAATATTAAAGGTGGAAATAATGATACTTCAAGTGTAGTACTCTCACATTGGAAGTGTGATTATTGTAAATGTAACTTTTGACGTTTAATTTTCTTGAGAGACTTCATCTCTAGAGTCCCACATTGAAAATGAAATTGGAAAAATAACTCTCTAGATGCTCATTCATCCTTTTCCTATCCATTTTATATGATGTTTATTGGAATGATACTCCCATATGGTATTAGAAAGTACTTGTTCGTTATATATATACTTCCTCCATCCCAATTTATGTGAATCTATTTGACTGGATATGAAGTTTAAGAAGAAAAAAAAGACTTTTGAACTTGTGGCAAAAAAAAATTGTATGGCTATAAATCATTGCATAAAGGTAAATTGTTTTCAAATATGGAAAATGATCATCTTTTTGGCATGGACTAAAAAGGAAATAGGTTCACGTAGATTTAAACGGGAGAGAATTGACTTTGACTTGGATTGGGACTTGCAAAATAAATAATAGGTTGATCATACACAGTGTCATACCTAACAATTAAATCTCTCTGTAAACATGGTTCAGTACTAATCACATTTTTAATTTTTAATTTTTTTTGGTTTATCATGTCATCTAAAACTTGTCATTACCATGAAGTTTATATCTCATAAATTCCCGTTCATCAAATATGAAAAGGGGTACGTTAACCTTGGACCTTGGTTTAACCTTATAGTCAAAATCCTAAAATCTACTAATTGAATTTTTATTAAGTGCTTACAAAGTTAATTTCAAAAGCAATTTCTCTTATCTTTCGCATCATTGTATCCAGACTCCAATTTTCTCACCCAATGATCGAACATTACAATAACTTCGAGCTGTCCATGTTTGATGCAATGAAGAAACATGCGTAAAATAGGCAATTCTACTTTTTATAACTCTTTTGTTTTTTCAATTCACTAAACACATTTTCCTTTGTGTCTGTCCCGATTAATAATTTCATTTTCCTGCATAGAAAAAATATTGTTAGTATTTTGTATTCAAAACTAGAAAATCTGAAGATGTTAGTTTAAGAAAACAAAAAAATAGAAAATTTCGAGCCCACAAGTTTCTTGTGTGTCCTTAAGAAATTTAATCCTCTCACAGTTGCTCAAGGTTTCGGATTAATTCCTTTCAGGTAGAACGGAACAACTATTCTGTGATAGCGGCGGTTCAAATCACAAAACTTCGGCGAACTCAAATGGTGGAGTAAATCACACAAAATGCTTACGTTTTTCTTTGAAAATTAATGTAGAATGCAGAAGAGAACGAGGGGAGAAATTTTCAGATTCGGTGGTGAAAAATAAGGCTGAGACTCTCTATTTATAGCAAATAAAGTTGAGTCACAACAGGTGCAAATGTGTTTGTTCGTCTGATAAGGTATCTATTCAGCAAAAAATTTGAATTTTTGTTAACCGGAATATTTGGTCGCGAATTTGATCGTTGGAAAATAATGCTGCGAATTTCCAAGTTAATTTTTTTCCACCCAAAAATATTAGAAAAAAAATATTAAATGACAGAAAAGGAAAATAAATTTGGACCAAACAATTATCAATTAATTGACCAAATCAAAATCAAAATCAAAATCTGAAGCCGAAGCCGGTTTTCAAGTTAATTTTTCATCCTTCCCGAACGCAACATACAACTCTCTGTTGTACTGCGCTCTCCAAGTGTGCTTGCTCCCCCCTTCTTCCTTACCCTGGCAAGTCTTTGTGAAATAACTCTGATGAGAAGGAAAAAGAAGGTGTTAAGAGACCCTCCTGGCCCAACCCTAGACACTCTAAGATCCTTTTTCAAACATGCTCCCATTTCGAGTCAAGAAAAAAATGGCTCGAATGGTACGATCCCTCTGTCACCCCAGAATGAAAGGGGTGATCTCGTAGTTCTTGGTCTGTGAAGATGCGTTGTTAGGTGCTCTATTTTATTTTCCCATTGAGGCCAAACCTAAACCTGTGCTCGAGAGATAGTTGTCCATACACTGATAAGGGATGTATGGATTCTCGAAAAGAGAGGAGCCTTTATTTTACCTTATTTTTCAGCAGGTCGCCTACTATGCACTCTCTATATCTTTGGATAAAGAACAATCCATCCCACCAAAGAGGGTAATTTTCGAACAAAAATATTAGAAAAAAAAATATTAAATGACGAAAAAGGAAAATAAATTTGGTCCAAAATATTATCAATCAATTGATCGAATCCGCATACGAATCCAAAGCCGAAGCCGAGCCGAGCGACGACGACGACGATTGCGCGAGGTTGGCTTTCTTCTCGACTCTTTAAGGGCTAGAAGAAGTGCTTCATCCTCTTCCTATCCAACGAGGGACAAAGTTCTTTTGTAAAAGAGACTAATTCAAAATTTTATTTTCCTCCATTTCTTTTCCCACTATTTTCTATTCATATCTCTTTTGTTTTAATTAATAAATCCCAACAATCCCCCACATGAATGGGGAATGGCTATCCGAAAAAATATGCATGAAAAAATTGTGTGATTCGCAAGAAAGGATTAATCGCATCTAGATAAGTAGGCTTCCCTTTGAACTTTCTGTAGTGAACATATGTCGAATATACTCGATCAATCGGTAGATTAGATATCTGTGAATCGTCGAACTTTGGTGTATACCTACTCAACCATAAGTCACACAATCAACCCTTAACCGTCTTTGGTTCTTATTGTTGTGTTCGTTTCATCCATGAATACCGCCTGGTTTCATAAGTACCTAGAGAACTGGCCTTGCAAAATTCTCCTTGAAGTGCCTATCACTTCACACTTACATAGATGATTCCTAAACGTGTTATCCCGTAGATACACTCTTTGATATACCCCGTATCAAATTTAGAAACTATTAAAAAGCCTTAACGCTTTATCCTTGTTATTGAACATTGTCTTCATCGTGAGAATGGACCAAAATTTTATTTGACAATGTTGAACTGTCACTAATAACTTTTTTTGATCTCCTTGAACCTAGATCTTGGGATTTCTAGTCTTCTAGGTAGAGTTACCTCCACAGTGACTTGTCCTCAGCCATAGTCTCATTCCCTTTGATGACTTCTCAACCGCCTCTCTAGTTAGGCCTTTTGTGAGCAGATCCGATACATTATCTTTTGACTTTACATAATAAATAGTAATAATTCCACTATAGAGTAGTTGTCTAACGGTATTGTGTCTTCGTCGTATGTGACGAGATTTTTCGTTATACATAATGCTCCCAGCCCTTCCTATTGCCTCTTGATTGTCGCAATGTATGCATATAGGTGCCAAAGATTTGGGTCAAAATGGAATATCTTCCAAGAAATTTCGGAACCATTCAACTTCTTCATCGGCCTTGTCTAAAGCTATAAACTCAGACTCCATTGTAGAGCGGGAGATACATGTCTGTGTGAACGAATTCTAAGACGCTGCTCCTCCACCAATGGTAAAAACGTATCCACTTGTGAATTTTTATTCTGTTGATCGGTGATCTAATTTGCATCACTATATCCCTCAATAATTGCGGGATAATTATTGTAATGCAATGCATAGTCTTGGGTATATTTCAAATAACTCAAAACTCATTTCGTTGCTATCTAATGAGCTTGGTCGGGATTACTGGTATATCGACTAAGCTTACTTATAGCACAAGCTATATCAGGTCGTGTACTCGGAGCATATTCTAATTGAGACTTGCTTTGACCTTTATTCTTTACAAAAGTATGGTTTAAATCAATTGACGTTTTTGCAACTTTAAAGTCAAAATATTTGACCTTTTCAAGTACCATTTTAATATAATGAGAATGAGACGAGGCTACACCTTGAGGAGTCTTAAGGATCTTAATTCTCAAAAGTAAATCGGCAACTCTAAGTCCTTCATATCAAACTTACTAGTAAGCATGCGCTTAGTAGCATTTATGTTAGCAATGTCGTTACTCATTATCAACATATCATCCACATAATTGACAATTTGATTTGGAGTATTCTTAATGTAAACACATTTGTCACACTCATTGATCTTGAAACCATTTGACAATATTTTTTGGTCAAATTTCGCATGCCATTATTTTCGTACTTGTTTTAGTCCGTAAAGTAGCTTAACAAGCCGACACACCTTTTTTTCTTTTACGGGAACTACAAACCCTTCAGGTTGTTCCATATAAATTTCTTCTTCCAAATCTTTATTTAAGAAGGTTGTCTTCATATCCATCTGATGGATTTAAAGGCCATACACGGCAGCTAACGTTATTAACACCTGGATAGATATAATCGTCGTTACCGGCGAGTATGTGTCAAAGTAGTCAAGGCTTTCTCGTTGTCTAAACCCTTTAACAATTAATCTTGCCTTATATTTGTCAATAATACCATCAGCTTTCATTTTCCTTTTGAAAATTCACTTAGAACCCAAAGGTTTATTTCCCGGAGGAAGATCAATCAATTTCCAAGTATGATTACTTAATATGGATTTTATCTCACTATTGACTGCCTTTTTCCAATATTGTGCTTCCGAGGAAGACATTGCTTCTTTGAACGTTTGAGACTCATTTTCCAACAAGAATGTCGGAAAATCTGGTCCAAAGGAAGTAGTTGTCCTATGATGTTTACTACGTTTGGGATTTTCTTCAGTAAAGGTACTTTCATTTGCTTCTTCTCGAGGTCGCTTAAATTTTTCACTAGACGACTCACATTCCTTTTTATATGAATAAATATTCTCAAAGAATTTAGCATTATCTGATTCGATTACCGTATTAATATGAATGTCGGGATTTTCTAATTTATGAACCAGATAGCGATATACCTTGTTATTTGTTGCATATCCTATGAAAACGCAATCAATTATTTTTTGTCTAATCTTTACCCTTTTGGGTTTAGGGACTTGCACTTTAGCCAAACACCCCCATACTTCAAAATATTTTAAGTTGGGTTTCCTTCCTTTTCATTTTTCGTATGGAATGGATTGAGTTTTGCTATGGGGAACTCGATTGAGTATTCGGTTAGCTGTAAGAATAGCTTCCCCCCACAAGTTATGAAGTAAACCAGAACTTATTAATAAGGCATTCATCATCTCCTTTAACGTTTTATTCTTTCTTTCTGCAATTCAATTTGATTGCGGTGAGTAAGGGGCAGTCGTTTGGTGAATAATGTCATATTCCAAACATATTTCTTCAAAAGTAGATTCATATTCGCCACCCATATCACTTCTTATCAGTTTGATCTTTTTGTTTAGTTGCGTTTCAACTTCACTTTTGTATTGCTTGAATGCATCAATTGCTTCATCTTTACTATTAAGTAAGTAAATATAGCAATATCTAGTACTATCGTCAATAAAAGTTATAAAATACTTTTTCCCACCACGAGATAGTATTGACTTCATGTTGCAAATATCTGTGTGAATTAAGACTAAAGTATTTGAATTCCTTTTAACTAAGGATGTTTAACATACTTTGACTCCGCACATATTTGATATTTCGAGTTATTGCATTCAAACTTAGGAAATACTTCCAAATTAATTATTTTTCGCAAAGTTTTAAAGTTGACGTTTCCATAAATTATTTAACTCAAGCAAGTAAAAAGAAGCTGAAATTTTATTCATATCAATGGCAATTACATTGAGTTTGAAAAGGCCCTCAGTAAGGTAATATTTTTTCTACATACATTTCATTCTTACTAACTACAACCTTGTCAGAAATAAAAACTCACTTAAAGTCGTTATTGACTAGAAGTGATGTCAAGACTAAATTCTTCCGCATTTCAGGAACATGAAGGACATTGTTTGGAGTCACAATCTTGCGACAAGTCGTCTTCAAAGTTATCTTGCTTGTTCCTTCAATTTTTGCAGTAGCGAAATTTGCCATAAAAATTGTCTCGTCGGGTCAAGAGGGAGCATACGAAGTAAATAATTCCTTATTAGCACAAACATGACGAGTTGCCCCAGAATCAATCCACCATTCTCTAGGATTTCCGACTAGGTTGCATCCAGAAAGCATGGTACACAAATCGTCTATTTCATCATTCTTTCCAATCATGTTTGCTTGGCTTTTCTTTTTGTCCTTCTTTGGTGCACGGCAGTCAGCAACCGTGTGTCCAATCTTTCCACAATTGTGGCAATTACCTTTGAACTTCTTTTTACTTGGGTAATTCTTTGGTCCGGAAGGTTCTTTCTCTTTTTGCTCGTTGAATCTTCCTCTACAATATTTGCTCCCATTATTATTGAGTTTTCACGAGACTTATTTTCTGCAGCCTTGTTTCCCTCTTCAACCCTTAGGCGAACAATAAGGTCTTCCAACGTCATCTCCTTGCGCTTATATTTCAAGTAGTTTTTAAAGTCCTTTCGCATTGGAGGCAACTTTTCAATAAATGTCGTAACTTGAAACGCTCATTTATGACCATATCTACAATCAGAAATTTAGAATCAATAATATAATTAATATCTTTAATAAATATATTGATTCGATTTATACCTTCGGCAAGGAGGTCATGAACGATGACTTGCACTTCTTGAACTTGAGTTATGATAGACTTATTGTCAACCATTTTAAAATTCAAGAACTTTGCGGCAACAAACTTCTTAAGTCGATCATCTTCCGTCGTGTACTTCTTTTCAAGAGCGTTCCACAACTCTTTCAAAGTTTCCATGATACTGTAAACGTTGTACAAGTCATGCTCCAAACAACTCAAGATATAATTTTTGCACAAGAAGTCAGAATGCTTCCATGCCTCCGTGACCACAAACTGCTCACTATCCGGAGTTTCTTCTCCCAAAACTAGAACGTCCTTACTGATAAAGCGCTGCAAACTGAGTGTGGTCAGGTAGAAAAATATTTTCTACTGCCAGCGCTTGAAGCCCACGCCGAAAAATTTTTCGGGCTTTTCTGCCGGTGCCATCACCGGTGTAGGCACCGTGCGACTTGAAGACGCGGTAGCCATAGCAGCAGTAGTAGTCCCAACAGAACCATTTGTTGTTCCGTACTTGTGTCATTTTTCTGTAAAAGAAATTAACACAACCAGAGTTAGTAAGTCGGTCAAGTTTTTATATCTTCAAACCGAATACAAATAACCGAGTAGAAAATCACAAGGATTTTAATCTCGGATTGAGTATAAAGACACAAAGACTTTAATCTCAAACTGGAGTAGAAAATTCGAAGATTTTAATCTCCAAAACGGGAGTAGAAAATCGCTAGGATTTTAGTCTCCCAAACCAGAATGTAAGATGAACACAGAAATATATAATAAATTCCTTAAGCTTATTAGTATTCTGTATTCAAAACCAGAAAATCAAAATACGTTAGTTTAAGAAAACAAAAAAAACATTAAATTTCGAGCCCACAAATTTCTTGTTTGTCCTTAAGGAATTTAATCCCCTCACAATTGCCCAAGGTTTCAGATTAATTCCTCCCTGGATAGAACGGAATAACAATTCTGTGATAGCGGCACTTCAAATCACAGAATTTCGGTGAACTCAAATGGCGAAGCAAATCACACAAAATGCTTACGTTTTGCTTTGAAAATCAATGCAGAATGCAGAAGAGAGGGAATAGATTTTCAGATTCGGTGGTGAAAAATAAGGCTGAACCTCTCTATTTATAGGCAATAAAGTTGAGTCCCAACAGGTGCAAAGGTGCTTGTTCATTTGATAAGGTTTTTATTCAGCAAAAAATTTGAATTTCTAATATTTGGTCGCGAATTGGACCGTTGGATGCCGCGAAGCCAAAGCCGAGTGAGCGACAACGACGGCGCGAGGCATGCTTTCTTCTCAACTCTTTAAAAGTTTGAAGAAGTGCTTCCATATACAAGCACAAGAAATTTCCTCATACGCAAGTTTTATAGTGTTAGCAAACTTGTATAAGTTGGCAGAATAGATTGAATTTGACCAAAATCCAAGTAAAGCTAAATCAACTAATAGCAACTTGTTTGTGAGTACAATTTCTTTATATGTTATTATGTATATTCAAATTAAAAACGATATTGGACATAAACAAGTCTTTATAGTGTTACTGTGGATAAGGAATTAGAAGAATTAATCCGTCAAAACTGCAAAATAAGTTGATATTACAATTTAGAAGACAATATAGCTCATTATCTGAAACAAGTTGCTAATAATAGTGAAATTTGCACCAGTTTAAACTGAATTTAATCACCGTTATAATTGAGACACACACTTAAAAAAGGATCCCTCTTCACTGTATATAAAATATCAGAATAATAGTAATAACTAATGCATAACGGGATACATCCAAATATTTCATCACCAAAGCTGCATCACTGCTCAACCATAACATAAATGTCTTTCATATTCCTGTCAATATCCAGCAACATAATTGTTTTCCTGCCCAGCAATGCTCGGGGTAGCTGTAGAATCAATATAGAGGTACTAAAGTACGCAACAGCCTAACCAACAAATTGCAATTGAACAACTATAGAACTATATCGAAGAGGTCATTGTAGATCTTTGAAAGGTAGAGCTGCTATTGAACAACAATTAGGAGGTAACTTCAAGTGGAAAAATTATTTGAGGTTTTAATGCTGCACCCAATCTTTAAGTATTTTAGTTAATCTATGAAACTTCAATAAGACTGGTTTATATAGAGCTTTTTAGCTCAAACATCAAGCAAAAGACATGGAAAGAGTATCAGAAAGATCATGTCGATTGATAATCTAAGCCAGGATATATATCATAAGCAGCTCTTGTTCACAACTTTACGTCTTAGAATACTTTTGTAAAGCTTGTATATCAACCTCAGGTCCTCTCTGCCAAGAAGATTAAATGAAAGAAAGCTAATGCATAAATAATAGAGGTTTTAACTGAGAAATATATCACAAGTACACCAGTGTATGCTAAACACATTCCATTAACACTATCCACAACAATTCATCCTACCTATATATGGAGTAGATTGTTGAGACAGCTCATCCAACCATGGTACGCTTTCTACCTCTTTGTCGCACTAAAAGTTGTAATTTAAAAAGACAAGAAGTCAGTATAGCATAAATGTAAACATCAAACTATTGCCAACTCTAGAAGATCCAAGGGAACTTAACTACCAAATTGTAGAGTACACACCTTGGGCAAGCTTATTCAATGTTGAGCACCACTGTTTGGAGGATTTCCTGTATGCAGCAAGTATCTTATCCATCTACAAAATGCAGATCATTACAAGATTACATCCACCTGCATAAGACACTGATTATGGGTGGAAAACTATTTCGATATTTCTTGTGTGTGCATGTGGGGCGGGGCGGGTTCGGGAGTAGGGAGGGTCATGTTTATCAGCCATGAGAAAGAAAAAGGAAAGCAAAACAAACACTCTTTTTTTTGATGACCGAGAAATCCGTCTGGGGTCGATCCTTTGGACCAACCGCAGCCTTCGAAACTCGGTGGATAATAGGCCCGCCCCTCTACCCTTCTCCACTTAAATATCAGGCTTTGCTTTGCATGGTGTGAGGGCTTGAACCTGTGACCTAAGACACAAATCCACCACCCTTTGCCACTTGAGCTAGGCCCTGGGGGCAAAGCAAAACGAACACTTAATGCCTCGGTTCGGTGAAAAAGTAAGAACTACTGACTGTACTTACCACATTTCCGCATGAAGAGTGCATAGAAAGCAACGCTCGTTCAAGTACATATAAATCTACTGCTTTATCTTCTGGAAGGGTTGATGTAAAGCTCAGACCAAAATCAATCAATACCTGTTGAAACACAGTGCTACTGATTACCACTGGTTTAGCAATATACAGGTTAAGAACCAACCAATCAATGAATAATCAATATGTGAACTAAGTCTCAATTCCAAACTGTTTAGAGCACGCTATATGAATACTTCTTATCTATTCTACTCTGTATTCAGACACATGTGATTCCAAGAAATATAGGGGGGAAAAAAAAATGAAAGGGAAACAAACTGTAACAGAGCTTCCCATGTAGTATACACTACCCAATAGACCCACAAAGACTCAGATTCGACCTTTAAAAACACCTACCAATCGATTGGTATCCCTGCGGATTAACATGTTTGATGTGGTCAAATCGCCATGAACAAGGCCACCATCATGGAGCTTGCCAATTGCACGACCAATCTGAATCGCAATGTCATTCATTCTTTCTTCAACTATACCATGTAATCCAAAATCGAGAAGTACGTCCTTGACCGAAGGGCCTTCCACATATTCAAATGTCAGAGAATGCGATATAGCATCAACAGCATAAAGAACTGGAGTTAAAACCCCTAGCTTCCTAGCTTTAGTCATGCATCGGGCCTCCTGCTCCAGCATTAACACATCTTAAAGTCATCCAACTATACTGGTCAAAATTCATGAAATAAGGAATTGACAATTTCTGGCTCAACTAACCGCATTTAATCGTTTGAGAGTGAGCTTTGTGTCCAAAATTGGATGCCTATATTTTTTTGAGAACCGTTCCTTAACTATACACCTCTTTCCCACAAAAGATGTCTCAAAGACTCTCTGAAGAAAAAGAGCGAAAAGCAGAAAAGATGCATAAGATATTTAGAAGATTCACATAGTAAACAACAAAAATAAACAGCTCAAATCGGTGCCTCCAGACTACTATATTCTATTATTGATGCGCCTCATGACAATCGCTAAGTGGTGAAAGCACAACCCATGATGTGTAGGTTAGGCACACTTCACTTCAACGGTTCGAACTCTTGTGGCAGACAAAAGCTTGGTATTTAAGTGGGGAAGGTAAAGGGGCAGGTATGGTATCCACTCAGTTCCGAACCGTGCGCCGCTATCTTAGGGGATTTCTCAGTCGTAAAAATAATTCTGCTCTTGATGCTACTCAAAATCCAATAACCAAAATAACTATTGTTTCAGCAATTAAATGATAAATTAGCTCGTAGGAAACCAAATAGAACAGCAACAGGTAACTTACAGCCTCGGCACCTTGCTTAATCAAAATTAAGGAGCTTTCTTTTACTTCTGAATTGATTTCCATCATAATTTCCTCTAACAAGATAAGCTTCCTAACAGAATTATCTGCATTACCAACACTAAAACCACTTTAGGAAATCTCAAGCAAGAAATTTAGACACTCAAATTGCTAAATTAATTGCAACTACAAAACTACACCCACACACTAATATCAGAACAATAATATGAGAAATTACATATCAGCACATAATAAGCTAAAAGTGGTGAACTTTTTTACAATTATCTAAAGAAAATTCAAAACTTGGAAATGAAATTATACAATTACGTAGAAGTTTTAGGGTTTCGTACTGACAACTTCAGAGAATACTGTGAGAGGGAAAGCAGAGGGACAGTTCTTTACCAGTTCAAAACTAACAACTGTAAGTCTGATTTGGGCGCTTCCGTTGCTAATTAGGGCTACACCTGTAGTTGTTGTAGGGAAACAATTTATATATATATACAGGAAAAGAAAAGAAAATATTTCTATGCCCCAAAGTGGTATTTTAGATATTGATTCCTGAATTCATTGCTTGATTTTAAATATTTTAAAAACTATGTAGAAGAGTACTTATATCACAATTTTTATTATGAAAGAATACGTAAAAATGTTCGAAGATAACGTCACTAATCTTGATTTATGGATAGTACTTAATTAGTAATCTAGTCGCCCCGAGTTATACAACACTTTTACTTTTTGAGATTCAAACTTATTAATTTTGATTGTGTATTGGCAGATAGAATATTTTAATTTTTTAAAATAAAACTTGCATATTTAAAAACCAGTATTATAATTAAGTCATAATTATTAATAATTCAAAATATTTAAAATACATATAAAAAAGTTACGATTTAAAAACAATTATTTGATTCTTGAAGTTTGAACACCATCGCGGGATGGAGGGTTAGTAAGTAATAGGAAAAATGACATTATATAGTCACTTTCAAGATAATAGCCGAAAAAATATATATTATAAGCTTAAACTATAGTGAAGCTGAAAACCTTTATAGGAAAAAGTCCCTTAAAAATATGTGTATATATTAGGAAATGAATTTATCAGTTGGAGTTGGTTGGGTTGTTTTCTTAACGATAATACTTTATAGGGAAAAGGGCCAAAAATGACCTTGTGATATTCGAAATGGATCAATTATAACATTCGTTTAAACTTGAGTCCAAAAATGACCTTGTCGTTATAGAATGGGTCTAATAATGCCCTTGTGTTATTCGAAATGGATCAATTATAACCTCGTTTAAATTTGAGCCCACCAATGACCATGTCATTAAAGAATGGGTCTAATACTGCTATTTCTCTCAGCTAGTAATGATTAGGGGGTATAAAATGGATATTTAAAAACCAACAGAACCGTGTCGAACCAATTTTTAGGTTTCTTTTAATAAACCGTAGGTTTTTATATAAATCTATAACCGTACCGATAATTAGGGTAGGTTTTTTATTTTATAAAAATAAACCGAAAAAATATCGAAGCGTACCGAATAAATTTACATTTGAAACATATATTTATATATTAAGTTTAAAAATAATAATGTATTAAAATGTGTACATTATTTATATTAATACATTATTATTTACAAATATAAATATTAGACTCATTCTTTAACGGCATGATCATTAATGGGATCAAATTTAAACGAGGGTTATAATTGATCCATTTCGAATAACACAAGAACATTATTAGACACACTTAATATATAAATATCGAACCGTACCGAATAAATTTACATGTAAAACATATATTTATACTTGGTCTAATAACAGGTCTGATATATTTACATGTGAAACATATATTCACATGTAAATTTATTCGGTACGGTTCGAATATATTTACATGTGAATCATATATTCACATGTAAATTTATTCGGTACGGTTCAATATTTTTTCGGTTTATTTTTATAAAATCTTTAATGGCAAGGTCATTGGTGAGCTCAAATTTAAACGAGGGTTATAATTGATCCATTCCGAATAACACAAGGGCATTATTAGACCTATTCTATAACGACAAAGTCATTTTTGGACTCAAGTTTAAACGGAGGTTATAATTGATCCATTTTGAATACCAGAAAGGTTATTTTTGGGCCTTTTCCCTACTTTATATATACATGGAAGGGTGATAAATTATTGTAAGAATTTTAGGGCATGTCCTAAAATATTGTTTGAAGTCAGTTGGCATGTATAGAAAAGTGAGATTTGTTGGGTTTTGTTAATTAACCCAAAAGAGGTGTGAATGAAGAATGGTGAAAAAAGAAATGGAGGGAAATGAAATTTTAAATTAGTCTCTTTTACAAAATAACTTTGTCCCTCATTGTAGTTTGGTGTAGGGATGCTTATCGGGCGGATTGGGCGGATAATTACGATTAACGGTTTGGCTTATCGATTATCGGATTATAAATATAGTAATCTGCTAGCCATCCAATAAGACAATGGGCGGATTTGTATCAGATTAACGATTATCGGTCGGTTTATCGGTTAAACCAAATAAATTTTTTTTAAACAATCAATATCAAACGGCCAAATGCATAGTTCAAAATGTCTCTGTTAATATTTGAACAATCAATACCATTAGCATTGTTATCCACAAAACAATTAGAAAACCCCCATTTACTGACAAACATCAAACTATAATTGTAAGTGAAGTAATGAGAAGCCACGACTTAAGTAAAATGGCCCGGAGAGGAATTCAATTCATGTCCACTCATAATTTATGAGAAGCCACAACTGTCATTAGCTACAAACAATTCTATCATTCTATGTACAACTACTTATGCAACAATGTAGTAACAAGTTTATATACATAAAGTAAAAGTGTAAATATAAAAATTCTTAACGGTTTACCCGATAAGAAAATTGAGTAATCAGCCCCCAAACCGTTAAGCCGTTAATTATAAAATCTCAATCCATTCACCATCCATTACCCCGATAATCCGATAGTACAACACGTATTTCACTCCCCCTGATGAAAACCTTGTTCCAAATATTTGAGTCTCCGCATTCCAATCTTGTATACCATATTCTCAAAAGTTGAAGTTGGCAAAACAAATCTGCTGGATTGTCACTTGAACGGATTTGTTGCACATCGATGTCACCATTTTTCTGAAGATCATGTGTGTAGAATAATTTTGGTGAAATGTACTTCGTTCTGTCTCCTTTTATAAATCATCTCTTTAATTGGGCTATGCATGTAGCATTGTCTTCGTATAATATTGTGGTTTTTTTTTATCACATTCCATCCCATATTTTTCTTGAATAAAATGAATCACAGATCTCAACCATACGCATTCCCTACTTGCTTCATGAATAACTATTATCTCAGCATGATTTGAAGAAGTAGCGGGAATAGATTGCTTTATGAAGCGTCATGATATGACAGTACCTCCACATGTAAACACATACCCTATTTGAGAACAAACTTTATGGGGATCAGATAAATAACTTGCATCTGCACAACCAATATGATCTGCACCACCTTTGTTAGCATTAGCAAGATACATAAGTGCACCAATTGTACTGAGATAGAGTATTTCAGGACCAAGGAGTTCCTCATCCTCTTCTAGAGGTCGGAACAGATCTTTATTGACTTCATGTGATCGATCACCCATTTGGTGTACTTAATGGGTGTGCTTTGTCCATGTAAAAGCGTTTTAAGACCTTTTATTTATAGACAGATTGATGGATTAAGATCCCGTCTGCTAAATATTCAATTTGCAGACTTAGACAAAGTTTTTCCCTTTGGAGCTCTTCTGGAGTTCCTATGAGATTTATGCCATTAACATAAACAACAAGTATAACAAACTATGATGTTGTTTTCTTTGTAAAAATGTATGGACGAATGCCATCATTTACATAACATTCATTCATCAATTCAGTGAGGCGATTATATCACATGCGCCCAGATTGATTTAAACCGTACAAAGATCTTTGTAATCTGATTGAATACATTTCACGATGCTTTGAACTATATGCTTCAGGCATTTTAAATCCTTCAGGGATCTTCATATAGACTTAATCAAATGAGTCAAATAGGT
Source organism: Nicotiana tabacum (assembly GCF_000715075.1). NCBI lineage: Eukaryota > Viridiplantae > Streptophyta > Magnoliopsida > Solanales > Solanaceae > Nicotiana > Nicotiana tabacum. The sequence goes on along the minus strand of NC_134094.1, from coordinate 124,894,024 downwards.
TATGACTTGCATTTAGATGGCATGACATCTTCAGGTGTTTAGACTACAGATCTGATCCTCACAATCTTTTACAATATTGTGAACTATATTGTATCAAATATATCGTCGATGATCATTTTGTATCGGTTCCTAAGCGACATAACTTGTTGAGATCTCATCGCTTTCCTTATTTTCAGGTACCTGAACTTCTTCTGGAGTTTCATGAAATGTTATGTCATGGGCTCTTCTAGAGCTCATTTCCTCCTCATTATGATCATTTGCTCCTATCATATTTCAAGGATTATTACCTTTGGAACCGATCGGTTTACTACGCTTCATGCGTGCAGTAAACTTTATCCTTCAAGGATTTTAATTTTAATATGAGTATTTGCAGCTGAAATATGATATTTAATTTTGGATCAGCAAATGCTTCTGGAATTTGACTTGAATTATCTTCTAAGTGAGGATCATATTAATGATAATTCGATTCATATAGCATATTTTCTAGCTGTTTATTTTATCCCCAAATGTTAGAAAAACTAACACATATCCCCAATTTTCTTTGGAAAACCTATCTTTTGTGCATTGTGGTAGAGAAATTAATCATACACCACACATCAAAAGTTATTAGATAGTAAAAATATTTGGTTTATGATCCTAAACCAATTGTGAGGGGAGAACTTATCATATTTTGTTGGTCTGATGCATACAAGTGCTGATGTATGCAATTTAGAAAACTCTTAGACCTACATATGAGGCTTTGTTCTCATAAGTAATAATTTAGCTATTAATAGGAGGTATTCAATGCTAAACTAGCTTGGATATAAACCAACATCATCAAGATGAACTATCTTAATTTCATAATCTGAAAATTATGCTCTTAATTGAGAAAAGCAATTTCAAATGGCAAACTGCAAGTTGACAATAAACACACATGTAACCATCTCATATATGCATCTAATCAGTGGTTCACATGATAGGTGAATGGGCTCATATTCACCTTTTATATATTCTAGAATTCAGGGGTCTTAGTCCCAACTTTAGTTGGTATAATCAATTTATTATGAGAACAAGCAACACAAGAGAATTCTTGAAGAATCTTCTAGTTCTTTAGCATATGCTGCTTATCTGAATTCTCAAATAGCTCATTTAAAAATGACAAATAAAAACTTCAAGTTTATCATGACATGTGCTATCTCTAAGTAAACTTCTGGTTTACTATGGCATAAACTTTTGCATCAGTAAACTTCTGATTTACTATGGCTACTTTTGTATCAGTAAATTTCTGGTTTACTGCGACTACTTATCCGACACTACTCGTGTCATGTGTCTTCTAGACAAACAGTTAGATCTTCAGGAGCTTTTGATAAATTTTGTACTACCAAATATTATTCAGACACTTATGATAAATTTTGTACTACCAAATAAATGATGAAAATTAAGAATTTTAATATTTTTTTTTACCACTACATAATATTTTCCTTATTTACTACTTCAGGACAAATTTGAAATTTGAAATATTGAGATTATATTCTCTCAATCGTATTACCTCTTCTAGAGGTGAATCATAATATATTTACATCAAGAGCGCATTCATATTTAATATTGTCACATTCACTTCAGGAAATGGGTTAATATTATCAAAAGTTCTCTTCCTTCAGGAGATAGAACATAATTCTCTGAACGTGCATAATCACATCAAATTGTGATGCTTCAGACCTCTTTTAAGATATTTTCTACTTCATAAACAAATCGAGGTATGAATATAATATAGAGAATTTTCTCTAACTTATCTTCATTGTAACCATAGCAAGCATAAATTATCATTTCTGACACTTTTGGTGGTTAACAAAATTTAGTTACAATGAGATATATGAAACATAGCCGCTTCTGGTGGACGTACTCTGCTGGAGTTCAAGTGAACCATGAAGTTAAGTCATAACGAGACTTAGGAAATATTACCATTGTTGGTAATTATATATTTCTCATAAACTCTTCTAGAGTTTAGATAGATGTGATGACCCAAAAGGTCATCTTATGTTTTAAAACTTGAATCTGCGCTTTTAAGCCTTAAAAATCTCATTTTTACCCTCATCGATTTGTATGTGCAGTTCGGGCTGGTTTCAGGAAAGTTTTTATGTTGAAAACTAATGAAAATAAGAATTTTTGCCTTAAAAATTGATTTTAGTTGACTTCGGTCAATATTTTTGGTAAACGGGCCCGGATCTGTATTTTGACGATCCCGATAGGTCCGTATCAAATTATGAGACCTGGGCGTATGTCCGGAATCGAATTCGGAGGTCCCTAGCTCAAGTTATGAATTTTTGATGAAAATTAAAAGTCTAAAAATTAATTGTTTATAAGAATTGATTGATGTTTGGCATTGTTAGTACCGGGTTCGTATTTTGATTTTGGATCTCGGTGCAGGTTCATTATGACATTTAAGACTTGTATGTGAAATTTGGTGAGAAACGGAGTTGATTTGACGTGTTTCGGACGTCCAGTTGAGAAAATAGAAATTTTAAAGTGTTCTTGAGAATTTCATTTGATTTGGTACTAAATTCGTAGTTCTATGTGTTATTTTGGCGATTTGATCGTGCGATCAAGTTCGTATGATATTTTTAGACTTGCGTGCATGTTTGGTTTGGAGCCCTGATGGCTCAGATGAGTTTTGGATAGGCTACATAGTGATTTGGACTTAGAAAAATATATGGTATGCTTCAGTTGTGTTGCAGACCTTAGACCTCGCAAATGCGAGGTCAGGGTTGGCATTTGCAATCACTGTTGAGGTCGCATTTGCGAACTTCTCATCGCAAATGCGAAGAGAAGCTGGGCCAACTTGTGTTAGCAATTGCGAACTTTTCTTCGCATTTGCGAAGGGAGTCTAGGAGGGGTATAGATCGCAAATGCGATATTTTGTCCGCATTTGCGAGGTCAGTGATCGCAATTGCGATACTTTCCTCGCATTTGTGAAGGGCAGCATGATTGTGAAGGCTTCGCAATTGCGAGTTTCGCATTTGCAAAGCTCAGGTCGCAAATGTGATGCCTGCAGCTGGACAAAATGGCTTTTGGACGGGAATTTTCATTCATTTCCCAAATTTTCAAGACCTAAAACACAAGAAGCGATTTTTCAACGACCATCTCTTCCCCAAATCATAGGTAAGTGATTCTAAACTGATTTCTTTCAATCTTTCACTACATTTTACAAGATTTCAACCTAAAATCTAAGGTTTTCATGGTAGAATGAGGGGTTTTGGGTAGAAACTAGGGATTTCGGAAATTTGGGGATTTAAACCTCAATTTGAGGTCGGATTCCAAAATCAATTATATATTCGAGCTCGGGGGTGAATGGGTAAATGGATTTTGGTCAGAATCTCGAGTTTTGATCAAGTGGGCCCGATGTCGATTTTCGACTTTTTGGAGGAAAATTTAGAAAATCTAAATTTATGCAATATAATTGATTCCTTTAGCAATATTTGATATTATTGAGTCATTTTTGAATAGATACGAGTGGTTTGGAGGTGAATTCCAAAGAAAAAACTGTGATTGAGAATTAAGTGGCCTTCGAAGCAAGGTAAGTATTGTGTCTAATTTTGACTTGAAGGAATTAGGAACCTTAGATTACTTGCTAAGTGAAATTCATGTGAGCGGCGTATATGTGAGGTGACGAGTACTTATGCGCCGCCAATTTACCTATTTTTTTATGTTTCTCAGTGTTTCTTATATTGTCTCATTCCTATGCTTAATTGCGATGTGTTATACTAGTGTTGTTCAATTTATCGTTCTTATCATGTTTACGGATTTTCTGGTGATAATTGAGTTTTTATTTCAAAGTTGAGATTGATGTTATGGAACCAAATATTGAAGTAAGGTTTGTACTTGTTATTCTATCTCCCTGTTGATATTTATGCATTGTGTTATGGTAAGGGAGAGTGTTAATGCACGAAGGGTGATGTCGTGCCATATTGTGAGTGTTAATGCACGAAGCGTGATGTCGTGCCATATTGTGAGTGTTAATGCACGAAGGGTGATGCCGTGCCATATTGTGAGTGTTAATGCATGAAAGGTGATACTGTGCCATATTGTGAGTGTTAATGCATGAAGGGTGATGTCGTGCCATGATATGAGAATTAATGCACGAAGGGCGATGCCGTGCCGTTCCTGTGTATGTGTCCACACCAGTGGTTGATTTTGATGTCATACTGGGTATGGATTGATTGTCACCTTATCATGCTATATTAGATTGTCACGCCATGACGGTGACCTTAGCCTTGCAGGGGTTGCCTCGATTAGAGTGGAGAGGTGGTTAGATGTTTCTGAGCCCAGCCATGTTCTAGCTTGTACAGTTGCTCGGTCTTCTTTGTTTGAGTGCATCAGAGATCGGCAGGATGACGATCCTCATTTACTCGTCCTTAGAGACATAGTGCGGCACGGTGGTGCCAAGCAGGTTACTGTTGGAGATGACGGAGTTTTGAGAATGTAGGGTCGTATTTGTGTGACTAATGTGGATGGACTTCGTGAGTTGATCCTTGAGGAGCCCCACAGTTCCCGGTATTCTATTCATCCGGGCGCCGCCAAGATGTATCAGGACTTGAGACAACATTATTGGTGGAGGCGAATGAAGAAGTACATAGTTGCCTATGTAGCTCGGTGCCTAAATTGCCAGCAGGTAAAGTGTGAGCATCATAGACATGGTGGTTTACTTCAGAGGTTAGAGATTCCTGAGTGGTAATGGGAGCGTATCACTATGGATTTTGCTGTTGGATTCCCACGGACTCAGAGGAAGTTCGATGCAGTTTGGGTCATTGTGGACAGGCTGACTAAGTCAACGCATTTCATTCCTGTGGCAGTTACCTATTCCTCGGAACGATTGACAGAGATTTACATCCGTGAGATCGTTCGTCTTCACGGTGTGCCCATGTCTATCATTTCTGACCGAGGTACACAGTTTACCTCGCACTTCTGGAGGGCAGTAAAATGTAAGTTGGGTACACAGATTGAGTTGAGCACAATATTTCATCCTCAGACGGATGGGCAGTCCGAGCGTACCATTCAGATCTTAGAAGATATGCTCCGTGCTTGTGTTATAGATTTTGGAGGATCGCAGTTTACCTCGCACTTCTAGAGAGCAGTACAAGGTGAGTTGGGTACATGGGTTGAGTTGAGCACAACATTTCATCCTCAGACGGATGGGCAGTCCGAGCGTACCATTCATATCTTAGAAGATATGCTTTGCACTTGTGTTATAGATTTCGGAGGATCGTGGGATCAGTTCTTGCCCCTTGCAGAGTTCGCCTGCAACAACAGCTACCAGTCGAGCATTCAGATGGCTCCCTATGAGGCATTATAAGGTAGGCGGTGTCGGTCATCGGTTGGGTGGTTCGAGCCGGGAGAGGCTCGGTTGTTGGGCATAGACTTAGTACAAGATGCCATGGATAAGGTCAAGATTATTCAGGATCGACTTCGCACAGCTCAGTCCAGAAAGAAGAGTTATGCCGACCGTAGAGTTTGTGATGTTGCATTCATGGTCGGAGAGAGAGTGTTACTACGGGTATCACCCATGAAGGGTGTAATGAGGTTCGGAAAGAAGGGCAAGTTGAGCCCTAGGTATATCGGACCTTTTGAGATTCTGAAGAGAGTGGGAGAGGTGGCTTACAGGCTTGCGTTGCCACCTAGTTTTGCAGTTGTTCATCCGGTATTCCATGTGTCCATGCTTCGAAAGTATCACGGGGATCCGTCCTATGTGTTAGATTTCAGCTCTGTCCAGTTGGGCAAGGATTTGACTTACGAAGAGGAGTCGGTGACAATTCTAGCCCGGCAAGTTCGCCAGTTGAGATCAAAGAGTTACCCTTCAGTTCGAGCGCAGTAGAGAGGTCATACCATTGAGGCAGCTACTTGGGAATCCGAATCCGATATGCGGAGTAGATATCCCCACTTTTTCACCAGCCCAGGTACTTTTCTATGTCCGTTCGAGGACGAACAGTTATTTAGAGGTGGAGAATGTGATGACCCAAAAGGTCATCTTACGTGTTAGAACTCGAATATGCACTCTTAAGCCTTAAAAATCTCATTTTTACCCTTCTCAATTTGCATACACAGTCCGGGCAGATTTTCAGAAAGTTTTTATGTTAAAAACTAATAAAAATAAGAATTTTTACCTTAAAAGTTGATTTTAGTTGACTTCAGTCAACATTTTTGGTAAACAGGCCCGGATCCGTATTTTTACGATCTCGGTAGGTCCGTATCGAATTATGGGTCCTGGGCGTATGCCCGGAATCAAATTCGGAGGTCCCTAACTCAAGTTATAAATTTTTGATGAAAATTAAAAGTTTGAAATTTAATTATTTTTAAGAATTGATTGATGTTTGGCATTGTTAGTACCGGATCCGTATTTTGGTTTCGGAGCCCGGTACAGGTTCATTATGATATTTAAGACTTGTCTGTGAAATTTGGTGAGAAACGGAGTTGATTTGACGTGTTTCGGACGTCCAGTTGAGAAAATAGAAATTTTAAAATGTTCTTGAGAATCTCATTTGATTTGGTACTAAATTCGTAGTTCTATGTGTTATTTTGGCGATTTGATCACGCGAGCAAGTTTGTATGATATTTTTAGACTTGCATACATATTTGGTTTGGAGCCCCGAGGGCTCGAGTGAGTTTTGGATAGACTACAGAGTGATTTGGACTTAGAAAAATAGCTTGTGTGCTTCAGCTGTGTTGCAGGCCTCAGACCTCGCAAATGCGAGATCAGGGTTGGCATTTGCAATCACTGTTGAGGTCGCATTTGCGAACTTCTCATCGCAAATGCGAAGAGAAGCTGGGCCAGCCTGGGAGGGGTATAGATCGCAAATGTGATATTTTGTCCACATTTTCAAGGTCAGCGACCGCAATTGCGACACTTTCCTCGCATTTGCGAAGGACAGCAGGATTGTGAAGGCTTCGCAATTGCGAGCTTCGCATTTACGAAGCTCAGGTCGCAAATGCGATGCCTGCAGCTAAACAAAATGGCTTTTGGACGGGAATTTTCATTCATTTCCCAAATTTTCAAGACCTAAAACACAAGAGGCGATTTTCCAATGACCATCTCTTCCCCAAATCATAGGTAAGTGATTCTAAACTGATTCCTTTCAATCTTTCACTACATTTTACAAGATTTCAACCTAAAATCTAAGGTTTTCATAGTAGAATTAGAGGTTTTGGGTAGAAACTAGGGATTTAGGAAATTTGGGGATTTAGACCTCAATTTGAGGTCGAATTCCAAAATCAATTATATATTCAGGCTCGGGGGTGAATGGGTAAATGGATTTTGGTCCGAACCTCGGGTTTTGACCAAGCGGGTCCGAGGTCGATTTTTGATTTTTTGGAGGAAAATTTAGGAAATCTAAATTTATGCAATGTAATTGATTCCTTTAGCAATATTTGATATTATTGAGTCATTTTTGAATAGTTACGAGTGGTTTGGAGATGAATTCCAAAGGAAAAGCTGTGATTGAGAATTAAGTGGCCTTCGGAGCAAGGTAAGTGTTGTGTCTAACCCTGACTTGAGGGAATTAGGAACCTTAGATTACTTGCTAAGTAAAATTCATGTGAGCGGCGTATATATGAGGTGACGAGTACTTATGCACCGCCAATTTACCTATTTTTCCATGTTTCTCAATTTTTCTTATATTGTCTCATTCCTATGCCTAATTGCGATGTGTTATATAAGTGTTGTTCAATTGATCGTCATTATCATGTTTACGGATTGTTTTGGTGATAATTGAGTTTTTATTTCAAAGTTGAGATTGATGCTATGGAACCAAATGTTGAAGTAAGGTTTGTACTTGTTATTCTATCTTCCTGTTGATATTTATGCATTGCATTATGGTAAGGGAGAGTGTTAATGCACGAAGGGTGATGTCGTGCCATATTGTGAGTGTTAATGCACGAAGGGTGATGTCGTGCCATATTGTGAGTGTTAATGCACGAAGGGTGATGTCGTGCCATATTGTGAGTGTTAATGCACGAATGGTGATGTCGTGCCATATTGTGAGTGTTAATGCACGAAGGGCGATGCCGTACCATATTGTGAGTGTTAATGCACGAAGGGTGATGTCGTGCCATATTGTGAGTGTTAATACACAAAGGGTGATGCCGTGCCATGATATGAGAATTAATGCACGAAGGGCGATGCCATGTCGTTTCTATTTATTGTTTTGGTGAGATTGAGAGTAAAAGCACGAAAGGTGATGTCGTGCATTTTTCTTATTGTATTCACTATTCCTGTTGATTCATGGTATATTGACTGCCCCGGTGATCATTTTGTTGTAGTTCTTTATCTTGTATTCCCCTCAGTATGTTTCCCTCCCGATATTTCCTGTTTAGTTCTTCATTTCTGTTATTTGTATATACACTGTTAAATTATACAGGTTGATTTGTAGGTGCATTGCCTTAGCCTCGTCATTACTTCATCAAGGTTAGGCTCGACACTTACCAGTACATGGGGTCGGTTGTACTGATGCTGCACTCTGCACTTTCTATGCAGATTTTGATACCGGCTCAGGTTGATCGAGATTTTTGCTATTGGTCCGATGTCCGGAGACTCAAAGTAGATATGTCGGCGTTCACACACCTTGAAGTCCCCGTCTATCTTTTCTATTCTACTTTTTCTTTCATTCAGATAATTATATTTCTTCAGACTATTACTTGTAGTAAATTCTAGAATGCTTGTGGATTGTGACTCCAGATCCGGGTGGTAGTAATGAATACCATTTTTATGATATTCTGCACCTCTTACATTTCATCTTAGTTAATTATTGTTATTTACTGAATGAAAATAAGGAATTGGTTTAACGATTTTCTAACGTTGGCTTGCCTAGCAAGTGAAATGTTAGGCGCCATCACGATCCCGTCGGTGGGAAATTTCGGGTCGTGACAGTTGGTATTGACATTATTATTCACTTTGTAATCTTTTATGGAGATGACAACATGATGAAAACAAGTATATATTAAAAAAATAGTTGTTATATGCTAATACGTATACAGAGCACGTAACATAGCAAGTTGATTCAATATCCATTGTCTTCTTAGCCTTCGAATTTGTATTTCAAATCACAATATACCTGCAAGTCCTGCATCACTAGTTGCTTAGAATTAGCACGTGATGGACAAATTAAAATTATAAATTAATAATCCTTATCTTTGAGAAATGACATCAGAAGGATTTCATCTCTTCATAGAGTTGGAAATTAACAAAACCAACGTGTTGTTCACCACTCCAAGGATGTAATTTTCCTCAAAATGTTCTGAATGAACTCGGTTTGACCACGCACAAGGGCAGTATGTTGCCTCATAGTCAGGCAGTGATGATGAAATTAGAGACTCGTGTTGATAACGTGTTATAAAATAAAGACTGTAAAGTAAATAAATCGAAGACAAGTATAGAGAAAAATTGATATTTTTATTCAACTTCAAACTGATGTACATAATGAACTGAATTCTCCTCTATTTATAGAAGAAAGGAAGCTGTTGTGTAAGGTGCTTGTAAGCTGCTACTATACCAGATATAGATAATCTTCTACCAGGGGTAATATTTATTTATAACGGAGTACCGAAAGGATAAGCTTCTTCAGGAGACTTATTTCCAATAGAGTATTAAATAGATAAATATATTTACGGTTGAGTCTCATATGGATAAGCTTCTCAGGAAGCTTATTTACAACGGAGTACTAAATGAACATTCATAATATAATATATTTATAGCAAGTACCACATTTTAGTTGATATATAGAGAAATCTTAGGTCGTGTAACTTACAACAACAACAATAACAATAACAACCCAGTATAATCTCACTAGTGGAGTTTGAGGAAGGTAGTTTGTACGCAGACCTTACCCCCAGACTGGAGTAGAGAGGCTGTTTCCGATAGACCTTCGGCTCCCTCCCTCCAAGAACTCCCCACCTTGCTCTTGGGGTGACTCGAACTCACAACCTCTTGGTTGGAAGTGGAGGGTGCTCACCACTAGAGCAACCCACTCTTGTCTTAGGTCGTGTAACTTATCTTCTTAAAAGAATATTTTAGTGTTTACTACATTAGCTAGATACAAAATATATTGGAAATTCACTTGCTCCTATATGATGGAACTACTGATCTGATAATTTTTAATAATTGGCTATTTTCAGAATTACATGCCATAATCATTCACTTCAATTCAAGTAGCGCGTATAACAGTTCAACCCAATTTGAGAAACTGCAGAAACATATTTGATTAGATCTTCTCCTTTTAAATAAAACACAATAATTTTAAGATTCAAACACGTAATTGGGAACCTAAAATGACTATTTTCTGAAATTTTATTGCTCTTGAAACAATTAGTTCATAATTATTTGCTTCTTGACTTGTCCCTTTTCACATTGCATTTTTCGATGGGGCAAACATTTGATCCTTCAACCGAGTCTCAAAACTGACCTAGAGTATATTCCCATATCTAGTAATTCCTAAACGAAGTTCTAAGTTTTACGTGCTTTAATGGCGCTGGAATTCGATGGATCAATACCTGCAATCTCTACAATTTATTACTATACAATTCACATGTAAAATAAATATTACTATACAACAAATTTATGGATCAACTACTTGGATTGCTGCTTGTAAATTATGGTACTCCATTTGCTATGTGATTAAGAAAATTTGAACCATACTACTATGTTGTACTATAACATGAAGTGCCTTCATTGGGGATGGTATAGGTTACAGTTTGGAACCTTGATCTGCTTGAGAAAACTGCTGCCTCAATACCCTTCTCATAACTTTATTTGTTGCTGTTCTTGGAAGTGAAGGGAGAGGAACAATACTGGAAACCTGCACATTTTGTGTTTAGGTTAGATAATTTTACCTAACAAAATTTACATTCTTTCAAAGCTTATGCTGTACCTTGAACAGAGGATTCAACTTTCTCTGCAAAGCTGTATTGAAAGAAATCATCAAAGTGTCCAAATTGTGTTCCAAGTTATCCGAATCCTTGAATACGACAGCAATTACTAACTTCTCAGGACCACCTCCAGCAGGTGGTACTCCAACTGCTGCTGTTTCTAGTATATTTTCATCTGCTGCATTGCATATGCGCTCAATCTCAAGTGAACTCACCTGACAAAACAGAACAACAGAACTTTTAGGAAAGGAAACAATTCAGTCCAGAAAATTGCTCGGCAACTCAAATATCTATTCATAGGCACAGTTTACTGGATCTTAATACTAAAAGTACTTTCGGATTCAATTTCGAGGCTAAATACATACCTTTATACCCCCTAAGTTCATTGTATCATCTGCACGACCATGTGCATGGTAATATCCTTTAGAAGTACGTTCAAACACATCCCCATGCCTTCTTAGAACCTGTGATATAATAGTGTCAAACAAGATTTTGTTAGTAAAACTGAAATAACTAGTCTATTGGATAATAATTTGCATTACCTTTCCATTCAAAACAGGCATTCCTTTGAAGTAGATCTCATTGTGGTCCGCATTCAGTAATGTGCTTGAAGCTCCAAACATTAGAGGACCAAGGGCCAATTCACCAATCCCAGGAACATCTGATGGCTACACAAAGGTAAAAGTACTAGTGTTAAAGTGTCCCACAGTAGTAGAAGGAATGGACTATCGTCATCCTTATATGGTCTTGTGGAATACTCACCTCATGAGCTAACTTATGGGATTGAGTCAAGCTCAAACTCCATTTTCTTAACATGGTATCAAAATCAGGCCCATTCCTATTCTTGGTTTACCCCAAATTTTAGGCCCTATGTATTGTCTACGCATGAGATGTCTAGTCTGAGCATAGGGGGAGGGGAGGATGTTAAGGTTCCCACATTGGTTGAGGGAGGGGGCTGTTATCTCCTTATATGGTCTTCGGCAATCCTCACATTATGAGCTAGCTTTTTGGGTTGAGTTAGGTCCAAGTTCCATCTTCTTAACATTTAGATTGAAATACCACAATAACAAGCAATAAGAGGTTGTGAATATTTTAAGATGTGGCCAAAAAGAAAGCAGGAATCTGAATGATTTCTTTATGAGGATCCCAAACAGAAGTAGCATGTCGCAGCTGCAGGCGAACTGATCACATTTGGTAAACACTCAACATTCACTAGCTTATAACGAACTTTCTATGCAAGCATAAAATGCACCGCATGATATTAATTCCAGTCCTGCTCTAGCAAATACTATTGAAGTTGCAGATATAAAGGTTGCGAAGTGCTTACTATAGGAAGACCATCGTCCCCAAGAATATGAAGACTACATCCCATGACTGCTGTGCTGAAAGCGGCTAAAGACTGAGGCTGCAACAATGACCCAGAAACAAAGGAGCCACCAATCTCTGTACCGCCGCAATACTCAATTATTGGTTTATATTCAGCTCTTCCCATCAGCCATAGATATTCATCCACGCTCGATGCCTCACCAGTGGAGCCAAAGCAACTACCATCATGTATGAACTTCATTAAGCCCAAGAAAGGGAAAGGAAAAATAGACTTGAGCAGAATTCATTTAATGTACATATGTACAGGGAACAAACATATTTGTCTTCAAGTTATATCAGTATTCTGAAACTTGAAGTTATGAACCAACCATATGCAAGCTTGGCCACCAATTTCAGTCAATTAAGAGACAACGAAAGAGAAGTAAAACAAGGAAGAAGATGCAAATAAAGCTCCTGGCGAAGCAAAAACATATGAGAGGGTCACTTAGAAACTACCGGATGGTCGACCAATCAAAGCCATCAGGAGAATTCTTCGCTTTCCAAGTCCTCACTATACTTGGGATCACCCCGAGCATAGTTACTTTAGCGTCCTGATTAGGTTGGAAGAGGATTTTTCATGAGCATCGATAACAAAAGATATTCAAAATTTAAACAACATAGATTATGAATCAACTAAATGATTTAAAATACCGTATCTATCAGATATTGCAATGCCGATTAGTTTACTGATACTGGGGCGGTGAGAACCCGCAGGATTAGCAATAATTTTATTAAATTTTAAGACTGTACATGCAACTTAAGTGTTTCCTCTTTCCACTCATGATTTTTTCCCCTCAGCAATTAAAGCTAGGAGCAGCACAACTTAGCTCGTTTCTTTTCTTGATAGTCCACTCAAAATCAATCACAAGGCTAATGCACATTGGAAGAGCGAAATCTCAAAGAAATAGATACTTTTTTTTTTTTTAAACCTTTCTTTACTTCAAGTAACAAAAATATATCAGGTTAAAAGAAAACAAAGTAACATGTTGTCAGCTAACACAAGAATTATCTTATTTGAATAGAATTGTGATACAAAGTGATTTTCATCGAGTCATTCAACAAGAAATAGGAGAAAAAATGTATAACAACGAAAGAAATTAACCTGTACAAACTTAGCAAAGCCAGAACCAAGGGGAGATCCATTATACAAGGCAATGGACGCCCCATTCAATAGTGAAGCATAAACAAGCCAAGGTCCCATCATCCACCCAAGATTAGTGGGCCAAGCAACCACATCACCTTTTTTGATATCCATATGGCACCATCCATCAGCAGCCGCCTTGAAAGGTGAGAGGAGACTCCATGGAATTGCCTTTGGCTCTCCTGGACCATTTAGAGTTTTAGTCGTGACCATTTATTCAATTGCTTTGCATTACCAATTCAATGAATTCTTTAGAATCAATTGATAAGCATAAAGGGGATTTTGTTCCCATTTCAGATTGACGGTTGACTTGACTACCCAGTTATTTATTATTGTTTAGAAAGAGGTATCTATATGTGAATGTAACAAAACAATTTATGTGTGTTCTTCAACCCTTAATTTATTATGAAAAAGAATCTTCTACAACCACTCACCTCCCAACTAACCTTCCCAAAACGGAAAAGGGAAGGGCCAATACCAAAATTTAACAAAAAAAAGATTGACAAGCTTTCCAGTGGAAACCCAAGAATTACACTAAACTGGTATCCAACATCATGTAAAACTTTTGTGTCCATTCCAATGTACAATAATTCCTATTTACTGTGTTGTTCACGTGACAGGCCCGAACTTAATGATGCTACAGTGGTTACACGTGACCCTTGAGTGAAGCCACTGTGATTACACGTGAACTTCCTTGCTTTCCTTCTTCAAAAATAATATTATGATCTTAACAACTACTTCTCAATCTCAACACCTTCTTCATTACTGTACCACCTAAAACCACAGCAGGCAAGGGCAAGTAACTTTCCTAACACTATGAGTTTAGTCACTATTGCCTCCCACAATCTTCCAGCTTGCTCTGGATTTATCCTTACCCAAGAATCTCAATCCTGTTCTCACATAGTAATATCCCCAGCTTTATGATTTTGGAGGGTGTCACTCAGTTCAAAACAAAATTAAAATGCATATTGGCATGAAATAATTGGACACAAGTTTAACTTTTACTATACCTGTTGTGCCAGATGAGAACAGAATGTTTGTAAATGCAGTAATAGGTTGTTCTACTGCAACAAACTCGAGACCCCTGCAATGCGGGAAATTAAACCATTATTCCCAGCATCGGAACATTTCAAACAATTAGCACTCAATGGGAAATGGAGGTCAAATTTTGTAAATGAAGATATAGTCAGAGATAAGAACAGTAGACTTATTCTTTTTCATAATTTACCAAAGAAGGTGTGGTGTGTGTGTGTGGAGGGGCGGGGGGGGAGGTAGGCTCTGAGCCCTACCCGTTTGTTGGAAGCAAGTAAAACCAAAGTTACAGAACAAGCAGGGAGACATTTTCCGATACCTCCATAATACAAGCTAAGGATGGATAAGCTCACCCAGTTATGTTTTGAGGTTATGTAAATTATGTAAACAAATTGTTAATTTCCTAAATAAGTCATGTGGGGGAAGATTCCCCTCCCTAACACAAGAAGACAAAATGCGGTTGCAACTCATCTTAGGCAGCCCATGTATAATGAACATCATACTTCTCATATAAGTGAGTATTCTTAGCCGGGACTCATCTACACTTCTTAATGTTTATGAGAAGAAGAAGTTGATACAACATACCAAGCTCTAAGCCAATTCATTAGTAACAATTAAGAATGACAGATATAAAAACACACATTTTACTGTCCGTTTCCTCGATTAAACATGTAAAAGAGAAAGAATTAAATGACAAGAATATCTGTGAAAGGAGTTCTTACCTGGAATCTTTCACTCTTTCTAAAAAGTCAGGCCAAGAGATGTCTCCATCACGTAATTGTATGCTTAAGCTGGAGGCTCTATTGGGAATGACAATTGCTGTCGGTGAACGAGCATCAACAACTCGACTGCAGTTTCAACAAGTGAGTCAAGAAAGAAATGAAATGAAAAAAGGGAAATGCTAAATTTACTAGTGGCACTAGCAATTAGGCTTGAACCTGGATGCCGCTCAGAAGGCCTATAAGGAACACAGAAGAAATGAAAAAATTAAAATGTACATCAGAAAGAGAAGAGAGAGATGACCTGTACAAGGGTATCTTTTTATCTCCACGGAAAATAAAATCCTGGATACATGGTTGATAGATAACAAAATTAAACAAGTGAAGTACTCAAAAAAAAAAAAAAACTGGAAGCTAATGAGCAAAATTGCATATGCAAAAAGGAGTAATAAGAATGAGATAATAATTATTTGAACCAAAATTCAACATTTATCGGAGTTTTGTCGAACGTTAGGAATAGAAAATCTAAAATAAGTTTAATTTCATCATAGAGGGGTCCATAAGAAGCAGTGATCCAATAAGAAAGCCAGAAAATAGTCTGTGTACTGGATACGTCTGTAGAATGTTAACCCAACTAGATTTGTGGAAGCCTATGTTTAAAATACTGGATCTCTCCGGAAATCTCCAAATGCCTTTAATAGAGACAAAAAGACAAAACGTTCATGAGTATGAAGAGTTTACTTCTCCATGTTCAAACTATTTTGTTTCATTTGAAGGATTCAAATGTGAAGCCATAACAAATCCGTTGGACGCTAATATTTGAAACATTCATACTTTTTTTATATTTGAAATTGATATACCAGCTTTCCGTCTCAATGTGGTCCAGCCATTCCTCGGGCCCGCATATAGCGAGAGCTTAATGTATCGGGCTGCCCTTATTTTGAGTCTCAAATAGAAGTTCTTTCATCATATTAATACACTGACTTTGGATGCTTAACAGGCTCTTCACCAAATTTCTCCAAGTTTTTTTTAGAAATAATAAAATATCATGAATATGTCTTGATCTTTCATTAGGTGACTACTTCATAAATCTTCTAGATCTCTTGGACATAAATTGATTATATCCAGTACTGACATATCTAAATATTTTAAGAAGATATCAAGTCGTAATCCACAACCAGTCTCCTGTCCCGCTAATTTGGTCTCACATACAATCTTCATACATTGCCTGATTGATGTAAAATAGAAACTCATAATATTTTTTTGAATTCACATGTATCTACTTTTTAATGCATATATAGTGATACTTTATTAATCAACTTTTCCTCAATTCGTTGCTGAATTTGGGTTATTATTGGACAAATTGTTGAATGATGAACTAGATAAGTAGGGCACCTGCGTAAAAATTGCTTTTGCTTTTGATAACATGAGCCTTGTCGAAATTTCTCTTGGAGCAAAACTATCAGCAATTGACACAACTACATAACCAGCAAGAACAATAGCCAAGTAGATCACCACAGAATTAACATCCATCGGCATATCTATAGCTATGGCAGATCCTTTCTCCAAACCCAGGGTTTCAAGAGCATATGCAACTGCCCTGTATGAAAGGTTACAACTGTGAGAAATTGATGTTTCTCAGATTTCAAAGTCAAGCAAACATGGAGAAAAGTAAACCACAAGATGCAACTTAGACTGCAAAAGCTGTAAGCTGTATGAAAATTCACATTATAGAGACTGCAAAGTCGGGTAAAGTTGGAGTAACATGGCCATCACAACATCATGCAACTTGGTGAGCATTTCTAGTGTCAACCATAAGGTATCCCCAGAAGCAGACGACAGGTCGTTAACAAGCTATATGTTACACAGTTGAGTAACATAATCATCAAACCACAATTTTTGGGCACCCTAAGCATGTTTCAAATTAAATACCAAAGAATTTCTAGACAAATGCACTTGCAGGAAAAGGGGGGGGAGGGGGAAGGAAACCCGGTGCGCAAGGCATCCCGCGTTTACGCAGGGTCCTGGGAAGGGCCACACCCAAGGGGTGTAATGTAAACAGCCTAACCTAATGCAAGCAATAGTGGCTGCTTCCACGGCTTGAACTCGTGACCTATAAGTCACACAAAGAGACATCTTTGACAAATGCACTTGTAGGCAAAAGCAAAATATATGCGAACAACTCGGTTCACATGCTAATTTACAGTTTACTTCATAGAATAGTAGCAAATTGCTAGACTTAATGCTACATGCACGATACAATTGAGAGTTTCATCCCACATTCACATGAAGAGCACGATGCAGAAAGTACTCCTACATGAAACCACCGGGAATAGAACAATAAAGAGATAAGAAACAGGTTAGATGGATTCAATTAGTAAATTAGTGATTCACTGCTACTTCATCCCCCCACCCTTCTTTTCGACCTAGTTACTACTTAGAGAATTGAACAAACAGGACCTCCATGAACTTAAAGTTAAATCATACTGCTTTCAAAATTTAAAAATTGCTGGCTAGTGGTATTCTCATGTAGTTCACTAGTTTCTTGATCTATAACTTATATTTGAAAAAGATGTTATCATTTCACAATATCAGATAAAACCTGATCGAGATAACTCTCGTGTAAACCGAACATTAGTTTGTAAAGAGAATAATTAACAACACCAATGTATCTTACCAAACTGATTCACATAACTCCTTCAAGGTCATTTTTTCAACAAGTGCTTCGTCATTTCCTTCACTTCGCCACACTATGGCTACATCACTTAAAGTACTCTTTCTAAAACTGAGGCAATTCTTCGCTGGGTTCACTCGTGCTCCAGGAAGCCACTGACCACCTGGATGAGATGGACTCTCACGTAAAATACATTCAGGAGGAACTGAAAATGAAACATTCATTTCCTCCAATATGGTTTTCCAATATACCTAGCAAATGAAGTGATTGAGCAGGAAATGAGAGAGTCAACAAAGGCATGATTCCTTATTAGCATCAAAAGCACAACACAGAAGATCAGGAATTCATCCTCAAAGTACTTTCAACCTACCTCTGGCTCGGAGACTGAAAATCTTTGAAAATCAGAGAAGCTAGAAATTGGGTCTTCATAATTTGATCCCAAGAACTCCTTTCCACGCCTCTCCAGAAGCTGACCAATATTCGTCAAACCTGCGTTTTTTCTGTGCCAGCAAATATGAAATAAAGTTGACAATAAGAAGAAAAATCTAACAAAATTCTAACAAATTTAAGTTCCGTGAATTCTATAACACACGTCATGTATTGTTTTCTTCATACAGTGCATGCAATAATGCAAAAATTTACTCGCAGGTGCAGTGGAAAAAGGATAACAGAAATTGAAGCATATGACTCATATAGCCGACCCCCACTATTTCGGAATTGAAACTTATAAGCGTACTCTACAGAAATTTAACGACCAATGTGAAAAACAGTCTAATTATGACCATTCATTTAACAATTAGATCAAAACGGAGGGATAGTTGATTGAGTGACTTGATAAACTAATAGAATCCATTTTTCCCGCCTTTAACCCAAAAAATCTAATCAAATAAAAGAAAGAGAAGAGGGACTAACTGGTCGGGTAACCAAGCAGGCGGGTCAGGCCCAAAATCCTTGTAACATCCATAGTACATCATCTGGTGTAAAGAGAAAGGGAGTTTCGGGCTGAGCAGTTCTTTGGAAATATGGTGCCATGTTTGGGGAGTGGTAGAACCGTAATTACGAACAATTCGGGTGAGCTTTTTGTGAATTTCTCCGGCGAGTTCAGATGGTATTCCTAGAGCTTCAACGTCGGCGACGGTGACGGAATCTATGCCTTTGTAATTCTCATATGCCATAATCCTACACAGTCCACACCCACTGCTGTAAATTTTTTGCTACACGAATGATTGATTACACAAAATTTAGAGAGAAATTAGCATATGGGTGAGTAGGCAATGATTATCAAAGTAGATGAAGATAAACTGTCACTATCTACCTGTCAAACTTTGATTAATTTGAATGATTTGGCAACGTGTTGGTGGCTGCCAAATGTGCGGTTTTTTTTACTTTTATTTTGTCCACTCGCACACCCGTACGAAACACGAGTCCAGAACCCATTTGTGATTTATTTTAAACGGAAATGTGTGTTTAAATTATTATTTTTTATATACAGCGCTCTTTATGTTTTAACGGAGTTTTGGCCGTTAAAATATAGCGCTTTTTAAAAGAGCGTTATATATATATATATATATATAACGTCACTGTAATAGCGTGGTATATAACCACGCTATATATGTATAGTGCAGTTATAACCACGCTATATATGCATAGTGCAGTTATATACCGCACTATACATAGATAAATAAACGGTCCCCCTCCTTCTTCCCCACACTCAAACCAGACGCCCCCCTCCCCAAATTCAAAATTCTTAACCGATCCCCCCCCCCCCCCAAAATTTCCTTCTAAAAAAATTATATTGGACCCCACCCGTCACACAAAAATATAAGATTGTAGGTCCCACATCCTAGCCAAGCCTTCTATTGTTGTGGTTTCCTCGTTTCGGGCTCAAATTTTCAATTCATCGACTTTCCGAAAAACATAAATCGAGGTATTCGGATTTAGTTTATGTCGAAACTCGTATAATAATGCATATTAGTTGTTTTGAATGTGTTTCCATGTTGTTTTGTGTTTTTTTTTTTTTTGCGATTAAACTAGTATGTTATTTTTATCCGAACTAAGATATTAGTGTTTTGTGTTTGTTTTGTGATTAAAATGTATTTGTTGTTTTTATCTAGTTTAGATTATTTATTTGCTTAAAGACTAGTACCCTTTTAGCGTAGTAAAATATAGAGCCTTTTAGCGTAGAATCCCTTTAGTTTAAGTATCTTTTATACTGATAGATCAAACACAAACTCTGTCCAATTAAATATGATAAAAATTAATTATTTAATTTACAAAACAAACATACAAAATTATGAAATATTTAAATTGACACACATAAGAATTCAGGATAGTTTGGTGCTACTGGGCCTCAAATATCGAGCCTGGAACCCATAGGTATATACTCTGTCCAATTAAATATGATAAAAATTAATTATTTAATTTATAAAACAAACATACAAAATTATAAAAATATTAAAATTGACACACACAAGAATTCAGGATAGCTTGGTGCTACTGGGCCTCAAATATCGAGCCTGGAACCCATAGATATATACTCTGTCCAATTAAATATGATAAAAATTAATTATTTAATTTATAAAATAAACATACAAAATTATGAAAATATTAAAATTGACACACACAAGAATTTAGGATAGCTTGATGCTACTGGGCCTCAAATATCGAGCATGGAACCCATAGGTACAAACTCTGTCCAATTAAATATGATAAAAATTAATTATTTAATTTACAAAACAAACATACAAAATTACGAAAATATTAAAATTGACACATAAAAGAACTCAGGATAGCTTGGTCCTACTGGGCATCAAATATCGACCCTGGAACCCATAGATATATACTCTGTCCAATTAAATATTGTATAATTATAAAAAATAATTATTTAATTTACAGATCAAACATACAATTAAATGTTGTTTAATTTACGGTAGATGACATGGACGTGCCGCCTATGCATCCCGGACCTGTCTCCGATGAGCTATTAGTGTTACAGGGCGATCATAGGTCCACCTACATATGAGAGGGAGAGTTACTGGCCCAGACTCTCCGCGCCAGGAGAGTGGACGACATGTGGGATTTTATGAAGGACAGAGATCTCCATCCCCGTGTAGTCCAGCGCCTGCGGGATACGGGCCTCTACAGGATTTTGGAGATCGGGCGGTTGCAGCTTGATTGGTCTTTGATCACGGCCCTGATAGAGCGGTGGCGACCGGAGACGCACACTTTCCACCTGTCCATTGGCGAGGCCACCATCACGCTGCAGGACGTGGAGGTTTTATATGGGATGCTTGTTGATGGATTGCCTGTTGCACTGCCTCAGGCCATGAGAGAGATGACGCGTGGGCAGTATTTGGACATGTTGCAGCAGCTCACTGGTTTCAGGCCACAGGATGAGACTGCACACTCAGGGGCCAGTCGCATGAGTTTGACAGCTATTCGACAGCATTTGGAGATATTGCACCCCGACATCACCGGGGAGACAGATGATCTGCATATTCACTGGTATACGAGGTTGCTGCTGCTCCTTCTGTTTGGGGGGGAAGGGGTCTTGTTCCCGAACACTTCGGGGAACCTAGTCAGCTTGCGATTTCTTCATCATCTTCAGCTGCTAGATGATTTACCCCAGTATAGCTAGGGTGTTGCTGTTCTCGCCTACCTATATAGGCATCAATGCCGGGGAGCATGGGCACCCAGCACGACGTATGTGGATTTTTTCCGCTTCTACAGGTGACAACATATTCAAATACTCTGTTCATTCCTTCCAATTCTATCTAGTCAAAAATTTTCTTAAACTTTACGTCAACTTTGTATGTTAGGTTTGGGACTGGGAGCGATTCATGCAGTTGCAGCCACCTCTACCACCATTATCTCTGTATGTACCACCTACGTTTCTCCCTCTAGCTAGGAGGTGGGTTCTCCGGCGTGGATATGTACGAGATTACGAGGCTCGGCATAATCTCCCTCTTTGCAGGGATGTGTTGGATATACCAGAGGGCGCACAGGTAAATGTGTACCTAAACTTACTTGGTATAGCTTCATATGTGTTGCGCATACTCACGTTTTCTGTTGTTATTTGATAGTTCATCTGGACGCCATACAACGACGACTTGATAGGTGGCCTGCCCGATTATTGCTCGGCCGACCGACTAATTTGGAGCACTTCCGTCTTGCTCATGTGCCTCGATATTGTGGAGCATCATGCCACGGAGCGGGTACTTCGCCAGTTTGGCCGTCCGCAGTATATACCGAGGGGGCCTACATGGGAGGCCACACATTATCAGCGGGATGATCATTCCAGGGCGGACGACGCATATGTAGCATGGCTAGAGGCTCAGGTCCATACTTGGGACGACCGAGCTGACCTAATTCTACCCCCCTACAGATCCAGACGGAGACTATTCAGCTCTATGCCATGGTACCGCCGCGTTACCCGACTTTTTGGCCGGAATCCCATTCATCAAGCTGGCGGTCGGTACATTCCATAAGCCGGGCGGCACGAGGCCCCGGTATGTTTTCTGTTATTATTAATTATATAACTGTAACTTAGTGTCCTGTAGTTTATATTTTATACGTTGTGCAGGATATTGTCCTACATATAGTCTACCAGATGGGACTACAGATGCAACAGCATACCGGCGAGGGAGCGGCCGCTTTGCACGATTATAGCCGGTAGGTTGCAGAGGTGGCTGCCGGGACACCGCAGCGAGCTCGAGAGGATCAGCGCTTAGGACACGACCCTGCTTATGTGGCGCCAGAGCAGTACCAGCAAGGTATGGGTGTCGCACGAGAGAGGGGTGCCCCACGAGGCAGGGGAGCCCCTCAAGGTAGGGGTTTCCCACGAGGCAGGGCTGCCCCTCGAGGTGGGGGTGCCCCACGAGGCAGGGCTGTCGCACGGGGTCGTGGTGGGCGGAGAGGAGATGGTCCCCAGCAAGGGGGCGTTGAGGCCCCTGTTGATGATGTTGATGGTCCGCATTCTTAGGAACTTGGGCTTGGAACGTGGGGGCTTCTGCGGTCCGCAAAAAATGGGTGCGGCCGCACTTATGATTATGCGGTCGCACAAAACTGTTGCGTTTCGCACTCCTTGCTTTTTTGGACTTGACCAGCTCTCTGATTCTTCAACCTTGCGGACCGCATAATAATGAATGCGACCGCACTTGGCCTCCTGCGGACGCACAATTTCGGTGCGGTCCGCATGCCTTTAGCTGACCCAAAAACTACTCTCTGAATCTCCCTTTTGCGGCCGCACTAGAATTGTTTGGTCCGCACTGCTTGTCTTTTTTCCCTATTTTGGTTCTTGTTCACTTTTGACTTCTTTATGAGTTGATTTTGACTTCTTTGGCTCGTGTCCCAATATTCCTGCAAGTAAGCACATTTTGTTAGTTTTCGGGAATGTCTTTAAGCATTTTTGAGCTAAATTGCAAGTAAAAGAGAGCAAATAATTGGTCAAAATCCCCACTTATCAACTCCCCCAAACTTAAGCTTTTGCTTGTCCTCAAGCAAATAAGGCAATTCCCACCTCCACTAGAAAAAGAGATATTTCAGCTGGCCTAAGGTGAATCAATAACACATCAATTGGGACCAACAATTACCCACAACACATATGAATTATCAACAATGCAATGATTTTCTAATGTGACACTAGAGCATCAAGAGTTGACTCAATTCATCAAGGAAGCTCGTTCTTTCGCGTAGGTCATTGTGGATCCCAAACTCTTCCTCCTCTACTCTCCATTAGCACATCTCACTTTAGAATGCAACACTCGATACGAGGATTGTGAAAAGTTCGCTCATCTCTCTTGTCTCTCTCAAAAGAATGCCACAAGTCCGTCTCTAAGTACCATAAGCTTGCCCCTCATGTAAATCACCACTAATGTAAGCTCACTCAACTTGAAATCATGTAGGGATTTTGTGGGATGTAATGAAGGCTTTTGGACCAAGGTAGGATTTGTTGGAATAGAATGGTTTCATCTTTCCTTAAGCACTCTATTTTCTCTTTTCGGCTCATACTTTCTCGACTCTTTGAGTCATTTTCTTCTTCCTCGGGGGAACTAGAGAGACATAATGTCGCTCTTTCTTGATCATTGCAAACTCCTCGCCTCTCCCCAAACTTATGTTTTTACCAATTGTTTCTCAAGAATGCTAAGGAAAGATTGGGTGCCAAGAGAGGGTCATTTCAGAACGGATAAAGGCTTGTAAGTTGGTTATTGAAAGACAAAGGCTTCGGCTCAAAGGGGTTGACTAGGGATATCACATTGGTAGGCTATGGAAGATTTCAATTTCAAATTGGATCAAGGAGATCCTACAATCATTTCTCAAGCCAAGCTACACTTAGAATTTTGCCTAGAAAAACACTCGGGGCAAGTTCTAGACTATTGGCACGGAAACTTAGACTTGCAATTCAATACCTCACCTCTCGCACTGCTGGATTGCTAAAGAGAACGGAGTCGAGGGCCCACAACAACCCTAGCTAAGATTGAGAATCACAAATGGCTCGACTGAACCACTCGATGACTGTTTGAGGCAACACAAGAGTCTAAAGGTCACAACTAGAGCTATTTATGCCAACAACTTTGTTTTTAGCCATAAGGCCATAGGTAAATATGTTGGTACCACGTGAAGCATGCTCGAGACACTTTTATTCATTACTACTATATTTTGTCAAAACATAAAAGAAAACGGACTCAATCCCTTAAGAAGGTTGTCACGCCATCCATCGTTGGGAAGAGCCACCTGGTTCACACAAAATTCACCTTTGGAAATAACCATGGCATTAAGAAAACCAAAGGCTCATTGTTCACTCAAAACGTAAAAAGAAGCTAACAAATTAAAAAGAAGCTACTAAAGTAAATAAGAATTTATACTACTAAGGAAAAGCAAACTAAAGAAGCTATGAAGCAAACTACGGGAAGCAAGATAAATGAATATACAAACCAAAGTCAAATGAATATATATACATAAGGGAAATGAATATTTACATCAAATGGAGAGAATATATACATACCAAAGGGAAAATAAGAATGAAAGAAAAAAAAATAGTATCAGAGTTATTACATCCCAAATGTCAAATGTCAAAGTCAAATAATCAAAATAGACCACCCCCAAAATGAAAATAAGCATTGTCCTCAATGTTTAACAAAAATAAGAACATGGAAAGGGTAGAGAGTTAAGAGAACTCCCTATGTGGTCTCAGTCTGCATAGGATCATCAACACCCTCTGTCTCCTCCAACTGTATGTCATCATCTCCTGGATGAGGCAAAACAGGGTTGCTGAGCATCTGTATCATCTCCTCTGCAGTGTGTGCAATCGCAACCAGCTCCTCAGCCTGGCCGGCTGCTGTCTCTGGTGCCTCTGCTGGACTCGCCAGTTGCTGGGACTGTCTGCTCCATAAGGAAGTCCAATGGAAGATCTCTGGCAGATGCAATCCTTTCAACCTCTTTGCTCAGCTTCTCTACCGACTTCTTTGATGCCTGGGATCGACGCATCTTCTTGACTTGTTTGCCCAAATCCTTAATGACCTTCCCATGCATCGCCAGAGTATCAACAATGGTCTTCTGGTTCTTCAGAATCTTCTTCAAGGTTTCCTCCACTGACGGAGGTACTTGTGGCTCTGTTGGGGCTGTGGACTGTGCTGCAACAATACTGGATATATCAGTCAGCTTTGTTGTAGCTGCTTGCATCCAGTTGTTGAGACTCGCCAATATTTGGGAGACTCGCAGTGCAGTCTGAGGATAAGTAGATGAGGCCGGCACTGGTAATGGCACTGTTAGTCTAGCAGAAACAGGTGGACCAGAAGATGAAAGTGACATGGTTGTTTTCCCGGTGAAGTACCGGCTGCGGTGGATGGCTCGACAGCTGAATCAGTAACCACTACCGCTGGCTCTTAAACTGGCCAGTGGAGGTAGTAGCTTTACCCTTAAATTTTGGGTTGTCATCTCCCTGAAGGTGGTACCAAGAGAAAGGTTTCTTGGCCTTCACCGCGGTGTCATAATGCCTTGGCTCCACCCCTTGATCCTTGAAATATTCTGTAAGGAAATTCGGGTATGGATAGGACCTTTCACCCTTCTGGATAGCTAAAGTGATGTTGGTGGACATTATGGTACCAACATTTATCGAAACCCCGCCATAATTGAAGCCACCAAGACTGCACGGGGAAGTGGAAGTATGCTTTCATTGAGGCATGGGTCAATGCGACTACACACGAATATTTGCCACCCTTTTGCTTTAAAGTTTAGGGTACCCGGACAATTGGAACCCCTGCTGTAAGCCACAGAGGTGTTGACCCTGGGATTGCCAGAATCTCAGCTAACCACGGACGAGCTGCATCACCCAAAGCTAGCTTCTCCAAGTATTGGACTGCCTTCACTTCCTCAAACCCCACATACTTGTTCAGTGCAGATGTGTCAAAGCGGATTTTCAGATTTCGCACTTTTTTCACCTTAGTTCCCTTTTTGATGTGAGAAACATTTGCATAGAATTCCTTGACCAAGTACTCATTTGCATCTAGGATGCTGGTGGTGAACCATTTCCATCCTTTCCGCTCCTAGAATTGCCTAAGGACATCGGGGTTGTGCTTGTTCAAATCTTTCATCAGAAATTGTCGCTCAAGAGTAAGCGACCTTTGTGGCCATCATTCCCTAAACTTTACAAAGGCGATAGCACTGAAAAATCTATCCTCCCATACCTCTGGTCTCTTAGATCTCTCCAAACCTCCCACTGCAGTATCATCCTCTCTCCCATCATCTGGGACATCATCATTATCGTCCACATTAATTGGATCAGCTGGAGTATGTGAGAAAGAGGGCTCAAAATCTTGACTACCCTCTTTCGAACCTTCAGACGAACAGGCAGCTGAAGAAGACTCATCTACCAAATGAAATCTCCCCGGGAATTGTTGTGATTGGGCTTCCGGCTGTGGTTGCGCTGAGTTACCCTCATAAGCTTCCCCAGATGGGACATACTCACTGGTTTCCGAGGGTTCGGGAGGTCTGTTGATTGTAACTTTCTTACTTATAGCCCTTTGAAGTGCTAGAGGTAGGTTGCTTTTACCTCGACCTCGGCCTCGAGAGGGTTCTTCCCTCCCTTGTGATGCATCTCCTCTACCACGTGAGCGAACCATTATCTGCAATGCATAAGGATAAGAGTCAGCTAGATTTGTAAACCATAGGTGCATGCATAACAATTGCAGTAAAGCAGTCTCAGAAGGGACAGTGCAGACTGCACAAAAGTGAGTGCGGACGCAAACTGCCCAGTGTGGACCGCACAAAAGTGAGTACGACCGCATAACCAAAAGTGTGGACCACATAATTTTGAGTGGTCCCGCACAGCCAAAAGTGCGGACCGAACAATTTTGAGTGCGGCCGCACAGCCCCAGGTTCAGACTACTGGGGTCTCTGATGTTTCATCAGTGCGGACTGTACAAAAATGAGTGCGGCCGCACAAGTCCACTGCGGACCGTACAATTTTGAGTGCGGACGCACAATTCAAGCACACAATTTTCCTAACTCAGAGAGCTGCGGACCGTACAAAAGTGTGTGCGGCTGCATAGCCTCTAGTGCGGACAGCACAAAAATGAGTGCGACCGCATAAATCAAAATTCACTGGCACTTTTTTTTGGGTTCATTCAATCTTTTCATAATCTAGACATGGTTTGCACTATTAAATATGGATAGCTACTTACCCAGACCCCAATTAACACTTAATATTCAACCCACATGATTACAAGCATAAAAAGACTAAGTATTGACATTTTAGACATGTAATTAACCCTAAATCAAAGAACAAAACAAAACAAAAGATGAAAAATCTATAGATGGAATTAACATACCAGTTATGAAGATGCAGGTGATGAAATGAGGAACAATTTGAGAGCAATGGGGAAATTTACTGTGCTAGTCTAGCTTCAGGGCTCAGAAGATCGAAAAGTGTAAAATGATGAGAGAAACCCTATTTATACTTTTACCCGTGGCCCCTAGATATTTACGTGGGTGCGGCCGCATAATTTTGATGTGGACCGTACTCCTTACCTGCCTTTGAGAAGTCTTGTTGCGGACCGCACAAAAGTGATTGCGGCCGCAGCATTAGTGCGAACCGCACAAAAATATGTGCAGCCGCAATTTGTTTAGCATTTTTGACATGCCAAACTTCAGAGACCATGAATTTTGACACTTAGCCAAATTTTCTTGCACAGTCCCTGTCATGCACACCCATTTCTGCATACACTTCAAAACTAGTTAGCACAAAACAAAGCCTATCTAATCTAAAGAAGATAAATAAAATAAAGAAAAAGATATGGGTTGCCTCCGAAGAAGCGCCTGATTTAATATCGCGACACGACGCATGTTACCATCAATCACTTGAAAGATCAAGATAATGTTTAACCCAATGCCCGTTGACTCTAAACACCTCATCATTTCTTATTTTTCAAATCTAGAGCACCAAAGGGTGTCATATGTACAATTTCAAATGGGCCACTCCACTTTGATTTCAGCTTTCCCGGAAACATCCGCAACCGAGAGTTGAACAACAACACAAGATCACCTTATTTGAATTCTTTATTCCGGATATACTTGTCATGGAGGTACTTCATCTTGTCCTTATACAAGGACGAAATGGAGTATGCATGGAACTGAAACTCATTGAGTTCATTCAATTGCTCCACCCTAAGATTTGCAGCTACATCCCACTCAAGGTTAAGCTTCTTCAACGTCCACATAGCCTTATGCTCAAGTTCCACCGGAAGGTGATAATCTTTCCCGAATACTAACCGATATGGAGACATACCAATTGGTGTTTTGTAAGCTGTTCTATAAGCCCAAAGAGCATCGTCAAGTTTCTTCGACCAATCTGTCCTGTTGGCATTCAAAGTCTTTGACAGAATACTCTTGATCTCCCGGTTGGAGACTTCAACCTGTCCACTTGCTTGAGGATGATAGGGGGTCGACACTTTGTGAGTGACACTATACTTGGAGAGTAAAGTATCAAAAGCTTTGTTGCAAAAGTGTGATCCCCCATCACTAATGATGGCCCTTGGAGTACCAAACCTTGCGAATATGTTCTTCTTCAAGAAAGCTACCACACTCCGAGCTTCATTGTTGGGCAAAGACACAGCTTCAACCCATTTGGATACGTAATCCACAACTACCAACATATAGGTGTTCCCACATGAGCTCATAAACGGACCCATAAAATCAATGCCCCAAATATCAAAAATATCAATCTCTAGGATGGTGGTGAGAGGCATCTCATTTTTCTTGGAGATCCCACCGGCCCTTTGGCATTCATCACAATGCTTAACGAGATCGCTAGCGTCCTTGTAAAGGGTAGGCCAATAGAATCCATACCTTAGCACCTTTATAGCAGTTCTCACTCCACCATGGTGACCACCATATAACGAAGAGTGGCAAGCTTCAAGAATGCCCAATTTTTCTTCTTCTGGTACACATCTGTAGATAACACCATCAGTACAAATTTTGAAGAGATATGGCTCATCCCAATAGTAGTCCAGGTAGTCCCGTTTGAGCTTCTTTCTTTAGTTTAAAGAGAGCTCATTCGGAAAAATGCCACTCATAAGAATTTGGCCACATCGGCAAACCATGGCATCCCAGTCATAGAAATAGAAAGGACTTGTTCGTCAGGAAATGAATCACTGATCTCAAGGCCATCATATGGCCTCCCCTCCTCCTCCAATCGGGACAAGTGGTCTGCCACTTGATTCTCACTACCCTTGCAGTCTTGAATATCTAGATCAAATTCTTGCAATAGAAGCACCCACCGCATCAACCTTGCCTTAGAGTCTTTCTTGCTCATCAAATGACGAAGTGCCGCGTGGTCGGTATGAACAATTACCTTTATACCCATTAGGTACGGACGGAACTTTTCCATAGCAAAGACAACGGCTAGGAGTTCTTTCTCGGTCACCGTATAGTTGACTTGGGCCTTGTTCATGGTCTTGCTAGCATAGTAGACCGGATGAAAGATCTTATTAATTTGTTGCCCCAATACCGCTCTAACCGCCACATCGCTTGCATCACACATGAGCTCAAATGATAAGCTCCAATTTGGTGCGGTGATAATAGGAGTGGTAGTCAACTTATACTTGAGTAGTTCAAATTCCTTCATACAATTTTCATTGAAAAGGAACTTGGCGTCTTTCTCCAAGAGTTTGCACAAAGGGTTTACCACCTTAGAAAAGTCCTTGATGAATCGGCGGTAAAACCCTGCATGACCTAGAAAGCTCCTCACTCCCTTCACGAAAGTAGGGTGAGGGAGTTTGGACATCACTTCAAATTTTGCTTTATCAACCTCAATACCATTCTTGGAAGTCTGTAGACCGAGGACAATGCCCTTCTCGACCATAAAGTGACAATTCTCCCAATTCAACACCAAGTTAGTTTCCTTACAATGTGCCAATACCTTATTCAAGTTATCCAAGCACCCTTCAAAAGAATTCCCCACGACAGAAAAATCATTCATGAAAACCTCGAGAAAGTCCTCCACCATATCGGTGAAGATGGCCATCATGCACCGTTGAAAAGTTGACGGTGCATTGCATAACCCGAATGGCATCCACGAGAATGCGAAAGTGCCATAGTGACAAGTGAAAGTTGTCTTCTCTTGGTCTTCAAGAGCAATAAGAATCTGGTTATACCCGGAATATCCATCAAGGAAGCAATAATAAGCACGTCCGGCTAACCTATCCAACAATTGATCAAGAAATGGAAGCGAAAAATGGTCTTTCCGAGTAACTTTGTTGAGCTTCCTATAATCCAAGCACACTCTCCATCCGGTGACGATTCTTGTGGGGATTAATTCATTTTTTTCATTTGTTATCACAGTCATGCCCCCTTTCTTTGGGACACATTGCACCGGCGAGGTCCACGAACTATCGGAAATGGGGTAAACAACCCCGGCATCCAACCACTTGATGATCTCTTTCTTTACTACCTCTTGCATGGCCTCATTCAATCATCTTTGATGTTCCATAGAGGGTTTGACATCCTCATCCAAAATGATTTTGTGCATGAAAAAGGCGGGGCTTATACCCTGAATATCCGCCAATGTCCAACCTATTGCTTTCTTCCTCCTTTGGAGCATCGCAACTGTGGAATCTACATGCACGTTAGTTAAGCACGAGGAAAGAATAACAAGTAAAGTGGAACAAGGGCCTTGAAACTCATACCTGAGGTGTGAAGGCAAAGGCTTTAACTCCAAGGTGGGAGGCTCCTCGATTTAGGAATTTGTTGGTGGAGTCTTCCAGGTTTCGAGATTCAAGGAAAGTTTTCGGGGCTCATAAGTATATGATCCCATTCTTTGCAAAGCATTGACACAATCTACAAAGCCTTCCTTTTCATCCTCATTATAATTCAACAACATAACTTCTAAGGTATATTCAACATTTATCACATCACTTGTGTCATCAACAATTACTTCGGTCACAAGATCCACGAATGAACACACTTCGTTGCTATTTGGCTGCCTCATTGATTTACAAATATGGAATACCACTTTTTCATCGCCCACCTGGAAGGTGAGCTCGCCAGATTCCACATCAACTAAGGCCTTCCCTGTAGCAAGGAAAGGTCTCCCCAAAATTATTGGCACCTTGTAGTCAACCTCAAAGTCAAGTATCACAAAATATGCGGGAAGGAGGAACTTATCGACCCGAACTAACACATCATCAATTATCCCCAATGGCTTTTTCATTGTCCAATCCGCCATTTGCAGCCTTATGGATATGGGTCTTGGTTGCCCAATCCCCAACATTTTGAACACAGAATAGGGCATCAAGTTAATGCTTTCCCCCAAGTCACATAAAGCTTTGGCGAAATCGGCACTCCTAATAGTGCGTGGGATTATGAAAGCACCGGGGTATTCCAACTTTGGAGCCATGGAGTGCACAATAGCACTCACTTGATGTGTCATTTTGATCGTTTCACAGTTCATTGATCTCTTCTTTGTTACCAAATCCTTCATGAACTTGGCATATCCCGGCATTTGTTCTAAGGCTTCAACCAACGGCACATTTATGGACAAACTTTTCATCATATCAATGAATTTCTTGAATTGATTCGCATTGTGTTGCTTTGCAAGTCTTTGAGTGTATGGAGGAGGAGGTAGCCTTTGGCACAATCGGCTCCGGCATGTCAATCACGTGCTCCCTAGACGGGTTCACTTCTTCTTGCGTCTTCTCCACATTTTCATCAATATCAACCCTCGCTTCTTCATTAGCTTTAACATCATTGCTTGGCTCATCATCATCTTGCACCAAAACATCATCACCCACATGTCTTCTTTGGTTTGAGGTACTAGTAACTCCACCTCTCCCACTTCTTGTTATCACGGCCATTGCATGCCCCGTATTCCCACCTTTCGGGTTCACCACCCTATCACTAGGTAGTGCCTCATTTGGGTGAGTATTTAAAGCTTGAGAAATTTGGCCAAGTTAAACCTTCAAGTTGCGGATAGAAGTGTTGTGGGAGGCAAATTGGGCATCAGAGTCGGCATTTTTCTCCATCATTTGCTTAAACATGTTTTCAATCTGTCCCATTTTACTATTGGAAGAACCAGGACCTTGTAATGGATATGGAGGCGGATTGTTTGGTTGTTGATACATCGGGTACCTCTGAAAGCCCGACCCCCGATTTATTTGATTGTTATTGTTTTTAACCCCCTTGATTATTGTTGCCTCCCCAGTCGCTTTGATTGTTGCCACCCCAATTACCTTGGTTATTTCCTCCCCAATTGCCTTGATTACCTTGATTACACCAATTGCTTTGATTATTGTTGTTGCCACCACTCCAATTTCCTTGGTGGCCTTGGTTGTTCCAATTTCCTTGGTTTCCTTGTGATCTCCATTGTTGTAGATTTGGAGCATTGCTTCTTTGACCTTGATAATTGTTGACATATTGAACCTCTTCATCTTGCTCATCATATGAATCATCTTGATTATACCAACTATTACTTTGCTCAAATTGTTTCGGATAGTTTTGTACTTGTTGACCTCGTTGTCATCTCTTATTTACCATCATGTTCACCCCTTCCATAACATTCACCTGTTTTGGCCCTTGAACTTGTTGAAGTTGAGCCTTGGCCAATTGGTTCATGGTGGTTGTCAACTCCGCAATAGCTTGCCCATGATCATGTAGCTTCTTGTGTAGGTGAATAACATTTGGGTCACCCTGAGGAACATTGGCTCTTCGTTGCCATGCTTAAGAGGTGTTCGCCATCTCATCCAAGATTTCACAAGCTTCAGAATAAGGCGTGTTCATGAGGTTACCCCCAGCAAGTTGATTTACCACACACTGATTGGTTGTGTTAATCCCCCTGTAGAAGGTCTGTTGGATCATGGCCTCAGTCATATCATTGTTCGGACATTCTTTAACCATGGTACGATATCTTTCCCAAATCTCGTGCAATGGCTCAGTGGGCTCTTGTTTGAAGGCTAGAATTTCATCCCTTAGTGTAGCCATGTGCCCCAGAGAGAAGAATTTGGCAATGAACTTCTCGGCCAACTCATTCCAAGTGTGGATGGAATGATTGGGCAATCTCTCTAACCAGTCTAAAGCCTTTCCCCGTACAGAAAATGGAAACAACCTTAACCGCAGTGCATCCTCGGTGACATTTGTTTGCTTTCTCCCCCAACAAGTATCGACGAAACCCTTGAGATGCTTGTAGGCATTTTGGTGTGGAGCTCCAGTGAAGAAACCACGTTGCTCAAGCAGTGTAAGCATCACGTTGGTTATTTGGAAATTGCCCGCCCTAATTCAGGGTGGGACTATTGCACTTGCATAGCCCTCGTTCGGCAACACCCGGTGCGCTGCTCTTGGTGGAGGTGGGGGAGGGTTTGGGACATTATCATTAGGCGGTCGGCCTCGCCTGTTTACTTAAGGCTTGGGATGAACCTCATCTACTTGATCCTCATCTACCTCCTCCCCCAATGGTAAATTTTCGAGGGGCTCGTTGTTAAGGGCCATTTTGTACCTAAAAGTAATTCACAAACAAAATTAGTGACTCGGAAGGAAAGAAAGACAAAACACACAAATACCTAGATATATATCTAAATCCGTTTAACCCCCGACAACGGCGCCAAAAATTAATCTCGACCAAACCCACACCACAATTAAGTAGTGAGGCGGTAGATGCAATAATAAACCCAACGAAGATCGGGATCGAATCCACAAGGAGTTAGAATTTGGGATTAGGTGTATATCTAAGTCAATTGCAAGTTTTGGCTCCAATTACACTTCCACAAACTTGATTGGTGTTCTACTTCTACTTTACTCTATTGTTTGCAAGTATAAAACTAAGGACAATATTTTTGGTTTTGAGTTTTTCAAATGATTAAAAGGGACTAGGGTCGTGACGTCTACCTAGGTGATTATCTAATGGGTTGTAAACTCCAGGGAAAATTTGATTAGTTGGGGTAGTGATGTAGCAATCACATCCGGGTACTCACTCTATACCTCTCGATAGTTTGAGTGATTTTGCCCAATTTGGCTTTCTCAAGACCAATTGGGTATTTGCTCAATACAAGTGATATTAGCTCAAGTCGGGTATTACTACCTCTAGGTTTAACCCTTTAATTGGGGCTATCAATTTCTTGAGTTCACCCCAATTTCTTGTTAGCCAAGTTTTTCTAGACTTAGTCTCTCTTTCTCAAGTAGAGGCTAAGTCAAATAGGCATGAATCAAAGTTTGCAACCATTGATTCTAGAGTTCAATCATGAACAAGGCTAAATATCACTAACCCAATCAAAAATAAACCCTAAATTAAACACCCATCAAATACCCACACTAGGGTTGGGTCACAACCCTAGCTAAAGATTTAGCTACTCATGAAAAATAAAGAAATACAAGAAAAAATTAAGATAGAATGCATAATAATTGATTAGACAAAGAAAATCTAATGTTAAGAAGTTAATCTAGTACAAAATCCCTCAAAATAGCAAAGACAACCGCTTAGGTGCACTTATAAAAACTCAACTTAACCTAAAAATGACAAAAGGTTCTATTTATACTAAGCTGAAAATATCTGACAAAAATGCCCCTACGAAGGTTGTGCGGCCGCATAATTCTGGTGCAGTCCGCACAATGAGCCACTGCGGCCGCACAATTATCGTGCGGTCCGCATTCTTGGTAACTTGGGCTTGGAACTTGGGGGCTTCTGCAGTCTGCATAAAAATGGGTGCGGCCGCACTTATGATTATGCGGCCGCACAAAACTGCTGCAGTCCGCACTCCTTGCCTTTTTGGACTTGACCAGCTCTCTGATTCTTTAACCTTGCGGACCGCATAATAATGAATGTGGCCACACTTGGCCTCCTGCGGCCACACAATTTCGGTGCGGTCTGTATGCCTTTAGCTAGCCCAAAATCTACTCTCTGAATCTCCCCTCTACGGCCGCACTGCTTGCCTTTTTGCCCTGTTTTGGTTCTTGTTCACTTTTGACTCCTTTATGAGTTGATTTTGACTTCTTTGGCTCGTGTCCCAATATTCCTGTAAGTAAGCATATTTTGTTAGTTTCCGGGAATGCCTTTAAGCATTTTTGAGCTAAATCGCAAGTAAAAGAGAGCAAATAATTGGCCAAAATCCCCACTTATCAGATATTGACAAATATTCACAATAACCCTGGAAGCCAAGTGCGACACCTTTACCAATTCCTAAAAAGTTTAAAATGCCTGATATTCTCGAATATGATGGAACAACTGACCTTCGAGATCACGTAACTGCATTCACTACTGGCGTGAAAGGTAACGACTTCACCAAATAGGAAATCAAATCAGTTTTGGTTAAAAAGTTTGGTGAAACACTCACAAAGGGAGCGTTAACGTGGTATTCTCTTTTACCTTAAAATTCTATTGATTCTTTTGCTGAGCTTGCAGATTTATTTATAAAAGTACATTTGAGAGCTCAAAAGTTGAAAAAAAGAATGGAAGACATCTTTAAGGTTAAACAAGGGAGTACAGAATTGCTCATGGAATTCGTAGATAAATTTCAACGGGAAAGGATGATGTTACCTCGAGTACCTGATAACTGGGCGGTATGGCATTCGCAAGAACGAGAAAAGTTCAGAAGCCACAAGGAGGCTGAAGGAAAGTTTGCGAGAATTTCCAGCAACAACTTAGAACGATGTGTACAACAGGTACAATACGAAGTTGCGAATAGAAGAAGATACGGTTGCACCGATGAAAGGTCAGGATCGAGACGTTCGGAATCAGAAAAAAGGTCCGGTAAAAATAGGTACGAGACGTACATAGGACCTGTAGGGCGAGACTCTTGATCTAAACATGAAAGTGCACGATTCGATTCAAGACCGAGGCAAAAAGACACGAGTTCTACATCGAGGTTCAAAAAGGAATGAGATGCCCGAAGTAATGATTCCAATGCGCAAGCAAGGATAGGAGATTACAGCTTTAACATCAGCACCTCCGAGTTAGTGGCTGTTTTAAGAGGTATGGGGGACAAGGTGTGTTGGCCTAAAGAAATGAGATCAGATTCAAGCAAAAGAAATCCAGATTTTTTGTGCGAGTTTCATAACGATCATGGCCATAGAACAGCAGATTGTAGACTTCTGCAAGGAGAGGCCGAGCATTTGTTGAAGCAAGGTTATCTTACTGATTTGTTCAGTGAGAAAGGAAGACAATCATATATGAAGAACAGACAAGAGCCCCCAAAACCTCCATCACCAAAAAGAACAGTCAACGTAATAACAAGGGGAGATGAGGTCAATGGAGTAACATATACAGCCACAAAAAGACATCTAAAGTCACGGTCACTCACGGAAAGCGAGTTCGCCAAGTCTTGGATGGCGACAGTATAACATTCGATGATGAGGATGCGGACGGCTTGATGATTCCTCACAACGGTGCATTGGTAATATCTTTACTTGTACATGATACTAACATAAAACGAATTTTGATTGATCTAGGTAGCTCAGTGAACATCATTTTACTGAGGGTGGTGAATGAAATGCAAGCTAATGATAAGGTCATACCAAAAGCGCGGTCGTTGTCCGGGTTTGATAATTTAAGCGTTATTACAAAAGGGGAAGTTGTACTCACCACATTTACAGAAGGGGTTGTCAAGGATACAAAGTTCTAGGTGATAGACGCGGACATGGCCTATAATATAATTCTGGGAAGACCGTGGATCCACGATATGGACGATGTCCCTTCCACACTGCATCAAGTTATAAAATTTCCTTCACAGTGGGGAATCCGCCAAATCCGTGGAGATCATCAAACTTCAAGAAGTATCAACTCAGTGGTGATCGTAAGCACGGTAGCCAATGAGGCAGACGCAAAATAGCAATTACAGAATTTGGTTGAGGACGTTGTTACGAAAACCTCAATTGAAGACACGCAAGGACAGATTGATGTTGATTTAAGACACGATGTTATTCAAGAGCCAGAAAAAAATGAAAATATTAAGTGTCACGACCCAATTTTCCCTCCGTGTGACGTCGTGACGGCACCTAGTCTCTACAACTAGATAAGCCTAACATTTTTTAGAATAATAAAATAAAAATAAAAATTTAACCAACTATTCAAAAATACACAACAAATCCCAAAACACGGAACATCATGAATCACAAACTACAGAAGGAAAAATCTAGTGTCTCTATGCATCAGAGTCTAACAAGGAAAAATACAGAGGATAATGGATATGAGAAAGAGTAGAAGGTAACTCCGAGGTCTGTGGACACTGTAGATATACCTTGAAGTCTCCAAAGTTGTTCCGGCTCACTGATAGTACGGCTGATAAGGTACACCTGGATCTGCACACAAAAAACATGTGCAGAGAGTAGCATTAGTATACCACAATCGGTACCCAATAAGTGTCAAGCCTAACCTCGGTCGAGTAGTGAAGAGGTCAGGTCAGGGCTCTACTGGTAAATATATAATAAAACAATATAGAGTGTAATACCATAATAAAATAAAGGTTGAAATTTAACAATAATGAAATCAGAGAAGGTAACAGCTCAATACACAGAAACACAACAGGGGATCTCCCGAGATGTCGTCTCGTAGTCCCAAACGTAAATATGCAGGGGGATCTCCCGGAATACCGCTCCGTATTCCCAAAGTAAATGTGCAGGGGAATCTCTCGGAATACCGTTCCGTAATCCCAAAGTAAATATGCAGGGGGATCTCCCGGAATACCGTTCCGTAGTTCCAAAGTAAATATGTAGTACAGGGGATCTCCCGGAATACTATTCTGTAGTCCCAAAGTAAATATGCAGCGCAAACAATAGAAATGCAACTGCATCACGAAATCTTACGATTTAGACTATGTACTAGTCAAGGAAAAAGCAGGAATTTCACTAAGCATGTTGCACAAAGTTCACATAGACAATTAACACACGTAGACATACTGTATTAGACTAAACAGGATAGCTACGCAAATGGGAATAACTCAATTAAGACTGAAAAATAGATTAATACTCATAAAAATAGTATAACTCAAAATAAAAGCAAAACAAGATTTGCTGCTGAGTAAGAAAATTGGGTTTTTCCACAACTAGCACATGTACGTACTCGTCACCTCACGTACACGGAGTTCACATATCACAATAGTTCCAAATCTTAAGGATATTTCCCCCACACAAAGTTAGGCAAGCCACTTACCTCGAGTCAAGCTTAATCAATCCGTAAGAATGCCCTTTCCACGAATATCCGGCTCTGAATGGCCCAAATCTAGCCAAAAACAATTACATATCATAATTACAACAATAATAGACTCATCTAATTAACGAAATCAACATTTTAACCAAAATTCCGAAATTAACTCAAAATTTGCCTGTGGGGCCCACTTCTCGGAATCGGGTAAAAGTCATAAAATACAAAAGCCCGTTCACTCACGAGTCTAACCATATCAAAATTACTAAAATCCGACACCAAATGGTCCTCCAAATCCACAAATCAAACTTCCAAATTCTTAGCCTCAAATTCCCAATTTCCACCTTAAATACACACTAACTAAATGGGAAAATACATGGGGAAGCAAGATTATTGATAAAAAATAAGCACAAGGGACTTACCTCAAGAAATCTCTCGAAAATGCTCTAAAACATTGCCCTAAACCGAGTTGCAAAGTCCAAAAATGACAAAAATCGCGAAGCCCTTCGGTTTTAACATCTGCGCAATTCACTTACCCCCTGCCTTCGCACTTGCGATGAAAGGGCCGCATCTGCGCGTGCGCGCCTGCAGAATTCCCTTCTGCTTTTGCGGACCTTGCGCACATGCGAAGACCCCTAACGCATATGCGGGCATCGCAGATGCGGAAAACACCTCGCACCTGCGACCCCTGGCACTCCTCCATTTTCCCGATTCTGCGCCAATTTGCTCGCACCTGCCGGCAGCATTGCGCAGGTGCGATTAGAGCAGAACCAGCAAAAGCACCAGATTTTCCTAAGTCCAATTTCATTCCGTTAAGTGTCCGAAACACATCCGAGGCCCTCGGGACCTCAACCAAACCTACCAACCAATCCTATAACACCATACGAACTTAGTTGAGCCTTCAAACCACATCGAACAATACCAAAAATCATGAATTAAGCACGGATTCAAGCCTAAGAACTTAAAATTTTCCAAATTCTACAAACGACGCCGAACCATGTCAAATCTAGTTCGAATTACCTCAAATTTTACACACAGGTCACAAATGACACTACGAACCTACAACCACTTTCGGAAATCCATTTTGGACTCGATATCAAAATTTCCACTATCGGTCGAAATCGCTGAAAATCTAACTTTCGCCAATTCAAGCCTAAATCTACTACAGACCTCCAAAACACATTCTGGATGCGCTCTTAAGCTCAAAATAACTCAACAGAGCTAACAGAGTTGACGGAATTCCATTCCGGATTTGTCTTCACATAGTTCCGACTACGGTCCAAATTCTAAGACTTAAGCTCTCATTTAGGGACTAAGTGTCCCAAAACACTCCGAAACTCAAAACCAATCATCCTGGCAAGTCACAATAGCAGAAATAGATATGGGGAAAGCAGTTAATAGGGGTTCAGGGCTCTAACTCTCAAAACGACCGGCCGGGTCGTTACATTAAGATGACTACCGAGGAGCTCGAAGCTGTTATATTATTTCTCCACTGGCCAGACAGAAAAGTTTACATTGGAGCAAATTTAAGCCCAGAAATGAAAGGTAAGTTAATTAAATTTTTACGAACTAACGTTGATTGCTTTGCTTGGTCGTACTCACATATGACAGGTATACCACCGGAGGTGATGACTCACAAACTGAATGAGGATCCATTACACCCACCTGTCAAGCAGAAGAAGAGAAAGTAAGGATCCTTCAAAAATCAAGTGATCCAGGATGAGGTACAAAAACTTTTAAAAATTGGGTCAATACGAGAGGTAAAGTACCCTGACTGGTTAGCTAATATCGTGGTATTTCCCAAAAAGAATGGAAAATGACGAGTTTGTGTAGATTATACTGATTTAAATAAAGCTTGTCCTAAAGATTCATTTCCTTTACCGCATATAGATCAACTAATTGATTCCACTGCATGTCATGAACTTTTAAGTTTTTTTGATACATATTCAGGATATAACCAAATGGACCCTCTAGATGACGAAAAAACTTCGTTCATCACAGACATGGGGACTTACGATCATAAAGTCATGCAATTTGGATTTAAAAATGCTCGAGCCACGTATCAAAGATTGGTCACTAAAATATTTCAAGAATATCTAGGAAAAACTATGGAAGTATGCATAGACGATATGTTGGTCAAGTCAACATAGGCGGGAGATCATTTTCAACACTTGTCATACACCTTTGAGATTCTCCGCAAGTATAATATGAAGCTAAATCCGGAAAAATGTGCTTTTGGCGTGGCTTTAGGTAAACTTTTAGGTTTTTGTTTCTATTAGGGGTATTGAAGTGAATCCTTCATAGATCAAAGCTATTGAGAAAATACCAGATATACTCACGGGCAAGAAAGAAGTGCAAAGATTAACAGGCAAGATAGCAGCTCTGGGGAGGTTTATATCAAAGTCGTCAGAAAAAAGTTTTAAATTCTTTTTAGTATTGAAAAAGCAAAATCAGTTTGAATGGACTGACGAGTGCCAACAAGCTCTTAAGGACCTAAAGTCGTATCTATCAAATCCTCCTTTGTTAGCCAAACCAAAAGACGGTGAAAGATTGCTCATTTTCCTCATTGTGTCAAAAGTAGCGGGAAGTGCAGTGTTGGTACGAGAAGATAAAGGTAAAAAAATCTCCAATTTATTATGTTAGTAAATCTTTACTAGATGCTGAGACATGACATCCACACTTGGAAAAGCTTGCTTCAGCATTAATTACGACATCTAGGAAGTTACGACCCTATTTTCAATGTCATCCTATTTCTGTTATAACTGTTTTCCCCCTAAGGAATATAATGCATAAACAAGAATTATCAGGTAGATTAGCTAAATGGGCAATAGAACTCAGTGAGTATGATATCATATATCAGCCTAAAACTGCAATAAAATCGCAGGTTTTAACAGGTGTTGTAGCAGATTTTAGCATGAATTTAGTTCCTGAAGCAGAGAAGGAACTACAGGTATTTACCGGAGCTTATCCGGGGACTTGGACCCTGTTTACTGACGATTCCTCAAATGTTAAAGGAGAATGCTTAAGAATTGTTCTAATTCCACCTTCAGGTGAAGTCATAAGACAATCAATAAAATGTTATTCAATCACTAACAATGAGGAACAGTATGGAGCTGTGATTGCAGACTTGGAATTGGCACGAGAACTTGGTATCGAACAAATTGTGATCAAAAGTGACTTGCAGTTGGTGGTTAACCAAATGCGGGAGACTTACGTGGCAAGAGAGACGCGAATGTATCAATACCTGTAAAGGTACGAGAATTGTTTAGACAATTCCAGACATGGAAAGTTGTGCAGATCCACAAGGAGAAAAATGCAGAAGTATACGCGTTAGCCAATCTCGCGTATGTCGTGGACGTAACAAATGCAGAAAATGCTATTGTGATACATTTGTTTCATTCGCCACTCGATCAAACCAAGAGTGCGGTAAATTTTAATAATTTAACTTGGGATTGGAGAAACAAATTTGTGAACTTTTTGCAGTATGGTATCTTGCCTGAAGATAAGAATAAGTCACAATTGCTTCAGCAAAAAGCTACTTGGTAGTGCTTAATTTGTGGAAATTTATATCGTAAGATGTTTGGTGGACCTTTAACATGGTGCCTCGGTCCATCACAAACGGAGTATGTAATGAGAGAAGTACATGAGGGGCATTGCAGTAATCACTCTGGGGGAATATCGTTGGTGAAAACATTAATAAGAGCAGGATATTATTGGCCAAGAATGGAAGAAGAAGCAGAAAATTTTATAGCTAGGTGCGATAAA
The DNA here is from genome assembly GCF_000715075.1 of Nicotiana tabacum. Taxonomy (NCBI): domain Eukaryota; kingdom Viridiplantae; phylum Streptophyta; class Magnoliopsida; order Solanales; family Solanaceae; genus Nicotiana; species Nicotiana tabacum. The sequence goes on along the minus strand of NC_134094.1, from coordinate 124,851,821 downwards.
TGGCAACGATATGCCAATAATATGCACTGTCCGGCAGAGTTGTTGCATTCAGTTATTTCACCATGACCCTTCATGAAATAGGGCATGGACATCATGAGGCCATTGCCTCAAGCTAAAAGAAAGGCACAGTTTCTGTTACTTTTAACAGATTATTTCTCAAAATGAGTAGAAGCGTGTGCTTTCAAACAGGTGCGGGAAAAAGAAGTCAGGGATTTCATTTGGCGAAACATTATATGTCGATTTGGGTTTCCAAAGAAAATTGTATGTGACAATGGCCCACAGTTCATAGGTACGAAATCACAGAATTCTTTCAAAGTTGGCAGATTAAACGAATTACATCCGCACCTTACCACCCTACGTCCAACGGACAAGCTGAATCGACAAATAAAGTTATTATCAATAACTTAAATAAGAGATAAGAAGAATCAAAAGGCAAATGGCCACAAGTATTACCAGGGGTACTATGGGCTTATCGAACAACAACAAAAACTGGTACGGGTGAGACTCCGTTTTCACTTGTATATGGTGCAGAAGCTTTAATTCTGGTGGAGATAGGTGAACCAAGTACGAGGTTCACGCATGCTACTGAAGAGGCAAATAAGGAAGAGTTGCGGGTAAATTTGGATCTGTTAGAAAAGAGGAGAGAAGCAATAGTAATTCGAATGATGTCTCAAAAACAGATGATTGAACGATACTACAACAAGAAAGCTAATTTGAGGTACTTAAAGATTGGGGACTTCGTCCTCAAAAAGGTGTTCTGATCAACAAAAGCGGCCAATGCAGGAAAATTGTGCCCAAATTGGGAAGGCCCATATAGAGTTCGAGGCATCGCCGGAAAAGGAGCATACGAGTTGGAAACCATGGATGGCAAGGTACTACCATCGAACTGGAATGCGGTCTATTTGAAGAAGTATTATTTCTAGATGAGGAAAATACCCACGGTCAGGTATCACGCAAGTTCGATTTTATTTTGTTCTTTTGAATTTTACTAACCATTTTAGATGATAGGCAAAAAGCTGCCCCGTACCAAATGATGATATTAAACCCGAAAGACATGCGGAATACTAAATTATTCCCGGTCTAGGTTACAACTTTTCTGATGGAAAAATGCAGTCATCATCTAAATAATTATCTCCGAGTCCCGTTCCTATTTTCCTTTTTAGGGAATGGACCAAAAGAAATGAGTGATCCAGTGTTCGAGATTTCGTACTTCAGCTCCAACACTGGGGGACTATGCATATAGAAGGAAGCAAAAAGAACCGAAGGCATAGTTTAGTCTGAATCAAAACTTTGAATAAACCTTAAAAACTTTTCAAAGGAGTTCGAACTCGCGAAAAAGATGCAAGATATTCCATATTCCCATGAGTTTTTAGGTTAAGGACATAAATTTAGTCACGGGACAATAGACCTGAATTAGTATTTGAAACCTGCTACAATGAAAGCAGTTATGAATGTGTTGTATGAACAGTTATGAAAATGATGTACGAAATTTATTTGAAAGTTCAAAACATTAAACCTCCTCATATTATTTCATGTTTTATATATTTGCACCAATATGAAGATGAGACATCAGTGTCGTTAATATAAAAGGTCACTCTTTTATAAGAACCCATGTATATCGAAGGCACGGTCTATTAAAGCATTTTTAAGTGCAAGATAAAGCTCAAATATTAAAGGGCAAAAAGCATAATATGCGGCAAAAGCAATAAAGACATTTGTATATATTAACCCTAAAAGAATAAGGGTGATACTTTTGTCATCTAACCCCAAAAAGATAGGGGCAGCAAAAACAAACCTTCCAAAACGTTGTTAAAATAAGGGGAAAAACAACATAAGGGAGTTCCAAGTAAAAGCCAACAAAAGATTATGGAAAAGGGGAAAAAGCTAAGGAGCATCATCAACGGGAGAAGATGGATCAACTTGGGGAGAAGAGGCTTGAACATCAGCTCCGCCAGGAACAAGTCCATATCCATCACCCTTAGAACCTTCGTCTTCAGTTATGGAAAAGCTTTGACGTTGCTGAGTTTGATAATTTGCTTCTCTAGCTTTAGCAATCTCAGCATTAAGGTCAAAATCTTACTGGCTGGCTTCAGTTAAAGTCTCGAGGCGAGTGTTCAGAAAAGGCCAACTAACATCCAGCGATAACTTATCCTCGAAGGCCTCGTAGTCCTTCTCCCACTGATCAATTTCAGCTCTCAACTCTTCTTTTTATGTTTCCGAGGCTTCATAATCCGTCTTCAAAGGAGCAAGAGAACTTTCCAAGAGCTGAATTTTATTGTAGAGGTGCGGAGATTTTCCTAAGCTTGGGTAAGCGTTTGAACCAATTCACCCACTTAAATCTTTTTTTGATTAAGGAGTTCTTTCAAACCCCTTATCTCTTCAGTAGCCTTGGAAAGTTGTTCAGCAAAAGAGGATTCCAGTTCATCCTTATCCTTCCCGACTTGACTGGAAGAAGCCTTTTCAACCGCTAACTCAGCAGAAATTATTCTCATTTGTTGTTCCAAAGCTCTTTTCTCTTATTCAAGAACGTCATTTTCCAATTGAAGACCTGATCGCGTCCAAATGCACACCTCTAAACAAGGAATGAAATGGTCGATTACAATTATAGTAACCCAACGAAGAGTCGGGGTCGAATCCACAGGGAGCTAGATGGGAGTTAAGGGTATATATTCTAATGCGTGAAATTGAATTATCTTAATTTGCACTTCCACAAAAAGGGTTTTGTTTCTATTTCTAAGTTTACACTAAAGTTTGCAGAATAAAGAAATAAGACTAGGATAGTTATTTTTGATGTTTTCAAATTGATAAAAAGCCTAGGACTGTGACCATTGTCTAGGTGTGCCTAATAGGATAAATACCTTAATGCTTGTTTTATTGATCGAGGTGTGTTATAGCTATCAACTCTCAATTACCCACTTAATACCTCTCGGTCAGAGAGTGATTTTGCCCAATTTGGCTTTCTCAAGACCAAATGGGTATCCCACAAAATAGTTGATAAAAGCTCAAGTTGGGTTATTACTATCTCTAGGTTGAACCCTTTAATTGGGTTAATTAATCTCTCGATTGACCCAATTCCTTGTTAGCCAAGTTTTCCTAGACTAAGTCCCTCTTTCTCAAGTAGAGACTAAGTCAAATAGGCATGAACCAATATTTGCAACTATTAATTCCACAAATTAAACCATGAGCTAGGCTAAATAACAAACCCCCAATCATAAACAAGTACTAATTTAATTACCCATAAGGTTAACACACTAGGGTTGGGTCACAACCCTAGTAAAAATCTAGCTACTCATGCTTGGGTTTGAAGAAGAAGAAGAAGAAACACTAATTAAACTCATAATGTAAGCTTAAAATAATAAAATCTATTGTAAAATACACCAAAATTAGTAAACTTCCAAAAGAGACAAAGAAAAATGGCTACAGTACTTGTTGATGTCAAAAACTTAACCTAATTTTGTGAAACTTGTCTATTTATACAGGACTAAAAATTTCAGACAAAAATACCCTTTGGGAGGTTCTGCGGCCGCACAATTCCATGTGCGGTCCGCAGAATTCTTCATCTGGCAGGAGTTGGGATTCTGCAGCCGCACAATTCTGAACTGCGGCCGCGAGACAATATTTCAGCGGTCTGCAGATTTAGCACTGCGACCGCAAGGTACTCTTTTGTGGTCTGCAATAGTATGATTGCGGCCGCAAGATAATCTTCTGCGGCCGCACAAATCTTGTGCGGACCACACTTCAATGAAGCTCTGGACTTGGTTGATTTGTCATCTCTCTGATCTTGGTCTTGAGCCCTTATTTTGCGGCTGCACAATTCATGTGCAGTCCGCAATTACCCACACTACTTATGTATTATCAACAAGGCGACACGTTAAACATTCATGCACATATAGTTCTATTGTGACACTTGAGCACCAAGAGTTGACTTTATTCATCAAGGAAGCTCGCTCTCTCATGTAGGTCATTGTGGATCCCAAACTCCTCCTCCTCGACTCTCCGTTTGCATAGCTCAATTGAGAATTTTAGCACTCATTCCAAAGATTTATGAAAGATTCACTCATCTCAAGTACCATAGGCTTTCCCCTCATGTAGATCGCCACTAATGTAAGCTCACTCAGCTTGAAATCAAGTAGGGCTTCTTTCGGGATGTAATGAAGGCTTTTGGATTAGGATTGGATACACTATGGTTGAGTGGGTTCACCTTTCCTTAAGCACTCCATTTTGTTATTCTCGGCTCACACTTTGCCAATTCTTTGAGGCACTTTCTTTTCCTTGGAGAACTAGAGAGACTTAACATCACTCTTTCTTGATCATGACATTCATTTTCTCCCTCTTTGATTTTTCCATGTTTTGGATAATTACCTCTCTTTGAATCCCTTCAACTCTTCCACTTATTCATTTTTTTGTTTTTTGCATTTTTCTTTTTGTTCTTTTCTTTTCTTGCCTTTTCCTTCTCATCATTTCCTTTTCTCTTTTTGTGCCTTGATACCTCTTTCAAGTTCTTCGTCTCTCCTCCAAACTTATGTTTTTAGCCAATTGTTTCACAAGAGTGTTAAAGAAAGCTCGGGTGCCAAGAGAGGGTCACGACAAAATGGGTAAAGGTTTGTAACATGGTTATCAAATGAGAAAGGCTCGAGGTTCAAATAGGTTGAATAGGGATAACAACTTTGGTAGGCAATAAAAAATTCAAATGGGCCAAGGAAAGCCTAAAATCACTTCTCAAGCCAAGCAAAACTTAAGATTTCACCTTGAAACACATTCGGGGCAAGTTCTAGACCTTTCGTACGGGTACTTGGACTAGCAACAAAGCATCTCACCCCATCATGCAACTGGATTTTTATAGAGGATAGAGTCGAGGGCCTACAGCGACCACATTCAAGATTGAAAAATACTATGGTTCGATTAAACCACTCGATGATTGCCTAAGTCAACACAGGAGTTACAAAGTTGCTAACTAGAGCTATTTCTTTCAAAAACATTGTTTTTAACCATAAGCACGTAGTTAACTGTGTTGGTGCCAAGTGAAGCATGTTTGACTTTTCGAGAATGACTTAATTAGGTCTTTTTATTCATTACTACTACTGTTATTACCTAAACACCAAAAACGGACTCACTCCCTTAAGAAGGTTGTCACGCCATCAATCGTTTGGAAGAGTCACCTGGTTCACACAAAAACTACCTTTGGAAAGAACCATGGCATTAAGAAAATCAAAGGCTTATTATCTACTAAAACATAAAAAGAAGCTGCTAAATCAAAAGGAAGCTCCTAATTCAAAAAGAATCTACTAAATTACACACTAACTAATAAGAAAACAAACATAAAGAAGCTACAAAGCCAAAAACTATTGAAAGCATAACTAATATACATAATGAGGGAGAAGGAGAAGATATATACATAATGAGAGAAAAGAGAGAATATATACAGAATAAGGAAAGAGAAGAAAATAATTCCAAGTTATTACAAGCCAATTATCTGAGAATCATCAAATAAGATCAAATAAACTCCACCCCCCCTCCCCCCCCCCCAAATAAAAGTAAGCATTGTCCCCAATGCTTAACAAAATAAGAGTAAAGGAAGGGTAAGAGTGAAGAAAACTTCCTATGGATCCTTGGACATCTCTGTGTCCAAAGCAACATTACCGCCTGCAGTATCATTCAACTGGATCTCATCATCCTTAACTTTGGGAGTGACTAGGTTGGTGAACATGTGACACACTGCCTCGGCAGTGTCGGCAGCGAGGTCTGGCTCCTCAGACTGGCCAGCTGGTGCTGTAGGTGCTGTAGGATCTGGGCCTGGATGGTGTGAGTCAATCAGCATGTCAAAAGGGATGTCTTTGGCTGCAACAAGCTTGGTAACCTGTCTCTGGAGCTTGTCCACTGACTTCTTAAAGGCTTGGGACTTTCTCATCTTCTTTACTTCCTTGCCCAGCTCTTCGATCACTGACCCATGTTGCACCAATGTAGCCATGATTGTGTTCTGGTTCTCCAGGAGCTTCTTCAGAGTTTCTTCCACTGATGGGGGCATCTGAGGTGCTAGAATAGAAGACTGTGTTGCAACAGTACTGGATAAGTCAGACAGCTTTGCAGTGGCTGTCTGCATCCAGTTGTTGAGACTCGCCAATATCTGGGAGACTCGCAGCGCAGAAAGTGGAGCAGTAGGCATGAGCACCGGCTTCAAAGCCGAGGTGGAACCTGTAGCAGGAACTGCTGTAGGAGTTGAGGATGGTGGTGAAGGTATAGCTGCGATACTAGCTGAAGGCTCGGCCGAGGTGGATGGAACATTAACAGCCTTTGCAACTACCATCGATGGATCATAAGACTGGCATGTAGTGGTAGACGGCTGACCCTTTTTCTAAGGGTTGTGTGCATACATCAGTAAGTTCCATGAGAAAGGCTTCTTCGGCCACACCTTTGTGTCAAAATCCCTCGGATCCATGAGATACTCTGTAATGGTATTGGGATACGGGTAGGATGTGTCATCTTGCCGAGCGACCACAGAGATATTGGCCGACATCACGGCACCCACATTGATGGGGTACCCGGCCATGATGGAAGCAACTAGAACAATTTGAGGGATCGGAAGATATGTCTCGTTCTGGCACGGGTCTAGTCTGCTGCATACAAAGGTTTGTCACCCCTTTGCCTCAAAGCTCAGTGTACTCCTGTGAATAGAAACCCCTGTTATGATCCATGGTGATGGTAGCTCAGGATCTGCTAGAATCTCTGCTAGCCAAGGACGAGCTGGATCCCCAAGTGCACATTTCTCTAAGTACTTTGTAGGCTCGACAGCATCAAACCCTAAGTAGGTGTTCAATGTGTGCTGATCAAATCGCACGTTGAGGTTCCTCACTTTAGTCACCTTTGTCCCTCTCTTGATATGGGCCACATTGGAGTAGAATTCCCGGACAAGGTACTCCTTCGCATCCACCACGCTCTGGGTAAACCACATCCACCCTTTGCATTCTCGAAACTGTCTAAATACTGCAGGGTTATACCTCTCAAGATCTTCCAACTAAAACTGCCGCTCAAGAGTGACCGACCTCACCGGCCACCATTCACGGAAGCTGGTGAAGGCGGCCAAACTGACAAATCGGTCCTCTCACACCTCTTTCTTCTTCAACCTTTCAAGGCTGGTAACAGTACCCCCCCTACCATCATCTGGGATGTCCTAAGCTGATGTCTCTGGTGCCTGAGGGACAGGTGTAGTGGAAGGCTCAGAAGCCTGACTGGCACTCTCCGAACCCTCGAAAGTGTCGTGTGATGATAACGGCTCGTCCCTAAGCTGATACCTCCCTGGAAGCCTTGACTGGACGGTCGACTAGTCATGTAAAGAGGTTGAGTTGCCCTCTGATACGTCCCTAGATGGGACATAAGAACTGGCCTCGAAAAGGTCTACACCTCTCCCTCTGCTGACTGTTGTTTTCTTTCTGATTTCTTATTGTTGGGCACTAGGTAAGGGTCTCTTACCTCATCCCCGAGAAGGGTCACCCCTTCCTTTCGAAGTGTCGCCTCTACCTCTAGATCAAACCATTTTCAGTACCAAGCAAAGCTGATTGTTAGTTGCAATTCAATTTTAGACAAAGAATTAATGTAAGGACACACCAGAAGATACAGTGAGAGACACAGTTGAAACATGCTTACAGGGTAGGGATTTGCGGTCCGCATAGTTTTTATTGCGGCCGCAGAATGAGCCTTGCAGACCGCATAATTCTTTTTTGCGGCCGTAGAATTGGATTGCGGTCCGCATATTTTTCATTGCGGCCGCAACTCAGATACCACAGATATGCCAACTCTTTGATAACAGAGAATTGGCTCTTTTGAGGCCACAACCTATTTTCTGCGATCCGCACAAATTATCTTGCGGCCGCACATGTGAGTCACCAATTTGTCAACTCTCTGAAGACAGTAAAATAGCAGTTGTGCGGCCTCGATGGAAATTCTGTGGTCCGCATATTTTTCCTTGCGGCCGCAGACTCATGCTTAACTAAGATTGCCCTAGACTCATCTTCTGCGGACCACACAATTTCTTGTGCGGCCTTAGATTTCAAACAATGACGAACAAGCAGTACGTTTGTCTAGGGCTAGCAATCTTTGCACAATTTTGACATAAAAACAACATATAAGCATGAAAATCTATTTACCCATTCCCCCTAGAGCATTTTTCGGTCTACCCACTACAGATTTACCCCACCTGATTGTTCAATTAGATTCAACAGACAAATGGTCTAAAGTTTTACTAAAAATTAAAAGAAATTAACAAGATTATGAAGCACACCGTATATGAATAAGTGCAAGAGGTGAGTGATCAGCAGTTGCTAGGAGTGGGTAGATAATTTAAGAAGAAGTTTCAAATTGGTACAAGTTGTGAGCTCAGAGAGGGAAAAGAGGAACAGTGCCCTAGCCTCTTTATTTATACTTAACGATTTTTTGCCATGGGAAAGAGAAGTGAGTGCGGCTGCAGAATTCTAGTTACGGACCACACTCTGTTACCTGGGGGCTTCAGTGCCCTTTTGTTTTACGGTCCACAGAATTTGGTGTGTGGCCGTAGAGCAATAATTGCGGACTGAAGATTTGGTGTTGCGGCCGCAGATCGACCCTTTTTCTAACGGACCAACTTCAGAGAGTTGGCATTTTTCACATTCCATTTCAGCGGTTCCCAAGATTTTTGTGCGGCCGCAGAGCACTTTTGCTGCAGCAACTGGAATTTGCGTGGTCTGCATTTTTATGCTCACTTAGCCAGATTTCTGTCCACCATTCCTGTAAAGCACACTCATCATTTTAACACACTTCAAATCAAGTTAGCACAAAAATGACTCCTAAATACATGAGAAACAAAGAAAAGAAAAACACATGGGTTGCCTCCAAAGAAGCGACTGATTTAACATTGCGGCACGACGCAGATTACCATCATTTGAAATGAATCACCGCCACAACGTGGCCATCACCAAATTTTCCCAAATAGTGCTTCACCCGGTAAACATTTACTCGGTATAGCTCATTATTTTTGTTCTTCAAGTCCAATGCACCAAAAGGTGTCACACCCATAATCTCAAAGGGACCACTCCATTTATACTTTAGCTTTCCGGGAAACATCCTCAACTGTGAGTTAAACAACAAAACAAGATTTTTCACCTTGAACTCCTTGTTCCAAATGTATTTGTCATACAAATATTTTATCTTTTCTTTGTACAAGGACGAACTTGCATAGTCATGATACCGTAACTCATCCAATTTATTCAAATGTGCAACCCTTAAGTTAGCGGTTGCATCCCAATCAAGATTCAACTTCTTTAGAGCCCACATGGCTTTGTGCTCAAGTTCCACCGTAAGATGACAAGCTTTTCCGTACATCAATTGGTATGGAGACATTCCGATATGTGTTTTGAAAGTCGTTTGATAAGCCCATAATGCATCATTAAGATTCTTTGACCAATCTGTCAGGTTAGCATTCACTATTTTGGACAAGATACTCTTTATCTCCCTGTTGGAGACTTTCACTTGACCGCTAGCTTGTGGATGATAGGGAGTCGTAACTTTATGAGTAACATCATACTTTCTAAGTAAAGTGTCAAAAGACTTTTTGCAAAAATGTAACCCCTGACGAGATAAAAACACAAAACATAATTATGCTCACTAGTCGAATATAGTAAAATATAATATCGTATCCACTGGGATTGGAGTTAAACAATATTATTGTAGTTTGTAGTTAGATTACTATCCAAGATGATCAATAATTGAGAATTATATGAATTAATACTAAAATTAACTAAGAATCTAGAGCTAATTGACTAATGACAATCAAACAAAAGTAGCAAGGAAGAAATCAAAGGGAGAAAATAGGGGTTGATTGGATATGTGCAAGATACTTGTTTGGGGAATTAACTCTAGTTACTTCACTTCTATGGTTCAAGTGAGTCTCTCGAATTTACTCTATTATTAGTTCGAACGTTTAGTAGAAAATCCTCTTTCGATTAAGTCTCAACCTCACAATATAAACTAAGTTAAGCTTAGTGAAGATATGCAAGAATTTGTAGTGGGTTAATCTTTAGGAGAACCTCTTTTGATTATCCTCCTAACTAGGTCTAAACAATAATTCAACTAACCTCTTTCGATTACTAAGAAGAATCAACGAATTCAACCAACAAGATAATGCAAAACATCACAAATTATGCCTCTTTCGATTACATAAACATGTGAATATATATGCAATAATAAAAATACCCAAAACGATTCAATACATAAAACTAGAGTTAATATCCACAAACAATTCTCAAAATACCAAATCCATCAATCCCTAAGGAATAATTACTCCATGGATATGGAAAAATTCATCACAATTAAGTTTAAGTCAAAGGAAAATATAAAACATCCAAACCCTTGTCTTGAGTGAGGATGAATGATGAAATCCTTGTGCTCTTGCTTCTCCCTCTTCTCCTTAGCTTACTTAGGTCTAAATTATGTCAAAAGTCCTCAAAATACCATTTTTCTATGTATATATACCAAGTAGGGTTAGGCCCAAACAAATACACCTTCTCCTACGCGAAAAAGGACACTTTTCCGGAGTTGGACATGCCCGGTCGCGCACTTGGCCGCACACTTTTCACACTATTCTGCCCCATATGCGCGGTCAGTGCGCGGTTACGCATTTGACGTGCACATTTCAACCTATTCTGTTGGGAATTTTAAATTGTAGTCCTTAAAATTAGCTTTCCAACAATATACTGTGGATCCCAAACGGAGTTCCTAGAGAAAAGTTATGTGCATTTTACTAGACGCTGCGCAACATGCATACTCGACTCTTCGTTTCATTCTACTATCTTCCGTTGATCCCTGAACACGATTCCAGCTTAATTTCTTGGGCTTTTACTCAGATTTCAAAGCTCCAAATCACTTGAATTCATTCCATAACATCTACATAGCTCGAAATCGCTCCTACAAGTTATAAAACACACAATTAGTGCAAAACACTAGCAATTAAAGCTCAAACTCAACTAAAGTGTAGTAAATTGGAATGTAATAATCGACTAAAACATGAGATTATAGCTTGCCATCAACCCCCCATCGCTTATGATAGCCCACATAGTACCAAACCTTGTGAAAATATTCTTCTTCAAGAACGCCACCACACTTCTCGCTTCATTGTTGGGTAGAGCAATGGCCTCAACCCACCTAGACACATAATCAACCGCGACCAAGATATAGGTGCTTACACAAAAACTCACAAAAGGACCCATGAAGTCAATTCCCCACACATCAAAGATATCAATCTCCAAAATGGTAGTGAGAAGCATTTCATTCTTCTTCGAGATTCCACCGGCCCGTTGACATTCATCACATCTTTTTACCACATCACTTGCATCTTTATAAAGAGTGGGCCAATAGAAACCACAACTTAGCACTTTGGTCACCGTTCTTGCTCCACCATGGTGACCACCATATAGAAAAGAATGACAAGCCCCAAGAATATCACTTTGCTCTTCTTCCGGTACACATCTTCTAATCACCCCATCTATGAAAATCCAGAAAATGTATGGCTCATCCCAATAATAATCTTGACAATCCCGTTTGAGCTTCTTCCTTTGATTTGAAGAGAACTCATCCGGGATGATTCCACACACAAGGAAGTTTGCTAGATCTGCGAACCATGGCACCTCCTTCATTGAAATAGCCAAGAGTTGCTCATCGGGGAAGGAGTCATTTATTTCAAGGTCATCATGCGACCTTCCCTCCTCCTCCAAATGAGACAAGTGGTCTGTCACTTGATTTTCACTCCCTTTTATATCTTGGATGTCAATATCGAACTCTTGCAACAAAATCACCCATCTCATCAACCGAACTTTGGAATCTTTCTTGCTCATAATATAGCGAAGTGCCGCATGATCCGTGTGGACAATAATTTTTGCACCCATCAAGTACGGGCTGAACTTCTCAATTACAAACACACTTGCAAGGATCTCTTTCTCTGTAATAGTGTAGTTGACTTGGGCATCATTCATGGTCTTACTAGCATAGTAGATCAGATGAAAAATCTTGTTGATGCATTGCCCCAAAATAGCTCTAATCGCTACGTCACTAGCATCGCACATGAGCTCAAAAGGGATACCCCAAATAGGAGCGGTGATAATGGGAGTGGTTGTCAACTTGAACTTTAACAATTCAAATGCTCTCATGCAATCATCATCGAAGTGAAACTTAGCATCTTTCTCTAAAAGCTTTCATAACAGGTTCACCACTTTAGAGAAATCCTTGATGAAACACCGGTAAAACCCCGCATGGCCTAAGAAACTCCGCACACCTTTCACCGAAGTTGGAGGTGAAAGTTTAGAAATCACCTCAATCTTTGACTTGTCGACTTCAATGCCATTCTTTGAGATCTTGAGGCCAAGGACAATGCCTTCCTCGACCATGAAATGACACTTCTCCCAATTTAGCACCAAATTCGTTTCTTCACATCTTGCCAATACTTTATCCAAATTTGCCAAGCAATCATCAAAGGAATCCCTAACCACCAAGAAGTCATCCATGAAAACTTCAAGGTAGTCATTCACCATGTATGTGAAGATAACTATCATACACCTTTGAAAAGTCGCCAGTGCATTACATAAACCAAATGGCATCCGCTTGAATGCGAAAGTACCATAGGGACATGTAAAGGTTGTTTTCAGTTGATCTTCCAAAGAAATAAGGATTTGGTTGTAGCCCAAATATCCATCTAGAAAGCAATAGAAAGCACGGTCGGCCAACCTATCAAGCATTTGGTCAAGGAAGGGAAGTGGAAAATGATCCATCCTTGTGACTTTGTTGAGCTTGTGATAGTGCATACACACTTTTCACCCGGTCACCGTTCTTGTGGGAATCAACTCATTCTTGTCATTGATGACCACTTTCATGCCCCCCTTCTTTGGGACACATTGCACCGTAGAAGTCCACGAACTATTGAAAATGAGGTAGACAACCCCGGCATCCAACCACTTGATAATCTCCTTTTTGACCACTTCTTGCATAGCGTCATTGAGTCTCCTTTGATGTTTAATAGATGGTTTGGCATCTTCCTCCAAATTGATCGTATGCATGCAAAACGCGTGGCTTATTCCCCGAATATCTGCCAATGTCCATCTAATAACCTTCTTCCTCTTATGTAGTACTGCCAAAGTAGAGTCCAGCTGCACGTTAGTCAAACAAGAGGAAAGAATAACCGGTAAAGTAGAACAAGGGACAAGAAATTCATACTGAAGATGTGGAGGCAATGGCTTCAACTCCAAGGTAGGAGGCTCTTTAATGGAAGGCTTTGTAGGAGGAGTTTTCTTATTTTCAAGATCCAAGGATAGTTTCTAGGGTGCATAGTTGTACGACCCCATTCCTTGCAAAGAGTTCACATATTCCATGAAGCCATCCATCTCGTCATCATCAAAGTTGAGCAAGACGGCCTCCAACATATCACCCACATTGATCGTGGCGCTTGAATCATCAATAATTATATCGGTTACCAAGTCTATAAAAGAACACACTTCGTTGCTATTTGGTTGCCGCATGGATTTTCGCACATGGAATACCACTTTTTCATCACCCACTCGGAAGGTGAGTTCTCTGGCTTCCACATCACAAAGAGTCTTCCCCATAGCAAAGAAAGGTCTTACAAGAATAAACGGCACCTCATAATCCACTTCACAATCAAGAATGACAAAATCCGCCGAAAGAATGAATTTATCAACACGAACCAATACATCTTCAATCACTCCCAACGGTCTCATCATTATACGGTCGGCCATTTGAAATCTTATAAAGGTGGGTCTTGGTTTCCCAATTCCCAAAGTTTTGAAAACCGAATAAGGCATCAAATTGATACTTGCCCCAAGATCACAAAGAGATTTAGCAAACTCGGCACTTCCAATGGTACAAGGAATTGTGGAAGCATCGGGATCTTCCAACTTAGGAGCCATTGAATGCACAATTGCACTCACATGATGAGTGACTTTGATAGTTTCAAAATTCAGCAACCGCTTCTTTGTCACCAAATCTTTCATAAACTTTGCATAACCAGGCATTTATTCTAAGGCTTCACCTAATGGCACATTGATCGAGAGACTCTTCATCATTTTAATGAACCTTTTGAATTGATTCTCGCCATTTTGCTTGGCAACCCTTTGAGGGTAAGGAGGTGAAGGCTTAGGTAATGGTGCCTTAGCCTTTTGCACTACCGGATCCGATATGTCAATAATGTGATCTATAGACGATTTCACCTCCTCTTGATTCACTTCCACATTGTCATCAATATCAATCGGAACTTCATCATTTGATTGCATCACATTGCTCGGGACCTCTTATTCATGTACCACTTGCTCATCATCCATAAGTTGCCTTTGACTTGAGGTGGGTGCAGTCCCACCTCTTCCACTTCTTGTAGTAACGGTCATGGCATGCCCCATGTTGTTCCCATCCTTTGGGTTCACCACCGTGTCACTTGGTAGTGCCCCCTTAGGACGAGAATTTAGAGCTTGAGAGATTTTCCCTATTTGCACTTCTAAGTTGCGGATCGATGTGTTGTGTGAGGCAAGTTGGGCATCGAAATTGGCATTTTTTTCTATCATTTGCTTGAACATGTTCTCAATACGCCCCATTTCATTGTTGGAAGAACTAGGACCATGGGAAGGATAAGGAGGCGGGTTCTTCGGTTGTTGATACATCGGGGGTCTTTGAAAACCCGACCCCCGGTTGCCTTGATTATTGTTCCATACACCTTGATTGTTACCTCCCCAATTACCTTGGTTATTGCCATTCCAATTTCCTTGATTGTTGTTGTTTTGCCAATTCCCTTAATTCTTTCCACCACTCCAATTACCTTGGTTGTTAGAATTCTAATTACCTTGATTGTTTTGAGGTCGCCATTGTTGTTGATTTGGGCCTTGGAAATTGTTTTGTTGCCCTTGAAAGTTGTTCACATATTGCACCTCCTCTTCTTGGTTATTGTAAGAATCATCTTGATCAAACCCACTATCTTCTTGCACAAAATTATCCACTCGTTGTTGTACTTGGGAAACTTTGGTTTGTCGTTTGTTCACCATCATGCTTACTCCCTCCATGGAATTGACTTGCCTAGGATTTTGCACTTGTTGAAGTTGAGCCTTTGCTAGTTGATTCATGGTGGTAGTCAATTCGTCTATGGCTTGCCCATGGTCATGCAACTCTTTGTGGAGGTGAATCACGTTGGGATCACCTTGCAGAACATTAGCCCAGGATTGCCATGTCGATGATGTGTCCGCCATTTCATCTAAGATCTCACACGCCTCCGCATAAGGCGTAGTCATGAAGTTCCCGCTGGCAAGTTGATTCACTACACATTGGTTGGTTGTGTTGATCCCACGATAGAGAGTTTGTTGAATCATGTTCTCTGTCATATCGTTGTTGGGATATTCTTTAACCATTGTTCTATATCGCTCCCATATCTCGTGTAATGGTTCATTGGGCTCTTGCTTGATTGTTAGAATCTCATCCCTAAGTATAGCCATGTACCCCGGAGAGAAGTACTTAGAAATAAACTTTTTTTCCAATTCATCCCAAGTGTGAATGGAATGGTTCGACAAACGTTCCAGCCAATCTAAAACTTTTCCTCGTAGAGAGAAGGGAAAAAGCCTTAGCCTCAAAGCATCCTCGGAGACATTTATTTGTTTACTCCCCCAGCATGTGTCCACAAACCCCTTCAAATATTTGTATGCATTGAAGCACCGGTGAAGAAGCCTCGTTGCTCTAGCAAAGTGAGCATCCCATTGGTTATTTGAAAGTTGCCCGCCCTGATACGGGAAGGGATTATTGCACTTGTATATCCTTCATTGGGCAATAATTGATGTGGAGCCGCTCATGGTAGAGGTGGAGGTGGAACGAGTACATTGTCATGAGGCACTCGGCCTCATCTATTGGCTTGAGGTTCAAGAGCAACCTCATCCACTTGATCATCCTCAATGTCCACATCCCCCAAAGCAATATTTCTGAGCTCATTGTTTGCCATGATTGCACCTATAATTTCTCAAATACATTAGTAACATAGAAGGAAAAGAAGATATTCCAAAAACACACCCAAATATATAGCTAACACCGTTTTTAACTCCCCGGTAACAGCGCCAAAAATTGATTGCGTCCAAATGCACACCTCTAAACAAGGTATAAAACGATCGATTGCAATTATAGTAACCCAACGAAGAGTCGGAGTCGAATTCACAGGGAGCTAGATGGGAGTTAGGGGTATATATTTTAATGCGTGAAATTGAATTATCTTAATTTGCACTTCCACAAAAAAAGGGTTTGTTTCTATTTCTAAGTTTACACTAAAGTTTGCAGAATAAAGAAATAAGACTAGGATAGTTATTTTTGATGTTTTTCAAATTGGTAAAAAGCCTAGGGTTGTGATCATTATCTAGGTGTTTGCCTAATGGGATAAAGACCTTAATTCTTATTTTGTTGATCGGGGTGTGTTATAGCTATCAACTCTCAATAATCCACTCAATACCTCTCGGTCAGAGAGTGATTTTGCCCAATTTGGCTTTCTCAAGACCAAATGGGTATCACACAGAACAGTTGATAAAAGCTCAAGTTGGGTTATTACTATCTCTAGGTTGAACCCTTTAATTGGGTTAATTAATCTCTCGATTGACTCAATTCCTTGTTAGCCAAGTTTTCCTAGACTAAGTCCCTCTTTCTCAAGTAGAGACTAAGTCAAATAGGCATGAACCAATATTTGCAACTATTAATTCCACAAATTAAAGCATGAACTAGGCTAAATAACAAACATCCAATCATAAATAAGTACTAATTTAATTACCCATAAGGTTAACACACTAGGGTTGGGTCACAACCCTAGTAAAAATCTAGCTACTCATGCTTGGGTTAGAAAAAGAAGAAGAAGAAACACTAATTAAACTCATAATGTAAGCATAAAATAATAAAATCTATTGTAAAATACACCAAAATATAGTAAACTTCCAAAAGAGGCAAAGAAAAAAGGCTACAGTACTTGATGATGTCAAAAACTTAACCTAATTTTGTGAAACTCGTCTATTTATACAAGGCTAAAAAATTTGGACAAAAATGCCCTTCGGGAGGTTTTGCGGCCGCACAATTCCATGTGCGGTCTGCAGAATTCTTCATCTGGCAGGAGCTGGGATTCTGCGGCCGCACAATTCTGAATTGCGATCGCGAGGAAATATTTCTGCGGTCCGCAGATTTAGCACTGTGGCCGTAAGGCACTCTTTTGCGATCCGCAATAGTATGATTATGGCCGCACAAATATTGTGTGGACCGCACTTCAATGAAGCTCTAGACTTGGCTGTTTTGTCATCTCTCTGATCTTGGTCTTGAGCCTTTCTTTTGCGGCCGCACAATTCATGTGCGGTCCGCAATTTGCACGAGAGTCTGCTGAGTTTTCCTTCTTTGGTTGCGGCCGCAGATGGAATTCTGCGGACCGCAATTTCTTCAGCGGCCGCATAATTCCTTCCGCAGACCGCACTTTGTAGGCTTTTGTGCCCTTTTATTTCCTTGTGCTCGAACTACTCCTCTTTGATCCGGATTTCATCTCAGGAGTCCAACTTCTAACATTCCTACAATTTTGCATATTTCATTAGTTTTGGGACCGCAATTCAATGTTTTTAGACTAAAACAAAAGCTAAAAGGCGCTAATAAGTAGTCAAAATCTTCACTTATCAAGACCTTCAAATTGTTCTTTCCAATTGTCAACCTCGGTACGTAAATCAATTACTTGATGGTCAGTTTGAGAGACTCTTTTCATAAGCTCAGTGCCTATCAAATTAATCTACAAAAAAGTAGGAGAAGAAGAGTTATGAATGAGGAAAAGGAAGAAAGGAAATGTAAGTAAACTTATACCTTAAGAGAAGAATGAACAATGCCATTCATTAAGGTCAGGGAACTGTGGCTTTCCAACTTTTTCTTCTCCACGGGTCCTAACAATGGCTTCAGCCATACATCAGCTTGACCAGACTTCCTCAATACATTTCCACCCTCAGGGACCTCAATTACAATTTTTCTCATTTCCCTCCTGCTGCTAGAAGGCTCAACTTCTATATGAGAAGCAACAACGGGAGCAACAACTAGAGTAACATCAGGTAAAGACACAGGGGGGTTAACAGTAGATGAAACTACAAGAGGTAATTCTTCAGAAACAAGCCTGAGGCCTTCTTCACCCTCAAAGCCATGGGTGAACAACCTATCAACAAGACTAGATGGGGGATTAGCTGTGTTACCAGCGTCATTATCAGAAATTTCTAAAGGAATATTCTCCGGCTCATCAATGAGTCTGAAAGGAATTGAACTCGGTGGAGGATCATGAGAAACAGGGTTTCATCATCAGAAACCACGCATATCATGGCACACGATTTTCTTACCAAAGAACCTTCTTCTACCTCCTCTTCATCATCAGACCCACGAGCTTTATTAGTTTTCCTCTTGGAGGAGGAAACACTCAAAATCCTTTCCTGAGCAAGACTTACAGAAAGCCTGGTTGATGGAACAAATGCGGGACTAATGTCACGAATAGCAAACCCTAATAAAAAAAAAGGGGATGATGAAAATTTTACATATGAACAAGTAAAAGAAGGAGAAGAACTATGAGGGTGAAGGGTATCGTGTGTCTTCACTTTCCAACTGAATTTTTGTGAAAGAAATTTCCAAGATCTTTTGTCCATAGGAGCAGCAGTCAACATCTTTTCTACCCAAGCACGGAAGTTGGGAATTTCTTCAAAGACTTCCATGGTTGCTGAAAAAATGGATATGTGATTACATGAAGGAATTCAAGACATATAAAAAAAGAGAAGAAAACTTACGTGCAAAGTTCTATTTTTCTGAAAAAGACATGTTTTCTTCACCCACTAACCCACTAGTGGTGGCAGCAACAAAGCGGGCGTACCAGCCACGGCCCATGTCATGCTCGGGGCTAACTAAACCCTTTTACTTCTAGCCACGAGGGAAAAGACCCCTTCGAGAAACAACTTGGGGGAGTAAAGATGAAGTAAGTGACGAAAGGTAAAAGGAATGGAGACCAAATCCGACATAACAAAGGTATGCTATAGCCCTCCACACGATGGGACCAATCTGGCAAGGGCAAACAATAAAATAGCGACAAAACTCGATGATCACTGGATCAATGAGAAGCTTAACCCTCAAGTGAAAGGGTAGGTATAAACGAAAGAAAAACTGGCATGGTAAGAAGTGATTCTTTGATTGGCACCAAGGATTAAAACTAGGAAACCTAGCTTCCAATGACATTCTCGTCAAACTAAGAAAAGAATACCAGGAGTGATTAAACTTGGGTAAAGTTCAGCAGGGTTAAGGGAAGCTATAGAAGAAACTTGATTCCACATGGTCTCACGATCTGATATAAAAGAAAATTCTTGAGGAGTAATCTTAGCAACCGTAGGCTCATGTAGAGGTTCATTTACTATTTCTAGAAGAGGATCTAGGGGTCAAAGGAGCCCTAAGTCTAGAAGAAGAAGGCCTGGCAGAACTACTTTGAGAGGAGGAATCTCGAGTAGATAACGAACCAAGGCGACAAAGTCTACCACCTCTCATACTCCTAGTAGGGGTAGTAGAAGGAGTAAGCTCGTCGACGATTACAACTTTGCGAGGGTCTAGTGTTGACGAAGACATATTTAACAAAGGAACTACAGAGAAAAGGTACAGAAATACGAAGAAGGGTTAAGATAATGGATACAGAAGGAAGGAGGTTTCAAGAAATCAAAAAGGATTGTATCGTCATTAAAATCGATCATTATGAAGTGTTATAATGGAACCGTCACTTCGTGACTAACGCAACCACAGGAAAAACTCTAAAAAAGTGCTGAGAAACTGCAGAACCAGTCATAAGAAGCCACGTGGCATGGGCATTAAATGAATGTGACATACGTCGCATCGATTCTGAAGAAGGCATAATGATACTCAAGAAACGACTGCAAAGAATTCCCGCCATAAAGAACTTACCACTTTCCGAATATTCAGTTGAGAATATTCAAAAAGTGGGAAGACTATCTATATTGGTGAAAAAGACATGACACGTGGGCTATCAATAAGCTAACGGGGGCATGATACGTGGAACGTCGGTGTTAGGACAAGTGGCGTTCTTCATTAGACGAGTTAAAGAATGTGGAAAAGGCACGAGAGAAACACCCACGGGGTTATGCTGAGAAAAATACCGGACCTGACAGCTGTAAAACAAGAAACAGGAACGAAATGAATAAAGGCTGCAAAAAAGGGGAAGATACACGTTCCTGACATAAACAAGGAAGAGAAATCGGTACAGTTACAAGGAATCTTTAGTCATAAATATTTCTGTTACGATTAAACATGGTAACGGGCAATCAACACAATTAATACCATTAGTGAGCCCAAATTAAGTAAGGGAACTGTTATAATTATATGCTCCTATATAAGGACAAAAATCTCATTTGTAATGGCAAGTAACAATTATTATTGAAATCCATACTGTTATTCTTTGCTTTATTCTCCAAGCTTTAAGCTTTAATTTTGGGAGCGATTATCAGTTCATTTCTTATTTTCTTTGTCAATCATTTTTATTTTTTGATCTATTCTTCCAAAATTATTGAGAAATTAAAGTAAATCTTGGTTATCAGTAACCCAACTTCTTCTAGATATTGACTTTGACTGAAAAATCTATTTTTGGTTAAACATAAATCAGACTCCACCCAAGAGAAATAACTCGAGCCAAAACCAGCAGCCTAATATTCTTCCACTTAGATTGTGTTACGCTTCCAAAAAACGGTAGATAAATTTCTCATTAACACATGTCCATATTTTCTCACATTTAAACCTTATAGTTTGCTCTTTTTTTCCTTTTTTTTTTTTTTTTGTGGTCATGAAAATATAGTTTGTTATCACCATTCTTCCTAACATAGAAAACATACAAAAGTAAAACTCCTAACATGTTTCCAAGTCAAGCTGTGACAAACAGGACGGGTTAGGGATACCATGAAATGTCATGGATCGATGCCGACAAAGAATGGGGCGGCAAGAAGGCTAGGTAGGGTTTTCAGAACTACTAATTATTCAGCTTTCTTAGAATTTATCACAGGTCTCCTCACCTTACTTGGTAAACCCTTTAAACTGAAATAATATTTAAAGAACGCATATGCAATTAGTTAGTTGAATTAAAGATAAACATGGAACGTCTCTGAAGAAACATCCAACTTACGGACGTTAGGTTCAGTGTTTGAGCAGGAGTCAGGTCACCTGAAAATGGCATTACAAATTAAGTTGCTCAAGTGATAATTATAACTGGAAATAGAAAATGAGTACTAAAACTACAGGCAATTTACTTAATATGGAGATAATATGTTGATAAAATTAAATATGAATGCATTTGGCAATGTGACAGTAGCATATCAGCCCCCCTGGAAGCTTGCCTTGGTACTGGGATGTAATATGTATTACGCACGTGCAACACTTTTATCCTTGTATGCTTCCTTAGTTTGATAATTTTTATTATTATTTTGAATAAGTCTCCTATTGTGTAGGAGCATTTATACTAGAAATACTCCAAAATAATACTAGAAATACTAGGAGACTTATTCAAAATAATACTCCAACAAGAAGTAACAACCTAAGGAATTGTAAATATTCAGAAATGAATTTGGAGGCCTTCTTCATATATTGCAATTGGTCTCACAAGCTTAAAAAGCAAGTGATTGTCGGGGTAAGTCGTGTGAAGGATCTCCCGGGGTTTTTTGAGGTGATGGAACA
Source organism: Nicotiana tabacum (assembly GCF_000715075.1). NCBI lineage: Eukaryota > Viridiplantae > Streptophyta > Magnoliopsida > Solanales > Solanaceae > Nicotiana > Nicotiana tabacum. The sequence goes on along the minus strand of NC_134094.1, from coordinate 124,830,065 downwards.
GTGGCAACAACCGGAGCAATGGTAGGATCAACGGATACAATGGTGGCTCAACAAAATTAGTGGCCTAAGGCCTAATTTAAATAAGAGAGCTTTTTCTTGTTAAGTATTTTTGTTTATAGCATAGTACTTTTACAAGATATAAAGCGTTCAAATGCACAACAAACATCTGATAGTAATATTAAATTTTTTTGAAGGGTTAATTCAAGTTAATAAGGTATAAGTCATGTGTTTGTAATATGTTATCTTGGATTTTTTTGTAAAAAATATTATTTAGTAATATAAAGATTTGAGTAGTTTAATTCAAAGCTCTAAAAAAATTTACTGTTACAAAGTGTCAGTATTTCTATACTTATAAAGATTTTGTACTTTTTCTATAAATTTAATAATGTCTAAGCTAAAATAACATCAAAAAAATATATTTAAAATTTAAGGGGCCCCAAACTAAATCAAAGGCTTTACTTTGTCTTCCCCTTGAGCCACCCCTGAACAGATGTCATAATTAGTCCTCGTCGGATCAGTTGATTTTGAGAGAACCAAACATTATACCAGGGATCTGGAATGTCAAAATCATTTCGAGGAATTGCCAGAAACAGGGCAAAGATGGTTGACTGCTAACCTTAGAAAAGGAAGCTTTAAAATTTTGAGATGGATTTGGCTAGTCAGAGCTTATCGATTCTCTAATCCCTTGTAAAATCTAGTGATGAAGAGTAACTGAAGGATACTTTATTCAGTCACTAACCAATGTTTAAATAGACAAAGAAGTAACAAACAAGGACTAAACTTATGCTGGATCTCCTAAGTAATAAGAGAGCTAACTAATTACTAGAAATGCTCCTAAATCGGACGGATATCACACGAGTTAGTTACTAAAATTTACTGGTATAAAAAAGTCCTCGGCATAAGCAGGTAAGTTTTTACCTGCATCGAGTGTTTACACCAAATCAATAAATACATAACATATGTCTTAAACATGGACTTCAAGCATTTAATCATGGTGAATTACATTCGTTCTCATCTCACTAAATCAATTAAATGTGGTGTATTAATATAGTTTGGTGTAAACATCCGGGGTGTGAGTAAGTATTCATTGTAGTCTAAGTTAAATTTCTTCGCATTGGTTTGCAATTTTGCATTATGACTTACATTAGTCATTCTTTGTTCCATAAACTTTCCCTCTGTTTCCTAGAGTGTGATTTACAATCTTCTATAACTAAATATATCAAGAAATATAATCTCCTAAAATTAAATTTGATGAATAACCACATGTATGGTGTGGATTTATCACTTAAATCAATCTAAGAGTTGAAAAGAAAGCAAAAGAAAAAGGAATACATACTTTCAAATATATTCAAATTTATATAATTTCTCTCCTTATGTCTGAAGTTTGATTTTGTATCAGAAGGTTCCTATTCGTGTACTACATCATTCCAGGAATCACTCCAAGAGCTCTCCTAATACGTATTTACTATAATTTCAATAGTCTATTGACAAAATGAGGGAATAGATGACAAAAACCATCAAATTACCCTTGTAGCTAGGAGTGGCAAACGGGCGGGTCGGATTGGATATGATTCGGGTCGAAAACGGGTAATGAAAACAGATAAATTATCCGACCCGACCCATATTTAATACGAATAAAAAACGGGTTAACCAACGGATAATATGAATAACCATATTATCCATGATTTCTTGAATATGAACACTTTTGGGAGAATTCCTAGTCTCCCAAACTTAAGGAACCTCCAATTTAAGGTTTTACAATTATAAAAGTTAAATCCATTAGTTATCCATTGGTTACCCATTGGTTATCCATTTTCTAAATGGATAATATGATTCTTATCCATATTTGACCCATTTTTAAAAAGTTCATTATCCAACCCATTTTTTAGTGGATAATATGGGTGGTTAACTGTGTTCTTTTAACCATTTTGCTACCCATGCTTATAGCCAACGAGGTGGTTAATCACTTCTACATTTGAAATGAAAGCTTTGTTAAAACTCTCTAACCCCTGTAGAAGCAAGGTCCAGTTTCAGTTTGGTGCCCATATTTCAATACCAACGACAAGATGTGCATAATCATTTTCACATTTAGAATATACCTTATACATCAATATTACTAGACCACAGTTATATCAATTATATGAGAACATGGACATGCAAATAAATTAAACTTTCTTCTTCTTATATCTGTTTACCCAAAAAACGAATAGAGTTGAATTTGTACGTAATTCTAAGGATATGTGGTATAACTTAATACAAATCGTAAAGATAAATAGAAATATCAAATATGGATTGCAAAGAATGCAAAATAAAAGGTTGGAAAGAAGATGATTTTTAGGACTAAGCAGGGTGAATAAATCTATGAAACTTAAAAGAATAACTCTTCAATATAGGAGTGTATGGTGTTTGAGTTACAATGTAAGCAAAAAGTTGTGCTTTACAGAAATGTAGCCATCCTCTTTATAGTGGAGGATCCTACTTTAGATATAATTAAAAATACAGAGTGGGGAACCCATGATAAATCAGCTTTTTCCAATTCCCGCCGAGATTCTCTCCCTTAGTGCGTTTGCAACGGCTCTTGTCTGTGAACTCGAGCTCGATCGTCATCGGTGTTGGTCGGTATTGTTTTTAGAGTTCAATGCGGACTTGAGCTCGATGCCGACTCGGGATCAGGTGATGATTCGGGCTCGGTATCGGTTGGCCTCTACCCCTTAAGCTCGATTCCACAATATTTCATCATAGTTCGATTCAGACCCGAGCTCGATAATGACTTCGAACTCGGTGTTTGACCTATACCTGAAATCTGAAGCTCGTTCGTATCATCTTCGGAGCCCATCTCGATATTACGAAGTCTTCCTTTGGTCCATTATGATCCCATCTCGATTAATCGTATGAAGGCCGAAATCAATTTTGACCGTATACAGATAGTCCCCTCGTTTCTCGGGAAGGATGTGGTAAGAAACGATATGATTTCTCAATGGCTCGATCGGACATGCACTGACGTTTGCATCGAGCCCGACCATGACGTACGTGATAGTTGTCCCGTCGGTTTAGCTTACCAAGGCATTTAATGCGTGTCAGACGGTGGTCGTCCACCACTGATATTGAACCGCCATTGCTTTAATCTATAAATAGCCCTTCTTTTTACCAATTATCACTTTTACATCTTCAACCTTCTAAATTTTCCAAGTTATTTTTCGTATCCTCTGAGTTTATTCGCAGATATGTGATTCCTCTCTGCAAAAATCCTTCTTCAAAACTACCAATTTTTTGTCACTTTCTTCTATTCTCGAACTTTAAATTCAAAAATGACAAAAATAACACAAATAATTCCTCAGAAAGAGAAAGCTTCTTCTTCTTAGTCTGCCGCCGATGAAACACCAGTAGAGCCACGGCCTGAGGAGTGCGTTCCTGGGGCGTGTGTTCTTACCTTTGATTTTAAGGTCGATAAAGGCTCGTCGGTTCCCGGCCGATATGAGCCAGTATCGAGGTACATGTGTTCGATAACCGAGAGGCACCTCAAACAGCTAAAGAAAGATTACAATTAAGAGAACAAAGAAATAGTAATCCCGTCTTCTGACGAAGATATCACCACTTACGTGAAAGGGTTTTTAAGTGTGTATACTTAACTTTTTACGTTAGGTCCCCTCGACCCCGTTATTATTGACTTCTGCCGTCAACACCAAATAACCCTAGGCCATATCCATCCTTATTTTTGGCGGATCGTTATTTTGATCTGATACTTCGTGAACAAAATTGAGGGGATGCCTTTCACCCTCGACCATCTCATCCGATTGTACCGTCCTCGCCTTTTTCGAGGAGGGTTAATAAAACTTCAGCGTCGGGCTACCAAGGCTTTGTTCTCGAGCATAGATGAGGACAGGAATCGAGGCTGGATGGGCAGGTTCATTCGAGTAAGGACTTCAAACCTAATTCCGACTGAAAAGATGCCTTTTCCCGAGGAGTGGAATATGAAGCGTAAGTGTAATTCTGTTGTTATCTCCTATTGTTTTGCCCTTTCATTTCTTTTCTCACCGATATCCCCCTTTTTGTGATGCAGCGGTTCCCTGGATGCCCGGCGCAGTTCCCGATCTCAAGAACTGGGTACGAGATCTGGCTTCGACCTCCACATACGCCGAGCGCTCATGGCGTGATTTGTCAAAGGGCCGATGGGAGGCCAAAAATCATGGTAAGCCTTTTTTTCGTATTTTTTGGTAGTTCGAACGAGATGCTTTTCATATACTTCAATAAATTTTCCTGTATGTAGGTATGGGCAAAGATGCGGCTTTGAGGCCCTCGTCCATCGAGGAAGAGGCTTCGGCCTCTGTTCCAAAGCCAGTGAAGGATAATAAGAGGAAAAGGGCCTCCGTTCCCGAAGATCCAAAACCGAAGAAGAGGACGGCACGCAAGCCGAAGAAGAATACCATTCCTTTGACCGTAGAATCAGTTCTGTGTATAAGGGATGAAGAAGATGAAGAAAAAGAAGAAGAAGAAGAAGAAAATGACGGGTCCGCACTGGCGGCCCTAATGAAGAAAACCATTTATGCCCCACAGGCAGCTGGATCGATGGTGGTTTACCAGGCTCCGCCTCGAACTGAGGATATATCGAAGAAAGATTCGGGTAAAGTCCCCGAGCCATTGGGAATTGAGGATATATCCCATCAAAGTCAACGGATGGTGGATATGCTTGAGGGGGCCGTTCCTGACTCTCTTCGAACCGACGAGAACGCCCCAATCGACTCACTTGGGGCAGTAGTAGTCGAAGACTCGCCCACATTCCCTACTTTTTCCGAAGGGGCGATTCGGGAAGCGCAAGCTTTGGGGGCCCTTGAGGTAGATGGATCTCATGAGAGAGATGATCCTTTTCGTGATTTGCTTACCGGTGGCGAGGACGTTGTCGGCGCTAGTGATGCATCAGATCTTTTCCTCGGAGTGCAGCAGGCTTTGAACCGGGTAAGCCTTAACTCACTTCGTTGGTAATACTTTTATGCCAATTTTTCTTTTCTAACTTCGTTTCTTCTTTCTTTGCAGGCTGCAGCAGTACATCGATAAGAATGTTCTCGGTCTCGATTCGAGCTGTGTAGATACGAGACCGAACGGGTCACGGAGGAGAGGAACTCCCTAAAACTCCTCTCAGGGCAAAGGGGAGAATAAATCAAAGACCTCCGAGCTGAGTTGGACAAGGCTCACCAAGATCAGACCGATTTATCCGAGCAGGTAATGATAATTTTAAAAGCCTATGGGCTCTATACCGGAACAATGGCTAATTTTTCGGTCTCACAGTTGCAACAAAAAATTGAGACGATCGGGAAACTTCGTGAGGAGGTCGATGTGATAAAAGCGGAGTCCTTGAAGTAGAAAGAAGGTATGGATCGCTTCGCTGTAGAGAAAGAGGCTACTCGAGCCTAATTATCATCGGCCGAAAACCAACTTCAAAGTATGAAGGAGAAAAGCTCAGTTCAAGCAAGAAGAATAGAGGAGTTCGAGGCTCGGTTGGCATCTGAACTTGCCAAGGCCGAATCTGACGTCGAAAAGGCAAAGGCAGATGCGAATGCACTCGTGGCCGTCTATCAGGCCGATGCTGAAGCTACCTAGGTACAAGCAAGAGCAAAAGCTGAGATCGCCGATACTCGAACACATTGGGTTGTTAAACTTTCTAAGTGCCGATCTCGAAGGGAGACCCTCGAGGAGATCCATGCTCGAGGTTTCGACCTCGCTGAAGAGATAAAAAGGGCTAAAGAACTCGAAGCCAATGTTGAAGCCTTGGCTTCCGATGATGATGATGATGATGATGATGATGATGATGATGGGAGCAAGAGCGGGTCCGAGAGCGGGGAAGAGCTCGGTGGAGAAGAGACCACTCCCGGAGATAACCAAGAAACTTAGCCCTTAGTTTCTATGTTGCAAACAATTATGTAAACAATCTTGTATATATATATATATATATAAATATCTTTTTCTTTTACCGACTTGCCTCTGTTTTATTTCTTACCTTGTGAAGATTTTGTTTTGTTCATGTCTTATGAATGTTTTCATAAGGATTTAGGAAATTTGATCGAATTTGGACTCCGTAGCCTTTATAATCGAGTGAGCGCTTACTCAAACTTGAAATAAGGTAGCTCATAGGCTTAGTAGTCAAGTTGAGTGATTGTTTGAACTTGACGTAATACAGCTTGTAGGCTTATTAGTCGAGTGAGTGACTGCTCAAACTCGAGACGATGTAGCCCGTAGGCTCATTAGTTGAGTGAATGATTGCTTAAACTCGAGATGACGTAGCCCGTAGGTTTTATTAGTCAAGTGAGTGCTTGCTCGAACTCGAAATAAAAGTAGCCCGTAGGCTTAGTAGTCGAGCGAATGATTCGAACTCGAAGTAATGTAGCCCGTAGGTGTAAAGGTCGAGTGAGTGCTTACTCAAACTCGAAATAAAAGTAGACCGTAGGCTTAGTAGTCGAGTGAATGATTCGAAATCGAAGTAATGTAGCCCGTAGGCATAAGGGTCGAGTGAGTGCTTGCTCCAACTCGGAATAAAAGTAGCTCGTAGGCTTAGTAGTCGAGTGAATAATTTCGAACTCGAAGTAATGTAGCCCGTAGGCGTTAGGGTCGAGTGAGTGCTTGTTCGGAACTCAGAATAAAAGTAGCCCGTAGGCTTAGTAGTCGAGTGAATGATTTCGAACTCGAAGTAATGTAGCCCGTAGGCGTAAGGGTCGAGTGAGTGCTTGCTCGAACTCGAAATAAAAGTAGCCCGAGTAGTCGAATGAATGATTTTGAACTCGAAGTAATGTAGACCGTAGGCGTAAGGGTCGAGTGAGTGCTTGCTCGAACTCGGAATAAAAGTAGCCCGTAGGCTTAGTAGTCGAGTGAATGATTTCGAACTCTAAGTAATGTAGCCCGTAGGCGTAAGGGTCGAGTGAGTGCTTGCTCGAACTCGAAATAAAAGTAGCCTGTAGGCTTAGTAGTCGAGTGAATTATTCGAACTCGAAGTAATGTAGCCCGTAGACGTAATAGTCCAGTGAGTGTTGCTCAAACTCATTGATTTGCTTCAATCCTGTTTGCATAATAAATCTCGAAATAGAGGAATTTTTCTTGGATATAAGATATCAGTAAAGAAGAAAACTTTCTTTGCAAGTCATTATACACGTGTTCATATTTTGCGTCAGGCTCGGCCAACTATATGAGCATGGTTCGTTTTGACCATTTGGCTCTTACAAATTTTTCTATCGGTACCTTGTTGTTATGAAGTAACTTTATTGCATCGAACTTGATATAGGGCTAATGCCCCCCAGTATTCGAGGTCGATTGTAAAGAGGCCTCGGATACTATCGAATTGTTTCTATGTTAGCACGATCAATGGTTGCCTCATTAAAAACCTTGCCGAAAAACCCATTTGGGATAAAATCGGTCTAAGAGAAAAAGAGTACAACGCGTGCTTTCAGACCTAGGGCTTCGTATTGAAGTATCCATCTTTGCTCCTGATTAGACTCCTGGAAGGGTTAGTTTCAAAATATAAACGAATATGGGAGGGTCGTACCATAGCAGTAGTATCGTTTTAGGTGCGACACATTCCAATTGCTTTATAGTTGTTTGCCAATTATAATACCGAGCTTGTAGGATCCTTTTCCTACAATTTCGAGAACCTGATACGGTCCTTCCCAGTTTGGACCCAGTTTTCCTTCGTTTGAATTTCGGGTACTGAGGGTGACTTTCCTTAGCACTAAGTCCCCTAGTTTAAAATGGCGAAGCTTGGTTCTTCGATTATAGTATCTTTCGATTCGCTGCTTTTGGGCGGCCAATTGGACGAGAGCAACTTCTCATTTTTCATCCGATAATTCGAGGCTAGTATTCATAGACTCGTTATTTGACTCTTCTGTTGTATATCAAAACCTAGCACTGGGTTCCCCGATTTTGACTCGAATCAAGGCTTCGGAGCCATATACTAAGGAGAACGGAGTTGCCCCCGTACTAGATTTTTATGTTGTTCGATATGCCCAAAGAACTTCAGGTAGGATTTCTCTCCATTTTCCCTTAGCGTCGTTTAACCTTTTCTTTAGGTTTTGGATGATAGTTTTGTTCGTTGATTCGGCCTGTCCGTTCCCTCTACGGTGATACGGTGTTCATAATATCCTTTTTATTTTGTGGTATTCGAGGAATTTCGTTACTTTGCCGCCGATAAACTGTTTCCCATTGTCACACACTATTTCGGTGGGTATCCCGAATCGACATACGATATGATCCCAGATAAAGTCTATAGCCTCTTTCTCTCTTACTTTTACGAACGTCTGTGCTTCAACCCATTTAGAGAAATAGTAAGTCATAAATAAAATGAACTTAGCTTTACCTGGGGCCGATTGCAGAGGGCCGACGATATCCATTCCCCCATTTCATGAACGGCCATAGGGATAGGATTGAGTAAAGTTGCTCTCCGGACTGATGGATCATTGGCGCAAACCTTTGACATTTGTCACATTTTCGGACAAACTCCTTTGTATATTTGTCCATATCTATCCAATAATACCCTGCCCTAATTATTTTTTGGACTAATGAATCGACACCGGAGTGATTTTCACAAGTACCCTCGTGAATCTCACATAGGATGTAGTCGGTGTCTCCTGGACCTAAGTATACTGCCAATGGTCCATCAAATGTCCTTCAGTATAATGTTCCATCTGCAATCAATATAAATCGAGCAGCTTTGGTTCGTAGGGCCCTCGAATTTTTAGGGTCTGATGGGAGATTTCTGTTCTTCAAGTATTCAATATACTTATTCCTCCAATCCCAGGTTAAGCTTGTAGAATTTATCTCGGCATGACCTTCTTCGATCGCGGATCTCGAGAGTTGAACGACAGTCCCCGAGCTTATTTCGTCTTCCTCGACCGATGATCCCAAATTTGCAAGTGCATAGGCCTCACTGTTTTGTTCTCGTGGTACATGTTGTAAAGTCCACTCTTTGAAATGGTGCAAAGTGACCTGCAGTTTGTCCAAATACCTTTGCATTCTATCCTCTCGAACTTCAAGGCTTTGTTTACTTGATTCACCTCCAGTAAAGAGTCACATTTGGCTTCAATGACTTTCGCTCCCAAGCTTTTAGATAGCTCGAGACCTGCAATCATGGCCTCATATTCGATCTCGTTGTTAGTCAATCTAGTAGTTTTGATAGATTGCCTAATAGTGCTACCCGTAGGCGGCTTTAAAACGATGCCTAACCCGGACCCCTTCACGTTCGAAGCCCCGTCCGTGAAAAGGGTCCATACCTCCGATGATGTACTCGATTTCAGCAAGAGTTTCTTTTCGACTTCGGGTACGAGGGTTGGTGTGAAATCGGCCACGAAGTCCGCTAAAATTTGAGACTTGATGGCCGTACGGAGTTGATATTCGATATAGTACCCACTGAGTTTGACGGCCCATTTGGCCAATCGTCCTGATAGTTCGGGCTTATGCAAAATATTACGAAGTGGGTAAGTGGTTAACACGCATATGGGGTAACATTGAAAGTATGGTCTTAACTTTCTAGAGGCGCTTATCAGCGCAAGTGCCAATTTCTCTAAGTGTGGATATCTAGTTTATGCTTCCCTTAAGGTTCGACTTACATAATAAACGAGAAATTGCGTACCTTGATCTTCTCGAACTAGGACGCCACTTACTGTGATTTCCGATACTGTCAAGTACAAGCAAAGTTTTTCGTCTGTTTTTGGAGTATCAAGCAGTGGTGGGCTCGATAGATATCGCTTTAATTCCTCTAATGCATGTTGGCATTCCGGGGTCCAAGTGAAATCGCTCTTCTTTTTTAGTAGAGAGAAAATTTTGTGACTTCGATCTGATGACCTTGAAATGAATCAGCCTAAGGCAGCAATCCGTCTCGTTAGCCTCTGCACGGCTTTTACACTGTCCACGATGGCGATGTCTTCGATGGCTTTGATTTTATCTGGGTTGATTTCGATCCCCTGATTTGATACCATGAAGCCGAGGAACATGCCCGAACCGACCCCGAAAGAACATTTCTCGGGGTTGAGCTTCATATTGTATTTCCTTAAAATCTCGAATGTTTCCTGCAAATGAGCCAAATGGTCCTCTGCGCGCCGGGACTTAACTAGCATGTCATCAATATAAACTTCCATTGATTTACCTATTTGTTTCTCGAACATTTTATTTACTAGGCGTTGGTAAGTAGCTCCTGCATATTTTAGCCCGAAGGACATCACATTATAACAATATGTTCCATACTTGGTGACGAATGAAGTCATTTCCTGGTCTTCCGGGTTCATTTGGATTTGATTATACCCGGAATAGGCATCGAGAAAAGTAAGGACCTCATGGCCAGTCGTGGCATCGATCATGTGATCGATGTTGGGCAGCGGAAAAGAGTCTTTGGGGCATGCCTTGTTTAAATCCTTATAATCTATACACATTATAAGTTTGTTCCCTTTTTTAGGGACTACAACTATATTGGCTAACCATTTAGGATATTTTACCTCCCGAACGGACCCTATTTTGAGAAGTTTAGTTACCTCGTCCTTTATGAATGCGTGCTTTACCTAGGACTGGGGTCTTCTCTTTTGCTTCACCGCTTTGAACTTAGGGTCCAGGCTCAGCCGGTGCGTTGTTATCGACGGTGGGATTCTTGTCATGTCTGAATGGGACCAAGCAAAACAATCTATGTTATCGATAAGAAATTGAATAAGTTTTTTCCTGAGTTCGGGGGTAAATCCCGTTCGTTCCCAGGTATACCTTTCTCTCAGGCAGATGCCCGATCAATATAACCTATTCCAGTTCTTCGACCGTCGATTTGGTGGCGTCAGAATCTTCGGGGATGATAAAAGATCGAGGGATCAGAAAATCCTCCTCCTCTTCTTCTATTTCCTGCTTCCCCGATTCGGTCGAGGCTGGCGGCTGTGATTGCTATTTAACGTCTCGTTTACCTTTGATGCTTGACCTTTCCGAGGTTGATAGTGTTCACATCGGCGTTACCTCATCGACAGCAAACATTTCCCTCGCAGCATGCTGCTCTCTGTACATTTTTTTAACACCATCTGACGTCGGGAATTTTATTGCTTGGTGAAGAGTCGAAGGTACTGCCCTTATATTGTGGATCCAAGGCCTTCCGAGTAGGGGATTGTACCTTATGTCACCCTCGATTACGTGGAGCTTGGTATTTTGGATAGTCCCAGCCACGTTTACCGGTAGAATAATCTCCCATTTAGTTATTTCACTGGCCATGTTGAAGGCGTTTAAGACCCGAGCTTCGGGCACAACTTTATTTTACAGACCGAGTTTCTCCACGACCCTCGATCGGATAATATTCGCAAAGCTACCTGGATCCACTAAAAGACGCTTAACTTGAACTTTATCTAATAAGATAGAAATTACTAGAGCGTCGTTGTGGGGCTGAGAGATGCCTTCGGCTTCTTTGCTGTTGAATGATAAAGTGTCTTCGGTCACGTAATCTCGGGTTCGTTTTTCTCTAGTGATCGGTATCTTTGAGCATTTGAGTATGGGTTTCTGTGGAGTGTTGACCCCACCGATGATCATATGAATGATATGTTGAGGTTCCTCTTGTTCATTTTTTCTGTTGGCGTCTCTCTCTGAAATGGTTATTGGCTCGATCGCTGAGGAACTCTCAAAGGTGGCCCTCATTGAATAGACGAGCTACATCCTCCCTTAATTGTCTGCAATCCTCGGTCTTGTGGCCATGTGTGCCATGATATTTGCACATTGAATTTGGGTTTCTTTGGGAGGGATCAGTTTGCATGGGTATGGGCCACTTAGTATCCTTGATCCTTCCGATTGCCGATACAATGCCCGATGCATCGATGTTAAAGTTATATTCCGATAATCGAGATGCCTCTATAGGGATCGGCATATTTGTCGAAACCACTTTTGCTCATAAGTCCCCGAGAATTCTGTCCTTGATCACTCTTTCGATTGTTCCGGGCGAAATTGCGTCCCGAATCATTATTCCTTCGATTTATGGTGTATGGTTGATATCGGTCTCTGTTCGACCTTGTCTCTCTGTCGATGTCCCTCTGATTTTTAATAACTGACCTGTTTGGATGTACTGATCCGGAAGGAGCTCCTAATTGGTCGTCTTCGACCCTGATTTTTGATTGATATTGATTGTGCACATCCGCCCAAGTTACAACTGGATATGCGATCAAATTTTGTTTCAGACAACGTGATGCTATCGAACTTCGCTCGTTCAACCCTTGGGTGAAAGCTTGAACGGCCCAATCGTCTGTGACCGGTGGCAACTCCATGTGTTCCATTTGAAATCGGGACACGAACTCCCTCAACATTTCATTATCCCTTTGTTTTACTTTAAAAATGTCTGATTTCCTTGTTGCGACTTTTATGGCACTGGCGTGTGCCTTTACGAAAGAATCTTCCAACATGGCAAATGAGTCGATGGAATTCGGTGGCAGATTGTGATACCAAATCATTGCTCCCTTCGAGAGGGTCTCTCCGAATTTTTTCAACAATACAAATTCGATTTCGTCATCTTCTAAATCCTTACCCTTGATGGAATACGTGTAATAGGTGACGTGTTCATTGGGGTCGGTAGTTACGTTACATTTGGGAATCTCGGGCATACAGAATTTTTTCTGAATTGGCTTTGGGGCTGCACTCGAGAGAAAAGGCTTTTGCACGAATTTTTTGGAATCCAACCCTTTTATCATTGGTGGTGCCCTCGGGATCTGATCGACCCTGTAGTTATATGTTTCTACTATTTTATCGTTTGCTTCAATCCGCTTTGTGAGCTCTTCGAGTATCTTAGCAATTTCGGGAGTAGTCCCCGATTCTTGCTCATTTGACTTTACTACGGCAGGCTCCGTTCTGTGGGCAATTTCTTGAGGTGGATTGGGCTCTGGCCTGTTGGGTGTCTGGGTTTGGCTATGCAACTGAGCTATTGCTACCTGTTGGGCTTGCAGCATTTCAAAAATCATAAGCAAGCTGACTCCGTTTTTCTCAACGTTATGGGTGTCTCGAGCCGCAGATCGAGTACCGCCATGAACGTTATTTTCAGGTTCAGAACGTTGGTTCGCTTCAAGGGCCACATGTGAATTAACGTTTGGTGGTACTTCGACCCGAGCTTCAGGTGTTCCGACTCGAGCTTCCATGGCATCAACAAGCGGCCTTCCGGCCCTGGGCATCAAGTTGTTGGTTTCGTCTTGAAGGCCAGCTTCGTTTTCGATAGGTAAAGCCATTAATTGAGAGTTTGCCATTGCTAATCCGAAGCCAAAGACACTTTCAAAAGACAGGCGTAAAATGGCGTGTGTTTGCAGATTCATATCAAATAACCAATGTTATCCTTAGCCCCACGGTGGGCGCCAAACTGTTTACCCAAAAAACAGATAGAGTTGAATTTATACATAGTTCTAAGGATATATGATATAGCTTAATACAAATCGTAAAGATAAATAGAAATATCAAATACGGATTGCAAAGAATGCAAAATAAACAAGGTTGGAAAGAAGATGATTTTTAGGACTAAGCAAGGTGAATAAATCTATGAAGCTTAAAAGAACAACTATTCAATATAGGAGTGTATGGTGTTTGAGTTACAATGTAAGCAAAAAGCTGTGCTTTACAGAAATGTAGCCATCCTCTTTATAGTGGAGGATCATACTTTAGATATAATTAAAAATACATAGTGGGTAACCCATGATAAATCAACTTTTTTTCAATTTTCGCCGAGATTCTCTCCCTTAGTGCGTTTGCAACGGCTCTTGTCTGTGAGCTCGAGCTCGATCGGCACCGGTGCTGGTCGATATTGTTTTTAGAGCTCGATGCAGACTTGAGCTCGATGCCGACTCGGGATCAGGTGATGATTCGGGCTTGGTATCGGTTGGCCTCTGCCCCTTAAGCTCGATTCCACAATATCTCATCATAGTTCGATTCGTACCCGAGCTCGATAATGACTTCAAACTCGGTGTTTGACCTATACCTGAAATCTGAAGCTCGTTCGTACCATCTTCGGAGCCCATCTCGATATTACGAAGTCTTCCTTTGGTCCATTATGATCCCATCTCGATCAATCGTACGAAAACCGAAATCAATTTCGATCGTATACAATATCATTAATAGGATAATAAAAAATGTCTAACTAGACAGTAATGACACAATATTACTTTGAAAAAGAATAAAAGAGACACAATATTACTTAAAGCTTAATTTCATAATTTTACGGTTTCAAGTCCTGATATGTTAGGTATAGCATTGGAGTTACGGTGGGATTGACGAGATTTCTTTATCCTTAACTAATGGCTTGTTTGGATGGTTGTTGTGTATTGTTTCATAATGTATTGTATTGTATTGTATTGTACTGTGTCATTTTGATGTACAGTCAAACTTCTCTATAACAACCTTGTTTGTTCCGAATATTTTTAGATGTTATAGCGAAGTACTGTTATAGAGAACATATATTATAACATAACATGAAAATTAGTTCCGAAAAAACTTGGCTTTTATAGTGAAGTGTTATTATATAGGGATGTTGTTATAGAGAGGTCTGACTGTATATAATAATTGGGTAGATTGTATTGTTTGCCATCGTTTGATGTCATGCACCAACAATATGAAGAATAAACTTATAATATTATAAAGAAAATTATGATACAGGGTAAATTATTATATAAAAAGGTAGGTTAAAAGATAAAATAAAATTATTTAATAATAAGGAAGGGCAAAATGAGAGAACAAAATAAGGTAACGACGCGACCATACCAAATCGGTCACACTTTTCGTTGTCACGTAACGACGGATGTAACAATATGATATAATAAAATTTAAGTAACAATCGAAACAAATATTATACTTTAAGTAACAATACGATACAATATTATAAATAGCCCAAACAAGATCTAGAATCTGAACTTTGAAAATGAAGAAATACTTAACAATGACCACTTTGTTATAAGAAAAATCAAATTATGGTGGATGTCTACTTTTCCTCCATGATCTTCTCAAATGCTTAATGACATATTCAATGACATATTTTTCTTTATTTTTCATGCCTATATAAAAGTCTTGTAATTGATAGGAAAATACACACAATTGAAGAAGAAAATCTCTTCCTTCTCTCTATCTCAATTTCTTGTTCATGTTTTACTAAGTTACTTTTATTTTATAACACACTTAATTAAAAGAAGTTAGGAATAAAAAAGAGCTTATTCTCATGATAGTATATAGAATACCATATTGGGGCATATGTGTTAGGCCTCAATTGGAAGATCACAACAGAGTCCGCAAATCTCTTTGCCACACCTTTTCTCCACTTTCTCCAGAAGAAACTATATAAGCAAATGAATCATATTTATCATCCCCGACCCTCTCACGCGCCCATTTCTTACGTGCAAGCCACGTCCCAATCATCACTCAGACCTTATGGGACCCACGTCATTCTGAACCACACCTCCCTCATTCGTGCTTCAGACTATCCGCCGTTGAATTCAGAAAAAAATTGCCCTAGTCATCTGCGAAACTCCTCTCTCCCTTTCCTTATCTATATCCAGCATCATGAACCGCCGTTTACGATTCCGATCACCTCCTTCGATCTCATTCATTTATTTTCCAATCGGCGGAGCTGCGGCTCTATTCTCTATAAAATCGTCATCCTTTATCCGATCCGCCACTCGCGGTTTTCTAATTCGTAAGGTGAGTTTAGTTCACTCTATAGCTCTAGATCTTTCCTCTTCGATTCGTATAAGCAATTTTTTTCGTATTTGTATTATGTATATTGTATTTGAGATTTTGTGTTTGGTTTTTTTAGGGTTAATATGGAGCCTATGGACATCGTTGGTAAAAATAAGGAGGATGCTTCGCTTCCAAAAGGTTATTTTCTTCCCTTCTCCCTATATTCCATGTTCTATTTTGTTTTTGCATGTTTGCGCCTCGATTAAGCTACTAAATATGCCTACCACTTCCCACCATCCCTGGTATTGCGTAACTGTGTCCACCAAAGCTTGGACAAATGCAAAGAAATCACCTAATATTTTTTTATTATCGCTATAATTTGAACCTGAGACCTCATGGTTTTCCACCGACTTTATTGACCACTAGGCCCCACCCCAAAGTTTCTCTTTCACTTTTGTATACCTAACTTGAAGAAAGGACAATTATTGAGTATTGGAATGGAACGGCTCCGAATGGAGTGGAATGTATATTCGGGACTCGTATAGCTGTGCACAGACTAGTTTGGAATTTGGCATAGTTTGTAATTGAAGAGCTTTTGAGTGGATGAATATGATGTAATCGCGCAAAGGTTGATGATTAAGTGCTTGTTTGGAAGGTATTAGGTTATGCCAATTTAGTTGCATGCCTTTGCGACTTTTATGATTCAGGGAGGGGAGGTTTTCTTCTGAAATCTAAGAGATGCATTTAATACAATTTATGGAGCACGCATTGACTTGCAATGACTGAAGTAGTTGACATGTGTAGGCCTCTCCGTGAACTACGGTGGCAAGTAAATGCTATAAATTTGGAACAGCACATGCATGTTGATGTCACTGCTTTGCCTCAGATTTGTTTGTACGAAATTTATTGAGTTCCCTTTTGACTAAAAGTTAGAAGTATTAGGTTAGAAGAATTCTATAATAGCTGGAACTTTCTGTATTTCTCTTAGGATAATATTAGCACTATTGAGATATTAGAACATTGGGTGATCAGTCCTTCTACATATGTGGACAGAGTGTTGTAGCTGGAATAGAGGGTTTGCCTTGTTTTTCCAAAGGTTGTTGGAGAAAATTTTCTCAGATGAATGGTTGCTAAACATTGTATAAAGTGTCTCCAGTGGTTTGGATTTCTGTGTCGTAGTTGAATATAGAGTTGAGAAATTGGGTTGAGCAGTGAACACTTTCTAAAGTATTAGATCAGTTTGATAACGTATTGGTTCTTGTATGCTTCAATTTCTCTAGGTTTTTCTTATTATATGATGTGAAAAATTACTGAAGTTCTCTCTCTCTCTCTCTCTCTCTCTCTCTCTCTCTCTCTCTCTCTCTCTCTCTATTTTTGTGGTACAGTATGCTAATTGTGTTAGGCTGATGAGATTGATGATCTCAATTGAGAACAATGGTATTATAGGAATTATTGTTGCCTCTGGGTTCGCCTTATACTCTGAAGCTCATTTAGTTTTTGGCAGAAGTTCATTATTTAAGGAGGTCTCAATGTGTTTGGTTGTTGCTTTACTTCTATAATTGATTTGTTGTTTGGCTATCTGATACTGCTGTTATTTCTTTTCAGCAACTATGACAAAAATTATTAAGGAGATGTTGCCCCCAGATGTCCGTGTTGCTCGAGATACTCAGGATCTTTTGATTGAATGTTGTGTAGGTGAGTTGATTTAGTTTCTGGGTTCAGTTTTTAAGTTTGGTGATATGTCATTGCTATTGTTAGTGGTGTTTGCTTATAATAGCAGCTGATTTTCTGTATAAATTTTAAGGGAATATGTAACATGACTAGAATTACTATTTCCCGTGGAGGATTATGGATCTAAAGGGAAAGTGAGTCTAAAAGCTGTCAAGTCAAATAATTTATGGTGAGTTGTAGTAAGAACTAAGAAGAGTATGGTACAAGTGCATGGTAGTGACTAATGAGCATAAAACATGTTTAAGACATTATGTAGGTTAATATATTAAAATAAGCTGATAAATTAACACATTTCAAGCTTATTCTAAGAGAATTCGTGATAACATGTCTCTACTGCTTGAACAGGATTGAGGTCCCTTCTCCTTCCTGTTCATCTCTCTATAGATAGTTGAATGTTATCTAACAGTCAAAAGAAAAGAAAAACAGATAATTGAGTGTTATCTATTCACATACCACGATTAGATAACAAAATAATTGATTCAATTAGTATATGAAGCATCGTTGTACTGGGGTTCTCTTTTTGATTTGCATTAATTTTTGGTACTCTCTGATCTTCTGCAGAGTTCATTAATCTTATCTCATCAGAATCAAATGAAGTTTGTAATAGAGAAGAGAGACGAACAATTGCACCAGAACATGTACTCAAGGCTTTGGAGGTACTAGACTTGATCTTGCAGTTCATCTTTTATGTTCATCTTCTTTATGTTGATTTTGCTTTGCAATTTTCTGCGGCATATCACTTTGAAACTGTGCTATATATGAGTTTACTTTGAGGAGATATAAGCCATTTGAAACTTAGTTTAACTTTGAGGTGAGAGTAGAGTGGGAAGGACACCAACTGTAAATTTTGTTCTCGCCTTCAAGTTTTCGTCTGAGGTTATATTGGGCCTGATATATGATCGGATGCAAATGGTTTTTCATGATTTAGACTGATGTCCACATTTATGGTGAAATCTTTTTTTATTTTATATAGGTCTCAAGGAACAAATATTCACCACCTTATCCCAAAAAAAAAAAAAATCATTATGAAGATCAACTGAACCAGTTTTATGTTGTTCAGTATTCTTACAGTTATTTTCGTGACCAAACAAGAGTGTTTGATCAATTTGTATCTTTATAGGTTACCTCTTAATCATAAGCATATGAAAGCTTTTATGGTATCTTTACAATGAGAGTGATAATTAATGACCTGATTTGCTAATCATAACATGCTGATAATTATTTGCAATTGACATACGCATTCACAACTTATATTAATTAATGATTTCTCAGGTTCTTGGCTTTGGGGAATATATTGAAGAAGTTTATGCTGCATACGAACAACACAGGCTAGAGACCATGGTAACTGCTCATTTCTATATCTTCTTGCATTAGTTTGACCTGTTATGTAGGATGCTTCAATGACTTCCTGTTGAATAGCTAGATTTATCTACGGACCAAAAAAAAGTAGACTTATCCATCTATTGAGCCACTGACTCTTTTCATTTCCATGGAGCCGTCATCTTAGTGTTATCTTTTTCATCTTTTTCCTCCCCAAATCAGTCTCATTCTCACCCTCACTCCATGAACCCATGCATGTAGTTTTTCCAAGTAAAGTAGCTTTTCGAAAAGCGAAGAGTCTGATAATTGCGTTGCCTTCTGGTGTATTTTCAACCACAGGACACGGTTAGATCAGGGAGGTGCAGCAATGTTGCTGCGATGACCGAAGAAGAAGCACTAGCTGAGCAACAGAGGATGTTTGCTGAGGCACGTGCAAGGATGAATGGCAGTGCTACAGTTCCCGCAAAACAGCCTGATTCAGAAGCACTAGCTGAGCAGCAGAGGATGTTTGCTGAGGCACATGCAGAGATGAATGGCGGTGTTACCATTCCCTCGAAACAGCCTGATTCAGAAGCGGACCAAAACTTGACTAGCTAATTTTAGGACTTCTTTTTTAGTTCTGTAGGCAAGTGGTTTCTCTTTTCTTTATGTACAAAAAGCTCCTGTCCCATGTGCTACTTATGTGAACTCTCCTTCAATTTGTACTTGTCTCCATATATTGTGTGTAATTAATGAGCAGAATGATCGACATTCCTCAGCCACTGCCCCAAGGAGCAAATGTGGTCAATTTCTTTGGGGTGTGTATTTTCCAATTCCGCCCAAATAAAACTAAGTTGTCAAGTTGTGGGAGAGAATGGTGAATGTGATGGTTATTTAATTGGTCATTGTTGAATTACTGATCCCATTCAGTATTGAGAAAAGAGAATACACCTCCCAATCTGTTTGATTTAGCCCTAAAATCAGTTTTTGACGGCTGTTATTGTGCAGTGAATTTTACAGCTCAGTAAAAGAGGATAAGGAAACATTAAATCCTATAAGCCAACTTCAGCTTTATATCAGTGTTGCAGGTTCTTGATTAGTAGCATTATGTTTGCTCGAGCTGAACCTAACATCATCTCTGGTTGTCCTTTGGGTGTGGATGCAGGTTTATCACAAGCGCAAACATGAGACAGAACATTGTGTTGGGAGGATTTCTACTGTAAACAGTGACTGATCCTTGGTTCTCTTCCTCTGATTTCGTTGACCACTTGCTCATTTTTCAAAAAGCCTTGAAGTTCCTATACATTGATGGTCATGTCGATTATGACGTAAATACTTGTATATCTCTAAGACAAAACACTAAATCCTAAACTAATAAAATTGGTAAGTAACCTACTACTAGGGTCTTTTAGTTTGAAGAAAAAGAAAAGTTATGTTGAGATTAGTTATGTTAGAATTATTTATCTTGGTATTACAATATTTTTTATTGACTGTTTGGTATGTTGTATTAATTTTGGGATTGTCAATTTTATTGCTTTATTCAGGGATAATTTATCGTGGGATTACTATTCCACCCTCTGGCATGTATAAGTTATTCCGATGCTATTTTTAATCCTGTGATAACTTATCCCAGGATTAGTAACCAAACAGGGAATAGGGAAGTACTAAATTTTTTATTTCAGGATTATTTTGCTTATTCGTTATACCAAACGACCCCTTGGGGTTTAAATTACATTGATATCAAAAAATCTTTACATTGTCGCATAAAATTTAGATCATTCTCTGAAGAGAAAAATAAACTGTTCAAGTCAAAGAAGAGTCAGTCAAGTTACTCCTTTTGCACCATACCCCAAAAAGAAAGTGAAATAACATATCCTGTGTCTCCCTGAGATTCCTTTCTTTATGTACAATTTTTCTCTCTGTTGCATTCTCCCCCACAACCCTATAGGACCTGTATTTCATTCCTAATTCCCATTCTAATTCCCATCAAAGTTGGTGGGGTAGCTATGCTTTCCCTTTATCAGATTCGTATATCTAACATAGTAGAAGCAAAACATTAAGAAAAGAAAGTAAAAATCCCTTCAAAACAACAAAACAGAAGCTCTACACTTTATCAGCTCTCACTCTCCTACACAAGAACACTTCAAAGGTGCAGCCTGGTTTTTCCCCCCCTTTTTAGATGAAGTCAAATATGGCTAAGCGTTTTCAAGACCTGTCTTCCAAGAGGCAGTTTCACTGGACAGCCAAAATCAGTAATGAAGAAGCAGAAGTAGAAGAATATCCATCCCTAAATCCCTCTTCAAACAAAAACATAACTTCAAAAGTAACCCCTGAAGTGTCAAGGACCAACTCCAAGTCTTCTTCTTTAAACACTATCCATGACAACAAGACAGATGACAAGAATTTAAATCAAGAATCAGCTACAGCAACTTCATCAGCATCAGTTACAACAACAAGAAGGAAACTGCAAACTATAACAGTGGCCAGGCTAAAGTCTGTCCTTATAGCAATTGGCAGAAACAGGATACACTTCCAACAAGGACTTGGAACAAGAGTTGTAGGCACCCTTTTCGGCCACAAGCGTGGATACGTACATTTTGCATTTCAGAAAGATCCCAATTCACAACCAGCTTTCTTGATTGAGCTTGCCACTCCTATAACTGTATTAGTCCAAGAAATGGCATCAGGCCTAGTTAGAATAGCATTGGAATGTGACAAGGAGGAAGAAAAGAAGGTGGGAAAATTGATAGATGAGCCTAAATGGAAAACTTACTGTAATGGAAAGAAGTGTGGTTATGCGACAAGACGGGAATGTGGGCCGAAAGAATTGCAGATACTTAAAGTTGTGGAGCCAATTTCAACTGGTGCTGGTGTTTTGCCAGGGAATGAAAATGGGGTTGCTGACTCTGGTGATATTATGTATATGAGGGCCAAGTTTGAGAGAGTTGTTGGCTCTAGAGATTCAGAGGCATTTTATATGATGAATCCTGATAGAAATGGAGCTCCTGAACTTAGTTTCTACTTGCTTAGAGTCTAAGTAGCCAATGGAAGATCCCAATTTCCAATGACTTAGTTTTGCTTTTCTCTTTTCTTTAAGAGAGTTAAACTGAACTATAATCCTTTCTTGATCTAACTTCCAAAGACATGGAGGTCTAGCCATGTCCAAAGTTTTAGTATTTTCCCCCTTTTTTTCCTTCTTGTTTTGAAGAAAATGTGGTTAGAGAATGGTATATGGTTAATGGTATACTGTATTTTTTCTCTTTTGGGTGGTATGGAACATTGTATTATTGCTATTACCAAAATATACTTCCCATTTCAATTTAAGAGTTTAGCTTTTATACACAATTTAAAAAAAAATTACACTAAATCAATTTAGTGATAATCGTCCATAAAAGTCGGACTAGTAACATGAAAAATGAGGCAAGTTACACGAAAAAGTTAAAATATACTAATTGTAGAAATATTCATAAATAAGTTATATCCTTAATTGAATGGTTTGCAACATGATCAAATAAGAAAAATGCAGGATAAATAACCCTCCTTCCCCCCACTTATCAGCTTGTATGAATGCTTTAGTAGTGTCCTCTGCTCATTGTTTTTGTTCTCTAATCCTCTGTTGATGCCATATCCTTTGGTTTCATTAATTTGTTTTTCATCAAAAGTTGACATTATGCTACTACTTTCTTTTCTCACATTGCTGTTTGGTAGGGCCAAGTTGAATTCTTGAATCTTGTCAACATTACTAACAAATGATACTGTATATTCCATCGGTCCAAATTTACTTGTTCACTATTGATTTGTCATACCCTTTAAGAAATAATAAATAACATGAAAGCTTTAATATATCACCCTTAATTATTATATTGAAAAGCTAACTTTGACTATTAAATAACATGAAAGTTTTAATATATCACCCTTAATTATTATATTGAAAAACTAACTTTGACTATTACTCCTTCTGTTCACTTTTACTTTTTTATTATACTAAAAATACATTCACTTTTACTTGTCTATTTTAGGAAATCAAGAGAAAGACAATTTTTTTTTCTTGTTTTACCCTTATAATTAATTACTCATTTTTTAAATTGTTTCTCAAGATTTTTTCAAATGCTATCATTATCAGGGATTATATGGTAAAATATATACTACAATTATTATTTCTTAAGGGGCGTGAAAAGTCCAAAGTAGATAAGTAAAAATATACGGAGGGAGTATAAGTCCAAAATATTGGAAATGATAAGGGTAAAATAGGTATAAGATGGTAAATATTCATTGATTTTTCAAATTTAAACAAGTAAAAAAATATATATATTTGTAATACAGCGAACAAGTAAAAATTTGGTCATGTTACTATTGTCCATAGAAAAATTATTTGATAGGCTTCTGTTGCTTCCAAACATGTGAGAATAACATTTAAATCTTACTTTAGATTTTATGTTTGTGTAAAAAGTGTGCAATAGGTGTCTATGTTTGTCCTCTTGTGGGAAATTGAACCATGGTCATCATTGAAAATGTTTGATGCTTTTCTTTTCAATTTCCTTCTTTTCTTGACTGCTTTTAGACAAAGTTTAAAGCTTTAGTTTCTTTTCCTGGCAACTTGGTTAATATATTTTCCTGGCAAAGTTTAAGACTTTAGACTAAAAATAGATTTTTATTTTTATTTGTTACTTTACGTATATTAAGAGAAAATAATTTTTTTTATTATACTCAGAATATTTATTACTTATTTCTAATCATTTTTTAAATTTAATAAAATATGCATCAATTAATATGGGTATCATAATAAATTATACACTTCATCTATTATTTTTTAAGGGGCGTGAAAAATTAAAACGCGTTAAAGTAAAAGTGAACGAGCCAGTGCTTTACTATGTGAAATTTCGGCATAAATGTTAGTATATGTGTCAATCATTGGTAATGGTGTGTATCTTTCGTGTGGATTAAATCAAAGTAACATGAGAATCCCAATAAATTGAACTGTGTTATTTTTTAATCATAGAAGTCCTCAAAAGTAAAATCAAATTTTCTTGCCTGCAGACTGACAAGTGATGCGGCTGCAAAATTTAGTTTTATCTTTTCATTAATGTAAATCTTTAAGTTCGAGAAATAGGATCTTGAAAGAATACACTAAAGTATTGTCCGTTGCATTAAGTTTTCGTTATATATGGAATCCGAAAAAGAGTCATATCATAATATATATTATACGTAACCTTATCCTACATTTCTGTAAGAGTGTGTTTTCACGGCTCGACCTGTAACCTCTTGATCATATCTCCCCTTCTCTAGAAAAAGAATACATTGCATAAATAAAATATTTGGTAAATAAGATAATGCTTTTAAGAGCTTGTTAAAGAGTTTATTAGAGAAGGTTAAACGCCAAAAGGGAAAAACAAGGAAGGGGGTTGGTGATACATGATACAGTTACAACTTAATTATGAGAAATCATCTAGAGGTTTTCTTTTTTAAAAAACAATAAGCTATCATTAGTCCCCTAGTTTCTTGGCTTTGTTATTCATTTCTTTATTCTTTGCTCCTTTGTACAAAGTGCACAAAGATAAGGTAGGGGCACATGTGGAGTACAACATTCAAACGAAGAGATCAGTTTAAGATTACAATTCACAATAATCGAAGTCTTTCTTTGATCATGTTATCATTATTCAAATATTCAAATCCTTTTGCTGTACATAAAGCACAGGTTGCTGCTTTACTTAACAAATAAATGCTTATTAAAGACAACCTCATAAACTACTGAAAAATCCTTTGTTGCAGTGTGTGCCATCTTCCTTGCAGGCATTAGATACCTAACATTTACGGGTTTGATTAATTCAGATACACTCTAAGTAGATTAATTAAGTGGGGTGGGATAAAACGTTCGCTACCAATAGATTTTTTATTTTCATGACATCTCGAAATATCTGGTTAAAGATTAAACGATTTCAACTATCTTATCACGCCCTTTGATGATAGTATGTGCAATATATTGATATCAAATTGGTATATTAATTCATTAAAGGTTTGTGATCCCACCCCGATTACGCCTACATACATTGATTCCGCGGCTCCCGAAACCGAAAACAAAGAGAAAAAGAGGACAAAGAAAATATTAAAAAAAATAAAAATCCAAGGAGGTCCTAAAAGCTGGCAGGTGAATATGAAAAAATATATAGAAAATGTAACAAATTTATCTAAAATCTGAGAAGAACCACCATCACCAACAATAAGTGGGGTTTAAAGAATTTTTAAAATTGTTATAATTGTTTATGTCTGATATTGATGCTTCATTTATTAGCTAAAGAAGGACAATGCACTTATAATAATTGATTATATTGAGTCAAGTAAGGAGAGCTTTCGAGTAACGGCAAAGTTATCTATGTGTGACCTATAGATCACGGGTTCAACATGTGAAAACAACCACTAATGCCTGCTTTGTTGGGAAACATGTCAGGCTAATAGAAAGGAAAAATATATTTAAAGAGAAAAGCAATAAATTGCACAAGACAAGACAAGATTTACGCGGTTCGATAATTTTTGCCTACTCCACGGTCGCACAAAGAATAACTCTTTATTAATTGAAGAGAAAGAAGAAGTTGAGTGATGGTTTAAAACTGAAGAAGGGGATGCCTATTTATAGGTATAACATCTGCTGAAAAAAATTTCAGTGAATGTGAATACGAACAGGACGATATCGCAAACTGCACGCCGAATTCTCTCTTTCATATCTTGGCAGCCAAAGTTTTCTTACCCTTCTTTCTTTATGTCTCTTACTTTCTTATCTTTATTTATTTTTCTTTGACTTTTCATTTATCCACATGGGTTTGTCCCATCAATCTCCCTCCCCCCCCCCCCAAACCCATATACATCAAGAAAAAAAAATTGAAAACAAAATTGCTATTCTCTGATGACGCCTTCACATTATCAATCTTGAAGGCTAATTGAGGCAGTGCACAACCTCAGTTTGTCAACACCGACAACTTTGGTCAATATGTCTGACGGGTTCTTTGATCCTGATATCTTCTGCAGGGAAAGAGTTCCTTCACTTATCAACTCTCAGATACGATGATACCTCAACTGGATATGCTTCGATCTTGCATGAAATACTAGATTCTTGGCAAGATGAATTGCACTCTAGCTATTTCGCTGAAAAGCTCACATGTCCTACTCTTTACCTAGCTCGTTAAGAAAGTTCTTGAGCCAAATCATCTTCTTTCCATCTTCTGATATTGCCATGTACTCTGCTTCAGTGGTAGATAGAGCAACACTTTTCTCTCAAAGCCTGTGACACTTTTCTGAAGTCTCAAAGCCTGAGATCGCCGCCTAGATTTGCATCAGCAAAATCTTGTAAGATAATATTGCTCTTTTTAAAATAAAGTGTCATACCTGAGGTGCCTTTGAGATATTGCAATATCCATTTTACACCTTTCCAATGTTCCTTTCTTGGATCTGACCTGTATCTACTGACAACTCCAACTGCATGGGCTATGTCAGGTTTAGTACAAACTATAGCGTACATCAAATATCCAACTGCTGAAGCATACATATCTTTAGACATGTACTTCCTTTCTTTATTTGTATTAGGTGATTGGTCCATTGACAGATTAAGATGGCTTCCGGGTGGAGTGCTTCTTGTCTTTGTATTATGTAGACTGAACCTGCTTATTACCTTATGTATGTATTTTTCTTGAGACAACTTTAAAGTTCCTTCAGACTTGTTTCTACTAATCCTCATCCCAAGCATTTGCTTAGTTGATCCTAAATCTTTCATTTCAAATCCTCCGCCAGTTGTTGATTAACCCTGTTGATCTCATTTATACTAGATTCTATAATTAGCATATCATCAACGTACAAGTACAACAGTAAAATGATAGAGGATTCATCAAGATTTTTGATATTACAGCAATGGTCCAACTCACATCGAGTGAAACCATTATTATGCATGAATCCATCAAATTTCTTGTACCATTATCGGGGAGCTTGTTTCAAACCGTACAAACTCTTCTTTAACTTACACTTAAGGTTTTCTTTACCAAAAACTTGAAAACCTTCAGGTTGCTTCATGTAGATGTCTTCTTCAAGGTCACCATGCAAGAAAGCAGTTTTAACATCTAGTTGTTCCAAATGCAAATTTTCTGCAGCTACAATTCTTAGCACCAACCTAATAGTAGTTAATTTGACTACAGGAGAGAAGATCTCGGTGTAGTCAATTCATTCTTTCTGCTGAAATTCTTTCACTACTAATCGTGCTTTGTATCTCTTCTTACCCTCATGCTCTTCCTTGACCCTGTACACCAACTTGTTTTCCAATGCCTTCTTTCCTTTTGGTAACTTTATAAGTATCCATATTTTATTCTTTCGAAGAGATCTCTTCTTTCATGGCTAGCTTCCACTTATCATAGTTCATCACCTGCATTGCTTCAACAAAATGCTCTAGTTCTCCAGCATCAGTTATAAGTAAATAGTGGAGAGAGAGAGAGTTAACCGATCTGGATCATTCATGACTCTTTTAGATCTTCTTAATGTAGGTTCAGGAGTAACTGATTCTGAATTTGATTCAAGTTCTTGCTCCGGATCTGGTTCTCTATATGATTCTATTTCTGGTTCTGATTCTGACCCAGATTCAGCTACTGGTTCTACATCTTTAGTTTTAGATTCAGTTGTAATCCCTCTAGCCACTTCATTTTCTGAGATTTCTTCTAACTCAACTATTTCGAATGTCTGTCTGCTGGTGCTAGTTGGTTCTACTCCAAGCTTGTCCATGTACATAACATTTTCATTGAATGTGACATTCCTGTGTCTTAACATCTTTCTATTCTGATCATCTCAAAATCGATAACCAAAATTATTATCATCATAGGCAATAAAGAAATATTTTTTGACTTTAGGATCAAGCTTATCTCTATCATTAGAGTTTACATGCACATAAGCAACACAATAAAAAGAATTCGGATTTGAGAGAGTTACCTCATTTCCTGTCCATACCTCCTTAGGAATTTCAAAATTCAGTGGTACAGAGGGTCCCCTGTTTATGAGGTAAGCTGCCGTGTGAACAGCCCCAGCCCAAAAATACTTCGGCAACCCAGAATATATTCTCATGCTTCTGGCTCGTTCATTCAGGGTTCTATTCATTCTCTCAGCAACGCCATTTTATTCAGGTGTTCCAGAAGCCGTCATGATCATTCTGATCCCATTCTCTGAGCAGAATACTTTGAACTCTTGACTATTATGCTCTCCTCCATTGTCAGACTTCAGACATTTTAACTTTAGGCTTGTCTGATTTTCAACTTCAGCTTTCCATCCTTTAAAGGTAACAAACACGTCATATTTATTTTTCAGAAAATAAAC
This sequence comes from Nicotiana tabacum, assembly GCF_000715075.1. Lineage (NCBI taxonomy): Eukaryota > Viridiplantae > Streptophyta > Magnoliopsida > Solanales > Solanaceae > Nicotiana > Nicotiana tabacum. Next base: position 124,802,072 of record NC_134094.1, on the reverse strand, counting down.
TCATATCTTTCTCGTGGAATCGTCAATGAAGGTGACATAATAGCGTGAGCCTCCCAAAGAAGTTACAGGAGCTGGTCCTCACACATCCGTATCACTAGTTCCAGCTTCTCTTTCTTTAGCGTTCTTCCCGCTTTTGAGAAACTAACTCTCTTTTGTTTTTCGTAAATGCAATCTTCGCATAAACCTAATTCAATATGCTTGATATTTGGAAACTTTTCTTTGGATGCCAACAACTTCATTCCATTCTCACTCATATGCCCGAGCCTCCGGTGCCACAATATTGTATCACGACCATAGTCAGTTGTTGCTATATTATCTCTCTATATTGCTGTTGCATACAGTGTTCCCTTCTTGAAGCCTCGTGCCACAACCAAATTTTCTTTGGTTATCTTCCACGATCCGTTACCAAATACTGTTGTGTATCCTTCATATCAATTTGCCCATGGATATCAGATTTTTCTTGAGGCCAGGAACATGTCGGACATTTTGCAATTTTCGTAGTGTCCCTTGTGAAGTTTTTATATGAACTTTACATTTTCCGACAATATCCAAAGTTTCGCCGTCTGCTAGATAAATCTTTTCGAATTTTCCAGTAACATAATTATGCAATAACTCTTTGCATGAGGTAGAGTGAAAGGATGCACCTAAGTCCAGAATCCAAGATTCGACTGGACTATCTGCGCAACAAATTAGTGCATCACCGACTTGTTCAATAATTGTATTTGCTGAATTATTATCCTTTTATTGATCGTTCTTCTTCTTCTTCTTTGGCTCTCTACACTGACTACTGTAGTGACCCTTCTTATCACAATTCCAACAAGTAATGTCTTTGTGATTCTTGGATTACCCTCTTCTCCTTGACTTTGATCTTCCACGGCCATGACTTTGTCCTCTTTGGCTGCTTCTCCCCTGCTTTCGATATTAAAAGCAGATCCTGGGGAATCACTTGATTCTCTCCGGCGAATATCTTCTCTTAGAACCAAGTCTCTAATATCATCCAATTTGAGATTAGTACTTCCTAATGAACTGCTAAATGCAATTATTGCTGCAGACCAACTCTCCGACAGAGATGATAGCAGAATCAACACCCCGACTTCTTCATCTAATGTTATATTAACAGAACTCAATTGAGTTAATATTGCATTAAGCTCACTGATATGTTCCGTAACAAATCCACCTTCTGTCATATTCAAATTGAACAATCGATGCATCAAATAGACTTTATTTGAAGCAGATGTCTTCTCGTACATATTTGATAACGACCTTCATCAGGCTTGCAATGGTCTTTTCGTTAATGATGTTGAACGCTACATTTCGTGTTAGCGTCAAACGAATCACACCAAGAGCTTGGTGATCTAATAGATTCCAATCCGTGTTGGCCATATTCTCTGATTTTACCCCGATCAGAGGTAAGTGTAATTTTTTCTGGTACTAATAATCCTCTATTTGCATTTTCTAGAATCCAAAATCTTTGCCATTGAACTTGTCAATATTAACAGTCCCAACCGTATAAGGTAAACAACAATTACTATTGATGAATAGTACTATCACTATTAATGAAATATTACTTTACTATTGTGAATAGTGTTAGTATTGATGATCAATAGTGTTACATTATTCTTGTGAATAGTACATGCATCAATACCGAACTTTTCTACCTGAATTACACTGTCTTTGCTATGATACCAGTTGTTGGGAAGCGTGTCAGACTAATAGAAAGAAAAAATATATTTAAAGAGAAAAGCAATAAAGTGCACAAGACAAGACAAGATAAGATTTACATAATTCGGCAATTTTTGCCTACTCCACGGCCACACAAAGAATAGCTCTTTATTAATTGAAGAGAAAGAAAAAGTTGATGGATGATTTACAATTGAAGAAGGGGATGCCTATTTATAGGCAGAACGTCTGCTGAAAAAAGTTTTGATGAATGTGAATACGAACAAGACGACATCGGAAACTGCGCGCAGAATTCTCTATTTCACATTGTGGCAGCCCAAATTTTCTGACCCTTCTTTCTTTATGTCTCTTTCTTTCTTATCTTTATTTCTTTTTCTTTGATTTTTCATTTACCCACATAGTTTTGTCCCATCATGCATTAGAATAGGTTATCTACATCACACCGAAAAGGATGTGACGCTTCTCCGAACCCTGCTTGAACACAAGATGCTTTGTGTTTTCCGATTTTATTGAGTTCGAGTAGAAGACATAAATATACTTGCAAGCACTGCCTTCTAAAATACAATATTAGATGGGTATAAAAGAAAACGTCTATATGATGACCATTTTTCTGGAACATTGAAGAGGGTAAGCACATATCTACACCTGTGTTTACACCAAACCAATGAGCTATAAGGGAAATGCATAAGGGGCCTACTTGTGGAGAAAATTACTAAAGAGAGTCTACCAAGTGATTTTTGCTATGCATCAGTTGCTCTCTTGTAAGACACCTCCCAAAATAGCTAAGACAAAATCACACCCCAGATGTTCTAAAAGAACAAAGTAACCAACTGCGTTTTGGGAAAGTATTTCTTTTCCACAAAACACTTGCAGATCAATCAGTGGAAGAAACAATGAGCTGTGTAACAACTCAAAGCTAATATGAATAACTTAGCCAGCAGACAGATGAAAAAAATTATCAGAACATAACTTAATAGGTGCAGTACTATTAGATCTCTGATCTGAGTTTACGTAGACCATCAGATGACTGGTTTGAAATTGACCTCTCCTAGGATTAATTTGAGGAAAAAAGAAACAAAAAACAACTCAAATACACTTCTTCTACACAAAGATTCAATTACTTTCATTACAAGCGCACTCTCAGTAATAACCAACCCCTTTGATTTCTGCTTGTGATGGCTGCTGTGCTTCACTCCCATTCCCAAGGAAAACCAGACGACCTGCAAAGGGTCAGGGAATTAGGGTTCGAAAAAGTTCTATAGAACTTTGCTAGTTTCCTGGACCTATTGGACGATATGGTTTTATGCATGATCACTACAGGCATCGATAGTCTGCCACAATATTACAAGTGGAAATGAGCCAGAATACCATACCATGCTTTAGAGCAAAAAACATTTTTCCAGTAAAAACTACAGCACAACATGCTTTGAGAATAGAGATGGCGCCACCATTTGAGGTACCATGAGATTTCAGAAACAATTCCTTGTTTGTCAAGGGACATAACTTACTTTTCACTAACATATTAATAAATTCTAGGTTGATTCAGAAGCCGGTACAAGATGCATACATGGTTTTGCTTTAAAGCCCTTAAAAATTGGCTAGTAATTCAAGAGTAGGCCAGAGGCTACTTTTCACCCGAAGCTCATAAACTTAAGTTCTACCTTCAAAATTCAAACTTAAAAGGGTGGCTATGATAGAAAATGGAGAAAAGGGATCAACTAATAGTGCAATTTACAGACTCTGAAATGTAACTGCAGCAACTGACCCAGCCTTCAAAAGAAGCAGTTGCCGAGAGGGCCAGTCTAGCACGGTAACCTAGACACCAGAATCCAGTATATATGTATATTCCACCTAGTATGTCCAAAGAGAATCTACAATTTCTAGTCAAGGTGAAACATGTATATAGCCATTAGAAATCTTATTCATTTCTGATGGCAAAATGATTGTATACTGAAAAAACTAAATAAAAGCTATCCATAGGGCTGAAATAGTAACAGACTTTAAAACTATATGCAGGAAAATGCAAGAGAAACTAACTTTAGTGAAGTAGTAGAAAATATGCATAGGGCTGAAATTACCATTTCTTCGTACAGCAACCTCTCGTATGCGCCGGACAAGACCAGTGATAGGATCAGTGAAGATTTTTGATTCAAGGTTACCCTCCACATACAAGATTGAACTACAATTTGCAGTGCATCAAACTACTATCAGAAGATTAGCACATCATTTGACAAGAGCTGGAAGCAGAAGTATGAAACTACAGATTCAACAGAAAGCAAGCATTCAGTCAAAGATGCACAACAAACTTTCACCAGATGGCAAAATTCAGTCTATTTCTTTTCCTGGGAGGAAGTTGGACCTCAAAATCAGCTGAAAATCTAGCAATTCGTTTTATATTTTTTTTTATTATTGTGTAATTTTATGACACTGACCCAGTCATCAGGGATGTAGAATTTCATGTATGACATTTTTTGGGGGACTCTTATGATTTAGGGAAAAAATGAAAAGCAGTGAATAAGTCAATTTGGTTTTTCTGTTGATCTCTCATTCAAGGCTTAACCATGAAGCAGACGCTTATATCGACTTCACAACAAATAGAATTAGAAGTGAGCTCTAGATTAACACAACCCCTATCAGGTTCAATTTTAAGCGAAAAAAAAAACAGAAAAACCTTAGAGAACACAGGAAATTACAAGAATATATGCAATCGCATGACCCCATATTTAACTTAAAAAGTAAAGAGATGAAAGAAAAATGGAAGCATACCCTGGAACAATACTCTTCATGGCCATTTCCCCCAACCTCTCAGGATAGACTGAGACCCTGTGCCACTGAACTGCACACCTATTGGCATATTCTCTTGGCTCTTCATTATCAAACGGCCTCCTGTTGTTCCGAATCCCACCTGTTCCAAGGGATAGCAGAGTGACGGTCCTCCCACTCTTCAACTTCTTTTGTATTGGTGTCTGGCCAACTTGACCAACCAAGATTGCCTGTTCAGATTCAACAAAAAACATCAAACCAACTTAACTAATATGACTATGACTTTTGCCTCTTTATCTTTTTGCATTTGGTTGGATAGGAAGTAGGTATTGCATTTCTCTGTCAAAACTGGCAAACCATAATCTTTCTAACGGCTAATTCAAACACAATTCAATCAATCAACCATGTCCTAATCCCAATTACATTTAGGGGTTGGTTAGATGAATCATCTATATCCATTTCGCTCTACTCGGATCTGTTTCATTCCAATACTAAATAATTCCGATCATAACCCCAAAGCAAAAAACAAACAGACAAATCCCCACTTAATCATCAAAGAATTATTACAAGCATATAAACACCATAATATGTATGCATAAACTCTATTGGTGCATTTACATATCATAACATATATAGACACATAAACTACATTTGAACAGTCAGGATCATGTCTGTATGAAGCATAGTATGCAAAATAATGTTTTAATTTATTAAATGCCTACAAATATGCCTCAATCACAAATTTGGGGTCCGCTATACGAATCCTTAAATGAGTATGATTCTCCATTTATATTCATATCAGACCAACACTATAAAAAATAAAACATAAAAACTAAAAAATAAAAATAAAGTGTACTAGAATTTCGCTATATTTTCTACTAGCATATTCGATAAAGAAATTCACTATATTTTCTACAAACATAAAGATCTGTGAAAGGGTAATAGACTCCTAGAAAGCATAGGACCTAAAGTAAACATACTAACATGACTATATTCCTAAATAATTGGTATCAACTTCTTGAGTGTCCACTTAAATATAAGGCTTTTGTTTGTGGAAGGGTTCGAACCTACGATGTGCACTTAAACCACACATCAGGTGATGCGCTCTTACCACTAGACCGAACCCCTACGTGCATCACCTATATAGATCTTTTTCTTTCTTGCCTACCTTTCACTAAGTCTGCATAGATCCCAAGAGATTGTAGGTTTTCTAAGACAACTTTCTTCCATGTGATTTTACGTCCACCTCGTCCCCTTTTAACACATTCACTCACCATGGTTTTGCACCTACAAACCGATGCATCTGGAAGTCCACTCAGGACATAACCAAACCATCTTAACCAACATTGACATTTATAGCCACTAAGATTGGTAAATACCACCCCCAAACTCCCCTCCCCCAGTGTCCAACAGTCTTTTCCCACTTCCCTCGGCGTCTCGAACCCCCAATCTCATGATTGGAGGGTCCTTTTGACTAAGCTATACCTCCTTCTATGGAGACACACAAGTTCATACATGTACAAATAGAATCCTGCCTGTAAAAGCAATCCCTTAATACATTAATTGCAACTAGCAGATGCATAAAGAGTGTAAATTTATCTCCATTTATCACAATCCGCCGTGTAATTACAAAGTGAATGTTCAACAATATACGTGCATATAAACCCCAATACTTGTATGCACAAACCTTCTTACCGGTACATTTGCACATCATAACATACAAAGACATACAAATTTATACATACATAAACAGTTAGGTTAGAGTCCAAAATGATTGATAACACGCAAACCAATTCCCTTAATCTATGAATTCCAATTCTATTTATCAAAATTCACCTTGTAAATACCAACTTCTAGACCATTCTCTAGGGGACGTTCAACGAATTTTCGTTCTTGATTAATATCAGAAGCTGAAGGTGATGAAAACCCAGTTGATTCGGGTTCGGCGTCCGATGCGGACTCCAACTCAATGCGGTCAGAATCCGGAGAGGAGAAATCGTCTGTGGCTGAAGAGATTTTTGTGCAAAAAGAAGACAGTTGCGAAGCTTTAATGGATCTAGGGTTCGTCAGCATCTTGCGTAAAAACTTTCTCGATAGTGAAGACGCCATTGATATGAATATGCCCTCTAAATTTTTTGCAGAAATGTGAATTTTCTCTGTCGTTAAACCCTTGTTCTGCTGGCTTAAACCCTTGGGGCCGTTTGTTCCAGTATATAACTTGGGTATTTAGTTGGCTTTTCTATTTTCACTGTCACTAATACTAGTAGTATAACTTATGTCTCAATTTAAGTACAGTATTATTTTATACTTGATATAGTATTAATTAGCTAATACTGATATCAACCATACTATTACCATTAAACTGTATAACAAGTCTTGTAAATAATTCAATAACTAAAGGCAAAATACATAAGTTACCCCTAAACTATGAACCAAATCTCTGTTACACATTTTTTGCGGACAAAAATCATATTACACACTCAGACCTTTCCAAAGTGTATCTAATACATACTACTTTTTCCTTAACCAATTTTTTAGAATATGTGTAATATCACGCACTAATCAAACAATGACACGTGTTATTATTTTTTATTTAAAAAATATAATAATTAAAATTACAACTATACCCCTAATCTTCCCAAGTTCTAAACCACCATGGCTGTCGTCCATCTCCTTTCTTCACCATCAACAACCATAGCCTCTTCCCCCACCCTTTACTTAATGACAAAGCCAGCATTAACTAACCAAAATCACCAGAAAACACACCCAAAAATCCATCATTTCCATTGAAATTGAATCATAAATTTTGAGCCCAAATCCAACTCATTTTTCGTTTCTCTTCTGTAAAAGTTCAACCACCATTAACTGCCATTACCGTGTTTCAATTTTCTGTTTTGTGCCATTCCGACTCACATAACTGAAGCAACGGATTTGTAATAATAAGGAGGAAAGTATATTTCTTAGAAAAGAAGACTAAAAACTTTACAATTCAGTTATTTAAAAATTCATGCCTTAATAAAATTAAAGAATATACTTATATGCAAAAGCTTGAGCTAAGCTTTAATGGTTGGAAAATTTATTCGAAAAATTGGACTTCGCCATGGCAAAAGCTCAAGCTAAGATTCTCCGCAAAAAAAAAAATCTTCTATGCAAAAGCTTGAGGCAAGCTTTAATGGTTGGGGGAGCTATAAAAAACTTTAATTATTGAATCTAATTACAATTTCTCACCAAAAGATCTGCAAAAAAACTAAAAACTAATCAACGAGAAGAGATATGAGAAATCATGGTGGGTTTATTTGAGAAGAAGGAGATCGGGTGGTGGAGAGAAGTGGGTCTAAGTGTCAAGGTCTCAAGGAGAAGCCATGGCAGAATTTATTAATCAAGGAAGAAGATGACTTAATTTAAAAAATTTAAAAACTAAAAAAAAATTGGCATCTAACACAAAAATTCTTTGTTCACGCGACTCATTTGTTGGAAAAAACACGCACTGTCCATGTGGACAAACTAGTGTGTATTAGATACACTTTGGAAATGTTGAGTGTGTAATATGATTTCCATTCGCAAAAAATGTGTAACATGAATTTAGTCCATAGATTAGGGAGTAACTTATGTATTTTGCCATAACTAAACTATAAATCAAAGTAGCAAACGATCCTCAACGTATAGTTTAGATTTTTGGCAAGTAGGATCCATAAATTTTTCAAGTAATGATATGTCTAACATAACTAACTACATAGTCGTTTGGTATGATTTATAAGCAAAAATAATTCTGGATAAAAATTTGATAACCCTTTATCCCTTACTAATCTTGGGATAAGTTATCATAGGATTAAAAATAGTACCACGATAACTTATGTACCTACCAGAGGGTGGAATACTAATTTCAGGATAAAGCTGTACAATTGACAATCTCAGTATTAATGCAACATACCAAACAATCAATAAGAAATAATATTTGGATAACTAATCTCAATATAACTTGTCTTCAAACCAAACAACTCATAAGTAAAGTAGTTACTTATCCCATTTTAGTTTGAGACATACTTTCTTTGATACACACATTTAATAACAACAACTACATACCCAATATTATCCTACATCGCGGGGTCTGGGAGGGTAGTTGTAACGACCTGACCGGTCGTTTTGAGTGTTATAGCTCCGTTCCCTCATTTATTGCTTATTCTTTGCTCAATTGCCGTTATGTGACTTACCAGAGTAGTTGGTTTGGTTCCGGGGATGTTTCAGAATGAGTTGAGACACTTAGTCTCAAGGTTGGAATCTTAAGTTGAAAATATTGACCAGATGTTGACTTATGTGTAAATGGCTTCGAAATTGAGTTCTGATGGTTCCAATAGCTCAGTTGGGTAATTTTGGACTTAGGAGTGTGTCCGGATAGTGATTTGGAGGTCCGTAGTTGATTTTGGCTTGAAACAACGAAAGTTGAAAAATTAGAAGTTTGGAAAGTTGAGTAGTTGGAAAAAAAGAAGAAAGTTGAGTAGTTTGACCGAGAGTTGACTTTGTATTTACCGGGCTCGGATTTTGGTTTCGGAAGTTGGAAAAGGTCTGATTGAATTTCAAAGATCTCGCTCGCTGTTAAAGCACATTGTGTCATTTGTGACCTGTGTGCAAAATTTGAGGTCAATCATACTTGATTTGATGAGTTTCGGCACCGATTGTAGAAGTTGGAATTTCTTAGTTTTCATTAGCCTTGAATTGAGGTGCGATTCGTGTTTTTGATGTTGTTTAATGTGATTTGAGGCCTTGACTAAGTTTGTATCGTATTTTAGGACTTGTTGGTATATTTATTTGAGGTTTCGGGAGCCTCGGGTGGATTCCAGATGGTTAATGGACCAAAAGTTGGACTTGTAGCAATTCTGGATTTTTGCCTTCTAGTGTGACCGCACCTGCGAGGGATTTAGCCGCAGGTGCGACTGATGTGGCGCAGAAGCGGAGCTGGGCTGGTCTGGGGTTTGTCGCAGGTGCGAGGGGTCTTTCGCATCTGTGAGCCCGCAGATGCGAGCAAGGCTCCGTAGATGCGGAGAATGGGAGAGTGGTTTGTCTTCGCAAAAGCGGAGGGATAGTCGCAGAAGCGCATCCGCAGGTGCGGACCTTGTGGACTTAAGTGACTTATTCAAAAACGGGATTTTTATTGCAAAAGTGACTCTGCAGGTGTGAGGCCAGGCTCTGCAGGTGCGGATATGCCTGGGCAATGTTTAAATTTGAGGGTTCCGAGATTTTTAATCATTTTGGACTTTGCAAGCTCGAATTAAGGCGACTTTTGAGAGGGGTTTCGAGTGATTTCTTGAGGTAAGTCACTTTTGATCATTGTTATGCAATAATATTGTTTACCCATTGAATTTTCTACCTAGTTTGTGTATTTTTTAGGTGGAATTTTGGGAGTTTTGGGTTAGGGATTGGAGAGTTAAATTTGGGGATTTGAGTGACGATTTGGTGTCGAAATTTGTAAATTTTGTATGGTTGGACTCGTGGTTGAATGGATGTTCAGATTTTGTAACTTTTGTTGGGTTCTGAGGTGTGGACCCGGGGGTTGACTTTTGAGTTGACGTTTTGAATTTTGATTAAGAACTTAGCATTTTCATATGGAATTGATTCCTATAGCTCGTGTTGATTGTATCAAATTATTTGTGGCTAGATTCGAGGCGTTCAGAGGCCGATTCGCGAGGCAAGAGCTTGCTTGTGGAGTGATTCGATTTGGTTGAGGTAAGTATCATATTTAAACTTGGTTGAGGCACCAACTGCCTGAATTGTTGTGATAGCCACGTTCTTTTGGGTGCGCACATGCATGGGGATGAGCCCATGTGCGGGCACCAGGGTTATATATTCATGTTCGGGTTGTGCTCGGGCTCTTATAAGCCTAGAATTGACTGTTAAGCTTTAAGTTATGATATCTCACATGTTGTAATAGTTTATGTGATCAATTTTAGCCATGCTGAGGCTACTTAGAGGTTTAACCCCTGAACGAACTTGTTAAATGCATTTCAGTGATGAAATTGCCGATTTGAGCTGCGATAGCACACTTTGCACATGCCTATACTTTAGCATATTATTTATACCAGTCCAGGGACATGGGAATCTTATTTCACTCATCACATACATGTATACTTGCTTTATTGCTTCTGTATGATATGTTTGGACTAGAGGCTTATGACTATGCCGGGCGGATTATGTTATTGGCACGCGACTTATCCGTGCAGCACTTGAGTTATCTTTGCGGATCCATATATTGATATTATTGGCATGTGAGTTGTCCGTGCAGCACGTGAGTTGTCTGTGTCGCACGTGAGTTATCCGTGCGGATCCATATATTGATAATATTGGCACGTGAGTTATCTGTGTCGCACGTGAGTTATCTGTACAGATCCTATTGTTAGCACATGAGTTGTCCGTGCAACACGTGAGTTGTCCATGCAGTGTGTGGAATTTGTATTTTCTGGATCATTTATCTGATTTACTTATTCCCTTCCTCTACATGCCATAATACTGTTTGAGCAGGGTATTTGATAAACTGTGCACATGCATACACGGATATTTTTCTCACGAAGCTTAATGATTTAGTTTTAAATATTGTGTTATGCTGATCTAAAAAAGCATAATTATACCGGAATAACTAGTATCCTTAATAATTTAAGATTCTCTTACCTTGCCTTGGTTATTTATGATACTTATTGAGTTGGTTGTACTCACGCTACACCCTGCACTTCGTGTGCAGATCCAGGTATTTCCAGGCATGGTGGTTGTTGACCTTGGAGTTTCAGCCGTTTTTGAAGATTTTTGAGGTAGCTGCCTTGGCGTCCGCAGACCTTGACTCTCCTCCCCTATCTCTCAGTTTTACTTATTCTGTTATACCTTCTTAGATAGTGTATTAGACTATGTTATTGTATAGATGCTCATGTACTTGGTGACACCCGGTTTGGGAACTTCTATGTTGAGTTGTGGTATTTCATCCAGTTTTTATGAAATTCTTATTTACTTAAACCTAATTCAGTATATTTTGGAATTTAAGAAGCTGGTATTTGTGAGTTGTCGCCTTGCCTAGTATCATGATAGGTGTCATCACGACACTTGTGATTTGGGGTCGTGACAGTAGTGTGTACGCAGACCTTACCCTTACCTTATAGATAGACATGTTGTTTCCAATAGACTCTCGACTCACATTAATTAAAAGATAGACAATGAGGGACAACACCAAAAAGCCATGTAAAAGCAGCACAGAAACAACACGATAATAAGATAAACAAAATGGAAGAAAATGACAGGTAGTCATAGAAACCTATTACCAACAGACTGCGAAAGTGCGTACTAATCCTACTAGTATGAACAATCTACCACTTACCCTACTTTCCTAATCCTGACCTCCACACCTTTCTGTCAAGGGTCATGTCCTCAATCAGTTGAAGCTGCGTCATGTCTTGCCTAATCAACTCTCCCCACTTCTTCTTCGTCCTACGTCTACCTCTCTGTAGGCCCTCCAATGTCAATCTCTCACACCTCCTCATCGGGGCATCTGTGCTCATCCTCCTCACATGTCCAAACCACCTAAGTCTCGCTTCCCACATCTTGTCCTCAATGGGGGCCACACTCACCTTATCGCGAATAACCTCATTCCTAATCATATCTAACCTGGTGTGCCCGCACATCTATCTCAACATCCTCATATCTGCTACCTTCATCTTCTGGACTTGTCACAATCCAAAATCCTAACCTGTCGTGATGGCGCCTATCGTGGTACTAGGCAAGCCGACATTAAAAAATATTTCCAACACTTTTAACAGAAAGCAAATTAAAGCAGTTTAAACTATAAAAATTTTCATAAACGAGATAGAAACCTAAAATACAATGTGGAAATTCCCAACATCGGGGCGTCACTGGATACATGAGCATCTATACATCACAAGTCCGAAAAGTACTGTCTATGATAATATGAAACTAGATACAATAAGTGGAAAGATAGAGAAGGAGAAACAAGGTTTGTAAAACTCCAAGCAACTACCTCGATAGTCTCCGAGAATCCGAACTCCACAACTCAACAACCGCCGTGACCGGATGCACCTGGGTCTGCACACAAGGTGCAGGGTATAGCGTGAGTACAACCAACTCAGTAAGTAATAAGACTAAATAAAGAACTGAAAGTAGTGACGAACTTCATAGTTATAGTTCAATTACAGTGATTTCAATATAGGAAAGTAGACATGCTCTCAAGTTCGATAAATTGGGTCAAACAGTTATTCCATGACAAGTTTAAGTGAAACAATGTGTAATATCTTTTAGAAATTTCAAGACAGCGATACATGGCAGCTAAGTGCAACAATAATGAAATCAAATGCATCCTCTCAGGGTCACAGTCACTCAGCCTTCCCATCCACTCAGCACTCGCACTCAGTAGCTACCTGCGCTCACTGGGGGTGTGTGCAGACTCCGAAGGGGCTCCTTCAGACCAAGCGCTATAATCCGCATGGACAACTCACGTGTTATAGTATAATACCTGGATCCGCACGGACAACTCACGTGCTATAGTATAATATCTGGATCCACAAAGACAACTCACGTGCTATAGTATTACTATCTCACAATCAGGCCCTCGGCCTCACTCAGTCATAAATTTCTCTAGTCTCTCGGGCTCTCAGTAGTCATGAAAGTCAGCCCCAACAGAAATGATTTAATGTATCATCAAGGAACAATAGAGACTGAGATATAATAAACAAGTAAAACTGTGACTGAGTACAAAATAATAATTTAGCAGATAATTCAACATGTACACGACCTCTGTGGGTCCCTACAGTACCAACACATAGTCTAAACATGATTTCTAACATGATTTGTGGTTCTATTTCTCTACTGTATGGAGAATGTACAAATAGCAACATATTATACAACTACACGGTTTCATGGAATTTGACCAAGTCACAATTCCTACAGTGCATGCACACACGCCCCATTCAGTCAGCTCTGAATCTAAACTCAATAATTACAATTCGATGATCTTATACATGATTTCAGCGAAATGTTCAAGTCAAAGACCGTCACCTAGCATGTGCGTCACCTCAAAACCAAATACATGACACGTAATACGGGATTTCCTACCGTCAGAACCAAATTTAAAACTGTTACTTACCTCAATCCGAGCAAATCTATACTCCAATACACCCTTGCCTCGCGAAACGGCCTCTGAATGCCTCGAATCTAGCCATAAACAATGTGATATAATCAATACGGGCTAAAGGAATCAACTCCATAAAAAAAATGCTAAGATATTAATCAAACCAGAAATCGGCTCAAAAGCTGGCACTCGGGGCCACGTTTCGAAATTGGATAAAATTCACAAAACCCGAAAGCCCACTCAAACACAAGTCTAACCATACCAAATTTATCAAAATCCGACACCAAATCGTCACCCAAATCCCCAAATCAAACTCTCCAAATCCCTAGCCTCAAACTCACAATTTACACCTTAAATACACACCAACTAGGTGGGAAAATCAATGGGAAAGCAAGATTATTGATAAAAAATGAGCACAAGGGACTTACCTCAAGAATCCCCTAGAAAACCCTCTCAAGAATCGCCTAAACCGTGCTTGAAATGATTGAAATGAAGCCAAAATCACGAACCCTTGTTTTAATAGTCTACCCAGGCTTTTCGCACATGCGACCAAATATCCGCACCTGCGGAACCGCTTCTACGGTAAATCCTCCGCTTCTATGGAGAACGCTTAAGTCCCCCAAGCCCGCATCTGCGCTCCAGGTTCCGCACCTGCGGAGCCGCTTCTGCGGCTTGCCATCCGCTTCTGCGAAAACATACCTCTCCCTCAACTCCGCATCTGTGGAGACTCGCTCGCAGATGCGGTTAACCCCTCACACCTGCGCCCTGCCAAGGCCAGGCCAGCTCCCCTTCTGTGCCCTTAATGCCACATCTGTGTAACCTCGTACCTGTTACCTCTGCTCACTTCCTCCATGGCCATTTTTGCGGCTCCCTTCTCGCTTCTGTGAGAATGCACTTGCGATCCCACTCCGCAGGTGCGATTACACCAGAAGCTGGTGAGCTTCAGCAATGCACTAAGTCCCCTTTTCGATCCGTTAACCATCTGAAACCAACCCGAGGCCCCAGGAACCTCAACCAAACATACCAACGAGTCCTAAAACATGATACGAACTTAGTCAAGCCTCAAATCACCTCGAACAACATCAAAAATACGAATCACATAGATTCAAGCCTAATGAATTTTGAACTTCCAATTTCTACAAACGATGCTGAAACCTATCAAATCACGTCCGATTGACCCCAAATGTTGCACACAAGTCACATATGACATTACATACCTACTTCAACTTCGGGAATCGGAATCCAACCCCGATATCAAAAAGTCCACTCTCGATCAAACTTTTTAAAAATTCTAACTTTCGCCATTTCAAGCCTAATTCCACTACGGACCTCCAAATCACGATTCTGACACACTCCTAAGTCCAAAATCACCTAACGGAACTAACAGAACTATGAAAACTCCGTTCCGGAGACAATTACTCAAAGATTAACATTCGGTCAATCATTTCAACTTAAGATTTCAACCTTTAGACTAAGTGTCTCATTTCATTCTAAAATCTCACCGGACCCAAATTGACTACTCCGGCAAGTCACATAACTGCTATAAAGTACAAAATGAGTAGTAAATGGGAGAACGGGGCTACAACTCTCAAAACGACCGACCGGGTCGTTACATCCTCTCCCTCTTAAACAAACGTTCGTCCTCGAACGGGTCTAGAAACGTACCTGGAGTCCCGCTCGGTCTCCCAAGTAGCCTCCTCGACTGGCTAACCTCTCCAATGCACCTTCACTGAAGTTATGTCCTTTGACCTCAACTTTTGAACCTACCGGTCTAAAATAGTGACCGGCTCCACGTCATAGGTCAAATCACCGTCCAATTGAACCGTGATGAAATCTAAAACATGAGATGGATCGCCGACATACTTCTGGAGCATGGAAACATGAAACACTGGATGCACACTCGACAAACTAGGTGGCAAGGCAAGCTTGTAAGTCACCTCCCCAATCCTCTGAAGTACCTCAAACGACCCAATTTACCGAGGGCTCAACTTGCCCTTCTTCCCGAACCTCATAACACCCTTCATGGGTAAAACCATAAGCAGTACCTTCTCCCCAATCATGTAAGCAACATCACAGACCTTCCTGTCGGCATAACTCTTCTGTCTAGACTGCGCCATGCGAAGCCGCTCCTGAATCATCTTAATCTTGT
Organism: Nicotiana tabacum; assembly: GCF_000715075.1. NCBI lineage: Eukaryota > Viridiplantae > Streptophyta > Magnoliopsida > Solanales > Solanaceae > Nicotiana > Nicotiana tabacum. The sequence continues at coordinate 124,786,362 of NC_134094.1, read as the reverse complement.
CCAAAGCATCCTGGACCAAGTCAATACCCAAAAGCCTAGCCTCGCCAGGATCAAACCAACCCACCGGATATCTACACCGTATCCCATACAAAACCTCATACGGAGTTATCTGAATGCTCGATCGATAGCTGTTGTTGTAGGCAAATTCCGCGAGTGGAAGAAACTGATCCCAAGAACCCCAAAATCAATGACACAACTGCGTAGCATGTCCTCCAATATCTTAATAGTGCGCTCGGACTCAATCTGAGGGTGAAACGTTGTGCTCCAATATCTGAGGGTGAAACATTATGCTCAACTCAATCTGGGTACCCATCTCTCACTACATGGCTCTCCAAAACTGCGATGCGAACTGTGCGGCCCGATCTGAAATGATGGACACTGGCACGCCATGGAGGCAGACAATCTCTCGGATGTAAATCTCAGCCAACCGCTCTGAAGTATAAGTAGTCCCAACTGGGATGAAGTGTGCGGACTTGGTCAGTCGATCCACAATCACCCAAATAGCATCGAACTTCCTCGAAGTCCGTGGGAGCCCAACTACAAAATCCATAGTGATCCTCTCCCACTTCTACTTTAAAATCTCTAACCTCTGAAGCAATTCACTCGGTTTCTCATGCTCGTGCTTCACCTGCTGGCAGTTAAGGCACCGAGATACAAACCCCATTATAACCTTCTTCATTCTTCTCCACCAATAATGCTGCCTCAAGTCCTGATACATCTTCGTGGCACCCGGATGAATGGAATATTGCGAACTGCGGGCCTCCTCGAGAATTAACTCACGTAGACTATCTACATTAGGCACACAAATTCGACCTTGCATCCTCAATACTCCATCATCCCCAATAGTAACATCTCTAGCATCACCGTGCTGAACCGTGTCCTTAAGGACAAGCAAATGAGGGTCATCATACTGACGCTCTCTAATGCGATCATATAAAGAAGACCGAGAAACCACACAAGCTAGAACCTGACTAGGCTCCGAGACATCTAATCTCACGAACTGGTTGGCCAAGGCCTAAACATCAACTGCAAGAGGTCACACACCAACAGGAATGAATGCAAGGCTACCCATACTCACCCTTTTTTACTCAAGGCATCAGCCACCATGTTGACCTTCCCGGGATGATACAAAATAGTGATATCATAGTCCTTTAGCAGCTCCAACCATCTTTGCTGCCTCAAATTTAGATCCTTCTGTTTGAATAGGTGCTGGAGACTTCGATGATTTGTAAACACCTCACAAGACACACCGTAGAGATAATGCCTCCAAATCTTCAATACATGAACGATGGCAGCTAACTCCAAATCATGGACAGGTTTGTTCTTCTCATGAGGCTCCAACTGATGAGAAGCATAGGCAATCGCTCTGCCTCCCTGCATCAAGACACACCCAATACCGATATGAGAAGCATCACAATATACTGTATAAGAACCAGAAGCTGAAGTTAGAACTAGAACTAGAGTTGTGGTCAAGACAGTCTTGAAATTCTGAAAGCTCTCCTCACACTCATCCGACCATCTGAAAATACCACCATTTTGGGTCAATTTGGTCAAATACGATGCAATAGATAAGAAACCCTCCATGAAGCGACGATAATAACCGGCCAAGCCGAGAAAGCTCCGAATCTCTATAGTTGAGGACGGTCTGGGCCAACTCTGAACCACCTCTATCTTCCTCGGATCCACCTGAATCCCCTCACTGGACACCATATGCCTCAAGAATGCCACTGAACTAAGACAAAACTCAGATTTGGAGAACTTAGCAAAACGCTTCTCCTCCCTCAACCGCTGCAACACAATCTTCAAATATTGGGCATGCTCCTCCTGGCTTCGAGAGTGCACCAGGATATCATCAATGAACACAATGACAAACGAGTCAAGATGAGGCTGAAATACACTGTCCATCAGGTACATGAATGTTGATGGGGCGTTGGTCAGCCCAAAAGACATCACAAAGAACTTATAATGACCATAACGGGTCTTGAATGTTGTCTTTAGAATATCCGAGTCCCGAATCTTCAACTGGTGATACCGAGACCTCAAGTCAATCTTAGAGAACACCCTTGCTTCCTGAAGCTGGTCGAATTGATCATCAATGAGCAGCAAAGGATATTTGTTCTTGATTGTAACTTTGTTCAACTGCCTATAATCAATGCACATCTCCATGGTACCATCCTTTTTCTTCACAAACAAAACTAGTGCACCCCAAGGTGATACACTAGGCCTGATAAACCCCTTATCAAGGAGTTCCTGAAGCTGCTCCTTCAATTCCTTCAACTCAGCTGGTGTCATACGATATGGTGGAATAGAAATGGGCTGAGTGCCCGGTACCAAGTCAATACCAATATCAATATCTCTATCGGGCGGCATGCCCGACAGGTATGCAGGAAACACATCCGAAATATCTCGCACCAACGGAACAAAATCAATAGTAGGAGAATCGGCACCAACATCCCTCACAAAGGCCAAATAAGATAAACAACCCTTCCCAACCATCCAATGGGCCTTCAAATATGAAATCACTCTGCTGGGAACATAGTTTAGAGAACCTCTCCACTTGATCCTTGGCAACCCCAGTATCGCCAACGTTACGGTCTCAGCGTTACAATCCAGAACAGTATGACATGGAGACAGCCAATTCATACCCAAGATCACATCGAAGTCCACCATACTAAGAAATAAGAGATCACCTCTAATCTCCAATCCCCAATAGTCATTGCACACGACAAATATACACGGTCCACAACAATAGTATCGCCCACTGGCGTAGATACACGAACATATGAAACTAAGGACTCACAGCGCATATCCAGATAATGAGGAAAATATGATGATACATACGAATAAGTGGAACCAAGGTCAAATAATGCAGAGGCATCCCTGTGGCATACTGAGACAATACATGTGATCACTGTATCGGAGGCAACAACATCTGGTCTGACAGGGATAGCATAGAGTCGGGCCTGACCGCCACCTAATCGGCCTCCCCCTTTAGGGAGACCCCTAGAAGACTGAGCCCCACCTCGAGCTGGCTGAGTGGGTGGTGCAACTGCTGGTACTGGTGCTATCGGACGAGAACTCTGTTGTGGAGCCCCACTCAACAACCTAGGGCAATCCCTCTTGATATGACCAAAGTCTCCGCCCTCAAAACAACCCTTCCTATGACGGAACTGCTGCTCCTGATAACCCGAAGAACTACCTGTGGAGGCCTAAGCGGACGAGGCATGGTGAGAACTCTGCGTTGCAAGTGCACTGAATGAAGACTGGCCTGAGTGAGCACTGTAAGAACCGTGGCTAGCTGATGCACCACAATGAGCTGGGCATGTCATTTAAGCGGGCCTATAAGGATGACCCATGCTGTGGTAGGACTGCCCCTAGAAGATACACCACCGAAACCGTCCGAACCTCGAGGCCTTTTGGCCTCCCTCTCACCACGCTCCTGGCTACGGACCATCTCTATCTGCCGAGCAATGTCAACTACCTCGTCAAAAGTAGTACCAGATACCATCTCCCTAGTCATAAGCAACTGCAGCTGATACATGAGGCCATCAATGAACCTCATGATCCTCTCCCTATCAGTGGGAACCAACCAAACTGCATGGTGAGCTAACTCAGAAAACCTCATCTCGTACTGGGTCACAGACATGCCATCCTGCCAAAGCTGCTCAAACTGTCTGCACAGCTCCTCCCTGTGAGACTGCGGCATGAACTTCTCCAAAAGGAGAACAGAGAACTCCTGCCATGTAAGTGGTGCTTCACCGACCGACCTGCGCCTCTCATAAGCCTCCCACCATCTGAAGGCAGCCCTAGAAAACTGAAAAGTAGTGAATAAGACCCCACTAGTCTCCAGAATACCTGTTGTACGAAGCATCCGCTGGCACTTGTGCAAGAAGCCCTGGGCATCCTCCGACTCAGCACTGCTAAATGATGGAGGCAGAAGCCTCCCAAATCTCTCAAGTCTCCTCAGCTCATCATCAGCCATAACTGGGACCACCCGGGCCTAAGAAGCTATAATCGGCTGGGTGGGTAGTACCTCCGGCGTCTAAAGTCCCTGCATCGCCTGCACTGGAGTACGGGCAGCGGGGGTATGAGTACCTCCCCCGGCCTGAGAAGTGGATGGTGCGGCCTGAGCTGAAACCACCTGAGCAAGACCAGTGCAAACTGTCAATATCTGGGCCAACGCCTCTTGAAGGCCTATAATCACAATGGGCACAGCTGGTGCCTGAGCTGGCCCTACTGGCTCAACTACATCTGGAACCTGCTCCTCAGCTGGAGCAACTGGTGGATCTGCAGGTGCTGCTGTACGAGCTGCACCTCTACCCCTATCGCGACCTCGGCCTCTCGTGGCCCTAGCTAGTGGCATTGGTGGCTATCCATCCTGTCCGATAGCACATGTCCTCATCATTTGCGAGAGAATAGAATACAAAAGTTTAGCTACCGGAAACAAAAAATCCACACGACAAGAATACAAGAATGTGAAATTTCCTAAGGGTTCGACAGCCTCTCGAAGATAAGTATAGACGTCTCTGTACCGATCCGCAAGACTCAACTAAACCTTCTCATGACACATGAGACCTATGTAACCTAGGCTCTGATACAAACTTCTCACGACCCAAAATCGTAACCTGTCATGATGGCTCTTATCGTGATACTAGGCAAGTCGACATTTAAAAATATTACCAACACTTTTAACTGAAAGCGAATTAAAGCAGTTTAAACAATAAAAAATTTCATAAATGGGATAGAAACCCAAAATACAACGCGAAAATTTCCAACATCGGGGTGTCACTGAGTACATGAGCATCTATACATCACAAGTCCGAAAAATACTGTCTATGATAATCTAAAACTAGATACAATAAGTGGAAACATAGGGAAGGAGAAACAAGGTCTGTGAAACTCCAAGCAGCTACCTCGATAGTCTCCGAGAATCCGAACTCCACAACTCAACAAGACTAAATAAAGAACTGAAAGTAGTGACGAGTTTCATAGTTATAGTTCAATTACAGTTTCAACATAGGAAAGTAGGCATGCTCTCAAGTTCGATAAATTGGGTCAAACAATTATTCCATGACAAGTTTAAGTGAAATAGTGTGTAATATCTTTCAGAAATTTCAAGACAGCAATACATGGAAGCTAAGTGCAACAATAATGAAATCAAATGCATCATCTCGGGGCCACAGTCACTCAGGCCTCCCATCCACTTAGCACTCGGCACTCGCACTCAGTAGGTACATGTGCTAACTGGGGTGTGTGAACACTCCGGAAGGGCTCCTTCAGCCCAAGCGCTATAATCTGCACGGACAACTCACGTGCTATAGTATAATATTTGGATCTGCACGGACAACTCACGTGCTATAGTATTACTATCTCACAATCAGGCCCTCAGCCTCACTCAATCATAAATCTCTCTAGTCTCTCGAGCTCTCAGTAGTCATGAAAGTCAGCCCCAACAGAAATGATATAATGTATCAGCAAGGAACAATAGAGACTGAGCTATAATAAATAAGTAAAACTGTGACTGAGTATAAAACATCAATTAAGCAGATAATTCAACATGTACAAGACCTCTGTGGGTCCCTACAATGCCAACATATAGTCTAAATATGATTTTTAACATGAATTGTGGTTCTACTTCTCTACTGTATGGAGAATGTACAAATAACAACAGATTATACAACTACACGATTCCACAAAATTTTACCAAGTCACAATTCCTACGGTGCACGCCCACACGCCCCATTCAGCCAGCTCTGAATCTGAACTCAATGATTGCAATTCGATGATCTTATACATGCTTTCAGCGAAGAAGTCAAGGACCGTCACCTAGCATATGCGTCACCTCAAAACCAAATACATGACACGTAATACGGGATTTCCTACCCTCATAAGCAAATTTAGAAGTGTTACTTACCTCAATCTGAGCAAATCTCTACTCCAACACACCCTTGCCTCGCGAAACGGCCTCTGAATGCCTCGAATCTAGCCATAAACAATGCGATATAATCAATACGGGCTAAAGAAGTCAACTCCATAAGAAAATGCCAAGTTATTAATCAAAATCAAAAATTGGCTCAAAAGCTAGCCCCCCGGGCCCACGTCTCGAAATTTGATAAAAGTCACAAAACCCGAAAGGCCACTCAAACACGAGTCTAACTATACAAAATGTATCAAAATCCGATGCCAAATTGTCACCCAAATCCCCAAATCAAACTCTCAAAATCCCTAGCCTCACACTCCCAATTTACATCTTAAATACACACCAACTAGGTGGGAAAATCAATGGGGAAGCAAGATCTATCCTGGCAAGTTACATAACAGCTATTAAATACACAATGAGCAGTAAATGGGGGAACGGGGCTACAACTCTCAAAATAACCGGTCGGGTCGTTACAATGGGCAATCTTGATAGGCCAATACTCAGCCCCATATAACATAGTCGGTCTGACCACCACTCTATAGAACTTACCTTTAAGTTTTAGTGGCACCTTCTTGTCACACAAAACACTAGAAGCAAATCTCTATTTCATCCATCCTGCCACAATACGATGTGTGACATCTTCATCAATCTCCCCATCCCCCTGAATAGTAGACCCAAGGTACTTAAAACTTCCTCTCTTAGGGATGACTTGCGAGTCCAGCCTCACCTCCCTGAGTCTCATCACTGAATTTACACTCCAAGTATTTTGTCTTGGTCCTACCCAGCTTGAAACCTTTAAACTCCAGGGTCTGTCTCCACACCTCTAACCTCGCATTCACACCGCCTTACGTCTCGTCAATCAATACAATATCATCTGCAAATAACATGCATCACGGCACCTCCCCTTGGATGTGGCACGTTAGAACATCCATCGCCAGGGCAAACAAAAAAGGGCTGAGTGCGGACCCTTGGTGCAACCCCATCATGACCGAAAAATGGTCTGAGTCCCCTCCCACCGTCCTCACTCGGGTTTTTTCTCCATCATACATGTCTTTAATCACCTTAATGTAGTCAACATGTACACCTCTATCCTCCAAACACCTCTACAAAATCTCCATCGGGGCTTTATCGTACGCCTTTTCTAAGTTGATGAACACCATATGTAAGTCTCTCTTCCTCACCCTATACTGCTCTATCAAACTCCTAATAAGGTGAATGGCCTCTGTAGTCGAGCGCCCCGACATAAACCCGAATTGATTCTCAGAAAGAGACACACTCCTCCTCTTCACCCTTAGCTTCACCACATTCTCCCAAACTTTCATAGAATGGCTAAGCACCTTGATACCTCGATAGTTATTGCAATTTTGGATATCACCCTTGTTCTTGTACAAAGGAACCACCGTGCTCCACCTCCACTCTTCGGACATCTTCTTCATTCTAAAAATGACATTAAATAACCTAGTGAGCCACTCCAAGCGTGGTGATAAAGTATGAAAAGTGCATGTTTTGAGTGTGTTAGTGTGTTATTTCTTGTGTGAGTTACGAGAGTTCACACCGCTTTTGAAATAAAAATATACTCATTACGTGTTTCTTATGTGTAGGAACAAACTTATGCGGAAAATGATCAAATAATAGAAACATTAGTGAAAAAAGAGCTAAAGAGAAAAGTCCCGAACAGCGAAGCGGGGTTCACTTCGCCAGACGGGACCCGAGCAGAAGAAACGAGAAAAGTCCCGGACAGCGAAGCGAGGTTCACTTCGCCAGATCGGGACCGGAGCAGAAGAAATTAGCTTTTCCAATTCGAAATAAGAGAAGGGAAATTCACCCCATACAAACCCTAGTCGCTATAAATACATCCTAAAACGTGCTTTTGAAGGGGATATAATACTTTTAAGAGAGAGAAGACTTTAGGGAGGCAAGAACACGCTTGCAGCAAGGAGAAGGATTCAACTTCACGTTTTTTCCTCTTTCTTCCTCTTTTCCCATTGTTATGAATTCTAGTGTTGTATTTTTACATACTAGCATGAATAGCTAATTTCCTATCTAGGGTTTTGATGGAACCTTTTGAAGGATGAATTCTTGTTACGTTTTTATATAATTGAGCCTTTGAATTTCTCTACTTGTTTAACTACGCGCTTATTTCAGTTGATTGAAGAGCTCTCAATTGATTGTGCCTATTTAGTATGTATTGCTTGGAAAAGGGTACATATTTAGGTAGTTATTGAACAACATCACTCCTAACGTATATGAGCAATCAATACGGAGGGTTTAAAGAGGGGATTAGGAATAACGAAAACTTGGTGCGATTTTAGTGAGCGGTGAATTAGTGTCAGCTAGCGTAGTTCGAAAGAATATGTCTAGTAAATTTTGGTAGTTGTTCAGAAGAGAATTACGACACCCACAGTACTCATGATCGGTAAAGAATACATAGACAAATTTATAGGAGACATAGTGAGGAGAATTCTGACGATTGGGGAAATTGTAACACTAGACTTTTCAAATCTTATCTCCAGCCCTTAGTCTTCTTAGTTGATAATTTTACTGCTTTTAATAGTTGCTTGTTAATTAGTTTAAAATAAGAATCACAATCTTTATAACTTAGGAATTGTTTGAGCTGTTATTCTTAGTAGTATTGAACAGTTATAGCGAAACCTTAATTCTATGTAGGATTCGACTCCGAACTTTTAGATCAGATTATATTTGTAACGACCGCTTATCCTTTTTAGGACTAGAGTTGGACGTGATCAAATTTTGGCATCATCGATGGGGAACTAACGGTGTAGCTGTTGCTGTACATATTACTAGGTTTCAAGTTTGAACTTTTATTTTATTTTCTAGTATTTGATTTATTATTTTAGTTTTATTTGTTAATTTGAGAAACATGGCATCTTGGAATTATGAGAGTTTCGATGTTGGTAATTCTACTGTTGATCTTCCTTGTGCTTATTGTGGAGGAAACCACCTGTGGCAAAATTGTCAAAATATTTTTGAGAGCGAGTTATGTGCACCAACTCAATCTTATGTGTGGAATGTGTGTGATATGTGCGGTGGTCAAGATGGTCACTTTCATGGTTGTGCTTATATTTCTTATCCTCCTCCAACCCCTTACTGTGATGGTTCTACTTTTTTTTGTGAAGTTAATAGGAACAAAGAACCCAGGGATGATGACCTAAAAGAGATCAAGGATATGCTAAGGTTCCTTGTGGAATAAAATAATGAGAAACAACTACACATACAAAATCAAGATGTTACTATCCGCAACTTGGAGGCTCAAGTGAGTCAACTAGTTGAAACTTTTAATGCTCAACAAGTTAATATTATAAATAGTAGCCAGGAGCAATATGCATTAGAGACAGAAATTGAGGTGTCAATTGAGGGGTCTAGAGTAGAACACCAACACTTTAACCAACTAGAATTTGATGATATCAATGTTGAAGAAATGATACTAGAGTCAGGCAAGGATATTAAGGATACAAATTTAGTTGACTCTAGTGTAATTTTTATCGAGGAGGTTGAAAATCTTGAAGTTCGAGTATTTGAGCGTGTTGGACCTCATTATAAATACTTCTCTACATTATGTTCGGATGGTGAAATGAGAATTGATCCTTATGAGCATAAAAAGGAGTCAAGGGCAGAGGTCAATGAACCTTATATTTTGAAATTTTCAAGGCCGTCTAGGCAAGGTGACACTCCTCGGCCGAGAGCCAAAAAGTGCATGAAAATTATTTAATTTTTGGCTCGGAAGAATTTGTACCGCCCCAAGAGAATAATCATAAGCTTGAAGCAAAAATTGGGGTTCAATTCATAAGCTCAAGGTGGAGGCAAAAAGTGATTCGCGTCGTGCCGCGACGTTAAATCAAGCATTTGTTGGGAGGCAACCTAACTTTACTGCTTTATTTTTTTTTATTTTTTATTATTGTATTATTCGTGTAGTATTGTTTTTGATTTCTCTAGGAGTATGGGAAGCAAGGCCATTGGAAAAAAGCAAAAGCAAGTGAGATGGTTAGAACTAAGTGTGAGGTGCCCGCACAAAGATCCAAGTATGGGAGAAGTCTGAGTATCCCATGAGTTGCTAATGCTTCGGTCTTTGGCCTACCACAGAGTTTCTTTTACTCTTTTGTATTTATGGGTGTGAATTGGGGACAATGCATAAATTTAAGTGTGGGGTGAAGAGACTGTTTGGGTGAATTTCGATTTTATTTTAGTCGTGTTATTTCATGTGTGTTGAAAAAAAAACAAAAATAGAAAAAATAAATAGGTAGAAATAATTCTTCTTGGTTTTTCTTATGGCCGCGGTTCTTTTCCAAGGGATGTATCTTTGAACGGGGTAGTAATTATTTTCTTGTAGGTAGACTTTTTATAAAGTTTTGGACTTTTCCGGACGATGGACTTTCTGACAGTTTTCTTGAGGGTTTAAAGTCCAACGAAAAACACAAAAAGATTTTCATTATTTTTTCTTTTTGAATTGATAATGGAATGGGAAGAAGCTTGAGTAATTTTTGCTTTTAACTTGTTTTATATCGAGGCTTAGGTGCGGAGCATTTGAACTGAATACTTTCTTCATGGTCGTTATAATTACATGCCTTAACAATATGTGTGGCTTTATTTTGATACTGAGGCTCATCTTTTGACTCTTGTGATTAATTCACGGGTGCTTAAATTTTATGATGACTGTGCTAGTTGCTTTAACTTGAGAAAAAAAATGATCCCAAGGGACTTACCTCAAGAATCCCCTCGAAAACCCTCTCAAGAATCGCCTAAACCCTGCTTGAAATGTTTGAAATGAAGCCAAAATCGCGAACCCTTGTTTTAATAATCTGCTAAGGCTTTTCACACCTGCGACCAAATATTCGCACCTGCGAAACCGCTTCTGCAGTAAATCCTTTGCTTATGCGGATATCGCTTAAGTCCCCCAGGCCCGCATCTGCGCTCCAGGTTCCGCACTTGCGGAGCCGTTTATGCGGCCTTCCATCCGCTTCTGCAGAAACATGCCTCTCTCAACTCCGCATCTGCGAAGTCTCGCTCGCACCTGCGGGATCGCAGATGCGGTTAACCCCTCGCACATGCGGTCTGCCCAGGCCAACCCAGCTCCGCTTTTATGCCTTTAACGCCACATATGCGACCATGCATGTGCGGAAATAACCTCGCGCCTGCGACCTATACTCACTTCCTCCCTGGCCGCTTCTGCGGCTTCCTTCTCGCTTCTGCGAGAAAGCACCTGCGATCCCCACTCCGCAGGTGCAATTACACCAGAAACTGGTGAGCTTCAGCAATGCACTAAGTCCGCTTTTCGATCTATTAACCATCTCAAACCAACCCGAGGCCCCCGCGACCTCAACCAAACATACCAACGAGTCCTAAAACAGGATACAAACTTAGTCGAGCCCTCAAATCACCTCTAACAACATCTAAAACACGAATCGTACATAGATTCAAGCCTAATGAATTTTGAATTTCCAATTTCTACAAACGATGCTGAAACCTATCAAATCACGTCCGATTGACCCCAAATTTTGCACACAAATCACATTGTGTGCAATATTACGGACCTACTCCAACTTCCGGAATCGGAATCCGACCCCGATATCAAAAGGTCCACTCCCGATCAAACTTTTCAAAAATTTTGACTTTTGCCATTTCAAGCCTAATTCCACTACAGACCTCCAAATCACGGTTCGGACATGCTCCTAAGTCCAACATCAACTAACAGAGCTAACAAAACCATCAAAACTCCATTCCGGAGTCGTTTATTCTAAGATCAACATCCGGTCAATTATTTCATGAGCCGTCCTGAGTGAGTCATGTGCATAGTGTGAGGTGAGATTCTGGTATACTCTGTGCCATCCTTTCTAGTCTAGAACTTTCCCCGTGTGTGAGTCGAAGCGAAATGATTAAGTCTTGTAAGTTTGGGAAGTGATATAGGCTTTCCTTGATTGACCATCTAGCTTATTTGCCTACCAATGCTAATATTATCCGTAGTCACCCCTTTTGAGCATGTAGACCTTTTCTTTGGCAACCACATTACAAGCTGAATCCCCTTTGTTCTTAATCAAATCTTGTTGAACCTTTCCTTCCTAAAGCACTTAAGAGCTAGAAGAGTAAAGAAAGAGATTGGGTAGCTTTTGAGTGGAACCATAGAAAGACCGAAAAGGTGCACTTGTGTACAGACAAAAAAAGGTACTAGCCGAAAATACCAAATTAAGGAGAGTGAAAAAAAGAATAATTGAAGGAAAAAAAAGAATAATACCCCCAGTGCCTTTGTCCGGGCTAGTATATATCTATATATTGGTGTGCTTAATGAAGAAGGGCTTAAATGTGCATGATTTCATGGCATGAAATTGAAGTGGTCATGACAAGAAGGTGCTTAGAAGTAATAGTGTATTAAAGTGCTTAGGAGGGTTAGTCACTATTTTCTCAAATATATCCAACCCGTCCTTTAGCCTACATTACAACCTATAAAGTCCTACTTGATCCTAAAATTTGCAAGCTTAAATTAGTGGAGACATACACTATGAGCAAGCCTATGATACGAACTTTGGTGGCATAAGAGTTTCTTTGTGAGAGTGAGAAAATTCTTCTGATTTGAGAGACCTTAAAATATACTTGAACTTATATTGAGTGTGTGGACTGCTTTCTCTATGGTTTGTTGGTGAGGGCACATCATTTGCAAAGGATAGGTAGGGACCTTTATTTTTGAGTTGACACAAGGAGCGAGTCATAGTGTACAATGCATTGGAATCAAGTTTTAAAGTGAGGAGGTTAGAAAGAGTCACATGAATATTTTAAATAATCTTGGTATGAGTTTAAAACTTGAGGAAATGTATGAAGAGTGTATATGTTGGATTCTAAACATTGATATAAACCATTGTCATTGGTGTGATGCTTGAGTATGTTTTGAAAGGTATTTCTTGCCTATGCACTTAATTTTAAGTTGCTCGAGGACGAGCAAGAGTTTATGTGTGGGATGATGATAAAGTATGAAAAATGCATGTTTTGAGTGTGTTTGTGTGTTATTTCTTGTGTGAGTTACGGGAGTTCACACCGCTTTTGAAGTGAAAATATGCTCATTACGTGTTTCTTATGTGTAGGAACAAACTTATGCGGAAAATGATCAAATAAAATAAAAATTGGTGAAAAAAGAACTGAAGAGAAAAGTCCCGGACAGCGAAGCGAGGTTCACTTCGCCAAACCGGGACCGGAGCAGAAGAAATTAGCTTCTCCAATCCAAAATAGGAGAAGGAAAATTCGCCCTATACAAACCCAAGTCGCTATAAATACATCCTAAAACGTGCTTTTGAAGGGGATACACTACTTTGGGGAGAAAGAAGACTTTGGGGAGGCAAGAACACGCTTGGAGCAAGGAGAATGATTCAACTTCACGTTTTTTTCCTCTTTCTTCCTCTTTTCCCATTGTTATGAATTCTAGTGTTGTATTTTTACATACTAGCATGAATAGCTAATTTCCTATCTAGGGTTTTGATGGAACCTTTTGAAGGATGAATTCTTGTTACGTTTTTATATAATTGAGCCTTTGAATTTCTCTACTTGTTTAACTACGCGCTTATTTCAGTTGATTGAAGAGCTCTCAATTGATTGTGCCTATTTAGTATGTATTGCTTGGAAAAGGGTACATATTTAGGTAGTTATTGAACAACATCACTCCTAACGTATGTGAGGAATCAATATGGAAGGTTTAAAGAGGGGATTAGGAATAACGAAACCTTGGTGCGATCTTAGTGAGCGGTGAATTAGTGCCACCTAGCGTAGTTCGGAAGAATATGTCTAGTAAATTGTGGTAGTTTCTCGGAAGAGAATTACGACACCCGAAGTACTCACGATCGGTAAAGAATACATAGACAAATTTATAGGAGACATAGAGAGGAGAATTCTGACGATTGGGAAAATCGTAACACTAGACTTTTCAAATCTTATCTCCAGTCCTTAGTCTTCTTAGTTGATAATTTTACTGCTTTTAATAGTTGCTTGTTAATTAGTTTAAAATAAGAATCACAATCTTTATAACTTAGGAATTGTTTGAGCTGTTATTCTTAGTAATATTGAACAGTTATAGCGAAACATTAATTCTATGTGGGATTCGACTCCGAACTTTTAGACCAGATTATATTTGTAACGACCGCTTATCCTTTTTAGTACTAGAGTTGGGCATGATCACATGCCTTGCCCACACTCTTCCAAAACTCCACCGAGATTTCATCCAGCCTGGTCGCACTGCCCCTGCTCATTTTACGCATAACCCTCTAACCTCCTCAACTCTAATCTGCCTACAATACCCAAAGTCGCAATAACTCCCGAAAAATTCCAAATCACCCAGTATAATGTTCTTGTCTCCTTCCTCGTTTAAGAGACAATGGAAGTAGGTCTGCCATCTCTGACGGATAAGCCCCTCATCCAACAAAACTCTACCTTCCTCGTCCTTGATGCACTTCACTTGGTCCAAGTCACGGGCCTTCCTTTCTCTTACCTTGACTAACCTGAACAACCTCTTATCCCCACCTCGGCCCTCGAGTTCTTCATTCAAACGACCAAAAGCTACAGTCTTGGCCGCCGTAACTGCTAATTTTGCCTCCTTTTTAGCTAACTTATGTTGCTCCTTATTCACCCTTCTCTCATCCTCTACACTTTCCACTAGCTTTAGGTATGCCGCTTTCTTGGTCTCCACTTTTCCTTGCACCTTTCAATTCCACCACCAGTCTCCTCTGTGTCCACCAAAGTAACCCTTCGAGATCCCTAATACCTCCCTAGCAGCTTCACAATCTAAATTTATTTAAATTTTTACTTTTAGTTTGTATCTTTTGCTTTTATTATTAACTATTTTTAACTGTTTCATTTCATTATTTACATTCAAACCATCGTATAAAAGATGGAAAATTAGAAAAACTACAGTATTATTTATGTGACACAGACTAAAATGGCATCCAGAAATAGTGACATATTAGTCTAGCCTTTGAAATTTTCTCGCAAGGAATCGATGCTACCAGCTCTTCCTATTTCTTTTTCCATCTACCAACTATAACAAAGATATTTTTATCTAAAGAGACGTTGTTAGTGTCCAAGCATGAGCAGATAGAAAATGATTTTTGGAGCCATAAAAGCTCAAATCCCACAACTCAAATATTGTCTTTATTCTAGTAAAAATAAAAGCTTCTGTGGCAGTCAACTGGCTTGTGAAGCTCTAACTACACAAACAGTAGCACAAGAATCTCAAAATCTTAGCGGAATCTTCCGTGAGAAATTTTGTATTGTAAAATATACAAACATCAATCCAACAAAGGGCCACCGACACCTATGACCTAGTAAATTTTGTCAGAGAATTAATATTTTAAATGAAAGATCTTACTGAGACCTGTGTAAATTTCTATAAACTTCAAGACAAAAAAAAATTAATGCATGCATTCGATTTTTTCTGTAAGGTAAATGATTTTAATTGCATTCATTTCCTATTAGGTATTATATGACAGCAGAAATTGTCAGTAAGTTGGTAGCTGTTGCAACATCCAATTGCTACATTAGTTGGGCAGTTCATATCAGGAGGTGTTCTCTCCCATACTCTCGCACAATCACAGGCACACTTGTAGTTGGTATCTGGAAAACACCGAAAGACCATGAAATGAGTAGGGATAAAAGGATATAACGGGAAAAACTTACCCGCACACCCGGCCATTAAACAATCAACACATGTCACTTTACAGAATTATTAGTATTTAACTATTGTCAACTAGTTTTGAGATATATCAAATATAATAATATTCTACTAAAATACTTAATATTTCCACATCTCCATTATGCTAACAGTAACATCAAATCGACAGTACTTTTTTGTTTTTGTGCCACCAAGGCCATCATCGGCCATTACGCCATTACCAACATAATTTTTTTTACTTCTACTTGCTGTAAGTATAATTAATTATACAAACATATTTTAGCTTTTATCTGGAAAAGAAATTTTTACATCTGTTTTCATATCGTATGCGTAGTTACAACTAATAATATATGCTTACCTGCAAAACTTATCTACCATAATATATACTTATGGTTGAGTTCTTGGCAAAATACTTTGCATTACTTTCCGGTAACTATCATTGTAAAGGTAAATTCAATTAAAATCGAGCAAAACACCATCATGCTTTATGAAAGATTCTTGCCATTTAAAAGTAGAAAATATAAAAGCTTAAATAAAATTTCTTTATGTTATGTCTCTTAATCTGAATTAGTAGGCTATTGTTTCGGAATACGCAAAGAATGAAGAAAGAAGGCCTCTTAGGCCTTACTTCTTTTACGTTGTTATTTCTTTCTTTTTAATTTTTTATTTATTTAAAATAAGGCTCTTAGATCTTAGTTGTCTTCTATGGTTAGCTTAATTATATTGGGTGTAAACACCCGGTGCAGGTAAGTTTTTTCCGGATATAACTCCTAAACATTTCACATTGCAATTATGAAATCTAAAGAACTAAGGTTGCAAGCAATATTGTGAAATCCACTTACCATGCCATAATCTGTGATGATCATCGAGACACAGTCTGAAGGAGTAACATCATACCTGTTAGAATCATGGATTTAAGTATTAGATGAATGAGAAAATCTTATTTGTCTAATTTCCTTTAAGGGTGGACAAAAAACTTCACTGAGAAAAAGTTCTTCTACATTTGTTCATACGTTTTCAAAAACTTATTACCAGAAGAGCATCTTAGGAGTCGGACTTTCTTTTTGACTAGTGTTTTTTTTTTTGATAACCGTGGTGTCCGGGCCAGCTTGCGCGCACCTCGACTAATTCCACGGGATACCTGCCACCTCCCACCAGCAACATGTACCAGGTAACTCTATCCACCAACGCTTGGATAGATGGGAAGAAATCACCTAGTATTTGCCTCCGCTGGGATTTGAACATGAGACCTCATGGTTCTCACCCACTTCATTGACCACCAGGCCACATCCTTGGGTGCTTGACTAGTGTCTTAGGACTCACATATATGTTTTCTAGCCTAAAATTTTGCACTACAATGAATCTTTGTTTTTCTGACTCACTTCTAGTTGACAACATTCGATTTCTTAAATAACCATTTTTGTCCGGAAACTTTAAGCAAGTTATAGCTTATGAAGGTGTTGAGGCAGTGATTTTAAGAGGAGCAGAGCAGTGGAAAATGACTTTTTCCTAGGTGGGCTCAAGGGCAACTCAGTTTGTTCTTGTAAATATTTTGGGAGGATTCTAAGATTTTGTGCACTTCTACTCCACATTCTTCATAAAATTAAGGTTCAGCCTTTTCTTGATGGCATGAAACTTCTCTTTTCCTAGGTATACATGAATTTCTTTGGTCCCACCCCAATGCCCTTGTAATGTATCTAATGCACATGGTGAAGAAAGCAGATAGACCATAACAAACTCCCCAATCACTAGAAACTCCATTTAACAAAATGACACTATGGACACATAGTTTTATAAAAATCAAAGGAAACTAATAATTTATCCTTCAGTTGTGAGAGAAAATGAGAAGAAGAAAATCACTCACATCAAATTCAGAAGCTGAATATTATCTTTACTTATCCAGTTATCCGAAGAATTTACATCCAGTCTACCAGGAACTTTGGAAATGGCATCTGGTTCACCTGCAATTGAGTTAATAGACAATAAAGCCACACAGATGATATTGGAAATATAATCTATGAATAGGACATACCTAGCTCATTGGAACAAACAGAGTCAAGCTGCACTCTCTCATGAAACTTATAAGCTTCACAACAAATCAGTAGAGGAACACGGAATGCATGAGCAACCATAGCAACGCATGCAGTCCCAATTCTAGAGTAGACGGTCCCATTAGATAATACAGATGCAGCACCCATGAACACTCTAGTGACTTCATGCATAATGTAAGAAACAGCATTTATATGAGTGTATGTACAACACAGGCCCCCCTTCACCAGCCTCCGAAGTAGTGCCTTGCCTTCAAGTTTAGGGCGAGAATCTACCACTATTACACGGAATCGCTTCCCAAGCTCATAAGCATGTAACAGAATCATTTCAACAACAGAGGAAGAACCATATGTGAGAAGAACATCACCATCTCTGATCTTCGTAACTGCCTGTCTTGTTATTACTCTGTCAGCTAATATTATCTTCTCATTAATGAAGCGCTCAATATCTGAGTAAAGAGCGGCTTTTGCTTCTGCCTCAGAAAGAGTTAAAGATAACTTGGCTATACGAGCTTTTAGAAAGCGAATTGCATTCCCCATGCTAATAGAAAGGGGTCTACACTCATTAAAAAATGAAACGTAGCCATTGATTCTTGCTGTTAAATCTCTACCTAGAGCTTTTTCACGAGGTGTAGAGTAATCTTTGATGGCTTGTTGAAAAGCTTGCAGCATTGCAACACAGCGAGCATTGCCCCCAACTACATCCCCAGCCAAATACTGCAGTCCGACCTGGTAAGAATTTCACAAACAATCGTGAAGACATGTGACATTCCTAAGCCATTTAGTGTCATACTAGAATTAACAATGCTTTAAGTCCACATCAAATAAAAATTTATTGGGTATAAGGATATCATAAAGCAAACAAAATTAACCTAAAGTAAGAAAATTATAGAGGATAAATTAGGGAAAGATCCTGTAGCTCAGTAGTTAGAGCATCTGCTTCCTGAAGTACGAAAATATAGAAGATAAAATGAGAGAATATCATCCGATATGGTTTAGCCGTGTACTACTTAGATCTCCAAATGTATCCGTATGTAGGCGAGGTACCATGGTGATTGGAGGGTTTAAAATGGGACGAACGGAATGAAGTTATCTCAAAAGACATATAATTTCTCCAAAACAACGCAAACTTAATGAATAATCGAAAGTAAAGAAAGCGAAAAAATCCATATAGGCCATGCCAACTTATGAGATTTAAGGTTTTGTCGTATTAGTACACTTCCATTAGGTTCAATCATTCAATGTTTGCTAAAGTTCTTTTTAGTTTGTTTAGAGATTTGTATGTCCATAAAAACTGTAGGGGATATCTAGTGTTTGAGAAACCTAAATTATTGAGTAATGGAATGAAACTGGTTCAAAGCGAAAAAAATATAGAGGATTCATATAATGACTCAAATTAGGTTGGGACTGAGGCATAGTGAAAGTCACAACAGCAGTGATCTCAGCAGTCAGGTGGTAATACAGTCGTAGTGTATCTGACAACAGATGCAAGATCAAGAAGCAAGATGATAATGTGCATCTGTCCTTCTCACTTGCTGACTAAAGTCCTCCATGGCAAGCTTAGTATCTTATACAACTACTTCTGTGAAATGTTTCCCACTTTAAAGCAGAAATAAACGAAAATGGGAGATGACGCATAGGGAAGTTACCTTGTAAACTGCAGGATGCATAGGGTCAAGGTGGAAAAACCTTGATTCAAGATCAGGTAGCTGAGTTCCTTGTTCATACTGAGGTAAATGCCGAAACAGTTCTACCCTATTTCTAGCTTCAGTCTTTTTAACTACTGCACGCTTCTTAGCTTTTTCAACACGATTCTTATCATCAAATTGCATCCTAGGAGCAGGTACATCTTTCTTGCGATCTTTCTCTAGGGGTCGGTCACCTCCTTTTGTCTCATGAGTAGCTACAGATGATATCATCGGGCCACTATCTTTCTTTTGTGAAGGCTGCTTAGTAGGTTTACCAGACTGTCCGCGTAACTTTGTCCCAGATGTTTCCCCACCTACATATGATCCAAAAATAAAATAAATTTTACAGAAAGATGATTTAACGACTCAGCAAAAAGATTTTCTGACCTAACTTCAATTAGCATACAGCTTTTGAAAGCTCCAATTAGTATTCACTATTCAGAAATCCTTCCAAGGTAATGTCACAACTATAAACCTTCATTCATGTTTCAGAAACAAAAAAAAGAACAACTATTACTACTACGCTTCAATTCTGAGCTAGTTATGGACTTGTGGTCGACTAATGAATCTTCAATATTCATTTTGCTCCATTTACTGTCGTTTCACTCCAATCCTCAATGATTCAAGAAAGTAAATAAAAAACGAAATGAAAGGAACCAATTCATATCTTAGGGGCAACAAATGCAGATGTTGTTGCGACCGGAAAAGCTATTCAAGAAAAAATTATTATAGGCTCATGCATAACTGATTCATATTGGCAAAGTCAAAGCAGCTTATACAGCTCAAAAAAGAATGTATTTATGGCCAAAAAGGGTAGAAAAATATTAGGCTGAAGAGCTCCTGATGGCTAATGAACAGCACCTAAATTATCAAAGTACCCCATAGTAAAAAATTCTAGAAATGCTACAGATATGAATATAAGAAGGAAAACCTGAAAACAATAATTAAGACTAATAAATTTCTTTGACACAATTTGGTGGTTACAAATGAAAATAAACACGCCTTCAGACATTGACCTACCTAGGTCCTTGAGAATTTTATGGATGGCAAACACATATATATAGTGTATCACTCAGCTAGCTAGTACATTTAATGACTTTACTCAGAGACACACAACTAGATATTCTCAACATCACAAAACGATGGATATTTAAGAATAATGCTAATAACACTTGTAAGAGATGCCAGGTGATGGCGTAGCTTTTTCTCAAAAGGAAAATCAGGATATATGGAGTCTCACAAACACAGTCATATAAAAACTTACCAAGTATAACTTATCAAATAAAAAGAAATAAAAATATTACCAAGTATATACTCTATCCTCTATCAGTTCCACTATCTTTATATATTTTTTATTTTCTATTAGTTCTCCCATCAAGCATGACTATCAAACAACATGATTGATGTTCCAAAAGCAGCATATCGAATAAACTGAGTTATCCATTAACAAGAAAGAAGCACAAGCAACTGGAAAATGAGGGGATTGCTGACAAAGAGAGGCGTTTAATAGAAATCACAACGTTGATCAAGTACGTAATCCAGCAAATCATATGATTCTAGAAAATGAACAATAACAAAAATCTGAATAATAAAGACACAAACTAGTTAACAGAAGTTGTATCACAAAGAAAGGAAACTCTAAGAACCTTGTTTCCGCACTCCTCCCCTATGTGGAGATAATGTATAGTGGTTGCTTTCCTAACTAAATAGGGAAGATGATTGAAACCTTTTCCAGTAGCTTTTGCAGCTCGTTGAGCCTCCTGCAGTGCACGCCTTTCAGCCTTGGTGCTCTTCCCTTTTAGTGGCTTTCCATTTCTTTCTACTTCATTCGATGTTTCGGCAACTTGTGCACTGATCTGTTCTGCAAGACAAAAATGTTTTTTATCATCATCTGAGAAACACTGGTTCTAGCAAGATCAAAGTTCTTGGGAGGAAGAATCGCTTTTCAGCCCACCTAATTGTAATTAATTGACGAATAAAGGAGTTCAGTGCAAATAATGCAAGCAGGAAAGCATTATTTATCACCAGCATTCTTACTGCTCCTAAGATGTGAAAACTCAGAAATGATAGCTCAGACAAAAGCTTTGAACAACATCAGTAATAATGCTCCACACGTCGTCCTAATTATAACATCAAACATTACCATATAGGGTCCCATACATAATAAGCTACAAGATGATACTGAATGTGCAGAGTATATGGTCTCAGAAGAGTATACTACATAGAATCTCTGGATCTTGTGTTCAATTGATATTTAGGTTTGGGTTAATCTAATTGTCATCTACTCCAAATCGAGCAGAGAATGAAATGAAGAGACCTGAGTGGACAGAGTTACCTGCTACGTGTGTTGGTGTGAGGTCACAAGTACCTGTGCAGGTGGGAGGCAACAGGTACCTCGGTGCTGGTGGGAGGTGAGAGGTACCTGGTGCTGGTGCGCGGTAGCAGGTATGCCAGGAGAGGTAGCACTTACCTCGTGGAATAATCAAAGTGCGTGCAAGCTAGGTGGAACAACACCATCATAAATAATAAAGAAAAAGAGCAAAAGTTCGTCCTACCATTTTAAACAAATACAACAGGACATTTTCCACATTATCTAGCATTGCAAATACCTATACTAAAACTGAGGGATTCGAAAAAAATCATAATGCCCAGTTTATATGGGCTAAATTACAAATGCTAGAGATACCTTGATCGTCTTTCGACTCCGTCAATCGGGCAGCTGAAGTCAAACTGAAGCCGTCAGTCTGACGAATCCAGTGTGTTGAGTCCTCGGAAAACTCTCCCTCTACGCCAATTCCACTAGACGTCGGCGAAGTTCCAAGCACCGACTGCATAGGATTGTAACTTCCTACCACCAATTGCTCACTCTCGTCAAAAGAAGACCGCCGAGGCCGCGACGTCGACGTAGAATTAGGAACAGGGACAGCCTGTGAGACGCTCTCGAAGGCGTGAGGGATCACCGAATTGCCGGGCGGAGATGAGGAAAGCCCGGGATGGTTATCCGGGTCGGAAGTGTGTGGGTCGGGTGCGAAAAAACCCACCCGACGAACTTTTGGATCTATAACCCGAGAGGGACGACGAGGATCCATAGAACCAAAGAGTTAGGGTTTGAACTAGCAGCTGAACTTTTCCTCTGAAATGTTCTTTCGCAGGCAATTCAAACACACTGCTAATGGAACGCTGCCAGAAACTTATATGTTTCTCGCGTTTGGATTTTTTCTTTTTTTAAAAAGAAAGATTTCAAATAAAGTTTGTATAGTAGCATGTCAAACAATGTTCCAATATAATATTCCAATATGATAATGTGATATTCGAAATATTACTTCCTTAAAGGAGAGAATTAAGGAAGAGAATATATTTATATCAATAAGAAAATTTTTAAAATTTCATGTACTTTACTATAGTACATTTGTACATGAAATGTTTTAAATGCCTTTTATATTTAGAAATATTTGAAAAATTATAACAAAGAAAATTGGTTGATTAATCAAAATATATATATGTTGAGTAAAACTAACAAATAATCTCTATATGAAACTAAAAACCTTGTTAGTTCTTTATATTCTAGTAATGAATCAAAGCAGCAAACCAATATAAATCCTAATTCAACTCTACAATTTCATGTGTATAAAAATGGAAAACATTGGAATTAGAATAGAAAATCAATATAATCAAGTTTATCAAAGCAAAATATTCTTAACAAAATTTGAATTATCTTGCGAAGGTATTTCCTTTTTCAATCAGGAAAAAAATTAAAAGGACAAGGATTTTCTCTATATAATATCAAAATTATCATCCATACTATCTAAAATAAGTTTAAGAATTCTATTTATACTAGGTGTATAATGGGGCAGAACACAAACAAAAATACTAAAATAACTTGTTGTAGTGTCCGACACACGGGACGTGCTTAATTCTTTCTACTTTCATTTATATAAGAAGTGGTGTAGAAACAGGTGAAGCAGGGTGTGCTCTCCGTTGACATACCTGCTTCACCTGAGGACATTTTGGTCATTATGAAGTTATTTTTGTTTTAAAAATGTATATTATGCCATTCTGATGGTGGACTTCTGTAGTTCAACAAAGGATTTCTTGATTTCTTGGTAATTTTAAGAATAGATTTCTTGGTAATTTGCTTCGTCAACACAACGCTTGTTAATTAATAAAAGGTTCTGCTAGTTTCATAAGTTCTATTTTACGTGTTTTATTTTTCTAAATGTAATTGCATAGTTAAAAATTAAAGTTACTTTCTATTTTCAACGGTGGTGTGTTTGTTATTGTAATATTGGCTAAGGTAATTAATAAATACGTTTTCTCTCCCCTTTATTTTTTTGGTTGTGATGTTTTTATAATGCCTTTTTAATATTTTGAATTGTTAAGTTTTTTAAACTCTATGATAAAGGTTGAATTGAATCTACTAGGCACTGCAGTTAAACAACTAAGTTCTTTGTATTCTAACCTTTTAAGTTCTGAATCTTGTTTCTTAACTTCATATTTTATGTAGCCATTGTTGAGGTTTTTTTAAGCTTAAAAGAGGGTGAATGAGAAATGGAGGGAAATTAAAAATATTTGAGTTTCCCTCCTTGACAAAGGGACATTGTCCCATATTGGAAGAGAAAAATATTTTGATGGGTATATATACAATTGAACTTCTTCTAGTTCTTAAAGAGTTAAGAAGAAGGCAAGCCTCGCGCCGTCGTCGTCGCTTGCTCGCTCGGCTACGACTTCGGATTCAGATTCGGATTTGGTCAAGTGATAATGTATCGGATCCACTTACAAAAGGCCTAACTAGAGAGGCAGTTGAGAAATCATCGAGGGGAATGGGACTATGGCCGAGAACAAGCCATTGTGGCGGTAACTCTACCTAGAAGACTGGAGATCCCAAGATCTAGGTTCAAGGAGATCAAACAAAGTCATTAATAACGGTTCAGCATTGTCAATTAAAGGTTTGGTCCATTCTCGTGATAAGATAATGTTCAGTACCAAGGATAAAGCATTAAGGCTTTTTAATAATTTCTAAATTTGATACGGGGTATATCAAATAGTGTATCGATGGGATGACACGTTTAGGAATCACCTATATAAGTGTGAAGTGTTAGCCGCTTCAAGGAGAACTTTGTAAGGCCAATTCTCTACACACTTATAAAATCAGGCGGTGTTCAAGGCTGAAACGAATACAACAATGAGAGCCAAAGGCGGTTAAGGGTTGGTTGTGTGATTTATGCTTGTCTAGGTATACACCAAAGTTTGACAATTCAAAGATATCAAATCTAACGATTGACCGAGTATATCCGACATAAGTTCACTACGGAAAGTTCAAAGGGAAACCTACTTATCCAGATGCAATTAATCCTTGCTTGCGAATCACACAGTTTTTCATGTATATTTTTGTGATATAGCCATTCCCCATTCATGTGGGAGATTGTTGGGCTTTGTTTTAATCTTAAATGTAGCTTAAAAGAGGGTGAATGAGAAATGGAGGGAAATTAAAAATATTTGTGTTTCCCTCCTTGACAAAGGGACATTGTCCCATATTGGAAGTGGAAAAATTTTTGATGGGTATATATACAATTGCACTTCTTCTAGTTTTTAAAGAGTTAAGAAGAAGGCAAGCCTCGCGTCATCGTCGCTCGCTCGGCTCGGCTTCGGCTACGGTTTCGGATTTGGTCAAATGATAGATTGATTGATTAATTTTTTGGACCAATTTTTTTTGTTAATAATAAATATTAACAGAAATGTTTTAACTCTTATCCAACATAAATGATATTTTTTTTAAAGCTTAAATGTAGCTTAAAAGAAGGTGAATGGAAAATGGAGAAAAATTGAAAATATTTGAGTTTCCCTCCTTGACAAAGGGACATTGTCTCATATTGGAAGAGGAAAAAGTTTTGATGGGTATATATACAATTGCACTTCTTCTAATTCTTAAAGAGTTAAGAAGAAGGCAAGCCTCGCGCCGTCGTCATCGCTCGCTCGCTCGGCTCGGCTCGGCTTTGGCTACGGCTTCGGATTAGGATTTGGTCAAATGATCGATTGATTGATTAGTTTTTTGGACCAAATTTATTTGTTAATAGTAAATATTAACAGAGTTGTTATTAAATATCCAATTTTTTGTAAACGGAATATTAATATTAAATCCAAATGTAATAGTATATGCCCTTCACTTTTTGTAAAATATGTGGATGATATGCTGATAATTTGGTCCAAACCGTTGGCACCAATATGCATAAATTGCGATAGTCAAGCGGTAATTGGAAGGGCTGGGAGCGTGATGTATAACGGTAAATCTCGTCATATACGACGAAGACATAAAACCGTTAGGCAATTACTCTCTAGAGGAATTATCACGATTGACTATGTAAAGTCAAGCGATAATGTATCGGATCCACTTACAAAAGGCCTAACTAGAGAGGTAGTTGAGAAATCATCGAGGGGAATGGGACTATGGCCGAGAACAAGCCATTGTGGCGGTAACTCTACCTAGAAGACTGGAGATCCCAAGATCTAGGTTCAAGGAGATCAAACAAAGTCATTAATGATGGTTCAACATTGTCAACTAAAGGTTTGGTCCATTCTCGTGATGAGACAATGTTCAGTACCAAGGATAAAGCATTTTGTAATGCCAATTCTCTACGCACTTATGAAACCAGGCGGTGTTCATGGCTGAAATGAACACAACAATGAGAGCCAAAGACGGTTAAGGGTTGGTTGTGTGATTTATGCTTGTCTAGGTATACACCAAAGTTTGACGGTTCAAAGATATCAAATCTACCGATTGACCGAATGTCACGACCTAATTTTCTCTGCATTGGGTATCGTGATGGCACCTAGTCTTAGGGACTAGGTAAGCCTAACAATAATTAAAACAACAACATTATTTAATTAGAATCTCTTAAAATTCCCAAAACCAGTAGTACAAGTCATAAGCTCTACAGAGTGTTTGCTAGAAAACTTATAAATACAACTGTCCAGAAGTAAGAATAAACAGTGCAAAACGAAAACTGGAAGGTGACTCCGAAGCCTGCGAACGAAGCAGCAGGTTTACCTTGAGTTTCCACAGCAACAGTCCACACAGCTAGCTAACGAACAAGTACCTGGATCTGCACAAAAATATACAGAAGAGTAGCATGAGCACACCGCAGTGGTGCCCAGTAAGTATCAAGACTAACCTCGGTAGAGTAGTGACGAGGAACAGTCAAGACACCCACTGGTCTAATAAACCGAACAAATATAAGTACATGAATAACAAAAGTATGATGTCTACATAAAGACTATACAATATGACTCACAATACAGTGATGCATTAAAGCAAGAATCAACAAGTATTAGCAGAATATCATGAAAATGACGCAGACAAAGTGAGTGAAACACAACCTAAATCCGGAATCACAAATACAACAAGGACAATAATAACTCAGTAATTACAACCGCTTTTACATCAGGTTTTAGTCAACAACTCCACGAGGTACCGAACCTCGGACAATTTACAATCTCACGGGTCTCAATACCTGAACCCTAACACTTGACAACCTGTGCTCTCATAACACCTCATAACCACACTGACGACTCACGTGCCAATAGAGCCATTCTCACATAGAAGGCAAGTAAACAAGGGTGAGAATCTATGCTCAATAATATCAAGAACACCTCTTATTCGATAAGAGTGCTTAATTACGTGTATGCTTGTGCAAGTATCCTAACATAATCCATACCAGCAAAATAGCATAAGGAAGAAGAAGAACGGACAACACGTAGAATATTTTCTCACAGCTTTCACAATATCAAGCTCACACAGGTACGTATACCACTACACAAATATCAACAACAAGAATGCCCCCAGGCCATAAATCATCACAAATCAATCCATGACATAGCCCACCTTATTTCGCCACGTGTGTAATAGAAACATAAATGCCCGCCTTGTCTCGTCACACGTGCAAAATAATATTCCCACCTTGTCTCGTCACATGTGTAACCCACACATATATATATCCCACCTTGTCACGCCGTATGTGCAAATATCAATAGTAACAATAGCACGACAGAAACCTCGTGCAATCCCATAACAACAATCGCACGACAGAAACCTCGTGCATCACCACAACAAATACAACAACAACAATGGCAATAATACAAAGTACGACAAGTAAATCAACTCAAGAACTTTTAAATCACAGGAAAATGTGGGACCAAATCACAAGGAACAACCATAGTAAAGAATGCTAGGCATAAAGAGAACAACTCAACAAAGGGAAAACTAATGTGTATCAACGATCCCACAATATACATTTCAACAACAAGGAAACTAACATGAGTCAAATAGTTCCAAATAAAACAAGTCGACTAAGACATAGGATATCTAAAACTTCTTTTAAGGTTGAGAAATTACTAAGGATTTTCAACAATTTAATTAAGGATAAGCAGCGAAAAGATAATCATAACCTCAATTAAGACTGAACAAATTATTGAACGAAATAATATAAATTCCAAGTAAAGATAAGCAGTTATGAAAAGATAGCATGACTATAAAAGAGATAACAGTTTCAATTAAGGCACATATGAATCAAGTAACGATAATAGTGGATCATGAAATAATTTATTCTAATTAAGCAGGTAGATGTGAATCTAGAAATTTAGATATATAATCATAACAAGAACAACTGTATATTCAATGAATACAAGGACCTAAGGACCCTAAAAAGGCCAACTTTACACAAATAAGCCCGTGCACGCGCTCATCACCTCGTGCACATGGGCTACAATCAACATAGAAGACTCAAATCCTAAGGGGGAAATCCCCCACACAAGGTTAGGCAAGATACTTACCTCGAATCAAGCTCAAACAATCAGTGAGAATGCCCTTTTCTCAAATATCTGGCTCCGAATGGTCCAAATCTAGCCAAACACAATTACATAACATGAATACAACAATAATAGACTTATCTAATCAATAAAATCAATATTAAATAAAAATTCCAAAATTTGCCCTAAAAAGTTGACCCGGGCCCACATCTCAAAATCGAGTAAAAATAACAAAATACGAACACACATTCACTCACGAGTCCAACCATATACGAATTACTCAAATCCGACCACAAATCCCCCTTCAAAACTCAAAATCTTTATTGAAGAAGTTCTTCCAATTTTTCTCAATTTTAACACCAAAAATCCGAAACTAAATGGAGAAAACAACTATAGATTAATGGAATACAATCAAAAACGAGTTAGGAATCATTACCCCAAAGCTTCCTCTGAAAATCCCTTGAAAAATCGCCAAATTCCAAGCTCTCAAGTCCAAAAACGAAGAATGAAACCAAACCCTCGAATTTCTTTTTTTCTGCCCAGGCGTGACCGCACCTGCGCATAATTAGCCGCATCTGCGCGACCGCAGGTGCGCACGTCCAAATCGCACCTGCGCTTCCTCTCGCTTCTGCGCGCAAAAATTTGCTTCTGCGGAGCCGCTGGTGCGCACAAATTCTCCGCACCTGCGGAGACTGTCAAGTCCAGCTCTTCTCGCACCTGTGCCTCAACCTTCGCATCTTCGGGCATCGCAGATGTGGGATTTTCCTCGCACCTGCGACCCCTGGCACTCCTCCATTTTTCCGCTTCTGCGCTTGCCTCTCCACACGTGAGCTCTTGTACCTGCGATCTCTTCACCGCAGGTGCGAAAATACCAGAAGCCTAAAGACTTAGAAGTAACACAAATCAAACTTTTAATCTGTTAAGCACCCGAAACTCACCTGAGGCCCCCGGGACCTCAACCAAACATACCAACCAATCCTAAAACACCATACGAACTTAGTCGAGACCTCAAATTACATCAACTAACGATTAAACTACGCATCGCACCATGAATCAAACTTATAAATTTCAAATCTTTCAACTTCTAAAACCCGTGCCGAAACCTATCAAATCAACCCGGAATGACGTCAAATTTTGCAGGCAAGTCCCAAATAACATCACGGAGCTGTTCCAACTCTCGGAATCACATTCCGACCCCGATATCAAAAAGTTCATTTCCAATCCAAATCTCCAAAAATTTGATTTTCGCCATTTCAAGCCTAAATAAGCTACAGACCTCGGATTTATAGTTCGGACATGCTCCTAAGTCCAAAATCACCCAACGGAGCTAATGGAACCGACGGAACTTCATTCCGGAGTCGTCTTCATATAGTTCCGACTACGGTCAAAAATCCTAAGACTTAAGCTTCCATTTTAGGGACTAAGTATCCCAAATCACTCTGAATCATCCGGTAACTGAATTCAACCACGCACGCAAGTCAATACACATAATATGAAGTTGCTCAGGCCTTATGCCACAGAACGAGACTTAAGTTCTCAAAATGACCGATCAGGTCGTTACATCCTTCCCCTCTTAAACAAACGTTCGTCCTCGAACGTGCTAAGCATCGCCTCGAAGTTTTGAAATCACTGAAAGTACATATCCAACATACACCCGTGGGTGACCCCACGTCACCCCAATCCACATAAGCCTAACGACACCATCCCAACTGTAATTTATCCTTTCTATCAACACCGATAAGCCTTAGAGTCAAAATTCTCACCTTCCATTTGTATTTAAAAGACTCGATTCTAAATCCATAACCGATATCAGTCTCAACCAGCGGTAACAACTCATGCCTACACCCACAAGGTACGACCACACAACAAGACACACCACATATAGGCCCATAATAACATCTCTGATCACAATAGCTGCCCGAAATCAAAACCAGCACCGGTAATTAGACCCATATCCGTTAGCGACCCGTTTCAAACCTCCACAACGGTGACAATGATGCAAGAAACATGAAGACCTCATAACTATACACCCAAATCGACAAGTCACAACTAACACTACCGGGCACACACCCCGTAGGTGAAAATTCAAGAAGCACATAACGAAATTGACTAAATAGGTAAAGAGAAACACATAAGATAAATATCAAACAAGCCCGACAGGCATAACTTTCTAACAATACCTTACTACAAATCAATTCAAAAGGAAAAATCAAAGTACATGAACAAATCATAAGGATCTCATCCTGGTATCACCCTCCACCACGGCACGCAGCCCGGCTCAAACATATCAAATCACATGGAATCGCGAGGGTCTCGCCCTCAACTCTGAATCACAAGTCGAATACATATCATACCAATGGAAATCCTCCACTAACTCAATTCTGCCAATAAAATCTCAACACTTGTTAAATTCTCACCCCAGTAGAGTATCAAATCACAAATTATAACTAATTTACTCAAGAATCACATCAAACCTACCATAATGGACAACGTGAATTCACTTATAATCTCGTAACTTTCGATAATAAATAGAAACAAATGATAGACACGGGCTACCGCTCATAGTCTCCCAACGGGGTAAACATCTCAACATAATACTAAGTCATAAACTCACCCATAGGTGGGACAACAAGTAGGGGAACTCGCCCCGATAAGCAGGACCGAATAAAAATACGAATGGTGCCCCTCTGTAACAAATCAAAGCATACATGTATGACATCATCTGGAGCAATGACCTCAAGCCTACTATATGAAACACATCAACGGGCTGGGCCTTCCCCTCTTGGGCGCCCTCTACTCGCCTGAATACTCCGCTGTGATATGCCTGTCGGGAGCCTAGGACAATCTCTCACCCTGTGGATGGTATCTCCATACTCGAAGCAACCTCTCTGTTGACGTGGCTGTGGGAACTGTGCGGTGCGGGTACTCTAAGACCCATGAGCACCTGGAGTACTGTGCGAAGCCTGAAGTGCAAACTAAACTGGCTGATCCACAAAACCTCTACCATGCCATACCCTGCCTCCAAAATAAGGACCAGTAGATCTCTCCGGTCTACGAGGCCTCCTCACCACCCTGTCCTCTCTCTCTTGATCTCGCCTGTACTCTCTCTCGTAGCCTCGCCTATCTCCTCTCTACTGGTCCCACATGCCCTCTACTTGGCGAGCGATCCCTACCACCTACTAAAACGAAACATCTGACTCTAACTCCCGAGCCATGCTAAACCGAATATCATGTCTGAGTCCCTCAATGAATCTACGGACACGCTCTCTAACTGTGGCGACCAAAGCAGGTGCATGCCTGGCCAAATCACTGAATCTCACAGCATACTCTGACGCTGACATAGTGCCCTGGCGCAGCTGCTCAAACTCCGCGCGCCATGCATCTCGAAGGGACTGAGGTACAAACTCTCTCAGAAACATCTCTGAAAACTGAACCCATGTAAGTGAAGCTATCTCGGCTGGGCTACCCAACTCATATGCCCGCCACCACTGGTAAGCCGCTCCCCTGAGCTGGAACGTAGTAAAAGCCACCCCGCTCATCTCTACAATACCCATAGTATGGAGAACACGGTGAAACTCCTCCAGAAAACCCGGTGCACTCTCTGAAGCCAAACCACTAAATGTAGGAGGGTCATATTTCTTGAACCTTGCAAGTCTAAGCTGCTCTTCCTTAGATGTTGCTGCCCCGACCACGAGCTGAACTAGGACCATAGGCTGTGTCGCCATGACACCTGGAACTTGACCAACATGAACTCGCTGCTCTGCGGTGTGGGCGGCAGAGTCTGGGTTCCTCCTCCGGTCTGTGAAATAGCTGGTGCAACCGGAATCAACCCCGCCTGAGCCAATGTACTAATCATGCTCAGGAACTGTGCTAAGGTCTCCTGAAGTCCGGGGGTAACAACAGGCGCCTCCGGTACCTACTCCCAGACTGGAACTACTGGCGGCTCCTCAACTGCTGCTCTGGTAGGCGCTCTAGCTGCGGCACGTACTCCTCGTCGACCTCTGCCTCTGCCCCTAGCGGTACCTGCTCCGGGAGCAGCGTCGTCGATAACCGCAGCTCGTGTCCTCACCATCTTTGAGAGAATGGAATGATAAAAGTTTAAACTCTGAGATCAATAAGCTCGCACGATAGGAATGAAAGAAGTGAAATTGTCCTACTAGTTCCGTAGCCTCTCGAAGATAAGTACAGACGTCTCCATACCGATCCGTAAGACTCTACTAAACCCGCTTATGACTCGTAGCACACATGAACCTAGAGCTCTAATACCAACTTGTCACGACCCAATTTTCCTCCGTTGGGTATCGTGATGGCACCTAGTCTTAGGGACTAGGTAAGCCTAACAATAATTAAAACAACAATATTATTTAAATAGAATCTCTTAAAATTCCCAAAATCGGTAGCACAAGTCATAAGCTCTACAGAGTGTTTGCTAGAAAACTTATAAATACAACTGTCCAGAAGTAAGAATAAACAGTGCAAAACGAAAACTGGAAGGTGACTCTGATGCCTGCAAACGAAGAAGCAGGTTTACCTTGAGTCTCCACAGCAACAGTCCACACAGCTAGCTAACGAACAAGTACCTGGATCTGCACAAAAATATGCAGAAGAGTAGCATGAGCACACCGCAGTGGTGCCCAGTAAGTATCAAGACTAACCTCGGTAGAGTAGTGACGAGGAACAGTCAAGACACCCACTGGTCTAATAAACCGAACAAATATAAGTACATGAATAACAAAAGTATGATGTCTACATAAAGACTATGCAATATGGCTCACAATACAGTGATGGCATTAAAGCAAGAATCAACAAGTATCAGCGGAATATCATGAAAATGACGCAGACAAAGTGAATGAAATACAACCTAAATCCGGAATCACGAATACATCAAGAACAATAATAACTCAGTAATTACAACTGCTTTTACATCAGGTTTTAGTCAACAACTCCACGAGGTACCGAACCTCGGACAATTTACAATCTCACGGGTCTCAATACCTGAACCCTAACACTTGGCAACCTGTGCCCTCATAACACCTCATAACCACACTAACGACTCACGTACCACTAGAGCCATTCTCATATAGAAGGCAAGTAAACAAGGCTGAGCATCTATGCTCAACAATATCAAGAACACCTCTTATTCGATAAGAGTGCTTAATTACGTGTATGCTTGTGCAAGTGTCCTAACATAGTCCATACCAGCAAAATAGCATAAGGAAGAAGAAGAACGGACAACACGTAGAATATTTTCTCACGGCTTTCACAATATCAAGCTCACACAGGTACGTATACCACTACACAAATATCAATAACAAGAATGCCCCTAGGCCATAAATCATCACAAATCAATCCCTGACACAGCCCACCTTGTCTCGCCACGTGTGCAATAGTAACATAAATGCCCGCCTTATCTCGCCACACGTGCATAATAATGTTCTCACCTTGTCTCGCCACATGCGCAACCCACATATATATATATATAGCCCGCCTTGTCACGCCACATGTGCAAATATATATATATATATATATATATCCCACCTTGTCACGCCGTATGTGCAAATATCAATAGTAACAATAGCACGGCAGAAACCTCGTGCAACCCCATAACAACAATCGCACGGCAGAAACCTCGTGCATCACCACAACAAATACAATAACAACAATGGCAATAATACAAAGTACGACAAGTAAATCAACTCAAGAACTTTTAAATCATAGGAAAATGTGGGACCAAATCACAAGGAACAACCACAGTAAAGAATTCTAGGCGTAAAGAGAACAACTCAACAAAGGGAAAACTAATGTGTATCAACGATCCCACAATATACATTTCAACAACAAGGAAACTAACATGAGTCAAATAAAACAAGTCGACTAAGACATAGGATATCTAAAACTTCTTTTAAGGTTGAGAAATTACTAAGGATTTTCAACAATTTAATTAAGGATAAGCAGCGAAAAGATAATCATAACCTCAATTAAGACTGAACAAATTATTGAATGAAATAATATAAATTCCAAGTAAAGATAAGCAGTTATGAAAAGATAGCATGACTATAAAAGAGATAACAGTTTCAATTAAGGCACATATGAATCAAGTAACGATAATAGTGGATCATGAAATAATTTATTCTAATTAAGCAGGTAGATGTGAATCTAGAAATTTAGATATATAATCATAACAAGAATAACTGCATATTCAATGAATACAAGGACCTAAGGACCCTAAAAAGGCCAACTTTACACAAATAAGCCCGTGCACGCGCTCATCACCTCGTGCACACGGGCTACAATCAACATAGAAGACTCAAATCCTAAGGGAAAAATCCCCCACACAAGGTTAGGCAAGATACTTACCTCGAACCAAGCTCAAACAATCTGTGAGAATGCCCTCTCCTCAAATATCTGGCTCCGAATGGCCCAAATCTAGCCAAACACAATTGCATAACATGAATACAATAATAATAGACTTATCTAATCAATAAAATCAATATTTAATAAAAATTCCGAAATTCGCCCTAAAAAGTCGACCCGGGCCCACATCTCGAAATCGGGTAAAAATTACAAAATACGAACACCTATTCACTCACGAGTCCAACCATCTACGAATTACTCAAATCCAACCACAAATCCCCCTTCAAAACTCAAAATCTTTATTGAAGAAGTTCTTCCAATTTTTCTCAATTTCATCACCAAAAATCCGAAACTAAATAGAGAAAACAACTATAGATTAATGGAATACAACTAAAACGAGTTAGGAATCATTACCCCAAAGCTTCCTATGAAAATCCCTTGAAAAATCGCAAAATTTCGAGCTCTCAAGTCCAAAAACGAAGAATGAAACCAAACTCTCGAATTTTTTTTTCTGCCCAGGCGTGACCGCACATGCGCATAATTAGCCGCATCTGCGCGACCACAGGTGCGCACGTACAAACCGCACATGCTCTTCCTCTCACTTCTGCGCGCAAAAATCTGCTTTTGCGGAGCCGCTGGAGCGCACAAATTCTTCGCACCTGCGGAGACTGTCTAGTCCAGCTCTTCTTGCACCTGCGCCTCAACCTTCGCATCTGCGGGCATCGCAGATGCGGAATTTTCCTCGCACCTGCGTCCCCTGGCACTCCTCCATTTTTCCGCTTCTGCGCTTGCCTCTCCGCACGTGCGCTCTCGCACCTGCGATCTCTTCACCGCTGGTGCGAAAATACCATAAGCCTGAAGACTTAGCAGTAACACAAATCAAACTTTTAATCCGTTAAGCACTCGAAACTCACCCGAGGTCCCCGGGACCTCAACCAAACATACCAACCAATCCTAAAACACCATACGAACTTAGTCGAGACCTCAAATCACATCAACTAACGATGAAACTATGCATCGCACCATGAATCGAACTTATAAATTTCAAATCTTTCAACTTCTAAAACCCGTGCCGAAACCTATCAAATCAACCCGGAATGACGTCAAATTTTGCAGGCAAGTCCCAAATAACATAACGGAGCTGTTCCAACTATCGGAATCGCATTCCAACCCTGATATTAAAAAGTCCACTTCCGGTCCAAATCTCCAAAAATTTAATTTTCGTCATTTCAAGCCTAAATCAGCTACAAACCTCGAATTTACAGTCCGGACATGCTCCTAAGTCCCAAATCACCCAACGGAGCTATTGGAACCGACTAAACTCCATTCTGGAGTCGTCTTCATATTGTTCCGACTATGGTCAAAAATCCTTAGACTTAAGCTTCCGTTTTAGGGACTAAGTGTCCCAAATCACTTTG
Organism: Nicotiana tabacum; assembly: GCF_000715075.1. NCBI lineage: Eukaryota > Viridiplantae > Streptophyta > Magnoliopsida > Solanales > Solanaceae > Nicotiana > Nicotiana tabacum. The sequence goes on along the minus strand of NC_134094.1, from coordinate 124,750,471 downwards.
AATCATCCGGTAACTGAATTCAACCATGCATGCAAGTCAATACATATAATATGAAGCTACTCAGGGCCTTATGCCGCCGAACGAGACTTAAGTTCTTAAAATAACCGGCCGGGTCGTTACACCGAGTATATCCGACATAAGTTCACTACGGAAAGTTCAAAGGGAAACCTACTTATCCAGATGCAATTAATCCTTGCTTGCGAATCACACAGTTTTTCATGCATATTTCCGTGATATAGCAATTTTTCATTCATGTGGGGGATTGTTGGATTTTTTTATTAAGCTTAAATGTAGTTTAAAAGAGGGTGAATGGGAAATGGAGGGAAATTAAAAATATTTGAGTTTTCCTCCTTGATAAAGGGACATTGTCCCATATTGGAAGAGGAAAAAGTTTTGATGGGTATATATACAATTGCACTTCTTCTAGTTCTTAAAGAGTTAAAAACAAGGCAAGCCTCGTGTCGTCATCGTCGCTCGCTCGCTCGGCTCGGCTTCGGCTTCGGATTCGGATTCGAATTCGGTCAAATGATCGATTGATTAATTAATTTTTTGGACCAAATTTATTTGTTAATAGTAAATATTAAGTGAAAGGTTATTAAATATCCGGTTTTTTGTAAACAGAATGTTAATATTAAATCCAACAGAATAGTGTATGCCCTTCGCTTTTTTGTAAAAGACATTTACAATATGGCCGGCCGAAACAGTTTTCACCTCTTCGGATTTGAAGAAACAGTTTGCACCTCTTTAGATTTGAAGAAATAGTTTGCACCTCTTCGTATTTGAAGAGTTGCACCTCTTAAGTTTTGAAGAGTTGTACCTCTTCAGTTTGAGCTCAACATTGGCTATAAATACCAGTCCATTCTCTCAGATTTTCAGATACTAATTTTCTGAATTCTCCTCCTTTTTTCCGCATTATTTTAACTACAAAAATAGCAACAGTAAGTGTGATTTGTTACCGATCTTTGTGTTCACTGAAACACTGGGGTATGAAGTACCGCTACACCAGTGTGTAATTCGTTCTATTCTGGAAGGAAATAATCCACAATATTGGGTACTAGGAGGGGATTAAATTTCTTAAAAAAATATTGTGAATTCAGTGAGCTCGGATTAAATTCTATTTCTTTTTCATTCCTGTTTATTTGTTATTTTATCTTCTCCAGAATTATTTTACAAATACATATAAATAACAGCCATTACGTTGTAAACCTGAACAACATCATCAATCTTTTTGAACTCTAGACCATTTTATCCAAGAAGCAAAAGCATAAAGATTTGATGTCAAAAATAAGAAATAAAATCAAATATTGTTCTCACGAATGTCACACCTCCTTTTTCCCAATTAAAGTGACATTATTGAAATGAGATTATTTTGTTTTTGATTTTAAGAGTCGCCACTTGGAATAATTATTAAAGGTGTCTCAAGTCACTGTTTATTTTAAAATCTCAAATTAAGCAAAATTGACTCCGTTTAAAGTTTGCGAAATACAGAAGACCGAGTAAGGAATTCTATTAGCCCGGAAGAAGGTGTTTAGGCATTCCCGGATTTCGCAATTTTAGCGCGGTCGCTTTATAATCATAACTTGGCCTGAAATTACTGCTTTGAAATTACTCGTTTATAATAATTATGGAACGAACCACATGTGTGTGGATTTATTTTGTTTGGTGTGTCAAAATTATGTCACGTGTACGTGTACACAATTAATAACACTTAATTATTATTAAGATTGTTTGGCCAAAGTCACGCGAACACGTACTTTAATTTATTGTGGGATCATAATTATGTCACGCGAACGTGTACATAATCACGATAATAAATTAAAGACGTGCCTAAAGCATTCTACAAGTGTTCGTCAATTAAAACCCGCAATTGGGAATAACCCCGAAATCTTCAAGTTTAAGAAGTCATTTGTTAATGTAATACGTACAATTTTACAATTGAAATACGATTGTGGGCTTCCGCAATGAGCCCAACACATACAATTTGGTGAAAATAGCACGGTCTAGCCAGTTTTTGGACTAATAATTAAAAAATAGCTAGCGTTTGCAAAGTCATTGAAAAATAGCCACTATTTTGCTGCAACACAGAAAGTTCCAGCATAATATACTGGAGATTGGTGCACATGTGTATGAACTTCCAGCATATTATGCCGGGACTCCAGCACACAGAAAGTTCAAGCACTGGAGAATGGAGCACCTGTGTATGAACTTCCAGCATATTATGCTGGATCAGTATATTATGCTGAAACTCCAATATATTATACCGAAACTCCAGTATATTATGCTGGAATATTTTTTGAATTTTGAATAGTATTTTCGTTCAGATTTATCTTTACATGAAAAGTTGCTAAATTTTGATTACTTTTGAAACGGTGGCTATTTTTCAATTACCACTTATAAATCTGGCTATTTTTGAATTTCACCCTACAATTTGAGCAAATCACATTCAAAAATGGTGAACGAGCAGCTTAAATTATTACAAGAATACTAAATTAACATCTGCATATAAATATGAATAAAAAGACCGCATTTCAATTGATTTCACTAGTATTAATCTAATTCTACGCCTTCAGGTTGTTTTTATTCTGAAAAGAAAGCTGAGCCATCCAATTTTCACCTCTTCTAAACAACTCTAAACTCACAATGAAGCAGCCACTAGGCTATCCTTGCAAATTTGATTGCCATTGATGTACAAAACAAATTAGACACACTGAGCATACTCGATTTTAACCCGTTAATGTTATTTTGAACATGTGCCATTAATCTTATAAACTAGAAGATTTGTAATAGGAGATGCTAATCTACTTATTGACAATGGATTAACTCAAATATGGAATCACGAACATTGATAATTCACGCTTGATCAGAGAAAGGAATTTTAGCTTAAACTAACACTTGCCTGTGTATATTTAAGGATCCTAACATATTTGGAATATAATAACTTCATAGCTTAACATGGGAAAGCAAATCAAAACAAATCAACAACTACATACCATAGATCTATGAAATTGAACAAGATCAACACATAAATAAGTAGAACTTTGATTCAGGATTCAAAAACAGTGACAAATATAGTTGAACATACCTAAGAAGCAATCCAAGACCAAATAAAGGTCTAAATAGAAGAAAATGAGGAAAAGAACAGCTACGAGTTATCAGCAAAATAGCAGAATGACAGCAAGCAACGACAGAAGGAAGAACAACATAAATTAAACAGCTCCTTCAACTCAAAAAAGCTTTCAAAGGCCAAGAAAATATGGAGTAGTTGAATGAATTCAAAACCAGCTTTAAATCTTCTTTTTTATGGTATTTGTTTATGTTTTTGGGAGTTTTTGGTTTGTTTTTGGATCTAAAATTCAGAATTTGAAGTGCAGATTTTCTGAATGTGAAGGTGAAAGAATAAAAAATGAGGAATGAACTGCATGTGAGGGAATCCTGTGTATCAGTGAATGAATCCAGAATAAATTATTGTACTATTTTTATAGAAAACTTTCATCATTTTTTTCGGTTAGTTCTTTTCTTTTTAGCCTCTTTTATTTTTGTTTTTAATCTCTTAGTCCTTTAATTGACCTAGTTTTTCTGTTTTATTGCTTTTCAGTCCTTACTGCTCTCTTTTAGAAGACTCCAAATCAGTTACACCCAAGATTCCCCAAGTTTCTTATTTTTCTTAGCCCCCTCGAGTTCTTGTAAATTACATTTGACTACTAGAGCCTGCTTGGGCTTTTGGACAGCAGGCCCAAATCTTATACCAAAATCAAACCATATAGTAATTAAATTTAGAGTATGAGGACATTTTCTTCTACTTTTTCCGCTGCTCTTTTACCTTGACGTGATACCTCATATTCATACACTCTTTGGATTTATAAGAGTGATAGGTTGGTCTCTCTTGTTAAATGATACTGGGTCTCATGTCCCATATAAGGTCTTTCTTTAAATAAAGTACAATACTAAAATTGCATTAGAACCAAATCAAAAGAAAAAATAGCGAGTAACGTAAATGTGGAATACCAATTGTTTAAAGACAGAAAATCACCTACAGGATATCTTGCTAACGGCAACAACCAAAGGTCAGATTCGAATTCAATGTTCACCGCCGGCCATATCGGGAAATTTCCCGGTCCTCCCCCAGCTCCACCGGATACTACTAACATGCAAAATTCCTCTTTTCCTACACTAGTTCATCGAAACCTATCTGCAAATCAAATAAATAATTTCCAAAAGGGAGTAGTTCCAAGTACTGAATCTTTCCCGACGGAATGTATTCCCCTGAACTTTGCATCAAGACTTGGAGGTTCTAGCAACAATAGAGCCTCAACTAAGAAAAGAATCCAACTCAGGCATACACCATATGAAATTGTCGATGGGAAGTCGGTGGTAAGTTTCACGAAGGAGGAACATGATATGTTAGCAGAGACATGTCGACTCACCATTGTAGGCAAATTCCCAAGAACCAGGCCCTCTATTGAAAGGGTTCAGTCTGAATTTACTCGAATGATCTCTCTTAAAGGAGCAGTCAAAATAGGTGCGTATAATTTAAAGAATATTTTCATTGACTTTGATTTGGAGGAAGACCATCGAAATGTTTATGTAAGGACCTTTCTAACAATTGGTGGAATGCAAATGAAATTGCAAAAATAGACCACTGATTTCAAACCTGAAGTAGAAATGACTATGGCCCCGGTATGGATTAACCTACCTGATTTACGGTGGCATTTCTTTGAATGGGTAGCTTTATTAGAATTGTGGAGCCAATTGGTATTCCTATTATTATTGACAAGGTAACTTTATCAAAGACTAGGCCAACTACTGCAAAAATTAAAGTTGAAATTGATATAACAAGATATTTGCTTTATGAGATCTGGATAGATATTCTCAATGAGAAAGGACAAAAATAAACTATTCTTCAAAAAGTGGAATATGAATCTATACTAGAGTATTGCAACCGCTGTAAAATGCAAGGTCACAGTGACCTTAAGTGTGGAATTCTTCATCCTGAGCTGAGAAAAAATGTTAACAAAGCTAACGAGAGGAAGGATATAGATCCTAATCCAAAAGAGAAGGAGATGAGAGAACCTGGGGGGGGGGAGGGGGAGGGGGGATCGTGCTAGTGAAATGCAAGTCGACAATAAATCTGAAACAAATGTTAGTAACAAGCTTCAAGATTCAACTTCTATGAATGTGAAGAATTTAGAGGACGAGGAAGGTTGGACTACTGTGTCTAATGGTAGGGGAAAGAAGAAAGGCAAAACCAACAATAACAATGTTCATCCAAAAATCAAAATCTCCAAGAAGAACAATTTTGTTGAAATAATAAAACATCCTGATGAAAGGGAGACAAAAAGTAAGAAAATGAGATTTAATAGAGATGATGCTGAGGAAGATAAAGCCAAGCTCACAAATCAAGATCAAGGATTAGATCTCAGAGAGAGTGTAGAAGGTCAGAAGATGTTGAATCTTTAAATGGGGAAGCTTTCTAAACCTCCAGATCCGGAGATACATCCCAACATAAAGGAAGAGCTAAAGAAGGGAAAGGATTAGACTAACAGTGAAAATCCTATTCATCTCCCTAACATTATAACAAATTTTGCCATGGAAGTCGATATAAGGAACGAGACCCACAAATCAGAGGAAGAAGACATAGAGAAGGTAAACAATGATTATTCTCATTACGAGACATAATCTGAGGAAGAAGTTGAGGAAACTCAACTCCAACCTAGGAAGGAGTCTATCTCAAATAGTGAATTAGAAAATTCAAAAGGTGGGCATACTACATTGTATGAAGATGTGGATATGGAACTAAGTCAAGACCAATATACTTTAGCAAACAACAATAATCTATCCCTAAGAGGGCTCTACACTGAAAAATAGAGGGCCCAATACTATGAAGAACAATGCCAACAGAGAGAAAACAAAGCTCTATTACCTTTTGTCTTCAATGATTAATACAAACTCTTGGAATATAAGGAGCGTTAACTTCCAAAGTGCTTTTGATCGACTCAATACTCTTAAAACTCAATACAAGGTTAGTTTTATTGGACTGCGAGAACCTTTTGTGAATGCAGACCAAATAGAAAGATACATGAGATAATTTGGGATGCACGGTTTTCACTCAAATGTTAATAACAAAATATGACTTTTTTGGTTCAATGATTTTGAAGTTGACATAGTGACTAACTCTAAGCAACAAGTCACTTGCAGACTACATCACATAATCTCTACTACATTGCTTCATATTACAACTATTTATGCCAAATGCAGAACTTCGCTGAGAAAGGATTTATGGGGTGAGCTAAATGTTACGTCTAATGTCGTGAGAGGTCCCTGGGCTATCATGGGAGATTTTAATGTTATAGCTGATCCTGAAGAGAAAAATGGAGGAACACCCTATAAAATATATAAAACTTTTGATTTTATTTCTTGTATGTGAGATTGTGGTATGCAAGATGTTGGCTTTACTGGAAATATTTTTACATGGTGTAATAATAGAGGTGCCCCTAATACTATTTGGAAGAGGCTGGACATGTTTCTGTATAATTGTGAATGGTTTGATCAGTATAGCAGAACCACTGTCACTCATTTGGCAAGGGCTTGTTCTGACCATACCCCACTACTCATCCAATTTGGTAACGGCAATGAGAGCAATATTAAGTACTTTAAGTTTCTAAACTTATGGACTGAACATGCTTGACGAGCGCAAAACACACACTTAAATTGTGCTCGCTAGTCAAAGATAGTATAATATAATATCGTATCCACAAGGATTGGATTTAAACAGTATTCTCATAGTTTCTAGCTTGATTGCTATCCAGGAGGATCAAAAATTAAGATTTATATAATTAATAATCTAAAATCTACAACTATTGACTAATGACAATCGCAACAAAGGTAAGCAAGGAAGTTATAAATGGGAGCAAATGGGGCTTTGATGGAATAAGTACAAGATAATTGTCTGGGATTTAACTCTCAAGATAATTGTCTGGGATTTAACTCTAGATAATTTACTTCTAATGTTCAAGTGAGTCTCTCGAATTCACTTAATTATCAGTACATATGTTTAGTAGAAACTCCTCTCTCGATTAAGTTTCAACCTCACAATATGAACCAATTTAAGCTCTCTCAAGATATGCAAGAATGCATAGTGGATCGGTCTTTAGAAAAATCTCTTTCGATTATTCTGCTAACTAGATTTAATCAATGATTCAACTAGCCTCTTTCGATTACTTAGAAGAATCTATGAACTCATCCAACAATATAATACAAATATATCACAAGTTATGCCTCTTTCGTTTACAAGAACAAGTGAATATAGATAAAATAATTAAATCTTCCAAAAAACGATTCAAATACATAAAAATAGAGTTATAATCCACAAACAATTATCAATACACCAAATCCATCAAAACCCAAAAGGATCTACTCCATAGACATAGAGAAGTTCTTCACAAATATAATTAAAGTATAGGAAAATATAGATTCAATCCAAACCTGGATCTTGAGTGAAGAAGGAATGATGAAATCCTTGTGCTTGTGTTCTTCCAACCCCTCCTTAGCCTCCTTGGCCTCCTTAGGTCGAAAATCTGTCCAAAAGTGCAGAAATGACATTTTTTCCGTATATTTAAGCTATCCCTAATAAACCCCGGACAAAAATATTATTTTTAGCGAAAATGGGAAGATACTCTAAGATTTTTGTACTACCCCACCGCATGTCGCGCCGCGGCATGCGCCGCGCTTGTGGACAATTCCAGAGTACTTCACAATTCACATTTTGGGCATAAATTGCACTGTTGCCCTGCCCCATGCGGCGCGACAGTGTAAGGTTCTTAGATTAATTCGTTTCTTTTCAGTTTTGACATCCGGACTTGGTACTCGACCCCCGAACGTGATCTCGGTTTAATCACTTGGGCTTCTACTCAGACTTCAAAGCTCCAAATAGCTCGAATTTGCTCCGTAACATCTAAATAATTTGGAATCACTCTTACATGGCATAAACACACACAATAAGTGTAAAACACTATTAATTAAAGCTCAACATAAGTAAAGTGCAATAAATTAGAGTGCAATAAGTGACTAAAATACGGGTTTCTAGCCTACCATCAATACCCCATACTTAAATCATTGCTCGTCCTCGAGCAATCAAACTACACTTCACATAGACATGACCTTTTTAAATAACTCTCCTAACTCATCACACCAAGAATAATAGAATAGATTAAGTACAATACCGTAACATCCTCGCCTCAAGAGTTGACTCAACAACACCACACATTTTTCACAACCTGCTCACTTACTCTAACACAGAGGTTAATGACATTACCTTTCCTTCATGAATCAAGTGTCCTCACACAACAATAGAGAGTAGTTCCACACACAATAAAATTCAAGAACACATAGGAACTCAAGATAGAAAGAATTAACTCACTCTCAGAAATGAAATTCATGCACCACAAAGAATGTACCATAAGCTTGCTTGTAGTGTACTACTCTACTAATTGAGCTTATTCAGTCAAGGATCAAGTAGGACTTTAATTGGTTGTAATGTAGGCTGCGGGACGGGTAGGATACATTTAGATATAAGAGTAACTACACCTCCCTTAGCACTTTTAATACATATACTTAACCTTTAAACCCCACAACTTTTGTCAAACCATAACTCCACCCTTATAACAATATATGTCAACTCCCCACTTCTTTAAGAACACATACATCAAAAGTTACTACTATCAATGAATATTTGCACAACAATGTAATTATATTTTTTTCAATTCACGCAGCTCTTATTTTTTTTCAAAACAGTGCACCTTTATCCTTATTTATATATATATATATTTTATTTTTTTCAAAATAGTGCACCTTTTTCCTTATTTTATTAGTTCCACTCAAAAGCCAACCAACACCCCACACTTTAACTTTTACAAAGTTCATAACAATTTCAAGTGCTCGCGAGAGGTAAAATGGGCAAGGTTTGTAATGTGGTTGCCAAAGAAACAGGATTACAGGCTCAAAGGGGTTAACTAAGATACATAATAATTAGGTGGGTATAACATATAACTGGCTCAACAAAGAAATGCATATATCACTTCCAAGACTGAATAAAACTACTATTTTGCTTTGCAAACATGCGGGGTAAGTTCTAGACATCAAATGCAATGCACAGAATACACAAATCCTCACACACACATGACACATAACTCACTTAGGATCGGACTCATCAAGACACTCTAATCAAAGTAGTTAAGCAAAGTTAAGATCATAGAATTTAAGGTGCTTATACAAGAGTAAAAAAAATTGAGCCTAAGCGTCACAACTAAAGCACTTACTATTCTCAAGGCATAATACAGTCAAGAGATATTGCTTTCATTTCAAATCACAGCACAAGGTTTCCTACTTCTAAAAAAAATAACTACACCCGGTTCAAACAAAACGCTTGGAAAAGAACCGCGGCATAAAGAAAAACCAAGGGGAAATTATTATACTACCTAAAGAAAATAATACAATTTGTTTTTCGACTTTATCCCTCAAGAACCCTGTCGAATGACATCCATCGTCGGGAAAAATAAAAAAATTTAAAATTTTCAATCAAATGAATTACAAAAATACACATAAACATTTATACATTCTAAATATATATACATCCCCACCCCATACTTTAAATTTTGTCATATCCCCATGACACACAAATAAAAAGAAAGAGGTAAGGACAATTTCCCTGAACATCTAGTCGGGGTTTGAGTCAAAGTTGAGCTCCATCCCTCACGCCCGAACTAGTGCACTCATCTATGCAGATAGCTTCTTCTAAGCCTTCTTGGGGTACACCCCACACTTATCTTTTTCACTCATTGCAGCCTTCTCTATCACACCCTTCACTTTTCACACAACACTAGCAACTAGCTTCTCCCTTTTTACTCCCGTTTCTATATCCATCTTAAAAGTCATAGTTTCCTCGCCCACTCTAAGCATGAGTTTTTTCTCATGTATATCTAATATTGCTCTACCCATTTCTAGGAATGGTCTTCCTAGGATGAGGGAGACCTCCTTGTTATCTTTCATATTAACCACTATGAAATCCACAGGAAATACAAAGTTATCTACCCGAACTAAGACATCTTCAACTATTCCCTTGGGTATTAGAGTCGTTTGGTCTGCCAGCTGCAAAGATATTTGTGCAGACCTTATCTTTGCAATCTCCTTCTCCAGTTTCCTGTAAATAGATAGAGGTATTAAATTAATTGAGGCACCAGAATCACATAAAGACTTATCAAAATTAGTAGTGCCTAAAGAGCAAGGTATGGTAAAACTTCCTGAATCTCCACACTTTTGTGGGAGTTTGTTTTTCAATATTGCACTACAATTCTCTGTGAGCTTGACCACTGAGTTCTCTTCTATTTTCTTCTTATTTGTGAGGACCTCCTTCAAGAACTTGGCATAAGCTGGCATTTGTGAGAGTACTTCTATGAATGGTAGGTTTACATGAACCTGTTTCAGCACATCTAGAAATCTCTCAAACTGCTTGTCCAACTTTTATCTACTTAGCTTTTGGGAAAAGGCAGCGCAGGCATATGCTTGCTCGCCTCAGGTTCCTCCCTTCTCGAGTTCTCTTCCTTCTTCTTTTCGACACCACTTTTCAGCTGCTCCCAGTTTTTTTTTCATGTATCACATCCTTGCGGATTGGGTGAGATCTTTCAACACTTGCCCATTTCTCAAAGGTATATTATTCATTGTTTCTTTAGGATTTCTTTTTGTATCAGCCGAGAGTGTTCCTGGGATTCTCTCAGATATTAGAGTAGCTAAGTGCCCAACCTGTCTTTCCAGACTTCAAAAAGATGTACCCAATTCTTTGATAGCTGCATCATGGACATCAAGCCTTTCATCCGTCTTGATAATGAAGGTCTTCATAAGATCTTCCATGCTGGGTTGATTCGACTGTGGAGATTGATACTGCTGCCTCTGTTGATTTTGAAAACCTGGAGCTCATTGTTCCTAGAATCTGGGGTTATTTTGTTGCCATGCATTTGCAGTACCCCCAGGTGAACTCCATGAAAAATCGGGGTGCCTCTGACCCATTACACAAAAGTTATAGTTTCCTACAACATTCACGTCCTCAGTTGAGACTTGAAACTCATGAGTAGGGTATCCTCTTCCACATATATCACAAGCTGCATGGTGTACATTTTGCATCGAAGCTACAGTTTGCTTTCATATTTCTTTAGCCATAACATCAAGCTGTACTTGCGCAGATGTAGTAGCATCAACTTGGTGAACACCAATTGATTTTCTTCTTTCCACACTATTAGAGGGCCACTGATTAGCATCTTCGGATAACTCATCAAGAATTGTAACTATCTCTTATGGAGTCTTCTTCATAAAGGGGCCTCCAATTGTATTGCTCAATGTTCTATGCGAGGTCGGTGTCAATCCATCCCAAAAATCCTGGAGTTGCATCCAGAGTTCAATTCCGCTATGTTGACACCTCCTCACTATCTCCTTAAACCTCTCCCATGCTTCAAAAACATTTTCATTCCCTTTCTTGCAGAAGTTATAGATTTCTCTTCTAAACTTGACCGTCTTAGCTGAGGAGGAATATTAATCAAGAAATTTTCTAGTCATTTTCTCCCATGTTCTAATTGATCCATTTGGCAAGCTTTGAAGCCACTGCTTCGCATCATCTTTAAGTGAAAAGGGGAATGCTCTTAAATACACTACATCTTGTGACACCCCATTGTATTGAAAGGTGTTCATAATCTCCTCGAAGTCCATTAGACGTGTGTTTGGATCTTCGTTCATCTTTCCTTTTAAAATGCAACTATTTTGAATAGTTTGAAGCAAACCTTGCTTCAGCTCAAAATTATTGGCTGCATTTGGAGGTGGTCTAACACTTGAAAATCCTTGATTGTAGACTGGTCTGGCGTAGTCACCCAATGCTCTACCAACCCTTGGTACCGCATTCTTGAACTGATCTTCAATCAAGGGTTGATTTATATTGAATCTTCGACCCCTATTGTCTTCGACAGTTTCCTCAGCAGCTCTATGGGCTGCCTCAGCAACTATCCTTGCAGCTGCCTCTACCTCATTGTCATCGTTATTAGCCATGTGTTCTTGGTTTAAAGGTTGGCCCAAGAACCTTACGGTAAACTCTTTCTCCTTTCTCAGTTGCCGCATGTGTTTTTCCAATTCCGGGTTGTAGGGTATTACGTCTTTACAAGAAGATTGTGTCATACACTACGGACTTAACATGTTGCCCTGCACATGGAGGAGAAACCCGTGAAGACGAAAATAAAAGTAAAAAAAAATAAAAAAAATAAATTCCTGAATTAGCACTACAAACTATTTCAAATACTATTGATTGCCAATCTCTGGCAACGACGCCAAAATTTGACGAGCGTAAAATATACACTTAAATTGTGCTCGCTAGTCAAAGATAGTATAGTATAATATCGTATCCACAGGGATTGAATTTAAACAGTATTCTCATAGTTTGTATCTTGATTTCTATCCAGGATCAACAGTTGAGATTTATATTATAAATAATCTAAAATCTATAGCTATTGACTAATGACAATCGCAACAAAGGTAAGCAAGGAAGTTATCAATGGGAGAAACTGGGGTTTTGATGAAATAAGTGCAAGATAATTGTCTAGAATTTAACTCTAGATAATTCACTTCTAATGTTCAAGTGAGTCTCTCAAATTTACTTAATTATCAGTATAAATGTTTAGTAGAAACTCCTCTCTCGATTAAGTTTCAACCTCACAATATGAACCAATTTAAGCTTTGTGAAGATATACAAGAATGCGTAGTGGATCGGTCTTTAGGAAAACCTCTTTCGATTATTCTCCTAACTAGATTTAATCAATGATTCAACTAGCCTCTTTCGATTACTTAAAAGAATCTATGAACTCAACCAACAATATAATGCAAAGATATCACAAGTTATGCCTCTTTCGATTACAAGAATAAGTAAATATAGATACAACAATTAAATATTCCAAAAAACAATTCAAATATATAAAAATAGAGTTATAATCCACAAACAATCATCAATACACCAAATTCATCAAAATCCAAAAGGATCTACTCGATAGACATGGAGAAGTTCTTCACAAATGTAATTAAAGTATAGGAAAATATAGATTCAATCCAAACCCTGATCTTGAGTGAGAAAGGAATGATGAAATCCTTGCGCTTGTATTCTTCCAACCCCTCCTTAGCCTCTTTGGCCTCCTTAGGTCAAAAATCTGTACAAAAGTCCAGAAATGGTGTTTTTCTCGTGTATATAAGCTATCCTCAATAAATCCCGAATGAAAATACCCATTTTAGTGAAAATGGGAAGATACTCTAAGATTTTTGTACTACCGCACCTCATGTCGTGCCGCAGCATGCGCCGCGCTTTTGGAAAATTCCAAAGTACTTCACAATTCATAGTTTGGGCATAAATTGCACTGCCGCGGCGCCCCATGCGGCGCGACAGTGTAAGTTTCTTAGAGTAATTTGTTTCTTTCCAGTTTTGACATCCAGACTTGGTTCTCGACCCCCGAATACGATCCCAGTTTAATCCCTTGGGCTTCTACTCAGACTTCAAAGCTCCAAATAACTTGAATTTGCTCATTAACATCTAAATAACTCGGAATCACTCCTACACGGCATAAAACACACAATAAACACAAAACACTATTAATTAAAGCTCAACATAAGTAAAGTGTAGTAAATTAGAGTGCAATAAGCGACTAAAATACGGGTTTCTAGCCTACCATCAATGCTGAATTTCAGGATATGGTCAAAAATATTTGGGAAGAGGAATATCTAAGAAACCTTATGTGGACCCTGCATCAGAAGATTAAGAAGGTTTCTACTAGATTAGGTTCTTGGTCGATGGAAACTTATGGGGATATTTTTGAGGATCCTAAAAGACTGGAAAAAGACATTGATGTCCTAGAATAATTGTTGGTGGAAGACAATAATCAGGACAATCGAATCAATCTTAATAAAGCCAAGGCTGAATATACTCAATATCTGAAGTTTCAAGACAACATCCTGAGGCAGAAAGCTAGAGTAGACTGGCTGACCAATGGAGACTCTAATACTTCATATTTCCATGAGGTTATTAAAGATATGAGAAGAAGGTTGAGCATCAATAAGATTCAGAATGAGTCTAACCAATGGGTGGAGGGAACTAAAGAAATATGTGAAGCTGTAATTAGATATTTCAAAGGCATGTTTTGCCAGACTCCTGAGTACAATGATTTTTATGATCTGGAAAGTGTTGCTCCTGTGGTATCAATGGATAACAATGAGTTTTTAGAGAACATGCCCTTTGAAGAAGAGATGAAGGAGTGTGTCTTCTCCATGGATCCTAATAGTGCTCCAGGTCCTAATGGTTACACATCGAAGTTCTTCCAAGCCACTTGGACCTTTATAAGTTTCGATGTGACTAGAGCCATACAAGCTTTCTTTTGTGGAGCTAATATTTCTAAATACTTTACGCATATATGCATAGTGTGCTTCCCAAGGTCAATTCACCATAATACTTCACTGATATAAGACCTATTAGTTTGTGTAATGTTATTAGCAAAAATTTTGCTAAACTATTGAGATCTAGACTAAATAAAGTGCTTCCTAATATTATCAGTAGGAACCAGAGTGGGTTTGTAAAAGGAAGGTCCATTACTGAAAATATCCTTTTAACTCAAGAGATTATTCAAGTCATTGGTAAGCCAAATACCAATGGTAATGTGGTTATGAAATTAGATATAGCCAAAGCCTATGATAGAGTTTCATTGCCATATTTATGTATTTTAATGAGGAAGATGAGGTTTTTTAAAAGGTGGATCGATATGGTCTTTAGGCACATATCAATAAATTGGTATTCTTTGATAGTCAATGGTACAAGGCATGGGTTCTTTAAATAAGAGAGAGGTCTTAGACAAGGGGATCCTTTATCTCCATCTCTCTTTGTTCTATCTGTTGAGTTTTTATCTCATAAACTGAATTCTATTGCTAGTAGAGAGGATTTCAAAGGCTTCTATATGAATAAAAGAGGTTCTTTGATTAACCATCTAGCATTTGCTGATGATATTATTTTCTAGTGGATGCAAGGAATTCTCTAAAGATGCTCATGAAGACTCTAGCTACATATGAGGCGGTGTCTGGACAATTGATCAACAAAAACAAGTCTTGTGTGATACTAGCTCCTACTTCACAACCTGAAGAAATAGCTAGAGTGGAAGAAATCACTGCCATAGAAAATAAAACTCTTCCTTTTAAATATCTAGGATGTCCCATATATGCGGAAAGGAAGAAAATTTCCATCTTTTCTGATATGATTACTAAAGTACTAAATAAGATTAATGGTTGGCATGCTAAACTTTTTTCTATTGGTGGCAAGGCTATTTTGATCAAACATGTATTAACAATACTCCCAACTCACATGTTAGCGGCCATTCACCTACCAAAAGGAGTCCTCCACCAAATTGAGAGAATGATGGCGAGATATTTCTTGAGCAGCACAACTGAGAAGAAAATATGTCATTGGGTAGCATGGGATAAATTATGCCTCCCATACTCTGAAGGAGGTGTCATTTTCAGGAAATTAGAAGATACTTGTAACGCTTTTACTACTAAATTATGGTGGAATTTGAGAACAAGTCAGTCACTATGGAAAGAATTCCTTATGGCCAAGTATTGTCAAAGGTCTCACCCTCTAGTGAAGCAATGTTATTCAGGGCAATCACAATCTTGGAATGCTATGTGCAAGATTAAAAGGAGAGTGGATCATTATATTTTGTGAAAAGTGCAAAAAGGTGATATATCAGTGTGTTATGACAATTGGACCAACTTAGGACCGCTAAGTGATTTTCTACATGAAGGAATTAAGACAAAGAACCTCAAGATATCTGAGATTTTAATTAAAGGGCAAAAGTGTTGGAATGGATGGGACATCTACCTACCAGAGAGTGTTAAGAATACCATAAGTAGCCTATAAATTCAATTCAGCACGGAAGGGGTAGACATGCCACTGTGGATAGAAGATACCAAAGGCATTTTCTCCATTTCCCTAGCTTGGAAAATCCTCTGGAACAAGAAGAGCAGAACTTGGGTGGATACTATGACTTGGAAGAAAAAGGTACCATTCAAGATGAACTTTATAATGTGGAGAGTTCTCAGGGACAGGATACCTACTGATAATAGAGTAACTAGATTTCGTTTTGCTATGCCATCCAAATGCTCATGTTGCAAAATACCTGGTATTGAAGATGTAGAACATATGTTTGTGGTGGCACCTTTGTGTCATGACCCAATATCCCAACCTATCGTGATGGTGCCTATCATGGTACTAGGCCAGCGACTCTTTATCAAAAATAACGCAATATTTCATTTCAAAAATAACCTTCAAGCTATTTAACGATAAATCTTTCATAAGTAATTTAAATCAAAGAAAAGTGCGAAAATAAAGGCCCAACATCGGGTGTCACCAGTCATGAGTATCTACAATATCTATCTGATAATACCAAGACCAATACAGTCTGGAAAACAACTAAAAACATTTATAGGAAGACAGGAGGGAGAAGAGCAGGGCTGCGATCGCCATGCAGCTACCTTTCTAACTCTAATAGATCCGTGATGGGATGAAATCAACACTCGCTAGCACGTCCAATAACACCTGGATCTGCACACAAGGTGCAGGGAGTAACGTGAGTACGACAACTCAGTAAGTAACAACAATAAATAAAGACTGAGCAGTAGTGACGAGCAATAAAATATATCAAGTTCATATCACAAAAATTTAGTAAAGTACAACATGCTTTAAAAATCAGAGTTTGAATCAAATCATCTCCTTTAAACTCGGTTCCAGTTAAAATTATTTAAAGATATTTTTCAACAGTTTTTCAAACAAAGGCTCAATGCAAAGGTAAGAAAAAATGATGAAATCATAAATAACCCATCGGGCAAAGCATCACTCATATACAACCCCTCGGGCAAACCTCACAGTCACTCGAGCAAAGCATCACTCATATACAACCCCTTAAGCAAACCTCACAGTCACTCGTGCCACTCAGGCATACCTCACAATCACTCTTGCCACTCGGGCATACCTCACCATCACTCTTGCCACTCGGGCATACCTCATAATCATTCATGCCTCACAGTCACTCAGCACTCGGTACTCGGCACTCGCACTCAGTAGGTACCTGCGCTCACTGGGGGTGTGTACCGACTCTGGAGGGGCTGCTTTAGCCCAAGCGCTATATCAAGCCAAATCATGGCATAAATCACTCAGGCTCTCGGCCTATATCAAACATGCTGTGACGTGCAGTCCGATCCCATAAATATCCTCACAAATCAGGCCCTTGTCCTCACTCAGTCATAAAACTCTCAAGCCACTCGGGCATTTCATTAAAAATAGGAAACTCAGCCCAAAACAACATTTATATGCATCAAAACAGAGTAATAAAACTGAGTTATGCAGTAAACAGGTATGACCATGACTGAGTATAGATTTTCAATCGAAAACAGTTAGAGGATAGTAAGAAAAGGCCCCTAAGGGTCCAAGCAGTACTGGCACAAGGTCCAAACATGGCATTCAGCCCAATTTACAGTAACTCTTTCTAAAACACATAAGTATTATACAGTTTCAACAAAGTATGCAACTCTACAGTTGCTACGGGATAGACCAAGTCACAATCCCCAACGGTACACGCCCACACGCCCGTCACCTAGCATGTGCGTCACCTCAAAATAGTAAAAACGATACGAAATTCGGGGTTTCATACCCTCAGGACAAGATTTACATTCGTTACTTACCTCAAACCATGTAATTCTTTATTCAGCTATGCCCTTACCATGAAAATTTATCTCTGAAAGTCTCGTATCTAGCCACAGTTAATTCGATTCAGTCAATACCAATTATTGTAATTAATTCCATAAGAAAGTACTAATTTTTCAATAAAATCCGAAATTAACTCAAAAATCGCCCGTGGGGCCATGCCTTGGATCCCAAAAAAAGTTACAAAGTATGAATGCCCATCCAACCACGAGTTCAACCGTATAAATTTCACCAAATTCCGACATCAACTCGACCCTCAAATCTTTAATTAAAGTCTATGAAGATTTCTACCATTTTCAACCCAATCTTTACCCTTTTGAACTTAACAATCTTTCCAAAACCTTATTGGTATGTATACATAATACTCTTACACCCAAGAATCATACTATTATTCACCCATCTTTACTTCAAACTCGAAATTGAAGAATTAGGGAAAGAAATTCTTACCTATTTGAAGCCCTAGCAAGATCCTTGTGAAATCTTCAAACCTTGAACAAGAATTGATGGATAAATGACTAAGTCTTCACTTTCTCTCTCTAAAATGCTCTCACCTCTCTCTAAAATGTCAGATTTTGGCTAATAAAATGAGCTTCAAGGGCTATAAATCGAAGTTGGGTCGGGTCAAAATTTAGAAAGAATGGAAGCTCCGACGCAGTTATGCGATCGCATAACAGGTATGCGGTCCGCATACCGGCCGCATAATTTAGCCTCCAAAGCTGAGCGTTACTGACCCGGTCTGCGGTCACTATGCGGCCCGCATACTTGTTCTGCGATCGCATAATTCACCGCAAAATAGGTCTGCGGTCGTATAGTGCACCGCAGATTTTCCTCAAATCTTGCCCATCTCCTGATCCACTTTGCGACCATTATGCGGTCCGCAGAATGATTCTGCAATCGCATAGTGGTCGCAGAAATTTCTATAATTTTTGTACTAATTGATCTACCTCGGCACCACCAAACCTTAATTTCCTTAGCAAAAATTTCTCCGGGGTCGTTACACCTAAGTCAATATTCGATCAACTTTTTCAACTTAAATTCTAAACCTTGGAACTAAGTGCTCCAACTCATTTCAAAATCTCACCGGACCCAAACCAATTACCCCAACAAGCCAAATAACAACTGTAATTCACAATTTGAGCAGTAAATGGGGGAACGGGATTACAATAGTCAAAACAACCGGCCGGGTCGTTACACTTTGCACAAGAACTATGAAAAATTCTATGTAGCCCTCTAGGTATTTCTTACACTAACATATCCTATAGACATGTTTTGATCAATTGGTGGAGCAAAAAATATTTAAATCCTGTGTCTCAGCTACGATTGCTAAGTGTTTACCAACTGTGGCTTCTTGGAAATATGGAGGTCCAGATGCAATGCAAAATACAATACTGAAAGGACTAGTATTAAGAGAACCTTGTCCTTAATAGCCTTCACTATTTCTCATCTAGTGATGGCTCAGTTTAGCAATGTATATTTGAATATAACTTGGAATAACATATCTCACTTACTTGGAAGCACCATTTTGTTCAAGAAAATCTCCCTAGTGAACTGTATAAAATATGCAGCTAGTTATTTGAAAATCAACTCTGACGGATGTTGCAAAGATGGCATTTGTGGAGGGGGAGGTATGATTAGAAATAATGATGGCCATCTAATTTGCGCATACACCCTCCCTTTGGGGTCGAAAACTAGTAACTGGGCAGAAGCTCGAATTCTGTTATTTGGTATTAATTGGTGCATGACTAACAGGTTGAATCATTGTATAGCTAAAAGTGATTCAAAATTGTTAGTAGACTGTGTGAATAGATTGTACAGAAATCCTTGGCGAATATCTCAAGAAGTGGAAGAATTAAGAAGACATAAAGAACATAATGGCTTTTCCTTAACACACTGCTTCAGAGAAGGTAACCATGCTGCTGACAAGATGGCTGCCTTGAGCTATAATTTCTCTCAAAATCAAATCTTCCAGAGCTTTACGTCCCTCCTAAGTCATATTAGAGGGATCCTTATTGTTGATAGATGGAATCTGCCTAATTTTCGTATGTCGAACAAGAAAAAACCCGACATTGTTTATGATCTGCCGTGATTGAAAATATTGTGTTCTGACGGTAATCTATAAAATAGGATTTTGCTTAGTGAAATAGTCTACCGAATTTTGTCTCAACTATGATAGTGCCAATTGCATTCACTTCTTCTTTTGTATCAAAGATTGAGTTGTCTATCTCTCAGACCTCTTCTTAGGGACTTTGGCAGATTTTGGCTTTAAAAAAAAAAATTGCTTAAAGATTATACATTGCAAACAAGGCAGTGATAAATGGTATGGCAGATGAAAAATTAATAAGACACAGTTATTTATATAATAACTCGATAGTAATTTCAAATAGTCTTAATGGTAAGAATTTTTACATTCATGTCCAATTTGTTTTGTGAGAATAAATTTCATAAAATATGTGTATAGATATATCCTTTTGTTATATATTTTATGAATGAAAAATATTTAGGCCAATTGAACAAAGATTTTTGGCCCAAGTCTAATTTCTTCTAATAGGATGGATGGAAATAATCATGCGACCCTCTTTTCTTGTGCATGTTTTCTCTTTCCCTCCGTTTATAGATGTTCTCATTTATTTTATGTATAACGAATATGTATTCCTCAAAATTATTTTTTAAAAATAATTAGTAATTTTCTCACTATTCTTCTATACTTAATTGATATACGAAAAATACAAAATACTTACTAAAGATTGATGATAGTGTCCGAAAATTGGTTGGCTAAAAATTTTAAGTATTAACAATTGATAATAATACCTATGAAAAATGGTCAAAACTGTTCCTAGACTATTTGATTTGGTACAAAAATGCCCTCCCTGCACCTATTGAGCTAAAAATGCCCCTATCGTTATCTTAGTGGCTCACATATGCCCTTATTAACTAACTGACCTATTTGGAAAATATTTTTAATTAATATCCACGTGTAACCGTCCCATTGATCTAAATTTAAATCTTTACCAAAAAATTTTAAAAAAAATACCCATTATGGTTTCTTCGCACTTGCCCGAAAAAAGGGCATGCCCTATTGCCAACTCCCCCTTTCTTCTCCAATCTCTATGAAATTGAATTAGAGGAGGAGATAATGAATTTTTTTCTCATACCCATTTTATACCCACTTGATTTCATTTAATGAATTACTTCCTAAGTCAAGATCCCGAATTTTATTCTCATACACATTTCATTTCATTCCCAAACTCAACATTCTTTTTGCTTAAATTGTTACTTTTCTTGTTGTTGTAGTAGCGCAAATTCTTCCATTTGCAGAATCTAAAAAATGAAAAAAGAAGTTACATTGTCTTTAAAAAACGGGTTTGGATTAATAGGATTTAAAATCGGGGCGGATCAATCAAAACCAAGGTTTATGGTGGTTTTTTCTTTTTATTTAGGCCAATATCACGGTAACACATGGATAATCATTAAAATTTTCTATTTCTTTTATATAAGCCCGTTAGTAATAAGTGCATAATTGAGCCACTAAGATAACGGTGAGAATATTTTTGACTCAATGGATGAAAAAAGTTATTTTTGTATCAAATTGAATAGTTTAGGGACAGTTTTGACCCTTTTCCGTAATATCTAAGCGTTAGTTGAGACAATTGATTTGGAGTAAAAGTCAGAATTCTTATAAAGAAATGTCAGTCGATACAAAAGTGAAGTCTTTCCCCCCTTTTGGTAAAAAAATATGTTTTGATAACAAAGCTATAGAAAATAACTTCTTTAGGAAAAATATATGGCAGAATAGCCTATGAGATATCTGTACTTGTTCTGATTTGACAGCTCGATCCCTGTACTTCATAAAGTTTCATTTAGATATTTGAACTCGATCAAAATTAATATTTTAAACACCGCTGACCATTGACCAAGCTGATGTGGCATAAATATAACTGAGGTGGACAAAATGCTTGGTATACACGCGCATAGTGAGCGTGAAATGGTGGCTAAATCAGAAAATGACAAAAAATTAAAAAGAGAAAGGAAAAAAAAGTATAGCAACTCATATCATCTTCAACCCACCAGCCTCTTCGATTTTGGTGCTGGCACCGCCGCCTTCTCCCGCTCCACCACCACCATGTCCACCGCCACTATTTCCTTCTACTCTTCCATCATCACCGCCACCTTCCTAAATTTCAGAGCTGTTTTTGAGCCATTTCTTTTCCCGCCACCTCTGCCACCTCCACTATGACACATAATCGCCTCCTCTTCTCCCTATTTCTTCATCAATTCAGTCCAAATGAGAAAATAAATAAAAGAAAAATCTGATTATTTGAAGTGTTGGTGTCTATTTTGGATGAAATTTTGGAGTTCTCAAATGGGTCGAGCTCAACAGATTTGCTTCTCAAAGGCAATGTACCACCAACATAAATTGGACCTTTACAAGCCTTCTTGTCCACAGATTTTATGGCCTTAAACAATTCAAATCCTCCTTTAATATTTTCTTTTCATTATCCTTAAAGATTAAAGATTTACAGCTATCGACAAAATTAGTTGTTGAATTATTATTCTTGGTGCATAATTTGGATTGGTACATTGAGTGGATTTGGGATTTTTGACTTTTTGTAATTTGGGAAGAATAGAGTAGAAAGAGGAGGTTAAATAGAGAAGGAAACCTTGAAGGGTGGAAGAAGTAGCTTGTCACCATGTGAGAATTTGTGAGCTTTCAAGGGTGAAAATGGTAGTGATGGGTAAAAGGGAGAGAGCTGGAAACATGGAGAGAGAAGAAAAGGCGTGGGGTTCTTTTTTTTTTTTTTAGAAAAAAATAAATTGATTTGAAGATTTTATAAACAATAAATTTTTATAAAAGTAAATTATGATATGAATATTATTTATCTAGGTGGATCTGATGTGTCCTCCATATCAGGGAGAGTGAATAACACACATGGTCGGAGATGTTTAAAATATTAGTTTTGATCGAGTTTAAGTGTCTGAATGAAACTTTATGAAATTCAGAGATCGGAATATCAAACCAGAACAAATACAAATGTCTTCTAAGCTATTCTGCCAATAATTTTTGCCGGACTTGTCTTTCTCAAATACAAGATATTTTTGACGGTAGAAAGTATACTGGATTATTATGTTGTGTTTGCTCCCATTTCTCAAAAGAAAGCGTTAGTGCGTGTCATAGTTCCTTGTCATTTTTACCGATTAATATTATGTGAAGAGCTACATCGACATTCTTAGTTCCTTGTCATTCAATTGATGAATTTGTTGAATGAGATTTCAGAAATTAATACTTATAGACCCATTTTAAAGTTTTTTCTTGTTTTTTTATATGTCATTATTTTTCTTTTTAATTGTTTTATATTGAGGTAGAATGGGAGCTTTGGCGTAACTGATAAAATTGTTGTCATGTGACCGTGAGGTCATGACTTCGAACGGTAGAAATAACCTCTTGCAGAAATGTAAGATAAGACTGTGTACAATAGACCCGTGTGATCCAGTCCTTTCCTGGACCTCGCACATAGCGAGAGCGTAATACAGTGTCTTTTTATTTTTTGGTTTTATATATTTGAGGTAAGACAATCCAGGGTGTAGTGTGGAAAATAGAATGAAGGGGAAGAGCCGCGAGTGAGGACTGAGGATTGGGATGATATATGAGTAAACCTACTAGTCTATTGAGAGTTACTGAATAAAAAAAACACAATAAGTAACTTTTATGTACTAATTACGGTGAAATAAAAGATATGATCATGTATAAAGTATTACAATTTACAATTGAACCTTTAAGATATGTAGTAACCTGTCATAAAATTCTACTAATAATTAATTTATTATCAAGTAGTTTCCTCTTCTTTTTTCCTTCATTAATTTGTTCCTTTTGTTGTGAGTCCACCATTACAAACAGCAGACTCCATAGCATAATAAGTTTTACGTTAGCAGAGGTCAAAAAGTTGGGGAACTTACCTACTTCCTCCCAATACTTCCCACAAGAAACAGTAACTTCAGTGCAAGGATTAATTTTTTGGCCATTTGGTGCATATTTATTCAATTTTTTGTTGTTTTAGTAAACAAAGTTTTAGCTATTAATATAGTGTACATGACCTATTTAAAAACAAACAAAAAGAAAAGTAAGTAAACAAAAGAAGAATTTGAATAAAGAGGAAGAGAAAGGAATGAATTAATGCCAATGTTACACAAAATCAACCCATTTCTTGAGAAATTCTTGGTTATATGTGTTAATTTCAAGGTCCCCATCATAACCATAGCACCACAATAATATAGTTGAAGCTGTACCTTTATTTATTTATATATTATTTTGGCATGATATCCTCTTTTTCCAATATAATGACCCCATGACCTCGTGACATGCCGTGCCGTCACAACTATCCCTCAGTTTACTTTTAGTTGTGTACTTTTGACTTTGCACTCTGTTTAACTTCAAAATCGGATAACAATTGAATTTATACGCGATTTTAAGAATATGTGATCTAATTTGATACAAAGTGATAAATCAGATTTAATATGGAAGAATAAGTAAAAAAAAAAAAAATACAAACCATGCAGATTGAACAACTTAAGCCTCGCAAGGTTAATTTCCTTCGAATTTAGATGTGATATTATTGAAGCCAGAATAATATATGAACAAAGCTGGAAAAAATAGTCTCTTGTTTTCTTAAGTATGTTACCATGTCTACAATGAATTACTCCATTTTCTTTATATATACGGGGAGATAAAACCTTTAAGATATTATTTTATAAGAAATTATGTAGACCGTTGGCTCCCTTTTTGACTTAATCTCGTAATTTTCGCCATAATGGTTGGTCAATGACGAGAATCACTGATACTTGTCATGTGAGTTGGCAAAGCTTTTCTTCGAGGTCGTTAGAAGCGGGGTCGGTCATGCCCCCGATAAACTCGAGAGCAAATCTGATGGCCTTGTTCGAACTTTGATCCTCGATATCGAGCTCAGTTACATCTGTAACTTCGATCTCTTACGTAGGTGTCGAGCCTTAACCTATTGTTCCAGATGCCTCGATCAAGCATAGAGCTCGGTTCTACTCGTATACAGATAGTCCCCTCATTTTTTGGAGAGTAAGCTATTAAAAACGATATGAACCCCCGGTCCTTACTTCTATAAATCATGACGACATGTACATGGTGTAGGTGATAAGAATAGTGAAAACGTCCCGTCAGTCCGGTCTTCGAGGCATTAAATGTATGTCAGAAAATGAACCACCGCTTGAGGAACCTATAAATACCCTTTAATCCGTTTGTTAGAACTTTTACGCTCAAATCCTTCTTGCGTTCTAAGAACTTCATCTTCTGGTTTTCTCATTGCCAACCTCAAAGATTCCCCTTATCAACAATCTATTTCCTTCATCTTTTATAAAAATGGCAAAAACTTCAAAGTCTGTTCCTAAAAATGAAGCACCTTCTTCTTCAAAGCTTTCTGAAAACGCTCCTCACGTTGCTACTGAGGAACCCCCTCTGAGATCATACATCCTTACTGGGTGCCCTACTATGGCTGATTTCAAGATTGAGAATACGACCATGGTACCGGGTCGATGCGAACCGGTCTCGAGGTACATATGTACGATCACGGACAGCATCCTCGATAATGTTAAAGAGGATTGCAACTGGGTAGGCAAACACGTAGTGGTTCCTACCCCTGAAGAATCAATTACCACCTACATGTAGGGTTTCTTAAGTGTTAACACTTACCTTTCACGTTGGGTCCTCTAGACCCGGTTATCATAGCTTTTTGAAAAGGTATGATATGACTCTCGGGCAGATACATCCTTCATTTTGGAGGATCGTTATTCTGCTTCGATTCTTTGTGAGCAAGGTCGAGGGATATCCATTCACCATCGACCATTTCATGTGCATGTATATCCCTCAACTTTACCGAGAAAGGTTAATTAAGCTTGCACTCCGAGCCACCAAGACCTTGTTCTCGAGTATCGACGAGGATCGAGACCAGGGCTGGTTTGGTAGATTTGTTCGAGTGAGGACCTCGGACTTAATTCCGGAAGCGGACATGCCGTTCCCTGAGAAATGGAATATGAAACATAAGTTTAGCTTTGCCTTCGGTATTCCTTTTATTACTTTTTATTCCGTTTGGTTTCTAATCGATGTTATGTGATGCAGTTGTTGCCCAAATACCGAACCCCGTTCCCGAACATAAAGAGTGGGTCGAGGGCATTGCGACACAAAGACCTTATTCTGAACGCTTATAGCGTGAGCTCTCGAAGGGTCGATGGGAGGCCCGTAATCATGGCAAGGATATTCCCTAATAATACATCTGATCTTATTTTTTCATCATCAGTCTATGATCCGTTATATTTTCATTTTGTAGGTTTAGGAAAGGACGTCGAGATGAGGCCTCCATCAGCTGACGATGATATACATATTGATCCCCCTGCTTTGAAACAGGGCAAAGAGAAGAGGAAAAGAAAAGCTCCGAGTCCCTCAGCCCCTGAAAGGAAAAGACCGAGGAAGCGACCTGCATTGAAACCTAGAAAAACCAGTGCCCAAGAAATTTCATCGGACTCACTCAATCGGTTGAGGGATGAGTCCGAGGAAGAAAATAATTCCGAGTTAGTGACCCGCGTGAGAAGCGGCTTCGAAATGGCTCGAGCCGTGGAGGCCGTAGAAGAAACAGTGGCTGAAGTCTCCGAGAGGGCCGAGACCGATTTGGCCCGAGCCAGTGATATCGAGAAAGAAAATGTGACAGGTACATCCCGGTTAGAAGATAACGTACCCAAAGAGGCGTTTGGGGTGATTGGCCTTTCTGGGTCATCCCGGTTAGAAGATAACGTACCCAAAGAGGCGTTTGGGGTGATTGGCCTTTCTGGGTCGCCTTCGTTTACAACTTCTATGATAAATGAGGCCCAGGCGTTGAAAGGTAACCTCGGCGAAGGGGCTCAATGAGTAGCCGATTCTTTCCATAATTTTTTCGACGGCCTAGATTCCACTACTTCGGAGGATATTACCGGTTTGGGAGACCTACCGGTACCAAGGAAGATATCGTCCCCGGGAGCTGGCGGGTCCTCTTCGAGCCCGAAATTAGTGAATCGGTTCCCTGCTCTGAGTGTTGATCCTACTCGGAGGCGAGCAATTTATATGTCCATCCCAGAGGACGCCCGGGTTCTTTCCGTCCTAGTGGGAATTGCTGACCGAAGAGGATCAAATCAAAATGAACGAGGTAGAGGCGCCCTGCCTTTTCAACGAAGATCAACATGCGCTGAATCGGGTAATTTCTCATATCCCTTTGTTATATACTTAGATTCAATAGTGAATAATCCTAACATCTTCCTTTGTGTTTGCAGGCCTTGGTGCTTCATCGTGAGGCTTTCTCCGATACCGGGAGGAGTTCAAGCGTCACGAGGCCGAGACTCGAGAGCTTGCCGAGAAGAAGGATACTTACAAGCTTCTTAGTGAGAAGCTTCAGGCCGAGTTAGAAGCGGCTCAGAAGGAGCATGTCGGTTTGCTCGTGCAGGTAATACGAATATTTGATCTTAGCGATGATGGTTCAGATAATTGGCTAACGACCCGAAACTACAGGCTCAAAAGAGACTTGACCAGGTAGGGCAGCTTCAGGCAGAGGTGGATGCGGTGAAGGCTGAAGCCGAAAAATAGAAGTAAAATATGGACCGTTTGGCCTCGTAAAAAGAAACTGCCCGAGCAAAGTTGGCTTCTGCTGAGGTTCAGCTTCGGGCTGCAAAGGAGAAGAACTCAGCGGAGGCCAAAACGATCGAGGAACTCCAATCTTAGTTGAGTTTAGCTGTTTCTGGCCAAGAGAATCTAGCTAAGGAGCTCGAGGCTGCCAAGTTAGAAGTCATTACGGTCCAAAACGAAGCTGATAAAAGGGTGGCCCATCTCAAAGTTGATGCCGAGGCTATACAGGAGCATGCAAAAAGTATAGTGAAACATGTGTGGTGGGAATCCCGAAGGAAGGTCCTCGAAGGAGTCCATGCCCAGAATTTTGACAAATTGAACGAAATTGAGAATGCCAAGTCATGCGAAGCCAATGCCCGAAGGCTAGCTTTTCCTGAGGAGGATTTC
This sequence comes from Nicotiana tabacum, assembly GCF_000715075.1. Lineage (NCBI taxonomy): Eukaryota > Viridiplantae > Streptophyta > Magnoliopsida > Solanales > Solanaceae > Nicotiana > Nicotiana tabacum. The sequence continues at coordinate 124,722,602 of NC_134094.1, read as the reverse complement.
GATGCGTCTGAAGAGTCGGGCGAGTCCGATGGCGAGGGAGACTCCGAAGGCGATGACGCAGCCCCCGGTGAAGATTAGGCCGGTCAAATTTTGTATTGTTTCTTTTGTTGAGGCAATTTGGCCTTTGTATATGACATGTAACGGGGCTATTCAGCCTTTATAAAAAAAACTTTGATATATATATGTAAGGCCTCTTTCATAGCTTTCGAATTTCTTCTTTGCTTTATTATTTATTTTCACAAAGGTCGAGATGCCTTAGCATGAAATAATTAGGTTGTGTTCGAAGGTTCGAACAAACCTTACCTTTATCGCCTTTTTGGGTTAAGGCTTTGTAGGGGTTCGGTGTTACCGATAATTTCCCCCCGAAATATTTTAAGTTTATAGCCTTGCCGAGGGTAATCTTTAGAACTGGGCAATGCCAAATAAGCTTCATGTCCTCGAGTGCTTTTAACTCGTAATGGCGTTAGCCTTTAATTCGGGCAATGCCAAATAAGCTTCATGCCCTCGAGTTTTATTAACTCGGACTGGCCTTAGCCTTTAAATTCAGGCAATGCCAAATAAGCTTCATGCCTTCGAGTTTTATTAACTCGGACTGGCCTTAGCCTTTAAATTCGGGCAATGCCAAATAAGCTTCATGCCCTCGAGTTTTATTAACTCAGACTGGCCTTAGCCTTTAAATTTGAGCAATGCCAAATAAGCTTCATGCCTTCGAGCTTTATTAACTCGGACTAGCCTTAGCCTTTAAATTCGGGCAATGCCAAATAAGCTTCATGCCCTCGAGTTTTATTAACTCGGACTGGCCTTAGCTTTTAAATTCGGGCAATGTCAAATAAGCTTCATGCCCTCGAGTTTTATTAACTCGGACTGGCCTTAGCCTTTTAAGTTAGGCAATGCCTACAATCCCCGAATGAAGTGAATGTTCGAACTCGGATTAAGGTGGCCCTTGGGCTTGATATCTGCAGGAAATTCTTTGAAAAATGCAAGTGACGTTTTTGAAGATGAGATGTTTATATGCAAAGAAGAGTCTCCTTTTTTATTCCTATGCATAATAGTTGTACATGTATACACGTTTTGTACCAAGGCTTGAATGATTTGAATGGGCACGGTTCATTTGACCGTTTGGCCCTTACAATAAATCATGTTAGTTGAGGCCCTTCAATCACGCAGTCGAAATGCCTTGTTAAATTCGATATACGAGGACATTGCCCCTCAATGTTCAAGGTTGACCAATGAGAGGCCTCGAATGCTGTCGTGATCATTGTCACTGGTTTGTAGCCCGCCTTCGATTTCTAAGTTAGCACGATTACTTGTTGCCTCGTTAAAAACCTTGCCTAAAAACCTATTTGGGACAAAACTGGTACAAGGGAAAAAAGAGTGCAACGCGTGCTTTCAAACCTAGGATCTCGAATCATCCTTTATGAGTTGCCTGCAAGTGCCGGTTTGAAATGTAAAAAAGATAAATAGAAGAAAGAATTGGGGTCGTACCTTAGCAATAATATTATTTTAAGTGAGATACATTCCAGTTGTTCGGTAATTGTTTGCCGTTCATTGTTTCGAGCTTGTAGGATCATTTTTCGGTGATCCCGATAATTTGGTACGGTCTTTCCCAGTTTGGCCCCAATTTCCCTTCGTTTGGGTTTCGGGTGTTCAGTGTAACTGTTCTTAATACTAAGTCCCCAGTACTAAAATACCGAAGGTTGGCCCTTCGATTATAATATCTCTCGATTCGCTATTTTTGGGCGGCTAAATGGACAAGGGCGGTTTCATGCCTTTCATCTAATAGTTCCAGGCTCGTACACATAGCCTCGTCATTTGATTCCCTTGTTGCATGTCGAAATGTAATGCTTGGTTCTTCAACCTGGACCGGTATTAAAGCTTCGGTGCTATAAACCAAAGAAAATGGTATGGATCCGGTACTAGACTTCGAGGTTGTACGGTATTCCCATAGGACCTCAGCTAGCATTTCTTTCCATTTTCCTTTGGCGTTGATCAACCTCTTTCTGAGGTTCTGGACTATGGTTTAGTTGGTGGATTCTGCTTGTCCGTTCCCACTAGGATGGTAAAGAGTGGATAAGATCCTTTTGAGCTTATGGTCTTTAAGAAACTTACTTATTTTGCTGCCAATAAACTGTTTTCCATTGTCGCACACAATCTCGGTCGGTATTCCGAATCGACATATAATGTGATCCCAGATAAAATCGATGACTTCTTTTTCTTTGACCTTTTCATATGCCTGTGCTTCCACCCATTTAAAAAAAATAGTTAGTCATAAATAAAATAAATTGGGCCTTACCGGGCGCCCGTGAAGGGAGCCAACAATGTCCATCCCCCATTTTATGAATGGCCATGGTGACAAGACCGAATGTAACGGCTCTCTTGCTCGATGAATCATCGGAGCATGCCTTTGGCATCCATCACATTTTCAAATGAACTCCTTTGCGTTTTTTCCATGTCGATCCAGTAGTAACCGGCTCTGATTATTTTTTGAACCAATGATTCTGCGACCGAGTGATTTCTACAGTACCTTCGTGGATTTCCCTCAAAACGTATTCGGTGTCCCCTAGTCCCAAACATATCACCATCAGGCCATCGAACGTTCTTCTGACTAAGGTTCCATCCTCGGATAAACTAAACCGGGCTGCCTTGGTACGTAGGGCCCTTGATTCTTTTGGGTCCGATGGTAGTTTTCCGATTCTGATTATTACACCCCATATTGTCGTACGTGAAAGTACACCATAAATAAATTGATGAAAGTTCGGAAATGAGATGTTGCATCCCGTATTTTTGTACGTCAAAATTTCATCGTAAGTTAATCGGCCTAAGTTCGGGAATGAGATTATTTTGGAATTATAAATATTGTGCTACTTCAAACAAGTGATGAGTAAATTCGTGAAGGTGAGAGGGTAAGCAAATCGAAGGAATTGAATTTCATCAAAGTTTGACATTTTGGAATAAAAATACGGTCCGAGCTATAATACCTGGTATTTATGGACTAGTGCCATACAAGGTATCACAAGAGCATAATAGTAAGGGGTACAAAGTTTGTTAAAAGTGAGTAGTATTTTAAGTAATTTAAGATAATTCCTAATTATATGGATAATTGGGTAATTATTGGTTAATGGGAGATTAACAAATTACTTAAGGAATTAAGTGGTTAATTATTGGATAAATATTAACCCCCAACTTGGCAGCCATATAAGAGCAACTAAGTGACTCTTAAAATCACAAAAAAAGGTGGCAACATGTGGATGAAGTTGTCGAGAAACCTTGCAACAAATACAAAGGCAATTGTTGTCTTCATAGTGGTCACGGCAAAGAGGGAACACGATTACTTAATTGTAAATCCCTTCTCCAAATATTTCTTTACGTAAGGCAAGCCTCCCTAGAAGCTAACCAAACAAAATACTTTACCTTGTATGGAGCTTTGCACTTTCAAATATTCTTTCATGGTTATTTGGAGCTTTACTTGTGGAGCCAAAAGTTTTGTAGTACAACAATGTGGATGAAGCTACAACAAAAATCCATATGAGATTATGTTATGTAATAGCAACGTGACTTGCAATTCTAACGGAGTACGGTACAATCTTTTTCAAGAATATCATACGGAGTTTTCGCTACTTCGATCCGCTGTTACGTGTTTTCGCAAAGGACATGTGTTAGAGGGATCGTCAAGAGAATCGGTTCAGGTATGTTAAGGCTATCCCTTCTTTCTTTTGGCATGATCTATATGACACAAACGAAATGAGCAAATGCACAATTTCCATAAATGACTCTATTCATAAAAATACTAGAGATGCTTATGTTCTTGATTCCCCATGTGTCATATTATTCTATCATCTGTTCATGGGTCTCAGAAAATACGTAAGTTGATAAAGTTTATTTCCTGATATTAATCAGAGGTATAATGGTCTTATGATATTCCGAAAGATTTTATTGATGCACTTCTCATGCATTTCATTCATTTATACATGTACATTGACCCATGACCAGATGACGTTATATACGCGTATATTTATGTACTTATATGTATATGGGATATAGGAAAAGGTTATGACGTTATATACGCACCACCACCTGATCAGCTGGTATGCGTTGATGATTTCCCCACAGTGGCCGAGAAGATATGATGGGATGCCCTCAGAGGCTTGATGATATTCTGAACACATATACCCATGCATGGTATGACATTTATACGCATATGTGTGACATTATAATATTAAAGGATTCACAAAGCTATTCAGATATACATGTTGAGTGTTTTACTCCATGTTTCTCTCATGTCTATTGTTTACTGATTTTCATTCCTTACATACTCGGTATATTATTTGTACTGATGTTCCTTTTGACTGGGGACACTGCGTTTCATGCCCGCAGGTCCCGAGAGATAGGTTGAGAGTCCTCCAAGTAGGCTATCAGCTCAGCGGAAGGTGTTGGTGTGCTCCATTTGCTCCGGAGTTGCTTGTTTGGTTAGTATGATTTAGACGTGTATTGTTTGGTATGGCGGGGCTCTGTCCCGGCCTTTATGACAATTATGTATTCTTAGAGGCTTGTAGATAGATGTCATGTACGTAAAAGATTGTATGGCCTTGTCGGCCTATGTTCAGTGTACGAGTGGTTATTTTGGTCTTATAGGCCCGTATGTCTTATGTATAAGTTGGTATTACATGTTATATTCTACTTATCTCATGGCAGCCTCTCCGGCTCAGTTATCTATGATAGTATGATAAGAAAAGATATGTTATGTTGGTACTCGATTGAGTAAGACACCGGGTGCCCATCGCGGCCCATCGGTTTAGGTCGTGACAGAAGTGGTATCAGAGCAGTTCTGTCCTAGAGAGTCTACAAGCCGTGTCTAGTAGTGTCTTGTCTATTAGTGTGTCGTGCACCACACTTATAAGCAGGAGGCTACATGGCATTTAGGATTGTCACACTTTTTTCTTACTCTAGATCGTGTAGTAGAGCTCAGTTGTAAAAACTCAATTTCCTAAACTCTATTTTATTCGTAATAAGACGCTACATGTATCCAAAAGATAGCTGGTAAGAGATTGAATGTGGCTGTGGAAGATTTGAGTCGGAGGAACTCGATTTTGCATCATTCTTATGATGAATAAATGTGAGGTCTTCAACAGAACATGTGTACTAAGACGTGTAAGCTTCTTGATAAGGAGCCTTAAGAAAATAATATCTATCCCCTCGTATGGTAAAAAGGAATAAGAGAATCGGAAGATAGACACAAGTTTCAGCAAGTAAAAGAAGCAAAGTGAAGGAGGGTACGAGGTACCCAGTTAATGAAGATTAACAGTATTTACAATTCAAGTAGAGAAATATAAGCAATCCGAGTTACTTTCAACAGTAATGGAGATATATACAATTAGCTACACCCATCTCAATTATGCCATATGGGAGCTAACAAATATGGCTTAAGAGAATGACGGGATATCAGGATCTGGTTGGGTTAGAGTAACCCAAAATGGTGGATGGATTGTTAGTGTTAGTTGACATTTCTGAAGGATAGTGCAAACATGGTAATGGATCTCCTTGTGAGACACCTAGATGGTGCACTCTAAAATAGTACAGCTAGATATGAGTACTACAAAGATAGGCACTAAAAGCCTGGAAGGGATAGATATTACCTTAGTGTGTCTCCCGTTCGTAGTGGAGAAAGAATGTTAGGCAACCCCAAAGAGCCACTGGATGGAGCAAAGGGGAGCTAAAAGCAAAAGAATGTCTTGTTCGAGTTTTCAGAATAAAGTGATAGACATAAATGTTAGCGGGAAATAAGAAGAGAGTTAATGAAGCATTATGAGTAAGATGTAATACATGGATAACAACGGTAGATCAAAAAGATGACAGTATTACAGAGTCTATAGTCAATTGAAGGAAAAGATGAGAGGTGACAAGCCTTGAGACAACAAAAGAGTATAGGCTATAAAGTCATATCCTCATTTCAAGAAATAAGTTCATGACTCCAACGTGATTACCAAAAGGAAAAATTAGACCCAGAGTAATAAGAAAATCAGCATGGACTGATGAACAAGATAAACTAAACATGAATTAGGAACTGAGTGATTTGATAATGGTCGACATCATGAGAATTTCAGATTTCGTTCTGGCGATAATAGAATGGACGACAGAAGAATACCCTTTAAAGGTCATTTAGGAAGACGCTTTCCTAAAGCAAGAAATGTGAGCAAAGTTAAGCTTAAAGGACTGTGTGTGCCAGTTACACTAGGTGTCACCCTCACAAGTAAGGAATTTTGTTATATTTGGTACAGAAGGATTGCCGCAAAGGCGAGCAAGGGTCATCGATGATGTGAAAAGATGCTAAAGATGAAGAGGTAAAATATCCATAGGTAGATCATCGTAGCTCTAAACCTTAGTACTCCCCCTAAAAGGGGGAATATAGAGTGATGTGGCATTAAGTCAGAATTAACTAGTTCTAGTAATTATGGAATGGTAAAGGAAGAATGCGATGAAAATGAGAAAGGGATGAGATTGCACTTATTCAAAGCCTACAAATATGCTACGATTCCAGAACAATATGGAAACACAATGTCAAGGAGAGGAAGTAAGGGTTCCTACCCGAGATGTTATTGATAGATAAGGAGCATGTGCGAGACGTAAGTTAAGATAAAGGAGATAACCCAAGAAGATTATGCGAAATATTGACATGAGAATGAGCCAACGAGTAGTTAGTAGTTGATCCAGGAAGAGCCTAGTTATGGCTAAACAAGAGGACACAGACAAATCAATAGATCGTGCAAGATAAACAGAGTGAACCCCAACATGGGGAATTCAGTCTTGCAGATATGACATCGTGACCTTGAGAAATATTCAGATAGAAGTTGGTGTAGTTAAAAATACCATATGAGTGTTATGGAAATAAAAGAGAGTCACACTGGAAAGATAGTCAAAACTTTAGTTCAGAAACAACCGTACGAGCACATGAGTATGGAGGTAAGTAACTAAGGACAATTATACGTGAGTACGAACATCAAAAATTCTGTCGGGTAAATGATATAACAAGCTTGTAACTTTACAACAGCTAGAAGTCTCCCTAAGTACTACAACGAAAGACTACCTGAGGAAATAAGGAAGAAGACTTCAACCTAAGTACAGTGACCTAAAGAGGAAATGGTCGTGTAACAACAGTCTCACAACAACATTGTATGCACTCTATAAGAAATTGGCACCTATCAGAGCTAATGAGTGGGAAATGAAACCAAAAGTAATATTCGAGACCATGTGAGTTGCACAAAAATTTCCGCATGCGTGGGAACTAAGATAAGCTAAGTATACACGCAACAGAGGGGCAGAAAGACCAGGAAAAGTAATAGCTTACGTTTAAAGGAAGCTCAGAAGGAACAAAAGGGATTACTCACTTAAGATTTTGGAGTATTATCCATGCAGCATATATGTTGCCAATCATATAGCCATAGAAAACTCCGGTATAAGTTAAAAGAAAGAACTGAGTCCAGGTCATAGACAAGGGATTGAATTGTTAAAAGATTGTATCCTGGATATTCCATAGCGTCCATGAAAGGCTAAAGTAATACCATGAGCCACAGATCGGAAGATAGCTTACGCCTACATAAAGGCTGATCAGAAGGAAGAGGAAACTAAAGAGTTACATCAACAAAGTAAATCAGGAGTCTGATTATTGGACCCAGAAAATTATAGAAATCGTGATTAAGGACATTGCAGAATCACTCTTAATATAAGAGGTACAAGAGAGATAGTACAATAGCCATATTCTATAACGGCTCTACGATAAAGCTAGTCAGAAAAGTACCAGCCTCATAAGAAGTCAGTATGAAGCTCTCACTGTATTGTGTATGCACCAGAGGTGCAAGTATTATAATAGAGCTTCAAGTTGTGGATGTGAATTATACCTGTGTTAAAGCGAGGTCATGAAAGAGATAGAAGACGTGATGCGAGATTTTAAGGTAAGTAAGGTAAAGGTGAACAACGTACGAGATACTCAAATGTAGAAGGTTGTGAATAATCCATACTACAGATAGAAGGTTAGAAGCGTTGGGATTCCGTATCCAGGAATGTTAGCGGCATCGTCAATGGTATATTTTCCAACCTATGGTTTCTAGGTATTGAGAGACCTAGTGAGGAGAGCAAAGAAGAGTTAGAGATGATGTGATATCTCGCTTGATGTTCCAGAATAACATAAGGCAATCTATGGGGCAAGCAAGTTGAAGGAAGGTTGCAAGATATGTGTAGGTCGCAAGCTAAAGTATGGTAGAGCTACAAGGTTTTAGGAAGACAAGAGTAAGGATAAGAAAAGGCAAGTGAGAAAATGACGAAAATGGATAAGTCCTTGGGATTAAGCCCGTGAAAACAAGAGAGCTAATGATTTCTCTAAGTTATAGAAAGCTCAATATATCCTGAATGAACTCAAAGGAGTCTAAGACTAGTAGTAGAGGTAGAATTCTACCCTCGTAGTAGGATGAGGGTGTAAGTGTGATAGATAAAGGATGACGTTCGGGCCTTCGATTGAGTAATGATTTGAAGAGAATTTCATGAATTGTATGGAATTAAAATACCCACGTAAGGTGAATCACATTGGGATGCTATAAAATACGATTATTGAAGTACATTATCGCCGCTAAGTGGATCAGGAAAATAACTTCAAATATTCCTCGATGCAGCATAAGCCCTAGTGGCAATGTATTACGTAAGAAGTTTCAAGTTATCAATGGAAGATTGTAGATCAACATTGAGGTGAATCGACAATGGATGGATAAAAATTACAAAGTACGAGATCAGATTAGGGCATCAATCTTAAGATGAACAGTGAAGAAGCGCTAAAAGACTTAGCTTTATGCATATAGGATAAGCAACGAGACTAACCTGAAGTTTGGTCGCAGACCTCAGTAACAATAAATCAAAGTAAAAGTTATGGTATAGTATGGCCTACTTAGATGTAGTAAAGCTAATGACGCCCAGAGGGACAACTTGACATAATTTTGTATATATTCACAAAGTGAGGCCTAGAGATTGGCTAAAAGCTGGAGGAAAGAGGAGAGAAGCATCATATAGGTGCGCATACAAAGTTAGAGTCGTACAGGCTTCCTGATAGAAAGTAGCAACAGTTACGAGATTGGAAGGATTCTGACCATAAGTCATGGTGTGATAAAGAGGCCTAAAGGAGGGAATTCTCTGGCGTTTGGGATTCATTCACAGAACAGTTGCCTAGACGGCAAGAGGAGTACTAAAGTATTCGCAAGAGCTATGGGTTATAAGAATGATAAGTGCATCAGTCAACATTCGAGGATGAATGTTCCAAAGGGGGGAATGATGTTACACCCCATATTGTCGTACGTGAAAGTACGCCATAAATAAATTGATGAAAGCTCGAAAATGAGATATTACATCTCGTATTTTTATACATCAAAATTTAGTCGTAAGTTAATCGATGTAAGTTCGGGAATGAGATTATTTTGGGATTATAAGTATTGTGCTACTTCAAACAAATGATGAGTAAATTCGTGAAGGTGAGAGGGTAAGCAAATCGAAGAAAATGAATTTCGTCAAAGTTTGAAATTTTGGAAAAAAAATACCGTCCGAGCTATAATACATGGTATTTATGGACTAGTGCCATACAAGGTACCACACGAGCATAATAGTAAGGTGTACAAAGTGTGTTAAAAGTGAGTAGTATTTTAAGTAATTTAAGATAATTCCTAATTATGTGAATAATTGGGTAATTATTGGTTAATGGAGGATTAACAAATTACTTAAGGAATTAAGTGGATAATTATTGGATAAATATTAACCCCCAACGTGGCAGCCATATAAGATCAACTAAGTGACTCTTAAAATCATAAAAAAGGTGGCAACATGTGGATGAAGTTGCCGAGAAACCTTGCAACAAATACAAAGGCAATTGTTGTCTTCCTAGTGGTCACGGCAAAGAGAGCACACGATTATTTAATTGTAAATCCCTTCTCTAAATATTTATTTACGTAAGGAAAGCCTCCCTAGAAGCTAACCAAACAAAATACTTTACCTTGTATGGAGCTTTGCACTTTCAAATATTCTTTCATGGTTATTTGAAGCTTTACTTGTGGAGCCAAAAGTTTTGTAGTACAACAATGCGGATGAAGCTACAACAAAAATCCATATGAGATTATGTTATGTAATAGCAATGTGACTTGCAATTCTAACGGAGTACGGTACAATCTTTCTCAAGAATATCATACGGATTTTTCGCTACTTCGACCCGTTGTTACGTGTTTTCGCAAAGGACATGTGTTAGAGGGATCGTCAAGAGAATTGGTTCAGGTATTATAAGGCTATCCCTTCTTTCTTTTGGCATGATCTATACAACACAAACGAAATGAGCAAATGCACAATTTCCATAAATGACTCTATTCATAGAAATACTAGAGATGCTTATGTTCTTGATACCCCATGTGTCATATTATTCTATCATCTGTTCATGGGTCTCAGAAAATACATAAGTTGATAAAGTTTATTTCCTGATATTAATCAGAGGTATAATGGTCTTATGACATTCCGAAAGATTTTATTGACGTACTTCTCATGCATTTCATTCATTTATACATGTACATTGACTCATGACCAGATGGCATTATATACGCGTATACATATATGCTTATATGTATATGTGATATGGAAAAAGGTTATGGTGTTATATACACACCTCCACCTGATCAGCTGGTATGCGTTGATAATTTGCCCACAGTGGCCGAGATGATATGATGGGATGCCCTCAGAGGCTTGATGATGTTATGAACGCATATACCATGCATGGTATGACATTTATACGCATATGCATAACATTATAATATTAAATGATTCACAGAGCTATTCAGATATACATGTTGAGTCTTTTACTCTATATTTCTCTCATGTCTATTGTTTACTGATTTTCATTCTTTATATACTCGGTACATTATTTGTACTAACGTCCCTTTTGCCTTGGGTCGTGACACTGATATATTCCACATACTTATTCCTCCAGTCCCAAGTTAGGCTCATTGAATTGATCTCTGCATGGCCTTGTTCCACCACCGATCTCATAAGCTGCACAATATTTCCCGAGTTGATCTCGTTGTCTTCGACTGATGATCCTAAGTTAGCGAGGGCATCAACTTCGTTGTTTGGTCCCGAGGTACATGTTTCAAAGTCCATTCTTTGAATTGATGTACTGTCACCTGCAACTTGTCCAAGTATCTTTGCATTCGTTCTTCTTTGACTTCGAATGTCCTATTAACCTGGTTTACCACAAGGAGTGAGTCGCACTTGGCTTCGATCACCTTTGCCCCCAAATTTTGGCTAATTCGAGGCCTACAATCATGGTCTCATATTCGGTCTCGTTGTTAGTCAATTTCACGGTCTTAATAGATTGCCTAATTATATTACCTGTCGGTGGCTTTAGTACGATGCCAAGCCCGGATCCTTTTATGTTTGAGGCACCATCTGTGAAGAGGGTCCAGATTCCCGAAGAAGTCCCCGAGTAAATCAATAACACTCTTTCGACCTCGGGTATTAAGGTCGGCGTAAAGTCGGCCACGAAATCTGCCAAAATATGTGACTTACTGGCGGTCCGGGGTCGGTACTCAATATCGTAACCACTTACTTCCACGGCCCATTTGGCCAGCCGTCATGAGAGTTCGGGCTTATGCTTAACGTTTCTTAATGGGTATGTTGTTACGACACATATGGGGTGACATTGGAAGTATGGTTTTAATTTCTTGGAGGTGCTTAGTAAAGCGAGCACCAATTTTTCTAGGTGGGGGTATCTAGTTTCGGCCTCTCCCAAGGTCCGGCTAACATAATAAATCAGAAATTACATACCTTGCTCTTCCTGAACTAGGACTCCACTTACTGCTACCTCCGATACTGCCAAATACAAATATAGTTATTCGTCTGCCCTCGGTGTGTGAAGTAGTGGCGGACTTGATAAATACCTCTTAAGTTCTTCCAAGGCCTTTTGGCATTCCGGGGTCCATGCGAAGTAGTTTTTCTTCTTCAGCAATGAGAAAAATCGATGACTGTTATCGGAGGACCCCGAGATGAATCGCCTCACGGCGGTAATGCACCCGGTTAGCCTTTGCACGGCCTTCACGTTGTCCACTACCGTGATATCTTCGATAGTTTTGATTTTGTCGGGGTTGATCTCAATTCCTCGGTTGGATACCATGAATCCGATAAATTTACCTGATCCGACTCTAAACGCGCATTTTTTCGTATTCAGCTTCATGTTGTACTTCTTCAATATACCGAAGGTTTTCTGCAAATGCTTTAAATGGTCCTCTGCTCGCAGGGATTTAACCAACATATCATCAATGTAAACTTTCATCGATTTTTCTATTTGTTCTTCGAACATCCGATTTATGAGGCGTTGGTATGTGGCACCGATATTTTTTAAATCCAAACGGAATTACATTATAACAATATGTGCCATTTTTAGTGATGAAGGGGTTTTTTTCCTAATCACCCGGGTCCATCCGTATTTGGCTGTACCCGGAATAGGCATCGAGAAAACTGAGGATCTCGTGGCCGGCCGTGACATCGATTATACGATCAATGTTGGGCAAAAGAAAAGAGTCTTTGGGGCATGCTTTATTCAAATCTTTGTAATCTATACATATTCTTAGTTTATTCTATTTTTTAGGGACTATCACTACGTTTGCTAACCAATCCGGGTATTTAACCTCTCGAATTGACTCTATTTTAAGGAGTTTAGATACCTCGCCCTTGATGAAAACTTGTTTGACCTCGAACTAGGGACTCCTCTTCTGCTTGACCGGATTAACTTTTGGGTCCATGCTTAGTTTGTGAGTGGTTATTTCTGGTGGGATCCCTGTTATATCAAGATGAGACCAAGCAAAACAATCTATGTTAACTATAATAAATTGAATAAAGTTTTTCCTGAGCTGAGCAGTTAGTCCCATGCCCAGGTATACCTTTCGATCGGGCAAATGCTCGATTAATACAACCTGTTCCAACTCTTCGACTGTTGATTTGGTTGCGTCAGAGTCATCGTGGATTATAAAAGATCGGGGAACCCCGTAATCATCATCTTCGTAAGTCTTTTGCTCATCTGAATGGATCGTTACTAGAATCGGTAATTGCTATTTGGCCTCTGGGTCGGTGCCATAATTCGGTTCATTCGGTATTGTGAGCGTTGATATTGGAACCACTTCTTCGATGGAAAACATCTCTTTTACGACTGGTTGTTCCCCGTAGATTGTCTTGATACCCCCTGGGACTGGGAATTTTAATACTTGGTGAAGAGTCAAGGGTACTGCCCTCATGTGGTAGATCCATGGCCTTTCAAGAAGGGTGTTGTACCTCATGTCCCATTCAATTACATAAAACTTGGCCTCCCGTACGATTCTGGCGGTATTGACCGGTAATGCTATCTCCCCTTTGGTGGTTTCACATGCCATGTTGCACCCGTTTAGGACCCGGATTGCTGGCACGATCCTGTCTTATAGATCGAGCTATTCTACAACCTTCGATCGAATAATGTTGGCCGAGCTGCCTGGATCAATTAACACACATTTGGTTCTAATTTTATTTACGAGTACAGATATTACCAGTGCATCATTATGAGGTTGTATGATCCCTATTGCGTCCTTGTTGTTGAAGGATAAGGCTCCTTCAGGTATGTAGTATCGAGTTCATTTCTCCCTGGTGACGGAGATTCTGGTACGTTTCGACATTAGCCCTTGTGGGATGTCGACTCCTTCGATGATCATATTTATGATGTGTTGAGGTTCGGTCTCTTCTTGTCCTGTCTATTTGTTAGAATCCCTGTTTCTAAAGTGGTTCCTGGCATGGTCACTTCAGAATTCTCGAAGGTTCCCTTTGTTGAATAAACGGGATACTTCTTCTCTCAGTTGTCGACAATCTTCCGTTCTATGACCGTGAGTGCCATGATATTTGCACATTTGGTTAGGGTCCCTTTGAGCTGGATCGGATTGTAAAGGTCGAGGCCATTTGGTATCACTGATGCGCCCGATAGCAGATACGATGGTGACATCATCGACATTAAAGTTATACTTTGATAGCCTTGGTGCTTCTTCAGGCCCGATGGTCCGGTCGAAGCTATTTTTGGTCATGAGCCCCCGGTTGCTTTGACCTTAGTCATTTCTCCTGTCATTTTTACGGGGTTCCGCCCCGACTCATTGCTCATTTGATATACATTATAGGGTCGATATCGATTCTCGTTTGATCCTAGTTCACGATCGATATCCCTTTTGGCTCTATCGAGAATCCTGGCGGGATATATAGACTTCGAAGGTGCCCCGAGTTGATCATCTTCAACTATGATTTTTGACTGATACTGATTGTGTACATCGGTCCAGTTAACGGTAGGGTATTCTATCAGGCTTTACTTTAATTATTGCGAAGCCACCGAGCTTCGAATATTGAGTCCCTGAGTGAAATCCTGAACAACCCAATCATTAGCGGCCGACCGTAGATCCATTCGTTCCATTTGAAAACGGGACACAAACTCCCTGAGCATCTCGTTCTCCTTCTGTTTGACTTTGAAAAGGTATGATTTCCTGGTTTCGACCTTGATGGCACTGGAATATACTTTTACAAAAGAGTCCGCAAGCATAGCAAATGAGTCAATAGAATTAGCAGGTAAGTTGTGATACCACATCATGGCACACTTCGAGAAGGTCTCCCCAAATATTTTTAGCAAAACAGACTCGATTTCGTCGTCTTCTAAGTCGTTCTCTTTGATGGCACATGTATAAGAGGTTACATGCTCATTTGGATCGATCGTTCTGTTGTACTTAGATATTTCGGGCATACAAAATTTTTTGGGGATCGGTTTTGGGGTCGCGCTTGGAGAGAAAGGTTTTTTCACGAACATTTTGGAATCCAGTCCCTTCAATATCGGGGGTGCTCCTGGGATTTGATCGACTCTGAAATTATAGGTTTCAACCTTTTTATCGTTTTCTTTGATCTTCTTTTCCCCTAACTCTATCCGCTTTGTCAGCTCCTCGAGCATTTTTATGATTTTGTGGTTAGTCCCCGACTCTTTTTCATTCGACCATACCACGATTGGTTCCGTTCTGTGGGTGACTTCTTGGGGTGGATCGGGTTCAACCCTGGTTGGTGCTTGGGTTTGGCTCTACAACTGAGTTATCGCCACCTGGTGAGCTTGCAGTATTTCGAAGATCATGCATGGGCTAATCCCGTCTTCTTCAATATTTTGTGTGTTTCGAGCTGCAGATCGGGCTCCACCACGGATACTATTTTCAGGGTCGGTACGCAAGTTCGCGTCGATGGCCACATGTGAATTTACATCGATTGGATATGCAGTCTGAATCCCAACGACATCAGCGGGTGGCCCCACATTAGCGGGCGCCATGTTGTTATTCTTAACTTGATGAACAACCTTGTTGTCGATATGTAGAGGTGCCAATTAAGAGTTTGTCATTTTTGGTCTGAGATCAAAGATACTTCAAAGAGCAAGTGTAAAGTAGTGTGTGTTATGAAGATTTGTATCAAATAATCACTATTATCCTTAGCCCCACGGTGGGCGCCAAACTGTTTATCCTCAAAATCAGATAACAATTGAATTTATACGCGGTTTTAAGGATATGTGATCTAATTTGATACAAAATGAGAAATCAGATTTAATATGGAAGAATAAGTAAAAAAATAAATACAAACCATGCAGATTGAACAACTTAAGCCTCGTAAGGTTAATTTCCTTCGAATAAATGTGATATTATTAAAGCCAAAATAATATGAACAAAGGTGGAAAAAATAGTATCTTGCTCTATTAAGTATGTTACCATGTCTACAATGAATTACTCCATTTTCTTATATATACAGGGAGATGAAACCTTTAAGACATTATTTTATAAGAAATTATGTAGACCGTTGGCTCCCTTTTTGACTTAATCCCGTAATTTTCGCCATACTGATTGGTCAATGCCGAGAATCATGGATACTTGTCATGTGAGTTGGCAAAGCTTTTCTTTGAGGTCATTAGAAGCGGGGTCGGTCATGCCCCCGATAAACTCGAAGGCAAATCTGATGGTCTTGTGAAAACTTCGATCCTCGATATCGAGCTCAGTTACATCTGTAACTTCGATCTCTTACATAGGTGTCGAGCCTTGACCTAATGTTCCAGATGCCTCGATCAAGCATAGAGCTCGGTTCTACCTATGGGTGTTTAACGGACGGGTTGGGACGGGCTGGACACAAAAAAAAATAGCCCGTCCGTTTAACGTTGCGGGCTGTTAGCGGGCTGAGTTAGCGGGCTGTACTTTTTCTGGGTTTTTTTCTCCGTCCGGGTTCGGGCTTAGCGTGTTGTTAGCAGGCTGTTAGTGGGCTGTTAGCGGGCTTGATACTTAAGTGTTTGAAAACTTTTAAGGCTTAGAATTAAACTTTGAAGTTTAAAGTTTTAAATTTGAAATTTGAATTTTATAATTTTAAAAATGAAAGTAAGTGGCTACAAAAAATTATTTAATAAGACCAATAGGCAATATGTAAGGATCAAGCTCCGAAGACTTTCATTTGATATTTTTATTGAATAATATATAATACTTCAAATTAAGTTGCAAGTTCTTTTTTGATTTTGTTATTTTTGAACTTACAAATTAAAAGTTTACAACAATTATTAAAAAAAAGAAAAGAAATAGTACATCACATGCTTTGCATCATTTTTGTAAGTTCATCCACGTCAACATGAGGTTCTTGGTTTCCGACATTGGTTGAACAGCACCATAAACCATTATATCTCCAATTTCTTGGTCATCCGCTTCATCTACCTCGCCACGCCCTTGATTTCGTCGTTATGATCTTATCCAATCTCTGAAGCACACTAGAATTTCCAAAGCGTTGCTACCCAATGAATGAAGGGTATCTCCTAGTTGCTGCCTTGCTTGGCTAAATTCTCTCTCTAATGCGACTGTTGAAATTGGCACATTTAGCACGTCTCGAGCCATGGCCGAAAGAATAGAAAATTTATTTGAGTTGCTCCTCCACTAACCCAGTGGTAGAAATTCCTTTGTGCGGGGCTCTACTGACTTTTGCAAGTAGAATTGAAGTTCATCAATATTCCTGCTACTGGTTTGTTGATGCTCCCCTAGTGTAGACCAAATCAAATAATCTTTAACACCATCATTATCATCCAAAGCACTGGTCCCAGATATTGAAACTGAACTTGAAGGAATATTTGAATCTACAGCAGAAGAAGCATCAATAATATTAGCATAATAATTATATAATATTTTTAAATATTTGTGTAGATCAGAAATACAAGTGTCAATATCAGGAGTTTCAGTTGGTCCATTAAAAAAAAAATTATAAAAAAAATATTAATAAACGGGCTGAACCGGGCTGTAGCCCGTTAACAACCCGTTAACGGATTAACGGGCTAAACCGGGTTGTAGCCCGTTAACAATCCATTAACGGGTTAACGGGCTTAGCGAGTTTCGGTACACCGGTATCAAAAAACTATTCGTTTGAAACCCGCTCCCTACCCAACCCGTCCCAGCCCGCCCCTCACGCTACAGTACCGGGATGAACCCGGCTGGACCGGGCTGAACCGGGCTGTAAACGGGTCAGCCCGGCCCGATTAACATAAAGACATATTGTTGAATGATACAAGGCATAAATATATATTGCTAGTAATTACAATATTAACCTCAATGATGAAGAGGATTTGGGCCACAAGGAACATAGCGTTTCTCAACACCGTAACGTTGTTCGACTCACTTTCAGATGACGATGAAAGGTGTTTCTAGTGGTGATGACGGTGGCGCATAAATGACGTGAAATTTAGTAGCCAGCTCTCTTATGTTGCTTAAAATATTTTGATCCGACGAGAAAAGGGAATATTGATCAAGGATGCTAATTATGCTACTAGTACTATTTTGCATAGGAAAATTGAAGTAGCTCCATCTATATGGAAAGAAGAATAAGAAGAGTGATAACCAAAGAATGATTTTGAATATATGTTTGATTGAAATTGCTGCCATAATAGTAAGGAAGAAGGAAATAAAGAAAAGGGAGCATGGAAATGCATGCAAGAGAGGAGAAAAAGTAAGAAATATTAAGTAGATGGAAAGGAAAGGGATTTGACAAGCTTGAATATGAACAGAGAAAGTAGTAAGCATATAGTATAAGAAATGTTCTTGAAGTATTAAAACACAAAGATGAGAAAATTTTTGATTTTATTTTTTGAATGAGTTGTGTTGTACATCCTAGTGTATTTATCCAAAATAAAAATAGAATCTCTTGAACATTCCAATGCTCATACTAATGCCCATAAGGTGTCCCATAAGCAGCCCATACTAGTGTCTATTTGTTTAATTTTGTCTAGTTCTACATACACTTTTTGTCATATTCCACATTCTTTCTATCTGTTGGGGTCCAGCTGTGGAGCATGTGGGAAGCATCAACCAACTCCTTTTGTTTAGACAATAATATCTGCTTCCTTTCCCTTTCTTTATCCACAACTGCATTCAACATCCCAATATCCCCCCTCAAGCTGGAGGGGGTCGAAGAGACTCTCAACTTGCTAATTATCGAGTAGTGAACTGGCCCGTGGAGGGGTTTAGTAAATATATCTGCAAGCTGAGACGAGGATGGGACAAATGAGAGAGATATGAGTCCGGCTAAAAATTGTTATCGAAAAAAATGACAATCGAGCTCAACGTGTTTAGTGTGTTCGTGGAACACCAGATTGTTTGCGATGTGGAAAGCTGCTTGACTATCAGAGTTAATTGGGATTGGAAGAGATGGTGCTACTGATAGATCCTCCAATAGACGCACCAACCAAGTGATTTCAGCGATGACATGACGCATCGATCTATACTCTACTTCAGCGGATGAAAGGAAAATTGAGATTTGTTTCTTGAATTTTCAAGATATAGGTGAACCCCCAATATTGATGAAAACCCCTCTTATAGAGCGACGAGAATCTGGGCATGATGACCAATATGAGTCACAAAAAGCAACTAGTCGAAGAGAGGGCTCAGATGTCGTAAAAAGCCCTAGGCATGGATTTCCTAGAAGGTATTTGAAGCATCTGATTGTAGCATCAAAGTGAGGACTTCGGGGGTCCTGCATGAATTGACTTAGATGTTGTACGGTGAATGATAAATCAGGTCGCGTATGCGTTAAAAATTTTAACTTTCCCAAAATTCTCCGGTATGTAGTTGGATCAGCAAGAGGCTCCCCTGAATTGGCATGGAGTTTGCAGTTAGGGTCGAGCAAAGAAGATACTGGCTTTGAATCAATGCAGTTAAATTCTTGTACCAAATCCAAGGTAAATTTTCTCTGACTAAGTATGAGTCCATTTGGTTCTCTTATTATCTCCATACCAAGAAAATAATGTGCATGGCCTAGATCCTCAATTCTAAACTCATGATTAAGAAACTCCTTTAGTCTGCTTAACTTATCAATATCATTCCCAGTAAGGAGTATATCGTCAACGTATACATCCAAAATTGATACCTTAGATCCAGAATTCTTAAAAAATAAAGAGTAATTATTTAGTGAATGAGAGTACCCTTTAAAATTCAAAGCTGTTGTGAGTCGAGCATACCATTATCGTGAAGCTTGACGCAACCCATAAAGAGATTTTTTCAAAAAGCATACATGATTTGGTTAAGGTGGTTGCATACCAGCTGTAAATGTCATGTAAACTTCTTCTTATAAATCTCCATGTAAGAAAGCGTTGTTGACATCTAATTGGAAAAGCTCCCAGTTTTTCTTAACTGCAATTGCCAATAAACATCATATGGTTTTCATTTCCACCACTGGTGAAAATTTTTCATTGAAATCAATTCCTTCACGTTGAATGTCTCCCCTGATCGCCAGTCGTGCCTTTAGCCTTTCTACACTTCCATTTGAATTATATTTTACCTTGTACACTCACTTACAAGGAAAAGCTTTCTTTTCTTTTGGCAACTCCACTACTTCCCAAGTCTTATTTTGTTCTAAAGTTGCAAATTCTGTATCCATAGCTTCTAGCCATCTGTAATGACTCGGCTGGTCGTTTTGAGCATTACAGTCCCGTTCCTCCATTTACTACTCAATTTATGTCTTACAATTGATTTATGACTTATTGGGTTAGTTGATTTGGGTCCGGAAGGATTTCGAAGTGAAATGAGACTCTTAGTCCCATAATTTAAACCTTAAGTTGAAAAAGTTGACCAGATATTGATTTATGTGTAAACGACATTGGAATTGAATTCTAATAATTTCAATAGCTCCGTATGATAATTTTGGACTTAAGAGCATGTCCGGAAAATTATTTGGAGATCCGTAGTGGAATTAGGCTTGAAATGCCAAAAGTTGAATTTTTGGAAAATTTGACCGGGGGTTGACTTTTTGATATCAGGGTCGAAATCCAGTTCTGAAAATTTTGATAGGTTCGTTATGTCATTTATGACTTGTGTATAAAATTTGAGGTCAATCGGACTTGATTTGATAGTTTTTGGCGTCGTTTGTTAAAATTTGAAATTTCAAAGTTCATTAAACTTGAATTGGGGTATGATTCGTGGTTTTAGTGTTATTTTTGAGGTGATTTTGAGTATTCGACTAAGTTCGTATGATGTTTTGAGACTTGATGGTATGTTTGGTTGAGGTCCCGGATGGTTTAGATCATTTTTCCTTGTTTTGCAACTGCTGGAACTGGTGTCTAGTGTTGTTCTTCGGAAATGCGAAGGGTCTCACGCGTTCGCGAAGAAGGATTTTGGATTGCTGGGATTTTCCCATCGCGAACGCGATGAAGAAGACGCGAACGCGAAGAAGGGATCTGGGGAAGCGTAAGCGAACGCGAGTGGGCGGACGCAAACGCGAAGAGGAAAGGGAGTTGGGGGCGTGACTGGCGTTAAGCCTTCACGAACGCGGCTCGTGTCTCGTGAAGACGAAGGGCACAGGTCAGAAGGCATCGCGAATGCGATGATGATATCGCGAACGCGAAGAGGGAATCTTGGCAGCACAGTTTTTGTGCTTCGCGAACGCGAAGCTATGGTCGCGAACGTGATGGAGGCATTTCTGGGCAGAATTAAAACTTCCAAAACGGGGGTTTTGAGTTCATAACACAAAATCAAATTGGGGACTCGGTAGAAGGCAATTTTTGGAGAGATGCTTGAGTGGGTGTTTGAGGTAAGTGATTCTTATCCAGTTTTGATAAATTTCCATGATTATGCCTTTGAATCCATCATTTAATAGGTGAATTAAGTTGAAAAATTTAGAAAACTCTCTTGGTTTAATTTGAAGATTCGAGGGTCGAGTTGAGGTCGGATTTTGATAAAATTAGTATGGCTAGACCCGTGGTTGAATGGGCTTTCAGATTTTGTAACTTTTGTCAGGTTCCGAGACATGGCCCCACGGGTGATTTTTGGGGTGTAATTTCGGATTTTGTGGAAAATATTAGTATTTTGATAGAAAATTAATTCCTATAATTGTGTGGGCTGAATCAAATTAATTGTGATTAGATTCGAGCTATTCGAAAGTTGATACACGCAGAATAAAATTTCTGGAGCATTGTTTAGCTTGCTCGACATTGGTATTGGCTTGTTCGAGGTAAGTAACTCTTTTAATCTTGGAGCTGAGGGTATGAACCATGAATATACGTATTATGTGAATTGTTTGGAGGTGACGCACATGATAGGTGACAGGCGTGTGGGCGTTCACTATAGAAATTGTGACGTAATTGGTTCTGTGAAATTTTGTAGTCAAATAATCTTGGCATTTTCTATGTAGTTTTATGTGTTAAAGAAATTGAGCTAAGAATCATATTAAAAATCATGTTGAGGCTATGTGTCAGTATTATCGAGACCCACCGAGGTCATATTGCTGTTGAATTATTTGTTTAAAATGAAATTTCATACTCAGTCATGTTCATTCATTGCATATCATCTCTCGGTCTCTGTTGCTATTTATTGATTCATCATATCATCATTTTGGGCTAGTTTTATGACATTGTGAGCCCGAGAGACTGAAGAGATTGATGACTGAGTGATGCCGAGGGCCTGATTGTGAGGATAATTATGGGATCGGGCTGCACGCCGCAGTAGGCCATATTGGCTTTATATACTTTATTATTATGTGGATCGGGGCCGCCCCCCTGCAGCAGGTCTTATAGGCTTTATTATAGCACGTGAGTTATCCGTGCGTATACAGATATTGATACTATAGCACGTGACTTGTTCGTGCAACACGTGAGTTGTCCGTGCAGATTATAGCGCTTGGGCTGAAGGAGCCCCTCCGGAGTCTGTACACACCCCCAGTGAGCGCAGGTACCTATTGAGTGCGAGTGCCGAGTGCTGAGTGACTGGGAGGCATGAGTGATTGTGAGGTATGCCCGAGTAGGAGGAATGAGTGAAATGATACTCTGAGAGTATGCATATGGTTTCATCACTGAGTGCATCGCATTGACATGCACATTTGACATACAGGCATAGAGATGCATTTTTCTCATGTTGTACGGTATCACGTCATTCATGATTTCTCACACATATTGGCATATAGGCATAGTGATGCATTTTACACTGGCTATCTGGAAAAAAATGAGACATCTTATTTATTATTGAAAGGATTTTTGGGAAAATTACTGTTTTCGAACTTACTCATATTTTTGGAAACTTCGGTAAACGATTTGGGTTTTCACTGATGTACTTTAAAGGGCTAAATTATTTTCAGAAATTATGATTTTATTGAGCATTTTATCTCTGAGTTATTTCGGGTATTACTTGTTTGATATTGTTATGAACTATTGTTGGTTATGGAAGTTGGACTCTGACCTTGGTACAATCTCATCACTACTTTCAACATAAGGTTAGGTTTGTTACTTATTGAGTACATGGGGTTGGTTATACTCATACTACACTTCTGCACCTTGCGTGCAGATATTGACTGTTGACGTTGCTGTGATCGACGAGAGTCAAAATAAAAGATGTACCTGTGTCCCGGTTGTAGCTGCCTCTTGTTCATGGAAGCCTTAGATTCATAAAACTCTGTTTATGTACTTTTCAAACAGATGATGTATTTATTTCGTACCAGTTTTGTAAACT
This sequence comes from Nicotiana tabacum, assembly GCF_000715075.1. Lineage (NCBI taxonomy): Eukaryota > Viridiplantae > Streptophyta > Magnoliopsida > Solanales > Solanaceae > Nicotiana > Nicotiana tabacum. Next base: position 124,699,557 of record NC_134094.1, on the reverse strand, counting down.
CTATTCTTAGAAGCTCATGATTTGTACTACTAGTTCTTGGAGAATGTATAAGATTAAGATTTTTCTTTACTTAAATTACTTTAGTTATTGTTATTTGACTCGGATAGTTGATAATTGGTTTACCTAGTAGATTGGGTTAGATGCCATCATGACTAGTCGGAATTTGGGCCGTGACAAGGTGGTATCAGAGCTCTAGGTTCATAGGTTCTATAAGTCATGAGCAAGTGTCTAGTAGAGTCTTGCGGATCGGTATGATTATGTCCATACTTATTTTCGAGAGGCTACAGGGCATTGAGGATATATACTTCCCATCTTTCTTTCCTTATCGTGCAAAATTGATTCATCTTGAGACATAACTCTTTGAATTCCTTCCACGCATTTGTATGCGCACATGAGAGCTCGGTATCAGCTGTGCATCGCCGGCATGTGATTCTATGAACTAGGTTCGAAATGTGTATTCTGTGTTTTGGTGATGGGCCAATCTGGAGGACTTGAGGCCAGGATTAGACCGCAGCTTATGCTCGATAGCTTCAGTTGTAACTTGTAAATCTGGACTCATATGTCTGGTAATGTCCCTACGCGTGGAGTTTGTGGCTCGATGAGCGGTGGAATGGCTTTGTGATGAATATGATGTAACTGTGGGATGTGTTAAGACGATTTGAATATGATGAGAAGTGTTTCCTTGAAATGTAAAGGAAAGGCCATCGGGTGCTTGATTTTCATTTTGATGTGACGTACAGTCTCGAGTGTGAATGTTTTGAAGGATCTTTCACGTTGTTAAATTTTGGAATAAATTAAATTCTCATGTTTGGTTAATGAGTTTGGACTCAGAAAGATTAAATGATTTCATAGTAATTGTATCTGCGAAAGGGTATAACAAGATACCAATTTGAGGCTAAGCAGGTGGATTATCCCCTGCGGAGTAATCTACGCAGGTGTGTTCCTTATAATGTGAATGTAGAGTTTCTTTTCTGCCAGCGGGGCGTATGTGTTGAGACTTGAATTTGAATCTGGTTGAGAAAGTTGACTTGAGTGACAAGAGAATGATTGCGAGTCTAGCGGACGATTGAGGTATTTTTCTGGTTGGCGTTGTATGAGCTTGAGAAGAATTTTTGTTATACTGACTACGGTATAATGACAGTAATAGAGTATGAAAATTGTGAGTTATCGAGTGTTTTAATTTATGGCTTTGAGCCAAGTGGGGAAGTCTGCTATAGACAAATCAATTCATGGGTATGTGTCAAATTTTTGTTTTGGTTTGAAGTATACTTGGGAATCAGTGATGACTTGCAGAGGTAGAGTTCGAGAATGACTCGAGTAAGGAAATTTCTACATACGGGTTATATTGCGCTTTATGAGTATATGAAAATCATGGGATAAGTGAGTTGTTATTTGTGATGATGTAGTGCGCACAGAGTATGAATTTGATCGGTGGTCTTAAGGTAGGATTACCTCTTCGACTGATGCTGTGCTAATGGGGCACGTATTTTTGAGCCCATTTTGGCGGTGTAATTTGGAATTGAACAAAAGGGGAGACTCTCAAGAAAGTTCCAATAGGTTCGAGATTTATATATAGTAATTGAGAATATCTCCGGACTTGTGTATGGATAAAATCTGAGATTTTTATTTGATGGTGCCGGGACTTGCGAAAATTCTGTATGACTATAGATTCTACATTTTAGTATAAGGAAGGTAAGAAGAACAAATTCAAATTCACATAAAGTATTTTCAGAGCGAGTATTACGATTGTGGTACTTTTGTGGTGCTTAAGAAGAATACAATGGTTTATGGACCTTAGGACGATGTGGTTTTATGTTGGGATGTCTTATAGTGAGTTTTGGGTAAGGGTAGTAGTGTTCTGATAAGGAGAAACATCAACTTGAGGGTAATTCAGGAGAACCTCGGAGAAAATAGGACCACTAGGTAGTAGGCTAGACCAGTATGGTAATGGCATGCTCAGTTCTTTTGGGTAATAATGATGTGGAGGCTTTACAGATGTTTTGGTGGCAATATTTTTGGGTGTTGGTGACCAGCGTGGCTTGGACGAGATAGAGAAAATTAGTTCTGATAGCTTGATTAGGTGAAAATGGATTTCAAAGTGTTCTTAATGGTTTCTACCATGGTTTGAATCAGATATTTTCTACTGGTGTGGGAAACGTGTTGTGTATTGTGATTTCCTCATGGGAGGAAGCAAGAGGAAGGTTTCTAACTAACCGGGTATGTAAATTGTTGGTGACTCAAAGTTGATAATGAGATTCTTGTGCTTGTCACATAATGGCATAATAGATATGGTGTGTTGTGCGGGATTAGGATTTACATGTACAAGGTGACAGTTCAGTCTTGAAGAGAAGGTAACGAATGTTGGACAGCATGGTCAGTTTCAGATATTTTGATGAATGTTATAACTGCTCGGTAATTCCTGAGAAGGGTGTGCATTTCAAAAGGCGTGTTGTGTTTTGACTTACGGATGTTCATCGGTATTGCAGTACTCACCTGGTTGACAGACTACTAATATTCAAATTATTGCTATGTGTCACGGAATAATTATGAAAGTATTCCTCATGGTATTATCATGAATGGAAAATGTGTTAATCATTCTAGTGCTGGAGTTGGGATCAGTTACGGTGATTCATGTGTTCGATGAATTTGGAGACTAGGAGTTCTCAGAAGTATATTGTTTCGGGTTGCGACCTATTTGAGGTGAGTATTTTATTTTAACTCAGTGTAGGCACTAGTTTCGTTAACTATTTGTGATAGCTACGCGCTATAAGTGTGCATATATGTGAGGTTTGAGCCAATGTGCGAGCATTAGGGCAGGTATTTATACTCGAAAGAATGCTTAGGCTATGATATGCCTAGAGTTGACTGTTAAGCGTAACAGTTATAACGTTTCTCATGTTCTTACCTTTGTTGAAACTATCTGGGCTACACTTGAGGTTACAAAGAGGCTAATTCCCTGAATAGACGGGGTAGTTACTATTTCTGCATTAAATTGCCGATTTGAAGTGTGTTAGTAGACTTTGCACATGCTTACACTATGGCGTGTTATTTATACCAGTCCAGGAGCATAAGAATCTTATTTCATTATCATATACAAGTGTAATTGTTTAATTGCTCCTGTATGATATGCTGGGACTGGAGGCCTGTGACGATACCAGACGATTCATATTATTGGCACGTGAGTTGTCCATACCGTGTGTGGGAATTTTATTTCTATGATAATATATCTAATTCATTAATTTTCTTCCCCTCCAATTGTGCACATGCGCCTACAGTTATCCTCTTCACGAAATTTGAGGAGTTAATTGTAACATTGTGGTTATGGTGGTGCTTGTTGAACTTACAATATGGCTCTCTTCCTTAAGCCATCTCCCATATTTGGGTACTGGGATTGCACATTTGTGGTTGGAGTTATATTGATGTGGCGTGTCTGTGAGATAGTTGTGTTTAATAATATAAGGTCATTGGACATATAATGGGTACTATCAGGTTTGATTACGGTATATTCAGGAGTATAATATTGAAAGTCGGCTTAGAAAGTGATTATGGTTATAGTTGGGGTGAGAGATCTCCATGACTTGTTGATCTGATAAGGGGTCATGAGATTTTCGCGTGTTTCTTTTATTATCAGCAGTGTACGAAGGTTTTGGAACGAGGTTTTATTTGATATGGGGTTTAATATCAGTAACGGGTTGGTTTTGGAGTAGTTACTGTGATCGGAAATGGTGCTACAAGCATGCAAGTGGTGTAATATGTTAGGTGATTATATCTCTGGTTATGGTTATGGCTTGATACAGCTTGTTCAGACTCATACAATGTACAAATGTAAGATTCGTGTCTTGAAAAGAAATCCTGAAGGTTGGAAATTAAATTCCAAGGTTTTAGGGCTAAAGGTTAAATTAAGGATTTTCAGTTGTATTGTGCTATCAGGCCTATATGGAATAGGGTGACGTGGGATCACCACTGGGTACGTGCGTGGTAATATGGAATAGTGATTTGATGGCTTGGAAAACACTCTTGGCACGTTCGAGGACGAACATATGTTTAAGTGGGGGAGAATGTAACGACACGGCCGATTATTTTGAGCAACACAACCCCGTTCCCCCATTTACTACTCAATTTATGCCTTACAATTGATTTATGACTTATCGGGTATGTTGGTTCCGGTCCGTAAGAATTTCGGAGTGAAATGAGATATCTAGTCTCATAATTTAAAACTTAAGTTGGAAAAGTTGACCGGATATTGAGTTATGTGTAAACGACCTCAGAATTGAATTTTGATGATTCCAATAGCTCCGTATGGTGATTTTGGACTTAGGAGCGTATCCGAAAAACTATTTGGAGATCCGTAGTGGAATTAGGCTTGAAATGCCGAACGTTGAATTTTTGGAAGTTTGACCGGGGGGTTGACATTTTGATATCGGGGTCAAAATCTAGTTCTGAAAATTTTGATAGGTCCGTTGTGTGCAAAATTTGAGGTCAATCGAACTTGATTAGATAGTTTCCGGCGTCGTTTGTTGAAATTTTAAATTTCAAAGTTCATTAGGCCTGAATTGGGGTATGATTCGTGGTTTTAGTGTTATTTGAGGGTTTGACTAAGTTCGTATGATGTTTTGGGACTTGATGGTATGTTTGGTTGAGGTCCCGGGGGGCTCGGGTGAGTTCCGATATGCTTTCAGATCATTTTTCCTTATTTTGCAACTGATGGAACTGGTGTCTGGTGTTTTTCTTCGCGAACGCGAAGGGTCTCACGCGTTCGCAAAGAAGGATTTTGGACTGCTGGTATTTGCCCATCGCGAATGCGATGAAGGAGACGCGAACGCGAAGAAGGGAGCTGGGGAAGCCTGCGAACGCGAGTGGGCGGATGCAAACGCGAAGAGGAAAGGAAGCTGGGGCCTACCTAGCATTAAGCCTTCGCGAACGCGGCTCGTGTCTCGCGAATGCGAAGGGCAGCGGTCGGAAGGCATCACGAACGCGATGAGGATACGATGAGGATATCGTGAACGCGAAGAGGGAATCTTGGCAGCACATTTTTTGTGCTTCGCGAATGCGAAGCTATGGTCGCGAACGTGATGGAGGCATTTCTGGACAGAATTAAAAGTTCCAAAACGAGGGTTTTGAGTTCATAACACAAAATCAAATTGGGGACTTGGTAGAAGGCGATTTTTGGAGAGATTCTTGAGTGGGTATTTGAGGTTAGTGATTCTTATCCAGTTTTGATTAATTTCCATGATTATGCCTTTGAATCCATCATTTAATGGGTGAATTAAGTTGAAAATTTTAGAAAATCATCTTGGTTTAATTTGAAGATTTGAGGGTCGAGTTGAGGTCGGATTTTGGTAAAATTGGTATGGCTATACTCGTGGTTGAATGGGCTTTAGGATTTTGTAACTTTTATCGGGTTCTAAAATGTGGGCCACACAGGTGATTTTTGGGGTGTAATTTCGGAATTTGTGAAAAATATTAGTATTTTGATAGGGAATTAATTCCTATAATTGTGTGGGCTGAATAAAAATTATTGTGATTAGATTCGAGCTATTCGAAAGTTGATACGCACAGAATAAAATTTTTGGAGCATTGTTTAGCTTGCTCGGCATTGGTATTGGCTTGTTCGAGGTAAGTAACTCTTTTAATCTTGGAGCTGAGGGTATGAACCCTAAATATACGTATTATGTGAATTGTTTGGATGTGACGCATATGCTAGGTGATGGACGTGTGGGCGTGCACTATTGAAATTGTGACGTAATTGGTTCCGTGAAATTTTGTAGTCAAATAATCTTGGCATTTTCTATGTAGTTTTATGTGTTAAAAGAAATTGAGCTGAGAATCATATTAAAAATAATGATGAGGCTATGTGACAATATTATCGAGACCCCCAGAAGTCATATTGATGTTGAATTGTTTGTTTAAAATGAAATTTCAAACTCAGTCATGTTCACTAATTGTGAGGATAATTATAGGATCGGGTTGCACGCCGCAGCATGCTATATTAGCTTTATTATAGCACGTGAGTTATCCGTGCGGATACAGATATTGATACTATAGCACATGAGTTGTCCGTACATCGCGTGAGTTGTCCGTACAGATTATAGCATTTAGGCTGAAGGAGCCCCTCCAGAGTCGATACACACCCCCAGTGAGCTCAGGTACCTACTGAGTGCGAGTGCCGAGTGCTGAGTGCCGAGTGCCGAGTGCTGAGTGATTGGGAGGAATGAGTGACTGTGAGGACTGAGTGACTGGGAAGACTGAGTCAAATGATACTCTGAGAGTATGCATATGGTTTCATCACTGAGTGCATCGCATTGACATGCACATTTGACATACAGGCATAGAGATGCATTTTTTTCATGTTGTACAGTATCACGTCATTCATGATTTCTCACACATATTGGCATATGGGCATAGTGATGCATTTTATACTGGATATCTGGAAAAAAAATGAGACATCTTATTTATATTGAAAGGATTTTTGGAAACATTACTGTTTTCAAAGTTACTCATATTTTTTGAAACTTCGGTAAACGATTTGGGTTTTCACTGATGTACTTGAAAGGGCAGAATTATTTTCAGAAATCATGATTTTATTGAGCATTTTATTTCTGAGTTATTTCGGGTATTACTTGTTTGATATTGTTATGAACTATTATTGGTTATGGAAGTTGGACTCTGACCTTGGTACAAGCTCTTCACTACTTTCAACCTAAGGTTAGGTTTGTTACTTATTGAGTACATGGGGTCGGTTATACTCATACTACACTTCTGCACCTTGCGTGCAGATATTGACTATTGACGTTGCTGTGATTGACGGGAGCCGGAATTGAAGATGTACCTGCATCCCGGTTGTAGCTGCCTCTTGTTCATGGTAGCCTTAGATTCATAAAACTCTGTTTATGTACTTTTCAAACAGATGATGTATTTATTTCGTACTAGTTTTGTAAACTCTATTCTTAGAAGCTCATGATTTGTACTACCAGTTCTTGGGGAATGTATAAGATTAAGATTTTTTTTTTACTTAAATTACTTTAATTATTGTTATTTGAGTCGGATAGTTGATAATTGGCTTACCTAGTGGGTTGGGTTAGATGCCATCATGACTAGTCGAATTTTGGGTCGTGACACCATCCTGGGTGTAAAACATCCTGAGAATAGGAAGTTGGCTCTGAAATATGTGTTATAGAATTGAGTATATTCTGATTGGTAAAAGTTGAGGCTGCAAAAGGTAGAACTGGAGGAGAAAGGGGTGAAAGAAAATAAGAATCTGTGAGATCAGATAAAATCACAGTGTTGCAGACATAATCACTTAGATAAGATGGAGTTTGATGAGGCATGCTAGATCTCCTAAGTATAGTATCCAACATTGGTGAAGGTGAAGTGGTATTAGGTGAATGTTGGATATGAGTAGGATGAAAAAAACTAGGGGAGTTTTGTGATTCAGTCTCTAAAAGTTCAGAATGATCTGGATGTTTAGGAGATGTAGGATCTGGAGGAGACTGATTAGGTGTACTAATGCAGGAAGGTGGAGTGTATGTGTTATTGACTGGAAACATGGGAGGATTAATCTGAGATGAAAAAGGAAAGACATTTTCATAAAAGATCACATTTCTAGACACAAAATACGTTTTAGATTGAAAGTCGGGCAATTTGTAACCCATCTTTCCAAAAGGGTAACCCAAGAATACTCAAGGCACGGATCTAGGATCTAGTTTAGACCTATGTTGTGACAGAGTGGAAGCATAACATAAACAACCAAAGACTCTTAAAGAAGAATAATCAGGCAATTTTCCAAATAACTTCTCATAAGGTATTTTTGAATGTAGAACTTTGGAGGAAAACCTATTAATAAGGAAAGTAGTTGTAAGAAGGCAATCTCCTCAATAGAAAATGGTAAATGTGATTGAAAAAGAAGAGATCTACATGTTTCAAGTAAGTGTCTATGCTTCCTTTCTACAACCCCATTTTGTTGAGGGGTAGCCACACAGGTTGTTTGATGGATAATCCCTTGTGAAGAAAAAAAATGTGAGGTTAACCTGCTAGAACCTAGCTCAAAAGCATGGTCTGACCTTATTATTCTAACTTTTGTGTTGAATTGTCTTTCAATCATTGCCAAAAGAAATGTGAGAAGGGTAAAGCCATTGCTTTTGGTACTAAAAAGGTATGTCCAATTTCCTCTACTGTAGTCGTCAACTATAGTTAAAAAATACTTATACCCATCATGCGTGCTTTATTTATAAGTTCCCCAAGTATCTACATGTATAAGCTCAAAAATAGAAGTAGAGGAGATAGCACTAGATTGAAATGGCAATTTAGTTTGCCATGCCAGCTTACATACTTGACATGGATCATATATTTGAAAAAGGCATATGCCTCAAACGCTAGTACCAGAGGCTTACATCAGTAGACCCTCTAAGAAGACTAGGAACTGAATTGGAAATTGCAACATTTACTGGCTGCTTAGAATTGAAAACAGAATTATAAATTGCAGGATTACTAGGCTGCTTACAATTGACCTTAAACTGAGAAACACCTTGATTTCTATCCTTAGAACTAGACTAACTAGATTGCAAAATGTATAAACCTCTCTTGACTTCACCAAGAACCAGACGTCTCTTCATTGAAGGGCCCTGCATTATAACACCATAGGAAGAGAAAATTAGCAGACAATTAAATTGTTTATACAAATTCTGAATAGAAAGTAAGTTGTATCTGAAACTTGGAACAGATAAGACATTTGAAAGAATGAGATTTGGAAAACTCCTGATATTTTCCCAATGAGTAACTTTTATCTTGTGTGAGTTAGGTAAACTAATGTGTAAAGATCCGTTTACTGGCTTTATATTAAACATGATTGATGCATCATATGTCATGTGTTCTGATGCGCCTGAATCTAAAATCCAGGTGAGGGAATTGATTGAAGAAGAACAAGAAAAATATTTGGAGTTAGGCATTGCTTTACCAGCACAATTGATAGAGACTACGGATTCAGAGTTTTGCTCGTTCTGACCAACTTTGACCTGTTGAAGTAAGTTGAAAAGTTAATTAAGCTGCTCCTGAGTTATAGACTTGTTACCATATGCTCCTTAAAAAATATTGACTGATTATGATGGAATTTCGGATCCTGCATATGCTACATTGCAGTGTGTAGCTCCTTGATATTCCTTAGACTTGGTAAACTTAAAATCTGCAGGAAAGCCCACAATCCTATAGCATTTTTCTGTTGCATGCCCAGGTTTTTTACAAAAACTGCATATCACGTTGTTTCTCTTTCCCTCATAGCTTCCCTTCTACTTACTTTCAAACTTCCCTTGCGTTTGGTTTCCAAACTTGTTTGTGGTAAAAACAGCAGGCTCTCCTCGATGTTATGTGACATGAATCTCCCTTTGTTTTTCATCTTGAATGAGAAGTGAGTAGGCTTGACTCACGGTTGGAAGAGGAGACATCATTAAGATGTTACTTTTAACACTTGAATAGGCTTCATTCAGTCCTATGAGGAACTGAATGAGCCTTCCATCTTGGTAAGATTTTAGTGACTTTGCTTTGCCACCACAAGAGCATGTACAACTGCAATGAATACAAGTATTCAGGGTATCCAACTCATCTCAAATTCTTTTTACTTTTGTGTAGTACCCTGCTACATCTGATGAACCTTGAGTTAAATCACTCAATTCTTTTTGTAGTTGATATAGCTGAGCTCCATTACATTGGTCAAATCTGTCCTCCAATGTTTTCCAATGATCCTTAGAAGTCTTTGAATAAATAACACTCTCTGCTATCTCCTTAGAGACTGAGTTGAGCAGCCAAGAAATCACCATGTCATTGCAGCGATTCCAGGCTTGTGAGAGAGTTTAAATGCTTGTTGGTTCAACAAAGCTTCCATCAATGAAGCCTATTTTATTTTTGACAGACAAAGCAATGATAACTCCTCTTCTCTATCCAATATATCCTTTTCTATCAAATATGGAATTTACCAGGAGCATCCCTGGAGAGTCTGAAGGGTGAAGATAGTAAGTATGAGCGGAGTCAATCACAATAATATTCCCAGGATCAAGGGTAAAGGTCTCTTCCATGGTAGATCCCATGATGAAGAGAGCAAGAAATAAGATTGAGAATGAAGAAAAAAAGAAGAAGATTGAGAATGAAGAAAAAAACTCTGCAAAAGCCTAAAGGATTAGCATTGCTCTTGATATCATATTAAAACACAAAGATGAGAAATTTTTTGATTTTCTTTCTTGAATGAGTTGTGTTGTACATCCTAGTGTATTTATCCAAAATAAAAATGGAATCTCTTGAACATTCCAATGCCCATAAGGTGTCCCATAAGCAGCCCATACTAGTGTCTATTTGTTTAATTTTGTCTAGTTCTATATACACTTTTTGTCATATTCCACATTCTTTCTATCCGTTGGAGTCCAGTTGTAGAGCATGTGGGAAGCATCAGCCTACTCCTTTTATTTAGGCAATAATATCTGCTTCTTTTCCCTTTCTTTATCCAAAACTGCATGCAATATCCCGATATGAAGAAGGTTGATATGTGAGTAGTAGTACTTTTATTTTAATGAGACTAAGAGCCTGTTTGGATTGGCTCAACTTAAGTCGTACTTAAAAGCACTTTTTAAGCGTTGGAGTTTGTTTTATAAATAAACAGTTACATATTTGGAGATTAAGCACTGCTTTAGAGAGGTCAACCAAGTTGAAGATGGACTAGCTAAATATGCAAATACTTTGCAAAATGCTAGTATAATTTTTGCATACCAAGATCTTCCCGAAGATATCAAAGGAGCTTTTTTTTTTTGGATAGATGGCAACTTCCTAGTATGAGAATAAGATATGATACGACAAAAAAATTTGTAAGTTAAGTTACCTCAATGGTAACTGTGGCAATAACTGTTTTTGTTATACTACACATAAATGTTTTATCACTAAGGCAAGGCCACATCCTCATCAAGTTAAGTCTCTGGTTATGCAATGAAAACCCAGATCCTACTGGGAACTTTATATAAAAAAAAAAAGTTGAGCTAAGCTTGATAAAGAGGTTTTGTGGCTTTCCACTGGGGATCCAGTAATTGTTTTGGGACCTGACTAATCCGGATTCGTATTTGGAAAGTCTTCTTTTGAGGGTAAAGCGTTTCTACTTAAAGTAATTCTATTCTCAGGACTTGAACCTAAAATCTTTAATTAAGGACAAACAAGTGTACTTATTATCTTACCGCAACCTCTGTTAGAAGACATAATAGTGTTACTTGTGAGGTACAAATAATACGAGATTGGAAGAAGGATTGTCGATAATATTTCATGTAAAACCTTGCTTTGCGTTTAAGGAAGACACACCATATTAAAGGCAGATAGTCAAACCCTGAATTGTATGAATGGAATGGGAAAGCCTAGAGAACTTGTAATAGGAGACGCTTATAGCTTGTTTGACCAAGCTTCTTCAAACCTAAAAGCATTTTTTTTAAAATACTTTTTTTCAAAGTTGAAGTGTTTGGCCAAACTTTTGCAAGAAAAAAAGTATTTTTGAGGAGAAGCAGAAGCAGTTTTGTAGAAGCAGAAAAAAGTAGATGATCATACAATTTACATGTGAAAAATATATTACATGTGAAAAATATATTTATATACTAAGTTTAAAAATAATAAAGCATTAAATTTTTCCTTAACCTTTGAAATTATAAAAATGATTACAAGCCAACAAGTAACTAAAATCAAAATCCTAATTCCCAAACCTATTATGTTACTCCTACTAAAACTAAACTATTTTCTGCATTCACTAGCAAGTCACAAAGTATTCTAGCGATTATGAGTAGCAAACTAGAATGTATTGAATATGTTTCCTTTTAGATGATTTAGATTTATCTTTTTGAATATTTAATCTTCTATAGACTTTATTCTTGAGTCCCAACTTGGTTAATATCTTTCTACTCATGTGATTTTTTTTTTGGTCTTTGCTTAGTTTTTTTTACGTTGTTGTAGAGTAGTTGATGGATCTATACTATGACAATCTTTCATGTTTTCTTAATTCATCACCATTTAAACAGTAAAACTGTCTAGAGAGTTTTGCTAAAGTATGTATATTATTGTATTTTATTTTTACTCGCGACTTTTATATGAGATTTAAAAATATACCGAAAATTAACCGAATTGTACCGATACCGAAGAGAAACCGACATGATTGGGACGATATCGAAAAGTTTAATTTTCTTTATACATAATAGAATAACCGAAAAATTGGTATGATATAAATTTTATAAAATAACCGGCCGAACCGAAACTTTAACACTCCTTAGAGCATATAGATGTGTCGTCAGAGTAGAGCTTGCACTTGCAGTCTTGTATTTGAACAAAGCAAGAGGCAAGGGACAAGATATGCAGAGTTATATAATATGGTTCAAAATATTCACAAATTTAGTTTAGCGAGGAAAGTATTCCGTCTTTTAAGTTTATAAGGTGGATTTGTTGATCGGTCATGTCATATAGGTCGAATTTCACATCCAATTGCATGCCTCTTATTAGCCCAAATGCCCCAGGAACCCGCTTCCGCTCATCTTGTTGGGAAAGTCACATTTTCTTGTTTCTGGATCACATTGTGTGCTTGGAAGGACATGCATTTACAAGAAGAAAGATATGTTGAGGATCAGTTTGAGCAAACAAGAACGTATGGAGAGCAATAGCATATGTCAGGATGATGCCCTTGGAACAGAAACTGATTCAGAATGTAAATTCTATGGGTTCAACCTTTAAGATTTTTAGTATTGAACTTATTATATCCTTAAAGTATTTACAATTTGTTGCTATTTTAGTGAAACTTTGCACATAAATGTGTGCTCCGCGTCGAAAGATATTGAACCCGCTAGTACAGGGCTACATCCTCCCCTGCCTTGGAGGTCAACCTCATGCTTCCTAGATAAATAGTACTTCCCCTGTTCCAACTTATGTTATTGTGAACCAACCCGACTTAGTAAGGAATTATGGGCCAAAAGTGTGAAACAAGGTTGATCCAGTTGGGACTATTGGGCATGGAGCTACAGGCCCAATAACTAAACAACCGAATAGAATGCTAGGACATTATATTTGGGATCCGGGGAAGATGCAGACCAACCGTATTTGTGAGTAAAGTGTTTGTTCCTTCTCATCACCATTCTAGACCATGTGTCTCTCATCCCCTTCTTTGGTTCTCTTCTATCTTACTTAGCCTCTTTATATTGTATTTCCGTTTATGTTGTTCTACTTCTTTGAACTATAATTGTTAATTACTATTATCAATAATCTGTATTTTGGAATTGTTTCATATGCAGTACACTTTTCTTTGTAACATATCCAAGAGAAGAATATTATATCTCTATATTTAGAAATAGTTAACTTTTTTCATTTTACGGGTGATTTATAGTCACAAAATATCCAATGCTTGTTTCACACTACAAATTTCAAAATTCTTTATTTCTTTCTTATATTCCTTAGTCAAATGACACTTAAATTAGCACGGAGTCCCTAAACAATATAATCGTAAGACTTCTAAAGAAAACAATCACGCAATATTAACTGATGAATTGCTTTTGAGTCCATACCTTATCAACGGTTCATTAAAATAAAATGGACAAATTGCACTTCTCCAGAACCCTTTTATTTATTGTATATTGCCTCCATCTTTCTCGTTAGTTACTAGCAACTTACGAAGACTTCTACCCCCCCCCCCCACCCACACACACACAAATTGTATTTTAAAGATGCAATATCTACAAATTTAAAGGTATATATATATATATATATATATATATATATATATATATATATATATATATATATATATATATATATATATTTCTCGTTAATTTTCTATTATCTCACGAAAATTCTACCCTCCACCCCCCCACACACACAAACAAGAAATATGAAGCTAATACAAATGTTAGCGTAAGCTTAATTTGATTTCATTTGGTTGGCTTTTGCTTACTCCTAATAAATTCATAATTATATTTTAAAATAATATTTCTACAAATTTAAAGGTATATATATATATATATATATATATATATATATATATATATATATATATATATATATATATACCTTTAAAATTATGCACTAATAGTACAATTTTGTCAAATTCCCCTGTGCCTTTGTGAGAAGTAGCAATCATGCATGAGATTGAGGACCACAATGTTTAAGAGATGCATATATGTAGAACGATGAATGGTGCATGGAAACAAGAAATAACGAAAAGAGTTAAAAGTGTTTTTGGAATTACGAAACGAAGGAATTCTTATTATAAGGATTAAAAAAGCCATTGGAAAATCTAAAATATAGTTTGAATATCATATAAGTGATTTTTTTTATTATCTAAAATAAGTCTTACTATTACGTTATTATGGTCTTATTAGCGGTATTTGTCAATGGTGGGATTTAAATAGAGAACTTGATCGATAATCACCTATAAAGACAAGGATTATTCGTGTCACAACCCAAAATCCGTAAAGGTCGTGATGGCGCCGAACACCACTGCCAGGCAAGCCAACAATAATTACTTAAATGGGTTCTCATTTTTGTTACTTTTGAAATCATATTTTCCTTCAATTTAAATCATAAAAGATGAAGCTTACAAAATAAATAATAATATCTTTAAAATTTCCAATACATCTCATCTCATAATCATCCCAAAAACCGGTGTCACAAGTATATGAGCATCAACTAGGAAGGTAAAATAAAATACAATAACTGTCCGGGATACAAATTTGGACAGAAAAGAAAATACAATACTCTGAGGGAGACTCCGTTGGAAAAGTTGATAAAATCACCCTCGGGCCCACGTACCCGGATTCCAAAAAATTTTGAAGATAAACTTTACCCATAACCCCACGAACTCAAATATATAATTTATTCTCCATTTCATGCCTAAATTAGTGATCAAAATCCAAAAATACCAATTTCTAGGTTTCCTACCAAAACCCCACAATTTCTACAAATTTTCATGTCTAAATCCATATATAAACCATGTATTTAACTTGCAATAGGTGGGAATCACTTACCTTGACATAGATGATGAAGATGGAGCTCCAAAATCGCCCCAAGACCGGCTCCCATGGAGAAAATGAAGTAAAAATGGCCAAAAATTCCGTTTTAAAACATCTCATTGCCTAGTCCGACTCCTTCTTCGCGAACACGGCAACCTCTTCGCGTTCGCGAAGCTCAGCCAACCCAGGCCCAGAAAACCTCCTTCGCATTCGCATTCCACACGACGCATTCACGAAGCTTTCTGTCCTCACTGCTTCGCGTTCGCATATCCAGCCTCGCGTTCGCGTAGGCCAAACATCCTCATGCCCAGTCCTTATTTCCTTCTACGCGTTCGCGACTCCCCATTCGCGTTCGTGTAGGTTCCTCAAGTTATTCACCGCGTTCGCGTCTCAACCTTCGCGTTCGCGAAGGCCAATCTCAACAACCCCAAAAATTTCCTCTTCGCGAACGCGTGACTTCCTTCGCGTTCGCGAAGAAGGACACTAGACACCAGCAACAACAGTTCCCAAGCAGCTCCAAATGATTCGAAACCACCCCGAAACACTCCCGAGGCCCCCGGGACCCCGTCCAATCATACCAACCAGTCTCATAACATAACACAAACTTGCTCGAGACCTCAAATCACATTAAACAATATCGAAATCATGAATCGCACCCCAATTCAAACTTAATAAACTTTGAAACTTCAACTTCTACAATCGATGTCGAAACCTATCAAATCACGTCCGATTGTCCTCAAATTTTGCACACAAAACATAATTGACATAACGGAGTTATGAAAATTTTCAGAACTGAGTTCGGACTCCGATATCAAAAGGTCCGACCCCGATATCAAAAAGTTCACTTCCAGTCAAACTTTTCAAAAACCTTCAAATTTCTAGCTTTAGCCAAATGACTCCAAAATGACCTACGGACCTCCGAATCCACATCCGGACGCGCTCCCAATGCCAGAATTACCATACGGATCTATTCCCAGACTCGAAATCTCAAAAGGACATTGATAACATTGAAATTCACTTCAACCCAAATTTATAAAATTCTTCCAAAATGCCAATTTCTACAATAGGCGCCAAAACGCTCTCAGGTCATCCAAAACCCGATCCGGACATACGCATAAATCCAAAATCATCATACGAATCTGTTGGAACCTTCAAATCCCGATTTCGATGTCGTTTACTCAAAAATCATACTTTAGTCAATTCCTCCAACTTAAGACTTCCGAATTTAGAATTTTCTTTCCAAATCAACTCCAAATTTTCCGAAATTCAATTCCGACTACGCGTACAAGTCATAATACCTTAAGTGAAGCTGCTCATGGCCTCAAACCGTCGAGCGATGCGCTAGAGCTCAAAACGACCGGTCGGGTCGTTACAATTCGATAAACCTAAAAGCAGAGGCGGATGCACATGTTAAGTTGAGGGTTACTGGCACCCGAAAACTTCGGCAAAAACTTCATATATACTAACAAATGTCGTCAAAAAATAGTCAGATATTAGCATAGGCCCCCGTACCAATCTTTAGAGTAGTGACAAATTTATATTGAGTGTCATGATGCCCCGCGACCGCCGAATCCTGAGTTCACCTCTCCCTAAAATTGTTATCTTTCAGCTGAATGAAGAAATGTGGTATCTTTTCTTTAAAAGACAAATAATAGTAATATATATATGGATCAGTACTTGCCACTAGGGGTATACATAGGTCGGGTTGGTTCGAATTTTTCAATTATCAAACCAAACCAATGGTGTCGGATTTTTAAATTTATAAACCAAACCAAACCAACAAAGTCGGATTTTTCAATCTCGTTTTTTTGAGTTTTTTCGGGTGTTTACGGGTTTTCGAGTTTTTATCCGGTAAAGTCTTAATAGCATAAAATATGTAACTTGTGCTCCAAATATTTCTTAAGTCCTAGTAAATTATAATTATATAATGTATTTTCCAAGAAACTAACACAATAATATGAGATAAGTCATAGCATTATACTAAAATATTCAATAACAAAGATAAAATAATAAAATTACACAAAACAAGTATTGCTAATTGATAAGTCATAATAAAAATTAACTTAATCTAAAAATACTATATAGGTCATGCTAAAATAAGTATAGCTAATAAGTACCAATATTAATTACATAACTAAGCAGTAAAGAAAAAGATAAACTAAGTTATGCATTATCATTATAAACCAATGTAAAACTAAAATAATTATCCAACACTATTGTCATTCCTAGTATTGAATTTAATTTCTTTTGTTAGTATTAGTATTGATTTGATTTTTGTTTGAGTTACTACATTTATGGGCTTTAAAATTTATTTACCATTCAAGAATGTTAAGTTTAAACTTGAAATAATATATTAAAAGATAAAATTGGGAAAAAGTTTTAAGAAATATTTATAAATTACATTACAATAAATATTTATATATATATATATAATATAATATTTTTAAAAATTATATAAATGTACTATCAAGTTGGTTTGGTTTCGGTTTGACTTTTTTAGTTAAAATCAAACCAAACCAATTATGGTCGTGTTTAAATTTTCAATACCAAACCAAAACACATCGGATTTTTTTCCGATTTGACTCGAATTATCGATTTGGTGCAGTTTATCAGTTTTTTTTTTGTACACCCCTAGTTGCCACATCCTACATTAATTTGTAATAGTAAGTTGTAAAAGTTTGTGGATACAAATTCAAAATGACAAGATATGTCTTGCTAGCTGTTTGGCATGCGCAGGGAACCAACCAAGTATAGAGCTTCTTGGCTAGTACTGCAAAACAGGAATCTGAGCCAATGACTTCTAAATGAAGAAATTTTAGGTGAAAAAATGAAGGATCAGTCAATTGAGTTAAAACTACATACGTAGCAAATAAGTATACGAGGAGACAGAATAAGGAAATTATTGTCCTTGAAAACCATATCATTTGTTATTTGTTACTAAGAATGGAAGTTGGTTCATCCCCTGGAATTCCCAAGTGCGAGGTGCAAATGTATTTGGACAAAAGCATTGTGCAATAAATGTATGCTTTAAAGGATTCTGATTCAAGACCATAGATAAAATGGCTTTTGGTAAACTAAAGGAGCTATAAAAAAGGCAGAAGTAAATGGAAAGTTTACAAAAAACTCCCATTTCTTTATCAAATGGAAATGATAGAGAATTTTTCCCCCGGTTTCCCACTCGGTCTTGTATTAATAAGTCCGACTAAATTCTAATTCGTATCGAAAAATCTCATATTGGAAAGTAAAACTCTCCAATATGACTCCATATCCGTGCCTGAACACGAAACATTTAGTTAGTCTGTTACAAACCTTGTTGGTAATGATATAAAACTTGTTGTCACCAATGCCTCTTTTTTTTCATAGTTATCTCAACTTCTAAAAGCAAATAAAAAAACAACACCCACCCCAAAGGTTCAAAGGTCAAGTTACCATTTGTTGTGGTCCTCATATATAATAATGCCAGTCAGTCTAAAATAGTACAGTTCCATTCGCTGGCCCTCTCCTAAGTTCCTAGGGTAAGCATTTGAATAGGCGGCATGTATTTAGGGAAACAAGAATTTAGGAGTTGTGCAAAGCAGATTTGTCTAATTATACAGGAAAGGCTGAAAGTAGTATCACTATTTTCAAGAATACTTCTAACTAGAAGATTAACAACAATAATAATATAATTCTCCCTAGCTGCACACCATTTAAAATGTCACTTTAAATATTCAAGAAGATATTAATTATCTCGTTTTCAATCTACCATTGCTCTAATAAATAATTTATTAATTAGTTTACTGGAAAGTCTCTCAATAGTTATCGGATTCTAAATTAATTATCATTACATATTTAATAATTTTTTTGAGATAAACTAAGGTTTGGACAGAAGCTAATGGGTTTAGGAGCGGAACCAAGGGGTCCAAGGGAATCCTCTTAACCGAAAAATTACACTGTGTACACAAAGTTAGAATTAATTCATATATAGTAAATGTTGTATTCCCTGACTTGTCTGTGCGTATACTTCTTATATTTTGAATCCCCTTATAAAAAACTGAATCCGCTACTAATTGGGCCAAACCTGTAAATTGTACTCCAGCTACTCGCCTGATGTTATACACATTTGGGAAGATAAAAAAAAGTATTTTAGTCAAATAATTCTTATGATTAGTGCTATTAGAAAGGACTGAAGCTAGTAATTATACCTCCCTAGTCCCAATTTATATGTAATATTCGAATTTCGAGAGTCAAATAAATTTTTTTATCGCAATATTTCATATATCTCTTAAATATTTTGAATTATTAATTAGTGTGACTTATAATACTTTTTACGTATTTTTCAAATACGTATTTAAACTTAAACATTCTATATCCCAATTCTTAATCAAATTAAGAAGTTTGAATTTCCAAATTCAAATTAGGCCGCATAATTGGGAGCTGCGACATATGGATAGTGGCAAGAAGAAGGACAGAAGGCCCAAACTAGGGTTTCAAGGGAAGGGTTGTGAACATCATGAGTGGCAAGTACAAGCACAAAACAAACTTTAGTATGTATGCAAAAAGAAGTCTGTCTGGAGAGAATTGAGGGAAGGAAAGAGCTAGGGTAGTGAGAATCATTATATATCTCTCTAAAAAGCTTTTTTTTTTTTGGGTTTCTCGTCCGCTATCCAGTATCCGTATTGGGGCCCGACTAAATCTAGATTCGCGCCGTCAAGTCACACATTGGGGGTAAAGTGTCTCCAACAAAGGTGACTCCATACTCAAGGCTCGAATCCGAAACTTCTGATTAAGGATGAAGGAGTACTTACCACTCCCGCACGACCTTTGTTGGTTCTCTATAAAGCTTTACTCCACGTGGCTTCAAACATCTAATTAATTAGCATATAAGCTTTAACTCTCACATCAGCAACATAGACTTGGAAAGAGATTTGTGTTGAGAGAGAGAGAGTGTGTGTTTTTCTTTATAACGAAAGTGACATGGATTGAGGACCCAAATCAAAAGTTGCATTTACCCTGCAGCTTCGACAAACCAAAGGCCTTCTCTCCTTTCACTCCATACAAATCAAAGCCTGAGGTCTTATTTATCTACGCTACTTTGGTTTATATTATCTCCTCAATTGTAATAATTTTCCTTGGCAAGGTTGTACATAGGCACTTTTTTCAAAAAAGAATTTCCATTACACATAGGGATCAAGAAAATGCAAGTGAGTATTGAATCCACACATATTTAGTTGGATACTCTCAATAATATCACTAAGCTATAAACATCGGTGGTACATGGACACATTTATCTTTCCGCGATAAGAGTGAGTAGTGGTGGCAAATTGAATTAAAAAATTAATTATCATCTACTAAAAAATGGGTTGGATAATGAATTTTTAAAATTGAGTCAAATATGGATAAAAACCATATTATCCACTTAGAAAATAGATAATTAATAGATAACTAATGAGTTTAACTTTTATATTTGTAAAGACTCAAATTGGGGTTCCTCAAGTTTGGGAGCCTAGAAATTCTCCCAAAAGTAATCATATTCAAGAAGCCATGGATAATATGAATATCCATATTATCCGCCGGCTAACCCATTCTTTATCCGTATTAAATATAAATCGGGTCAGATAATTTATCTGTTTTTACATTATTTTTTTTCGACCCGCCTATATACGACTCGACCGTTTGCCACCCCTAAGGGTGAGTCATGTTCATTGTTGGGATAACTTGAAAGTATATTATCAAATAAAGAAAAATGACCATTGTTAATTCTCTTTTTTTTTAATGATCGAGAAATCTATCTAGGGTCAATCCTGAAGACCAATTATAGCTTCCGAACCTCAGGGATATATAATAGGTCCGTCTGTCTATCCTTCTCCAAATAAATATTAGACTTAGTTCGCATGATGCTGAGCTCCAAATTGTGACCTAAATCACAAATTCCTCTACCTTTGCCGCTTGAACTAAGCGCTTTAGGGCAGCAAGCTATAGCATAGTAGCATGTATAGCACTTTCATGGTTACTGTATGGTTATTAAGGGCTTTGCAAAGAAGATAAAATTATTATAATGGTCAATCTGTCAGCTGATATCACGTGAAGTGGCACAAGTAGAAGTCCTTCCTATCCATTCACTTCCCATAAAACAAGCTGCTCTATTTACTAGTACTACTACTACTAGCTACCTTCCTCTCTCCATATTCCTTTTTCTTCTTCTCTTTCATTAACCAATGCTTGCCTACTTTTGCTTTAGGAATTGCAAAGATGGAAGGAAATGTAAATCTTGCTAGCCTTTGGTAAGTAGCTTAATCTTATTCACATATGTCTATACATGCTATACTCTTTAATTAAGTACACAAAAGACATGTAAAAGCCACACAATATTATCATATGAAGTAAGATGCTATATTTTATTATCATTTAGAATGTCCAGAGGCGGATCTATGTTTAGAGCAGAGGGGTCATTGGAACCCGTTTATCTCGGCAAAACTTCTAGATATATATGTGTATATTTCGTGAAAACGATTATATATTTTAGTTGAGACTCTTAAGATCAAAATTTCAAATGGGGTTATTGGTTGAGCAGTCCACTCACGTGCTCCATCACCTTAAAATCCTGGATCCGTGTCTGTGACTATTATAAATACAAGCATAAAGAAGCACAAGAACATAGAAGGGAGAAAAAGAACTAATAAGAAAAAAATCTACTTATGAGTGATACTTGCTAATTAAGCTTCTTACAGTAAGTCTTTCTCAATAGGCTTAATTATTTACTTTTTTTCCCTTGTTGCTGCAGCTAGCTTATTCAGAAGGTTTAGCTTTGTCAACTTCATCAGTTGCAGCTACAGTTGTGTTTATAATATAGAGCAAACAATGTATAACTCAAGCAACTACAGCTGTAATTACAACCCCATTTTCTCATCTAATTTATTCAACATCCCTTCTCCTTGTATGCAATATGAACACGAACTTTTCTTCCAATATTACCATGATCAACTTCAACAGAATCTTGACGATACCTTAGCTGAGATCAGTACTGAGACTGCCATTATTAACACGGCAGATTCCAGCAAAGACGAGGCTATAATCAGTAGAAATGAACTTGAACAAGATCAGGAAGCGCGTAAGAATAAAAAGGGTAAAGTAAGCAGCAACAAGAGAGTGTCTAAGAAAGATAGACACAGCAAGATTAACACTGCTAAAGGCCCGAGAGACCGAAGAATAAGACTTTCAATTGATATTGCTCGCAATTTTTTCAATTTACAAGACATGTTGAGGTTCGAGAAGGCCAGCAAAACTCTGGAGTGGTTGCTTATAAAGTCAAAATCTGATATCAAGGAGCTCTCCAAAAGTCGAATAAGCAAATTAAGATGTAGTACTGTTATGGGTGCAAATAGTGAAACCTCCACTTCTGAATGTGAAGTTGTATCAGGAATTGATGAATCTCCATCCAATCAAGGCAAATGCTAAAGGAAATTCTTGCAACAAGGAGAAGAAGAAGGAGAAGGAGAAGGAGAAGGATAAATCAGTTCGTCGAGCTGCATTTTATCATCCATTTGCAAAGGAATCAAGGAAACAAGCAAGAGAGAGGGCAAGGGAGAGAACAAAACTAAAGAAAAACTTTTGTGAATCTCATCGTTTGAACTTAAGATCTTGGAATTTCTCCCAAAGGGGCGAAGAATCAGGTAACCACCAACATGTTTGTAGTTCGTGACTATATCACATCTAAAAGTTTAAGTTGTTAGAGAAGAATAATTTTAATTATTTACTGTAATTAATTATGTTCAACGAGCGCTTCACGTGCGTCCAGACTCTTTTTCTTGGCCAAACACGTGAACAATGAACAGTCGTAAAATTTGAACTCAGGACCTTTGCCCGGACAAATACTATATTGAATTGTATGACCATCTAAATTAAAGGTTTAAATTGTTATTAAAAGCATACTTTTAATTACTTAATTATGTTTTCAGCGGGATATACTAGCATGAATCATCCTTGTCAAGAAATGCAAGCTGAAGTTGAAGAACTCACCTCACACAATGAGAAGCAGCTTTTATTAGGGACTAAAGCAAACATTGGTTATGATTGTAATTTGGTGGCTACTGGCAATTGGAACCCATTTTCCATCTTCAACTATCAACAAAATGCTGAAATTCCCCATGAGGTAAATTTCGGACTTCATTCATAAGTTCATTTATAATTATAATCACATGAAAAGAAAAGGAAAATAGGAGCAGATGATTTCTAAAGTACTCCAAGTGATCTATGAATTTCTTGCCCTATATGAACTCGCCAGTTAGGAGCTCTACTCATATTCCAAAGGCGCTACTTCATCTATTGCATACTTTTATAAAGCTTTAAACTATGTGTTCTCACTAGCTGCATTTGATCATCTTCTTTGTTCTTTTTTTTTTTTTTTCCTTTTGCAGCATCAAATTACAGACTTTCCGTTTTCGTGAATGTTGAGGTAAGCCGAGATCAAGGAAATTCTTTGTCGACCACGTACCATCACAACTTTCTTCAGTTTGTGTTAATTCGAGATCTGTTTGGTTCTGTTGATTATGTAAAATAAACTTGTATCCTCATTTTGCATATATTCAATCAAAAAACTTTTTGGTTACTCTCTCATGTATTTGATCTGTAAATTTAAGTTACCAAATGTTTCTCATTATTCAATGTTCTTGCCTCAATTAATTTCATTCAGATAAGTTAATATTCAAACAACATACGAGAAATTTTTTGTGATAGAAAATCTCAATATTCTCATGTATTAGAGGTATTAAATTCGTTGCTCTAGAATAAGTCTACATTAGGGTATTGCAGGACATTAAAATGAGAATAGGGTAGGATCCTCTTTTTTCATAAGCAGTGATGACAATGTGAAGAAACTAAAGGGATTACAAGAAAGAAATTGAATGGGATATAAGGGTAATTCACAGATCTTTTCTTATTGATATGTCTAACACTATGCTTCACTGGATTAACTAATTAATAGTATTGCACTTCCAATATATGCAACATATAATCATATGATGGAATAATTTTTAATTACCAAGATATTCTCATTCATTTATTTGATCAAAATTTAAAGCTGCAGCATCATGCACATAGAATGATCCCTTGTTAATTTGTTCACTGTCGCACTCGAGCCTAGATAGTTTTTTAGACTATGATTTCTATAATTACTTCCAAAAGTTTTGAACTGTGTTTATATGAGTTTATTCAGTGGTATCATTGTATTTCAACAAAATTTCAATTATTAATCTGCTAGGGTTTAGTGAAACTGTCAATCCTTACTAGTTTCCCATGCACAAAATTGCAGTGTCCCTGTCCTAAACTTACATATCATGCCTGTAATATATTATATGTATATATAATACACATATAATATAAGGTCTACAAGATGGCTATCATAAGGTCTACAAGATTTACAGAGTGTGAAAGCTGTGATTCTTAAATTTATAAACCATAATATTTTATTAGAGCAGAATAAGTAGTTTTGGATAAATGGTCATACATGTTAAATCCTCAATCAATCCCTTTAATTTACTGATATATGTATCAAATCTTGCAAGATGAATGGTAAAAAACCATATATTGGTGTTTTCTTTTTGTGTGGACAAGAGTGGGTTGCTCTAGTGGTAAGCATCCTCCACTTCCAACCAAGAGGTTGTGAATTCAAGTCACCCCAAGAACAAGGTGGGGAGTTTTTGGAGGAAGGGAGCCGAGAGTCTATCGGAAATAGCCTCTCTACCCTAAGGTAGGGGTAAGGTCTGCGTACAAACTACCCTCACCAAATTCCACTAGTGAGATTATAGTGGGTTATTGTTGTTGTTGTTGCCTTTTGTTTTTGCGCTTTCAGTTAGCTTCAGAATAATGACTATTTGACTGTAAATATAACACCACTCTTTCTTCTTTTCATATACTCCATTTGATATAAAAGTCAAGAAAAAGGTAATGGTTTTATCATCGATGTTTATACGAGTTTTACATTAATAGCATTTGATCTTACCCAAAATGGACATGTAAAATTGAATCAGTTATTCTCAAAAGAAACTTGTATTATCTTTTCAAATTTTCTTTTGCTTTACACTTACTCACGTGAATGTAAAACTCGTCTTTCAAATGAAGCAATAGATAAATGGTAAACACTTTCTCATCTTTAACATGGAAGCTAATGCAAAAAAGAAAAAAAGGTTAGTTATTTATGGAATTTGAAGTAAATTTTCTAAAATTAATGACTGATGAGAATTGGTTTTGTATTTGAACTTCCTTGCAATGAAGTATTCCCTTTAGTATTCCTTTATTTAGGCGTTACCTGTGCCAAAAACTTCTCTCTTAATTTCCCTCTTTTTCTTTACTCTTATAATTCTGGTATCTTTGCGCTTGGGGCAATGACGCAGCTAGTGAGGTTCTAACCGAGGCTCGTCTATTGCTGGTTGAAAACTATTTCCAAACCCCCTCTTCGGCCTGGGTTCTGCCTTGGCCGTTGAGAATTTTTGAAAGGGCTTCCCTTCTGGTTCTGGGTAGAGCCCTACAAAAAATAAAATAATTAAAAAAAAAATCTGGTAATTAATTAACAGCAGTAATATTTGACTTGGGAGACACCAAGGACGAGAGCTTTTTCAGGTGGATAGTTGTAATTCTCGAATTGTTCATCTCCTTCTATATTGATAAGGACAGGTGGGCATGCGCAAGAAAAGGAAGCATACGTTAACTAATTACGCTCCTTTTCTAAGCTGACAGATGAAGAAAAAGAATCACAAGCTAAGTGACAAGAAACAGAATAATGTCACGTGCTTAGTATTTAACTAAGTACACGTGCGTTACTTGACAACTCGCTCACAATCTCGCATAATTTTCTCACGTTCTTGCTATGCAAGTCAGCCTTACCACACTCAAGATCACTAAGGGAATGTTAGAACACAAGAAAATTGTCAAATGAAGCTTTTGTATTAGAGAGAACTTGATTGTTTTTGCTTGATGAATTACAAATGAATGACCCCCTTTATATACTAGTCTCCTAGGGGCTAGTAAGTAAATAATAATTATTACACAAGTCCCTTATTATTTACAAGAAAGACTCATCTCTAGAATTCTCTACATAGCTAGAACATTTCAAGGACTTTCCTAGCAAATCCATAGGGTCCTAGGGTCTTCCTACGGAAACCTCTATATTTCTCTAGAACTTTCCTATGTAAGCTTTTCATATAGCCAAAATATACGTCAAGTGGCACCTACGTGGCATGATGATGTGGCGGGTTATGACACTCTCCCCCACCCAATTTTGTGCCGCCCTCGGCACAAAGTATCGACACGTAGTGCGCACCTCGCCTTGGCGTCACTGGAGATCTTTGTCCTTTAGCCATGATGCCCTATGGAGCGGTTCGCTTTTCCATGTCACAAGGTATTGGTCACCTTTCTTTTTGCCCCGTTTGTACTTTAGACGGCTAGCAATGATGGTCTCGATCCTCCGCCCATCGGATGCCTCTCCTTGCGCTTGGCCTGAATCTCCCCATGACTCAACCATGTCTAGCAACTTCTCAAGCATCGGGTACATGCTTCCACTCCCTATTTGACTGCCCTCTGTGGTCACAGCCTTACTGGCAAACTTGACCCCTCTGTTTGGTCCATCGTCTAAGTCCGATAGCGTGCCATCACTTTGTAACTTGACATCCTCTTCAACTATATCCGCCCAACTTTTCTTGCTACCACCATGCTCCATTTGCATGGTGCCAAGATAGGCTTTGGAATCCTCTACTTTCAGCTTAGATTCCAAGCGCATACCCCAATGCATGCGGTTTCTCCTGTATCGCCTTTGTGTGCCCGAGCAAAGTTGTTGATCATTGCTGCAAACTTCCCTAACTCTAGGCATTCACTTGCCCGATGTGATCCGTTGTAGAAATAACACCCTCTCTTAGGCACGTACTCTCTATCGTTTTCTAGCCCCTTGCCGTTTCTCTTGGACCCCTGTTCGTTATGGTATGGCCCATTGTCACTACCCTTGTATACCTCAGCTATGCTTTTCCCGTTGTCTTTGTCATGATCTCCCCCACCCCTCTCGGCGTTGCCTTCTTTGGACTTGGCAGGCTTCACTTAAAGTCAGCAAGCGACTCGGCTACCGCTATGGCCTCGTCCATGTTGGCTAATTGATGTCTTCTTAACTCCTGTTTTGCCCAATTTTGCAACCCATCCATGAAGTAGAATAGGGAATCTTCCTCAGACAATGATAGGATTTGTAGCATTAAGGTAGTGAACTCGCGCACATACTCCCGAATTGTGGCCGGCTGTCGGAGCTTCCTTAGCTTCCGCGTAGCCTCGTACACCACATTCATCGGGTAGAATTGCTTTTTCAACTCCTTCTTGAACTGCTCCCATGTCTCAATCTTGCATAGTCTTTTTTCCATGTTGGCACACTTCCGTCGCCACCCCAGCGAGACAACCTCGGTCAAGTACATTGAGGCGTTGCGCACCTTAACAACGTCGTCATCCTCCTTGACTATCTCAAAGTACTTGTCCAACCTTCAAAGTAAGTCGTCCACCTCGTGTGCGTCCCGTGCACCGCCATAGTCCTTTCGCTTAGTGACCTTCACATTTATCCCTTTTGCAAGTACCATGCCCTTGGTAATCTCGACCATGGTTCCCTACAAAGCTTCCTTCTAGCAATCTTTTGTATTCTTTCTAACATTCCTTTAGTCATAACATTTGCTCTGATACCACGTTGTCACGTCCTTAGTATTTAGTTAAGTATACATGTGGCATTTGACAACTCGCTCATGATCTTGCACAACTTGCTCACGTTCTTGCTATGTCAAGTCAGTCTTACCACACTCTAGATCTCTAAGGGAATGTTAGAACACAAGAGAATTGTCAAAGGAACATTTTCTATTAGAGAGAACTTGATTGTTTTTGCTTGATGAATTACAAATGAATGACCCCCTTTATATACAAGTCTTTTGGAGGCTAGTGAGTAAATAATAATTATTACACAAGTCCCTTATTATTTACAAGAAAGACCCCTCTCTAGAATTCTCTACATAGCTAGAATCTTCAAGGACTTTCCTAGCAAATTCATAGGGTTCTAGGGTCTTCCTAGGGAAACCTCTATATTTCTCTAGATTGTTCTTACAAGTTCTAGCTTCTTTCCTATGTAAGCTTTTCATATGGCAAAAAAATACGCAAGTGACACCTACGTGGCGACTGGCGGGTCATGACAATAAGCTATACTTCACATTTTT
This sequence comes from Nicotiana tabacum, assembly GCF_000715075.1. Classification (NCBI taxonomy): domain Eukaryota; kingdom Viridiplantae; phylum Streptophyta; class Magnoliopsida; order Solanales; family Solanaceae; genus Nicotiana; species Nicotiana tabacum. The sequence continues at coordinate 124,671,353 of NC_134094.1, read as the reverse complement.
TTTGCCCTGAGAAATATCATTATGAAAATCCTACTCTTTGCAAATTTTCTTCCCTCTGGAATTTGTAGCAACTCTAGGGAAGTAAGAAGAAGAAGAAAGCAGCGTTTGAGTAGGGTTTTGGACCAAGCGGTAGAGGGCAAAACCAAGAAAGACAAAGGTCACAAAAGCATCTTTTAACTAAGGCAGAGGTAGAGCTTGAATTTGTTTATAGTTCTTAATTTTTCACCGAATGTATAGCTCGTTTTATTAAGAGATTCACAATTAAATATTTGTGTATATTTGATAATTTTTAAGAATAAAAATAATGGATTCGTTCGAACTAATACATAAAATGGGCAATTGAAGTAACTAACGACCATTTAAAAGAAGATGCTTTCATATTGTACTATATGTCGTCAAAGCCAGTACCACATCTCACATTCATGGTCCCCAACCTTAGTGGAAGCAGCAGAGATTAGGGTTTTTGACCTATGGGTTCCCCCACTAGGTATCTGTGCACACACGTGCGCACTGTTTCTGCATGTGAAAAGCAAAAAAGAGAAAAAAAAGAAAAAGGAAAAAAAGGTTTATGGGAGAAGGAAGAGTCGGAGCCTGATAAACCCTTCTTCCTCGACCCTTATACGGATCTCGTTTGATTTGGGAACAAGTTATCCGGGATTATAGTAATGGAATATAATATATAAGGTATTCTAGTCATTTTAATTTATGCGAATCTATTTTATTAAAATTAATGAAGACTTTTAAAACTTATAATCTTAAATAAGTCATAATATTTGTATGATTATAATGTTTTTAAAATTTGTAGTATTAAATATGTCGGAGTATATATATGGCTATAGAAGTTTCACATGAGGGTAGATTTGAAGTATAAGTTAAAGTATTTCCAAATTTAGAAAGAATTTATTATTTATGGAACAGAACAAAAAGTAAATATATTCACATAAACTAGAACGGAAGAATTATAATATAAAACATATATTTAGTTGAAATCGGATAAATGGATAACCTTTTGTTTCTAATTTTAACAGGTGAGTTGATGGATGGTGGAATTACCGATGTAAATAACCCTTACCAACTATTATTGTTAATGCTTAAGTTGCAAAATGTAGTGGTTCAGGAAAAATTTAGTGAAAAGAATTAATATCTTTTGGCAAAGGAGGGTATCAGAAAGGCCAGTTCTACCTCCGTTGTTGGCTGTCTCAACATGCAACATAGGAATAATTTTAGTATTTGTAATAGTTTGGCCACGCTTGGAAACCTTCCACTAGTTAGCCTCAGGTGTGTATATAGGTCGGGTTAGTTTAGACTTTTTAATTATCAAGCTAAACTAATGGTCTCGGATTTTTAAATCTATAAACTAAATCAAATCAACAAGGTCGGATTTTCAATCTCGATTTTTCTTGGGTTTTTCGATTTTTTCGGGCGTTCGAATTTTTTCCGGTAAAGTCTTCATAGCACAAAATATGTAACTTGTACTCCAAATATTTTTTTTATTCCTAGTAAGATACAACTATATGATATTTTTCAAGAAAATAACCCAATAATATGAGATAAGTCATAGCTTACTAAAATATTCAATAATAACAAAGATAATAATATTGTATAAAGCAAATATTGCTAATTAATAAGCTATAATGATTAACATTATCTAAAATATTTATATATGTCATGCTAAAATAAGTATAGCTAATAAATACTATTAATTACATAACTAAATACTAAAGAAAAAGATAAACTTAGTTATACATTTTCATTATAAACGAATGTAAAACTAAAATATAGATATCCAACACTATCGTCATTCTTAGTGTTGAAATAAATTTTTTTGTTAGCATTAATATTGATTTGAACTTTATTTGAATTACTATATTTATGGATTATAAAATTTATTTACCATCCAAGAATGTTAAGTCCAAACTTGAAATAATATATTTAAAGATAAAACCGCGAAAGAGTTTTAGAAATATTTATAAATTATATTACAATAAATATTTATATGTATGAAATATTTTTAAAAATTGCATAAATATTTTATCGGGTTGATTTGGTTTCGGTTTGACTTTTTTTAGTTAAAACTAAACCAAACCAATCATGGTCGGATTTTTTCTCCAATACCAAATCAAACCGAACCACAATCAGATTTTTTTCCAGTTTGACTCGGATTATCGGTTTGATGCTTCGATTTTCTCTGTACACCCCTAGCTAGCTAGCCTGCAATTAATGGCTGTTTATTTTCTAAATCTAATATAATTAACCCTAATTATCAACAACAGAAAGACAGTGTAAATAACATGATGAATGACAGGTATTTGATAAGATGTTAACAATAAACTCTGCTTAACATATCATCACGTAAAAGAAGTCTAAACCTTATTTATATTTTAGGAATGTAGAAGTCCTATGTAAGTATAGTAAATTTGTTTCATTTCTGCACAATTCTTTCATTATTCTTCGGTCTAAATAATAACCTAATTAAAAGATAATCACGCTAGGACACTAACAAGAACTACCAAATGGCCAACAAATTTAGTTCATTAAAGGATTGAGCATTTCACTTTAGCATATCATATCAACTTATCTTCCAGCAGAATAATTGCATCAAAAGCTAGTGTCAATGTTCTCTAATCAAAGAGGACCTTATCCCTTCAACCATTTTTGCATTTGTCTTTAATTCAGAAAGCGACCCCCCCCCCCCCTCCCAAACACCCCCAGAAAAAAATTAGAGAAGTTTGCCAAAAGGAATTATTGAGAACAAGAAATAGAAAGTCTTTGCACTATAAGATACTTGTATATGTTCCTGCAGTAACAGTAACGTCTAACGTTGTAGTGAAACTATCCAAGACAATAATAGGAGATAACCGTTCATTCGGTCAACCATTATAGGGGCACTTAACCCCCCCACCCCCACCCAATTGAATATTGGGCGCGTCAGAATTATAACAAGGGATCCAGCGTTTAATAAATCAAGAATAAGAATGAGCTAGTGTGACTCTTTTGGTGTCAAACATAACCTTAAACGAAGATCCTTACTGCTGGAGAATGAATGAAGTCTTAACCTACATGATCTTTAATAAGGAGAGAGTTAGTTCAAGGTCTCCTTTATACTTAAGGACATCTTATTAGGAATCGATTCGTGTCCTACTAATAGTTGTAAATACTCAAACAATTGATACTTGGCTTGCCTCAATTGCAAAGAGAAGTTTAATGAAATGGATTAACCTGGGAAAAGAATACTCTTTTGCTCGACTGAGACATCCTGGACATTCATATCACTCAATTTTCCATTATTGTTTATGTTCCTCCTCTTGTTCTATATATTATCCATCTCTACTTTAGAACTCCATCAAAACAATTTATACCATTCGCCTCACGGATCCAGGATTTTGGGAAGATGGGTGCTCTATTACAAAAAGGTGGATCCAAAATATAAATTGTATGGGATCAATCTTTAATTTTTATTGTTGCACCCATTACACTTTTGAAATTATAAGTTCAAAATTATTTTTTTATAAAATAGTAATTTTCTTACATATATATCTATGCACCTTTGACATATTGGGATCAGTTGAACCTATTGACTATATGTTACATCACCTACTCCTATTAGTTTTAATATACACATCTTTATTTGATTGTATAAGATCTTACGGTGACAAAAGGAGAGCACGAATTTCAATGTGTAAAAATTTTGAAAGAATAAACAAAAAGAAAAATGAAAAAAAAGTACTTAATTAATACGTAAGAAGTGACACTAGACATGCCTATCGTCCGTGGGCGCCTTCCCTAGGGAAAAGAAAAAATAACAAGATTGACATAAGTTTTGAACTTACAATGAACCCAATAATCATTGCACCATATAATATTTTGAGCTTGAATACATATATATATTTAAATATTATAAAACAAATATTACTATACATGATTTAGCGAGGAGAGCATAGATTCATGGGTCCCTCGATACGCTCGTCTTCAACAAAATGCGTGTCCAATAAGTGGCAAATAAATCATTCCAGTTTTTCACAAGTGTTTTAAAAGGCATTTCTGGGACTCGCCCGAGGCTCGCCCCTGGGCGGGGCACTTGTAAAACACCCTGGGGCTCTTGTATGAGGCTTAGTTCTGTGACGCTTACGCCCCAAGTGCCCGACCGTGCACCCTAAACACGCCTAACGCCCAATGCTCGGGGCTTGCCTAATAGTTCTAACGCAAATCACGTGTCGAATTTCCTAATTAATATCGTTGACCTTAAAAATTCTTTAACAAATTAATGATAAAAGTTTTATTCATTGATAGAAATATGAAAATTGAGCATAACTCTAATAATTAGACATAGTATTGTGAATTTATACTCACTTGTTATTGGTCGTGTCTTAGTTCATTTGTCCCTCCTTGTTATATATTTTTATTAATTTGATATCTTAAACTATGTATTTATTCGTGAAGGGGTAATATTTTAATTATCGTACTAATAAGATTTTATTAATTATTTACTTTTAGGAAGGTAAAATGTGGAGTTTGATCATTTTTTTAAAGAAATTGTAAATTTTAATTATTTGAAAGTTAAAGACGTTATACGTGATTTGTATATATTAATTATACTTTAGAATCATGCTAGATATTTTTTCTATGAGTTCCTTTAATTTTTAACTTTTAATTTATATTTTATATTTTTTTGTGTTATTACGTTATTTTATTAATTTATAAATTAAAATTTTTAAAGATCCATGGGGCTTACGTCCCCCGCCCCCCCCCCCCCCCCCAGGTTAATCATACTTTTTGTTCCTCCGTATATAAAACTTTATTCTTTTAGACTCAAATTACTTGTGCTTGTAAGTAGCGAACAATAGATTGTTTTGATTAGTTTTTTTGTGGGGATGGAGCATATATATATATTTCACATATTTATAGTTTTCTTCAATTTTTATGCAATTTTACCTGTTTATAAATATTTACTGTCATTATATTATTTTATAAAATATTAAAAATTAAATACCTATGGGGCTTACGCCCCGTGCCTCGGGGCTTACGCCTCGCTAAGGCATATGTAAAACGCATCGCCTTATGCCCACACCTTTTAAAATATTATTTTTCACTAACTTGTGTGAAATAGTATTTTCCATCGGAGAAACTACATAAAATAGATACATCACATTTCATACTATTTTTCATCTTTATTTTTTTTCAATGGCCATTTTAATAATTATACTAATAAATATGCGGATCCAGAATTTTAAAGTCGTGGATGCTCAATAAACTTTAACGTAAGTCGCCACAAAAGTATATGTGCAAATTATTTAAAATGTAAGATGAAAAAAATTTATATAGGGATAATTAAGAAAAATTTAATCAAATCGTAAAAAAGTAAAGCAATTCACTTGTGTTTCCTAAAGAGAATCATTTTTAGTTTTCTTTTATTTTTAGGATTCCCCTGTTCGCATTCTTGAGTAACAAAGGAAAAAAAATAAAAATATAAAAGCAAGAACAGGAAAAGAAAGGGAAAATAAAGAAATACACAAATAAAAAAGAAAGGAGTAATATCTGGCAAACAAAAAATATGTCGCGCAGAATCGATCCCTTGATCAAATCTTTCGTTCCACTACCTAAATTAAAGCACTCTGCCCCAATTTTGGCTCCTGGGTGCTAATCATTTATATATGTCTTTGTTTCTTCAATTTCTTACTATAATATACAGACTGCAAAGAAAGATAAGCTTAATGTGAATCCGCCCTCTGAAGCACTTAAACGTTAAATTAAGTTTGACACACACACACACACACAAGTCCGAAGAGTTTGATAAAACTTTCAGAATTGGAAAATGAGGCAAAAGTTGGCAAATTTGATAAATCACTGCATGGGACTTAAAGGGATATTTGTGTATATATATCTTCCTATTATTTAGGTATTTGTTAGTTGAGTATATTTCGTAGATAGGAGACCGATTTGGGGGCTTGATCTTCATTTTTTATTTAATTATTAAAAAAATATTTTGTAAATATATATTGAAGAGCTCGCATTCCCTTGTTGATTGTTCCATTTAAGGTTGGGTTGGGCTAGCATTTGAAATGGGAAGCCCTTCAGTAAAAGGGCGGAACCCAAAGCCCGCGAGGGTTGGTGTGTTAGGTAATGGGCTTTATCAGAAGGTTCAAATGTCCAAATATGTCGGGCCCAAGTCTTCACAGAGTCATTGTCGGTGTTTTTGGTACGAAAGAAAATGTTTTCCTACAAAATGTTTTCGTGGAAAATGAATGTTTTTATCACTATTTTCCCTTGTTTGGTTGGTGAGTGGAAAACTTTTTTCGGAAAATATTTTCTAGTGTTTGGTTAAAGAGTAGAAAATATTTTTTTTGGAAAATACTTTTCTATGCTACTCTCCTCATCCCACTTCCCCCAAGTCCCCATGTATCCTTGCTCCCCCCCCCCCCTCCCAATATTTTTAGACCTCTATTTTCTTCGAGAATTTAATTATTCTTCTAAAAATTCACACAAACCAAAAAGAACTAATGTGCTGCTTTATTATTTTACGCAAAAATAACGTTAAAATTTTTGCTCCATAACTAAAAAGAAAATATTCTTTTTGTGATTGGAAAAGAAAGTACTATTTTTACAATATGAAAATAAAGTACTCATTTTATTGAAATAAAAAAAATACTTTTTCTAAATCATGAAAAGAAAATACTTTTTTTTGTTGAAATGAAAGAAAATACTTTTTATACATCATGAAAAGAAAATACTCATTTTGTTGAAATAAAAAAAAACTTTTTATATATCATGAAAGAAAATACTTTTTCTACATCATAAAAAGAAAGTAAATTATTTGTTAAAATAAAAAAATACTTTTTATATCATGAAAAGAAAATACTCATTTGTTGAAATGAAAATAAATTTCATCTATAACATGAAAAGAAAGTACTTAATAATATTTTTATTTAGGGTAGGGGTGAGGATTGGGGTGGGGGTAGGGTAGGGTGGGTAGGTAGGTGAGGGTGTGGGGGTGGGTTGGTAGGGATGGGAGGGGATAAGGAATAGGGTGGGGAAGGTTGCAAAATAGTTTTGAAAAATATTTTCCCTTCTCTTGATAGGAAAAATATTTTCCTCCAATTAGAGGAAAATATTTTCCGAAACATTTAAGTCAACCAAACATGGAAAAATTGGAAAATATTTTTCGAAAAATATTTTCCTTCATACCAAACATACCGTGTATCAGCCTGTGTTGCTACATGGACTAATGAAAATCGGGAAAAAATAAAAATACTCAAAATAGCCACAATTTCAAAATACAATTGGTAATTGAAAAATAGCACAATTTCAAAACTACTCAAAATTTAGTCACTTTTTCATATAAAGATAAAATTTGAACAAAAACACCCTTAAAAATCCGAAAATATTCTAACATAATATGCTGAAGTTCGAATGTTTTACATATGAGATTCAAGCATAATGTGATGGAGTTCCAACAAAATATGCTGGAAGTTTATATGCAAGAACTCTATAATCCATTATATTATGTTGGAACTTTCCGTGTGCTGGAGTTCCAACATAATATGCTGGAAGTTTATACGCATGAGCTCCATAATCTAGTATATTATGTTGGAACTTTTTGTGGTTCAGCAAAACAATAGCTATTTTTCAATGAATTTGTAAGCGCTGATAATTTTTTAATTACAAGTCCGAAAACTGGCTAGCTCGTGCTATTTTCACATAAAAATCACCTGCGTCTCTCAACTCTAAATTAATTGGGATCCATTATATGTATAATAATCAGTATTTCCACCGTTATCAATCAGACCCAACCCAATACGAACACATACAAAGACGTGGCACAAATAAACATTGGGCCGAGAAGAAGCAGGCTAGGCCTTCCAAAGGCTAATCTGGGATCCATGCTTAATGCACAAGTGTAGTAATTAAAGAATAAAGAGATCGCAAATCAAAAAAATGTAAAAAGAACATGAAGGGATGGAGATTTGTTTAGTGTAGTAATTAAAGAATATAAATAGAAAAAGAGATTATTTATATATGCATAATTAACAACAAGTATTAGCAACTAAATATGGAAATGTACATGAGGCGACGAGATCTTACCTGAAAATTGAAATCATGCACTTCCTTTTCTATTTGTATTCGAAGCAACTGCTTTTCATCTGCTCCAACTTATGACTTTTCAAGCAGAACCAATATTTTTGATAGAAATAGGAAAGGAAAGAAAAGCAGAGGACAGGAAAGGAAAGAAAAGGAAGTTGCTCTATCATTTGTGAATTGTACTTATTACTAATAGATCAGACGTAGAAATAGAATTAGAAGGTGGCATATATCTTGTCAAAGACAGAAAATGAGATCATATATCTGGGAACGGGAACGTAATAAAAGGGAGAGAAGCGACAGAATCCCGCAAAAGAAAGATTACATCAGTCACGTACTCACGTCTTAATTATATATACGGAGTAGTTAAGTTAGTACTACGTACTACTTCTTCATTTTATTTTCTGCTTCTTCTTTTTTCTTTCCTTTATTCGTCTTTGACGTGGGTCGACAAGGGCTTTCACTCGTTTACTAATTTAATTTATCTTGAACCCTTATTTATATAAATTTAATTATTTGAATTAAGATTTATATTTTTTTTATCAAACAATAATCGATTCATCATTTTATTTTTTAAATATATATATATATATATTGGACAATATTTTTATATGAAAAAGGTTTTAAAAACTTATTTGATTTATATACCGTCTTTGATCAGTTGCACGTGTTGGGAAATTTGGCATAGTTAGAAATGGCAAAAAGATAGTATTTGTTGTCAGAAACCCTCCTCCTTTACTTAAGTGTTTTTGACATGACGAAATTCATTTCCTATGATATACTCCCACCGTTCAATTTAAAGGAATACTTTTTTTTATTAGTTCGTTTAAAAAATAATGATATATTTTTATATTTGAAAATAAATTAATTTTAAATTTTTTATTTTATCTATTTTACCTTTAATGTGAAACTTTTATAGCCACACAAATATCATGGCCCATAAAATTTTTGTTCCTTAAGCTTTTAGAACCACTTGTTTAATAGATTCTCCCATAAGAATACTTTAATAGATCATATGTTCGTTAATTGTTTTAATTTTTAGTAGATATATATTCACTTTACTTTATCTATAACTTTAATAAAGTAACATTAAAATAATATTCATGTAACAAAAAAAATCGAAAAATTAAAAAATTCCAACAAAATCGAACCAATTCAAACCGATATAGTTGGTTTAGTTTTTATAAAATTCGAACCAACCCGATACATGTACACCCCTGGGCAGCACCGTCACTTAAGCCTATGCAGGATAATACTGTTAAGCAAAGATTAAAACTTGTCCTCATGTCACATATTCTTAAGAAAATTCCATTCTTTCATCATAAGTTTGCTTATAAGTCGTAGCTTTCACCAAAGTCGTGCTTTCCTTTCCCATTTTTGTTTTATGTTTGCCTTTGCTATTACAGAAGGCAGAAGCATAGACCCCAAGTCCTCAATTCATGTTACTCTTTCAGTTCATATTTTACAATTTTAAAAGGCTATGCCAAAACTGGTTTAAATTTCTTCAACAAAATAAATTGGTTGTAGCCTGTGATCCGTAATTCGAAAAAGACACATTCTATTCTAATTGCCTTATTGCTAAATTATGCAGAAATACTATATAGTAACACTTTTTTTTACCAAACAAACACATCACGAGTGTACCTTTAAAATTACACCAGCAGACAATCACTATGTCGCATCTGATTGGCTTATTGAGAAGTCTGTTTATCCGTAAAACGGTACAGTTGAATTTATATGTGGTTTATAGACAAGTAAAATAATTTGATCCTAAAACAATAGATGAGTTAGATAAAAATGTATACTTAGCCTTGAGATGGAGATAAAATAACAAAAATAGTAATTCCGGGAGCAGGGCTTCCAGGGACAATAGCAACGATATCAGTAAACAAGAAGATAAAAATTATATTGAGATTTGAATAGAGTGTAACGTGTATTTGCCAGAAAATTCGTGTTCTTTACAATGATAATAGAGCTCACTATTTATAGTTGTACCTAGGGAACAAAGTCCTAAGATCAAGCCCCCCTTTAATGTCAATTATGAGGGCCATTAAAGAATGTGTAACGGCAGGCAGTGAATGTCATATTCCTTGTAACGAGCAGTGTACTTAATGCTGTAGAATATTTCTCATTAAATGCTACCGGGTGACAGGCATTTATTTCATCTTTATGAGTATCATTCTCTCCGATTACAGACGGAATCGTTGCCTTCGGATTCAACTATCTTATGTCTTTGGCTCCACGTGTCACTTCCTCATGCGATCATTTAATATAAACATATTTTATCCTATACAGATAGTCCCCATATTGTTGTTGTGTTGTTGTTGTACAGATAGTCCTCCTGCTTTCCGGTGGCATAACTTTGTGTCACCGAAAAGTTGGTAGAAACACCTTTTTTGGCGGGAAATTCACTGATCCCTTCTGAAAAATTTCTGACGGTTGATTAGACGCACGTCTCTCCGCATTTAATGCCCCGAGCACACATCATCCCACGATTTAACATCACTTTTACCGATTATCGAGGTAATTATGGCCACGCTTTAGCCGCCTATACCTTTACTTATACGCATCAATCTCCTTTATTTACACTTCATAATACTCTAAATTTTTCCAAACTTTCTTTACTAAACTCATACTTCGTCTTTAACCTTTCTTTAACTTTCTTCTTTGAGAGAAACCTATCATTCTGATAAAAATGGCCTCTTCTTCCAGAAACCCTAGTTCTTCAAAGAACAAAGGTAAAGCTGATGATGCTGCTCCCCTTACGGTGAGTACCATCATCCCAAAGAGTCTAGTTACTACTAAAGATTTTGAAGAGAAATATCCTTCTGCTCACCCTCGTACGTGGGTTGTTAGCGTATACCCTTCTTTCATCTGTCCTTTCAGTATACCTGCTGTGAAGGAAGACTGCCACTGTCAAGATTTGGACATTATCGCTCCCGACCTGGTGGAGTGGATAACCTTACCCAAGAAGGGTTTTAGATATTTTTACATGTATCTCCTCACTTTGGGAGCATTTTCTTTGAGTGGAGACCTTAACTCCGTCACCGTAGAGTTCTGCCTCCGCTATCAGGTGTGCTTGGCACAAGTAAATCCTTCCGTGTGGAGGACAATAGATTGTCTTTGGCGTCTGTGCCAGGAAATGGGAGAAGAGCTATCCCTATCTCGAGTGATGAACCTCTATTCCCCCAAGATCTTCCGCGGGGACAAGAACAGCATGGATGATGACAACGACCGTGGGTGGATGAAACAATTTGTTTCAGTCGCCACCCGTGACATTATCCTGGCCACGGCTCCATCCTTTCCAAAATTATGAAACCGCACTCGTAAGTCTACCATAAATTTTTCTTCCGTTAAAGATCATTCCACAACGTTATTGACCCTTATTATTTTACTTATTTCAGTGACTCGGTGGGTTCCACCTAGGGTTGAAGGCTTGGACCAATGGTTCCAGAAAATTTTGGACATTACTAAGCTCGAAACCCGCACGTGAAAAGAATTGTCCTTCAAATTTTGGTGGAAGAAAAAAAATCATGGTAAGTTAAACTCATCTTGTTTTTTACCTTTTCATATAAGGGAGTTGTTTGACCCGCCTCTCCTATTGAATTCCCAGGGCTTAGTTGTCATCTCCGAGGAGGATGTTTTGGCAAATCCTGCTGATTCGGCGAGGCTGCTGCAAGAGGCTTTTACACAGATAAGTGTCTCCGTGCTTGCTTCTGGTGCAAGTGCTTCTTCTCGGAGTCACCGGTCGAAGAACAAACAACCGAAGAAAAGATGTTCCTCCTCGGCCAAGGGGAAAGAATAAGAGGGCGAAGAATGCCGCTCTCGAGTCGGGGGAACTTACCTCCGAGCGGGATCAACTTTTGGTCGAACGGGACCAAACTGCTGCTCGCCTCTTAAAACTCGAAACTAAAGCTGTTGAGGTTGTTGTATTGGAGGCTCGGTTTCAGCAAAGTGAGAAAGAAGTAGAGACACTTATCCAAGAGATCTCCCCATTGAGGGTTCAATTTGAAGAGGTTTGGGCCAAATGGGCTGAAGTCTATAGTGTCGTTCTTGCTGCATCCGATCGCGAGGCTGCCTCTGCTAAAAGATTGAAGGATTTGGAGGTGGCATTGAACTCCAAAACTGAAGAGTTTGCTGCTGCCAGCGTGAAGTATGCCCAATTGGAGGAGAAGTATAAGAATACTATCGAGCATAATATACTTTTCGGCTCTATTATCCATGATCTCGATATCAGCCTTCAGTCCATTAGATCCGCACGGGAAAATCTTTCTGTCGATTTTGACCAACTTAAAGAAGAACTCAAGAGCCGAACGGCTTCCCTCGTTGTTGAAAAAGCATATGTTATGTACAACATGAGGAGAAAAATCTTAGAAGAGGCTAAAACGGGTATTATTTATTTTAATGTCGAAATCGCTAAAGCTCGTGTGCTGGAGTCAACTGCTAAAAGGGGTCTTCCGACCAGGCCTGATGCTATCGATTCTTCTGGTTCCGGTTCTGAATTTTTGGGAACTGAAGAGGAACCGAAAGGCGATGATGTTGAAGGTCAAAATGATGAAGGCCAAGACATTGAACAGGCGGCGGATCTACCTACTTCTCCTAGGGGTGCAGATGCTTCTCTTCCTTCGGGTTCCGGAGATGCAGGAGCTTAGCTTTTGATTTCCTTTTCCAACTTTTGTAATTGTGTCGTTTGGCACATTCGTTGTAAATAAAAATATTTTTTGCTCAAGTATTGTATGAGTTTCCCTTTCTGCGTTCTTTCGTTTAAACGTTTATTCAATTTTGATCTTTGCGTCCTTTTTTGTCTAAGTGTTTTGCGCAAGTTTTACTGATTGCGTCTGATCATGCAAAGCTTTGGGTGTATTTTCCCTTGAAAGTGTTGGGATTTTGGGTACAAGTTCTACTGAAATTAGCCCTTTATCGTGAGAATTTTCATAAGAGAGGGCCCTTTTATGTTTACGGTGCTCTTAAAGAGGAAGTCTCATGTTCATTACGATACTAGCATTTGAAGTACTTGTTTAACTTTCAAAAGACAAAATCAATTCATCGTTCAGACAAGAAACAATATATAAATAAAAGGACTTTACTTTATTCCTTTCATTTTCAAAAGTACATAAGCATTTGTTGTGCTAAAAAGAAATTATCATTTCTTATGGCTAACTTATATAACTTGTTTCTACGGAGCTGGCCGCGCAATCCCTGGTCCCGATGATACGGCTATGCTTTGTATTCCGGTCAAAGCGGCATTCATTATTACGATATCCTCATATCATTCCCCCAGTGTTCGAATGCGAAAAATGCGAATTTGAACACTAGAAGTTTAACACCTTCAAGGATTCCACTAATGAATTGCTAGATCTTCAGTTCGGTAACAAAATTCACTTCCCCTTAGGAATTTATACTATCGAGCCAAAGACTATCTAACAATCCCTTAGTGGCTTGCACTTGTTAACGGTCAGGTAATCTTTGTTCGATAGAAAACTTAACTTCCCGGTGGGAACTTTGCTACCGAACAAAAGATTATCTAACCGCTTCGGAGTGGTTCTTCGCTTGTATGACTTGTTATTAAAAGGTCTTATCGTTGCCGTTGAAAATTCTTTCGTAGTATGCCTTATGTTGCTGCCTCGTTAAAAACCTTTCCAGAAAAATCCAATTGGGACAAAAACTGGACGAAGAAAAAAATAGTGCAGCACATACTTTCAGTACAGGTGATGTTCATCAGCAATAGTATCTCTTTAGGTGTGCCACATTCCAGTTACTTGGCAACTTTTCTCTAACTTGATTCTCCAACTCGTATGATCCTTTCCCGGTGACAGTTGAAACCCGGTAGGGGCCTTCCCATGTTAGGCCTAGATTCCATGCATTGAGTTCCCGGGTGTTTGGAGTTACTTTCCTTAAAACCAAGTCTCCTTTTTGCAATAATGGAGGTTGGCTCTTCAATTGTAATATCTTTCTATTCTCTACTTTTGAGTTTCCATCCTTATATGCGCCAAGTCCTTACGTTCATCAAGCAGCTCCAAATCGACCAACATTGCTTCATTGTTTGCCTCTTCATTTGCCTGGAAGTATCTCAAGGCAGGATCCCCTACTTTCACCAATATCAGGGCTTCTGCTCTGTACATAAGGGAGAAGGGAGTGTCTCCCGTGCTTGATTTAGCCGTTGTTCGGTACACCCATAATACACCAGGCAACTCCTCGGGCTATTTGCCTTTAGTTGCTTCTAATCTCTTTTTTAGATTTTGTATAATCACCTTGTTCGTTGATTCAGCTTGATCATTTGCGCTCGGATGATAGGGCGAAGATGTGATCCTTTTGATTTTCAACTCTTCAAGGAACTTCGTGACCTTTGGCCCCCTAAATTGTGGCCCATATTCGCAGGCTATCTCTTTTGGTATCCCAAATCTCCAAATTATGTTCTTTCACAAGAAATCCACCATTTCACGTTCGTCGATCTTCTAATAAAGTCCTGCTTCAACCCAGTTAGAAAAATAGTCAGTTAAAATCAAAAGAAACCTTACCTTACTAGGGGTCGGCGACAGTGGTTCGACGATATCTATTTCCCATTTCATGAACGGCCATAGATACAAGACTGAGTACAATGGTTCTGCTGGTTTATGTACCAACAGTGCGTAGCATTGACACTTATCGCATTTTTGAACAAAAGCTTTAGCGTGTTGTTCCATTCGGGGCTAATAGTATCTTTCCCTTACCAATTTTAATACTAAGTAATCTGCGCCCGAATTATTTTTACAGATCCCTTCGTGGACTTCTCGCATAACATAATTAGCTACGGAGGCTCCCAAACATCGGCCCGGTGGGCCTTGGAATGATTTCCTGTATAATTGGCCTCCTTTGAAACTATATCGCACTGCTTTAGCATGCAGCGCCCGGGATGACTTGGGATCTTCAGGAAACTTTCCATGTTCGATGTAATCAATGATCTCATTCCTCCAGTCCCAGACCAAATTAGTCGCGTTTACCTCATAGTAGTTATCTGCGTCCAGAATAGAGTGCATAAGCTGTACGATCGTACCAGAGTCCGATCCCTTCATTTCTGTTGATGAGCCAAGGTAAGCTAATGTGTTCGCTTCTGTATTTTTTTCCCTCGGGATATGCGTAATTGACCATTCTCAGAACCGAGCAAGCAGAGCCTGATCCTTCACTCAATATTGCTGCATGCGTTCCTCTTTGGCTTCGAAGATCCCGTAGACCTGATTTACCACTAGCTGGGAGTCGCATTTGATTTCTATGACCTCAGAATCTAGTCCCCGGGACAATTCGAGCCCTGTAATCAAAGCTTCATACTCTGCTTCATTATTAGTCAGAGGAACCGTTCTTATGGCTGCCTTAGGATTTCTCCCCAAGGCATGTTTAATACTATGTTGAGCCCGAACCTTTTTACGTTGGAAGCTCCATCCGTAAAAAGGGTCCAAACTCCTGATGTCGATTATAACGCTATCACTGCTTCTTTGGTTTCCAAAGGTAGCAATCCCGGACTGAAATCGACCATAAAGTCGGCCAAAACTTGTGACTTAATCGCAGTCCTAGGTTTATATTTTATGTCAAATTCACTCATTTTGACTGTCCATTTGGTCAGCCTACCCAAAAGTTCGGGTTTATGAAGGATATTCCACAGAGGAAAGGTGGTCACCACAGCTAGGGCTGTGCATTATTTGGGTCAAACCGAAAATCCGAATCGATTCGTGTTATTCGGATTGGTTCGGATCAGATTTAAACTCTTTGGATCAAATTTAGAATTGAAGCTTTAATTACTTTGGATATCGTATCGGATACGTTTTGGCTTAATTTAAATCCGAAATACGAAATATAGGGTTCTACATATAAAAGTGAGGGTGCCGTCAGATAAATCTAGGTTTCATTTGTCTTATTTCTTTCATATTCTTTCACGAAGAGGACATATCGACAGAAATAAAGGCTCTCAATGGGGTCTAATGCCAGTTGAGAAGCTTGCAACAATACTTGATGTTGATTGTCTTGGGTAAAATAATAGGAGAAATAGTTTAGACAGTAAGAGCATCAGAGTATATTTCATTATTTGGCAGTAATTACTAAGAAATTTGGACAGGTCTTGTTTCTCTGAGTTTTCTTGCTGAGAAACACAAGTGAGGTTTATCATGTCCTTATATTTTTGTTCTAGCTGGGTATGTGATGGTTGAAACGGGTGTGCTTTTGCCTATTTCTCAATCCAAGTGTGTTGTGATCTTACATAGTTTCCTTATCATGAAAGATTTGAGTAATTGTATGGAATGTTGTGTATGACTCGTTACTTATAGCTAGCTATACTTAAAGTCTTTTATTTTAGCATCTTAATATATAAGGTTTACAATTCGAACCGTAATCCAAAATATTTATCCGATCCAAATATCAAAATCCAATTCGAACCGAATTGAATTTGGTTCGGATTCGGATTGCAATTTACCAAATCCGAAATCCGAAATTATAGTCCAAAATATGCCAAATCTGATCCAATCCAATCCATGAACATGCCTAACCACATCTATCGGGTGACATTTGAAATAAGGCCTTAGCTTCCGAGCGGCGACTATGAGGGCTAAGGCCAACTTCTCCAAATGTGAGTAGCGAGTTTCTACTTTCGTTAAAATTCTTCTAACGTAATAAATGGGAGATTGCGTACCTTTGTCCTCATGGACTAAAACGGCACTTACCGCTCCTCTGAGATTGCTAGGTAGATTAATATTTTTTCGCCTTCCTCCGGCTTCGATAATAACCTAGGACTTGACAAGTGATCTCGTCCAAATCACACCTCAAAACAAGGGTATGAAACGGTCGATTGTAATAATAGTAACCCAACAAATAGTCGGGATCGTATCCACAGGGAGTTTATATGGGAGTTAGGAGTATATATTCTAGTACGTGAGTTTGAAATATCTTAATTTACACTTCCACAGATTGGTTTTGTTTCTATTTCTATTTTTAAAACTAAGATTGCAAAGTTACGAAATAAAACTAAGATAATTATTTTTGTTGTTTTTCAAGTTTGTAAAAAGCCTAGGGCTATGACCATCACCTAGGTGTTTGCCTAATGGGATATAAACCTTAATGCTTGTTTTGTTGATCGGGGTGTATTATAGCTATCAACTCTCAATTACTCACTCAATACCTCTCGGTCAAAGAGTAATTTTGCCCAATTTGGCTTTCTCAAGTCCAAATGGATATTGCACAAAACGGATGATAAAGGTTCAAGTCAGATTATTACTATCTCTAGGTTGAACCCTTTAGTTGGTTTAATTAATCTCTCGATTGACCCAATTTCTTGTTAGCCAAGTTTTCCTAGACTAAGTCTCTCTTTCTCAAGTAGAGACTAAGTCAAATATGCATGAATTAATGTTTGCAACTATTAATTCCACAAATTAAAGCATGAACAAGGCTAAATAATAAATACCCAATCATAAACAAGAACTAAATCAGATACCCATAAGGTTTACACATTAGGGTTGAGTCACAACCCTAGTAAAAATCTAGCTACTCATGCTTGAAATTAAAGAAATAGAAGAAGAAATACTAATTAAACTCATATAGTAAACTCAAAATGATAAAATCTATGTTAAAATATTCCAAATTATAGAAAACTACAAAAAGAAGCAAAGAAGAATGGCTACAGGACTTGCTGATGTCAAAAGTTGACCTAATTTTGTGAAACTAGTCTATTTATACAAAGCTGGAAATTTCGGATAAAAATGCCCTTCGCGAGGTTCAGCGGCCGCACAATTTCATGTGCGGTCTGCAGAAGTCTTCATCTATGTAGGAGCTGGGATTCCGCGGCTGCACAATTCTCCACTGCGGCCGCGAGGCATTATTTATGTCTTCCGCAGATTTATCACTGCGGCCGCAACCTGGTCCCTACGGTCCGCATCTTTACTTCTGCGGCCACAAGGCACTTCTTCTGCGGCCGCACAATTCTTGTGTGGTCTGCATTATTGAGGGACTTGGACTTTGAAAATTTGCACACCCTCTGAAATTCATCTCCAGTTCTTCATTTGTGGCCGCACAATTCCTATGCGGGCCGCAGTTTGCTAGGAAACCCTGTTGGGATTTGCTTCATTGTTTGCGGCCGCAGATGGAATTTTGCGGTCCGCACTTTGCAAGTTATTGTGCTTTGTGTTTTGATTACTCCTTTTTGAGTCGGATTTCATCTCGGGAGTCCAACTTCCAATATTCCTGTAAATTTTGCACATTTCATCAGTTTTGTGAACACACTTAAACACTTTTAGACTAAAGCAAAATCTAAAAGGCGCTAATAAGTAGTCAAAATCCCCACTTATAAACTCCTCCAAATTTAAGTTTTTGCTTGTCCTCAAGAAAATAAAATAGTTCCAACCTCTACAAGCTAAGGGTCATTCCATCCAATCAAAAGTGAGCAATTCACACATCAATTGGGACCAACAATTATCTACACTACTTATGTATTATCAACAAGGTAACCAGTTAAACTTTTATGCATATATAGTTCTAATGTGACACTTGAGCATCAAGAGTTGACTTTATTCATTAAGGAAGCTTGCTCTTTCATGTAGGTCATTGTGGATCCCAAACTCCTCCTCCTTTACTCTCTATTTGCCTAGCTCACTTAAGAATTTTAACACTCAATCCAAAGATTTGTGAAAGGTTTACTCATCTCTCTTAAAAGAATGTCGCAAGTACGACTCAAGTACCATAGGCTTGCTCCTCATGTAGATAGCCACTAATGTAAGCTCACTCGGCTTGAAATCATGTAGGGCTTTTTAGGATTGTAATGAAGGCTTTTGGACCAAGGTTGGATACACTATGGTTGAGTGGGTTCACCTTTCCTTAAGCACTCCATATTCTCAGCTCATGCTTTGCCAATTCCTTGAAGCACTTTCTTTTCCTTGGGGAACTAGAGAGACTTAACATCACTCTTTCTTGATCATGGCATTCATTTTCTTCCTCTTTGATTTCTCCATGTTTTGTATCATTACTTTTCTTTGAATCCCTTCAACTTTTCCACTTATTCACTTTCTTTTTGTATTTTTCTTTTTGTTCTTTCCTTTTCTTGCCTTTCCTTCTCATCATTTCTTTTCTCTTTTTGTGCCTTGATACCTCTTTTAAGTTCCTCGTTTCTCCCCCAAACTTACGTTTTTAGCCAATTATTTCACAAGAGTGTTAAGAAAAGCTCGGGTGCCAAGAGAGGGTCACGACAAAATGGGTAAAAGTTTGTAACATGGTCATCAAATGAGAAAGTCTCGAGGCTCAAATGGATTGACTAGGGATAACAACATTGGTAGGCAATGGAAAAATTTAAACGGGTCAAGGAAAGCCTACAATCACTTCTCAAGCCAAGCAAAACTTAAAATTTTGCCTTGAAACACATTCAGGGCAAGTTCTAGATCATTTGCATGGGTACTTGGACTTGCAACAAAAACATCTCACATCTCACACAGCTGGATTATCAAAAAAGATAGAGTCAAGGGCCCACAACGACCATATTCAAGATTGAAAATCACTATGGCTCGATTAAACCACTCGATGATTGCCTAAGTCAACACAAGAGTCACAAGGTCACTAACTAGAGCTATTTCTTTCCAAAAAACTTGTTGGTGCCAAGTGAAGCATGTTTGACTCTTCGAGCATGACTTAATTAGGTATTTTTTTTCATTACTACTACTAGTATTACCTAAACACCAAAACGGACTCAGACCCTTAAGAAGGTTGTCACGCCATCCATCGTTGGGAAGAGTCACCCGGTTCAATCAAAAACTACCTTTGGAAAGAACCGTGGCATTAAGAAAACAAAAGTCTTATTATCCACTAAAACATAAAAAGAAGCTAAATCGAAAAGAGGATACTAAATCGAAAAGAAGTTACTAAATAGATAAGAAGCTACTAAATTAAACACTAACTAGTAAGAGAAACAAAAATAAAGAATCTACAAACAAAAACTATTGAAAGCAATATGAATATACACAATGAGATAAGATATATACATAATGAGAGAAGGGAAGAGAGAATATATACAGAATAAGGAAAAATAAGAAAATACTATCAGTTATTACAAATCAATTGTCTCAGAATCATCAAATCATAACAAATAAACTCCATCCCTCGAATAAAAATAAGCATTGTCCCCAATGCTTAACAAAATAAGAGTAAAAGAGGGGTAAGAGTGAAAAAAACTCCATATGGCTCACTGACCATCTTTGTGTCCACAGCAGCATCACCACCCTCAGTCTCCTCCAACTGGATCTCATCGTCCTCAACTCTGGGAGTGACTGGGTTGGTGAACATCTGACACACTACCTTAGTAGTGTCAGCAACAGAGTGTGGCTCCTCAGACTGGCCAGCTAGTGTTGTAGGTGCCGTGGGATCTGGGCCCGGATGGTGTGGGTCAATCAGCATATCAAATGGAATATCTCCGGCTACCGCAAGCTTGGTAACCTATCTCCAGAGCTTTTCCACTGACTTCTTGGAAGCGTGGGTCTTTCTTATTTTCTTAACTTCTTTGCCCAGCTTTTCGATAATTGACCCATGTTGTACCAGTGTAGCCATAATAGTGTTCTGGTTGTCCAGGAGCTTCTTCAATGCTTCTTCCACTGTTGGGGGCATCTGAGGTACCGGGATGGAAGACTATGCTGCAAAAGTACTAGATATATCAGACAACTTTACAGTGGTTGTCTGCATCTAGTTGTTGAGGCTCGCCAATATTTGGGAGACTCGCAGCGCAGAGAGTGGAGCAGTAGGAATTGACACCGTCTTCAAAGTCGAGGTGGAACCTGTGACAGGGACTGTTGTAGGTACTGAGGCAGGAGGTGGAAGCATAGCTACTGCACTAGCTGAAGGCTCGACTGAAGTGGATTGTATGTCAATTGCCTCTGCAGCTACTACCGATGGCTCTTCAGACTGGCCTGTGGTAGTAGTCGGCTGACCCTTTTTCTTAGGGTTATGTGCATCCATCAATGAGTACCATCTTCGTATAAAAATCTCTCGGCTCCACCCTCGCATACATAAGATATTCAGTAATGGGGTTGGGATACGGATATGATGTGGCAGCCTACCTGGCGACTACAGATATGTTGGCGGACATCACGGCACCCATATTGATCGAGTACCCGGCCATGATGGAGGCGACTAGAACTACCCGCGGGATCAGAAGATTTATCTCAGTCAGACACGGGTCTAGTTGGCTGCATACAAAGGTCTGCCACCCCTTTGCCTCAAAACTCAAAGTGTTTCTCTGAATAGCCACCCCTGCTGTGATCCATGGTGGTGGTACCCCAGGAGCTGCTAGAATTTCAGCTAAGCCACGGGCGAGATGCATCCCCAAGTGACAACTTCTCTAAATACTCTGTAGGCTCGACATCATCAAACCCCAAATAGGTGTTCAATGTGTGATGTTCAAAATGCACCTTAAGGTTCCTCACTTTAGTTACCTTTGTCATTTTCTTAATATGTGCCACATTAGCGTAGAACTCCTAGACAAGGTATTCCTTTGAATCCACCACGCTCTGGGTGAACCACATACATTCCTTACATTCTCGAAATTGCCTCAAGACTGCAGGGTTGTACTTTTCTAGATCTTTCAATTAGAACTGTCGTTCAAGAGTGAGCGATCTCACCGGCCACCACCCACAAAGCTAGAGAAAGCAGCCAAAATGACGAACCTGTCCTCCCATGCCTCTTTCTTCTTCGACCGCTCAAGACCGACAACTGTAGTATCTCCCCCTCGGCCATCATCTGGGATGTCCTGAACTGAAGTCTCTGTTGCCTGGGGGCAGGTGTAGTGGAAGGCTCTGAAGCCTGACTGGCACTCTCCGCACCCTCAGAGGTGCTATGTGATGAAGACGGCTCATCCCTGAGTTGATATCTCCCTGGTGGCCTTAATTGGACAACTGGTTGCTCATGTACAGAGGCTGAGTTGCCCTCTGATGCTTCCCAAGATGGGGCATAAGAACTGGTCTCGGAAAGGTCTATATCTCTCCCTCTGCCAGCTGTTGTCTTCTTTCTAACTTCAAGTTGTTAGACACCAGGCAAGGGTCTCTTCCCTCATCCCCGGGAAGGGTCACCCATTCCTTTAAAAGTGTCACCTCGTCCTCTAGATCGAACCATGTTCTGTACCAAGCAAAAGGCGATTGTTAGTTGCAATTCAATTTTAGACACAAAAATAATGCAAGGACACACCAGAGATTGCAATGAAAAACATTGTAGAAACATGCTTGCTGGGTAAGGAAGTGTGGTCCGCAGAATTGTCATTACGGCCGTAGAATGGGTATTGCGGACCACACTATTTAACAGTGCGGCCGCAGAACTGGGTTACGGTCCGCACAATTTGCTTGGCTGCCGCACTAGAGATGTCACCAAAATGCCATCTCTCTGATGATAGAGAATTGGTTATTTTGCAGCCGCACTCAGTTTTCTGCGGTCCGCGCAATTTGCTTTGCGGACGCACTTGAGAGTCACCAAATTGACAACTCACTGATCACATGGATTAAGCTGTTTTGCGGCCGCAGTTGGATTTCTGTGGTTCGCATATTTTTCAGTGTGTACGCAGAATCATGCCTTACTATAGTGCCCTAATCTTTAACTTCTGCGCTGTAGATTCCAACAATTACGAACATATGCACATTTTCACCTAGGGCTTGAAATTGTTGCACAATCTTGACATGGAAACAACATCTAAGCAAGAAACTCAATTTACTCATTCCCCTTAGAGCATATTTCTAGTCTACCCACTGCATATTTACCCCACATGGTTATTCAAATAGATTTCACAGACAAATGGTCCAAATTTTTACTAAAAATCTAAAAATTAAAAGACTTAATCAAGATGATGAAGCACACCAGATATTAATGAGTGCAAGAGATGAGTGATCAACAATTGTTAGGCTAGTGAGCAGCTAATTTAGCAAGAAATTCCAATTTGGTGCACTTTGTAAGCTCGGAGAGGGAAAAAGGGGAACGGTGCCCTAGCCTCTGTTATTTATAGTTCACGGTGTTTGACAAGTGCAGGGGAGGTGAGTGCAACCGAAAAATTCCAATTGTGGTCGGCACTCTGGTACCTGAGGGCCCAATTACCCTGTATTTTGCGGTCCGCAGAATTTGTTGTGCGGTCGCAGATTCTGTTGCGGTCCGTAGAATTTGGGTTGCGGCCGCAGATTGGCCATTTCTCTGACGGACCAACTTCAGAGAGTTGACATTTTCCACCTTCAACTTGTGCAGTCCGCAACGCAATTGTGCCGCCGCAGAGTACCTTTTGCTGCAGCAACCAAAATTATGCGGTCCGCACAATACAACTGCGGTCCACAATTCTTTCCACACTTAGCTAATTTTTTGGGCACAATTCCTGTAAAGTACACTCATCCCTACAACACACTTCAAATCCAATTATCACAAAAAATAACACCTATCTACAAAAGAAGAAAAGAAAAGAAAAAGAAACATGGGTTACCTCCCAAGAAGCGCCTCATTTAATATCGCGGCACGACGCGAATTACCATCATTTGAAATGAATCACCGCCACAATGTGGCCATCATCAACCTTTCCCAAATAGTGCTTCACCCGGTGACCATTGACTCCGAATACTTCATTGTTTTTGTTCTTCAAGTCCAATGCACCAAAAGGTGTCACACCCACAAATTTCAAAGGGACCACTCCATTTAGATTTCAGCTTTCCGGGAAACATCCTCAACCGTGAGTTGAATAACAACACAAGATCGCCTACCTTGAACTCATTGTTTCGAATGTATTTGTCATGAAGGTACTTCATCTTCTCTTTGTAAAAGGACCAACTTGCGTAGGCATGGTACCGGAACTCATCCAACTCATTCAAATGTGCAACCCTCAAGTTAGCGACTGCATTCTAACCAAGATTCAACTTCTTTAGAGCCTGCATAGCTTTGTGCTCAAGTTCCACCGAAAGATGACAAGCTTTGCCGAACACCAAATGATATGGAGACATTCCGATAGGGGTTTTGAAAGCAGCCTGATAAGCCATAATGCATCATTAAGCTTCTTTGACCAATTCGTCTGGTTAGCATTCATTGTTTTGGACAAGATACTCTTTATCTCCCTGTTGGAGACTTCCACTTGACCGCTAGCTTGTGGATGTTAGGGAGTCGTAACTTTATGAGTGACACCATACTTGCCAAGCAAAGTGTCAAAAGCCTTGTTTCAAAAGTGTGACCCCACATTGCTTATGATAGCCTGTGGAGTACCAAACTTTGTAAAAATATTCTTCTTCAAGAACGCCACCACACTTCTTGCTTCATTGTTGGGTAGAGCAATGGCCTCAACGCATTTAGACACATAATCAACCACGATCAAGATGTAGTTGTTTCCACAAGAACTCACAAAAGGACCCATGAAGTCAATACCACACACATTAAAGATATCAATCTCCAAAATGGTAGTGAGAGAAATTTCATTCTTCTTCGAGATTCCACCGCCCCGTTGACAATCATCACATCTTTTCACCACATTACTTGCATCTTTGTAAAGAGTTGGCCAATAGAAACCACAACTTAGCACTTTGGCCACCGTTCTTGCTCCGCCATGATGACCAACATAAGGCGAAGAATGGCAAGCCTCAAGAATATCACTTTGCTCTTCTTCCGGTACACATCTTCTAATTACAACATCCATGCAAATCCGGAAAAGGTATGGCTCATCCCAATAATAATAATCTTGACAATCCCGTTTGAGCTTCTTTTTTTGATTTGAAGAGAACTCATCCGGATGATTCCACACATAATGAAGTTTGCTAGATCCGCGAACCATGGCATCTCCTTCATTGAGATATCCAAGAGTTGCTCATCGAGGAAGGATTCATTGATTTTCAAGGCCATCATGCGGCCTCCCCTCCTCCTCCAAACGAGACAAGTGGTCCGCCACTTGATTTTCACTCCCTTTTCGATCTTGGATGTCAATATCAAACTCTTGCAACAATAGCACCCATCTCATCAACCGAGCTTTTGAATCTTTCTTGCTCATAAAATAGCGAAGTGTCACATAATCAATATGAACAATAACCTTTACACCCATCAAGTACGGGCGAAACTTCTCAATTGCGAACACAATGGCAAGGACCTCTTCTCCGTATCAGTGTAGTTGACTTGGGCACCATTCATGGTCTTACGAGCATAGTAGACGAAATGAAAAATCTTGTTGAATCATGGCCCCAAAACAGCCCAACCGCTACGTCACTAGCATCGCACATGAGCTCAAAAGGGATACTCCAATTAGAAGTGCTGATAATGGGAGTGGTTGTCAACTTGAACTTTAGAAATTCAAAGGCTCTAATGCAATTATCATTAAAGTGAAACTTTGCATCTTTCTCTAAGATCTTACACAACGGGTTCACCACTTTAGAAAAATCCTTGATGAAGCACCGGTAAAACCCCGCGTGACCTAAGAAACTCCGCATGCCTTTTACCGAAGTCGGAGGTGGAAGTTTAGAAATCACCTCAATCTTTGCCTTGTCGACTTCTATGTTATTCTTTGAGATCTTATGGCCAAGGACAATGCCTTCCTCGATCATGAAATGACATTTCTCCCAATTTAGCACCAAGTTCGTTTCTTCACATCTTACCAATACTCTATCCAAATTTGTCAAGCAATCATCAAAGGAATCCCTAACCACCGAGATGTCATCCATGAAAACTTCAAGGTAGTCCTCTACCATGTCCATGAAGATCGCCATCATACACCTTTGAAAAGTCACGGGTGCATTACATAAGCCAAATGGCATCCGCTTGAAGGCGAAAGTACCATAGGGACATGTAAAAGTTGTTTTCTCTTGATCCTACGGAGCAATAAGCATTTGGTTGTAACCCGAATATCCATCTAGAAAGCAATAGAAAGCACGGTCGGCCAACCTATCAAGCATTTGGTCAAGGAAGGGAAATGAAAAATGATCCTTCCTTGTAACTTTGTTTAGCTTGCGATAGTCCATACACACTCTCCACTCGGTCACCGTTCTTGTGGGAATCAACTCATTCTTGTCATTGGTGACCACCGTCATGCCCCCTTCTTTGGGACACATTATACCGGAGAAGTCCACGAACTATCGAAAATGGGGTAAACAACCCCGGCATCCAACCACTTGATAATCTCTTTTTTGACCACGTCTTGCATAGCCTTATTTAGTCCCCTTTGATGTTCAATAGATGGTTTGGCATCTTCCTCCAAGTTAATCTTGAGCATGCAAAATGCGGGGCTTATTCCCCGAATATCCGCCAAAGTCCACCTAATAGCCTTCTTCCTCTTGTGTAGCACCGCCAATATAGAGTCAACCTTCAAGTTAGTCAATAAGAAGAAAAAATAATCGGTAAAGTAGAACAAGGGCCAAGATATTCATACCGAAGATATGGAGGTAATGGCTTTAACTCCAAGGTAGAAGGCTCTTCAATTGAAGGTTTTGTTGGAGGAGTTTTCCTATTTTCAAGATCCAAGAAAAGTTTCTGGGGTGCATAGTTGTACGACCCATCCCTTACAAAGAGTTCACACATTCCATGAAGCCATCCATCTCGTCATCATCAAAATTGAGCAAGACTGCCTCCAACATATCACCCACATTAATCGTAGCACTTGTGTCATCAACAATCATATCGGTTACCAAGTCCACGAAAGAACATACTTCATTGCCATTTGGTTGCCGTATAGATTTGCATACGTGGAATACCACATTTTCATCACCCACCCAGAAAGTGAGTTCTCCTGCTTCCACATCAATCAGAGCCTTCCCCGTATTAAGGAAAGGTCTTCCAAGAATAATCAGCACCTCATAGTCCACTTCACAATCAAGAATGACAAAATCCACCGGAAGAATGAATTTATCGACACGAACCAATACATCTTCAATCACTCCCAATGGTCTCTTCATGGTATGATCGGCCATTTGTAATCTCATAGATGTGGGTCTTGGTTGCCAAATTTCCAAAGTCTTGAAAACCGAATAGGGCATCAAACTGATACTTGCCCCAAGATCACAAAAGTTTTGGCAAACTCGGCACTTCCAATGGTACAAGGGATTGTGAAAGCACCAGGATCTTCCAATTTAGGAGCCATCGAATGCACAATTGCACTCACTTGATGAGTGACTTTGATAGTTTCAAAATTCATCGACCGCTTCTTTGTCACCAAATCCTTCATAAACTTTGCATAATTGGGCATTTGTTCCATGGCTTCAACTAATGGCACATTTATGGAGAGACTCTTCATTATGTCAATGAACCTTTTGAATTGATTCTTGCCATTTTGCTTGTCAAGCCTTTGAGGATACAGAGGAGGATGCTTAGGCAATGGTGCCTTAGCCTTTTGCACTACCGGTTCTGGTATGTCAACAACAGGATTCCTAGACGGGTTCACTTCCTCTTGAGTCTCTTCCATATTGTTATCACTATCAATCCACACTTCATCATTTGCTTGCACTACATTATTCGGAATCTCTTCTTCTTGTACCACTAGCTCATCATCTACAAGTTTCCTTTGACTTGAGGTAGGTCCATTCCCACCTTTTTCATTTCTTGTAGTAACGGACATGGCATGCCCCGTGTTGTTCCAACCCTTTGGGTTCACCACCGTGTCACTAGGTAGTGCCCCCTTAGGATAAGAATTTAGAGCTTGAGAGATTTGCCCCATTTGAACGTCTAAGTTGCGGATCGATGTGTTGTGTGAGGCAAGTTAAGCATCATAATCGGCATTCTTCTCCATCATTTGCTTGAACATGATCTCAATATGTCCCATTCATTTTTGGAAGAAATAGGACCATAGGAAGGATAAGGAGGCAGGATGCTTGGTTGTTGATACATCTGGGGCTTTTGAGAACCCGACCCCCAATTTCCTTGATTGTTACTCCAACCGCCTTGATTGTTGCCTCCCCAATTGACTTGGTTATTGTTGTTATGCCAATTCCCTTCATTATTGCCACCACTCCAATTTTCTTGATTGTTGTTGTTATTCTAATTGCTTTGATTGTTTCCACCCCTCCAATTACCTTGGTTGTGAGAATTTCAATTTCCTTGATTGTTTTGATGTCTCCATTGTAGTTGGCTTGTGCCTTGTAAGTTTTTTCTTTGCCTTTGAAAGTTTTTCACATATTTGACCTCTTCTTCTTGGTCATTATAAGTGTCATCTTGATCAAACCCACTATCTTCTTGCACAAAATTATCCACTCTTTGTTGCACTTGTGGACCCTTTGTTCTCCGTTTGTTCACCATCATGTTTACTCCCTCCATTGCATTGACTTACCTCGGGTTTTGCACTTGTTGAAGTTGAGCCTTTGCCAATTGGTTCATGGTGGTGGTCAATTCGACTATGGCTTGCCCATGGTCATGCAATTCTTTGTGAAGGTAAATCACATTGGGATCACCTTGTGGAACATTATCCTGGAATTGCCACGCCGATGAAATATTCGCCATCTCATCCAAAACATCACACGCCTCCGTATAAAGTGTAGTCATGAGGTTCCCACCGGCAAGTTGATTCACTATACATTTGTTGGTTGTATTGATCCCCCGATAGAAAGTTTTTTGGATCATGTTCTCCGTCATATCATTGTTGGGATACTTTTTCACCATTGTTCTATACCGCTCTCATATCTAGTGTAGTGGTTCATTGGGCTCTTGCTTGAATGTTAGAATTTCATTCCGAAGTATAGCCATGTACCCGGGAGAGAAGTACTTAGAAATAAATTTCTCTGCCAATTCATCCCAAGTATGAATGGAATGGTTTGGCAAACGTTCCAACCAATCTAAAGCTTTCCCCCGTAAAGATAAGGGAAAAAGCCTTAGCCTCAAAGCATCTCCGGAGACATTTGTTTGTTTACTCCCCTAACATGTATCTATGAACCCCTTCAAATATTTGTATGCATTTTGACCTGGAGCACCAGTGAAGAACCCTCCTTGCTCAATCAAGGTGAGCATCACGTTGGTTATTTGAAAGTTGCTCGCCCTAATATGGGGAGGCACTATTGCACTTGCATATCTTCATTCGGCAACACCCGGTGTGGAGCCGCTCATGGTGGAGGTGGGGGTGGAGCGGGCACATTGTCCTGAGGCACTCGGCCTCGTCTATTGGCTTAAGGTTCAAGAGGAACCTCATCCATTTGATCATCTTCAACGTCCACATCCCCCAAAGCAATATTTTCGAGCTCATTGTTTGCCATTGTTGCACCTACAATTTCTCAACACGTTATTAACACGGAAGGAAAATAAGATATTCCAAAAACATACTCAAATATATAGCTAACACCGTTTTAACTCCCCGTCAACGGCACCAAAAATTGATCTCGTCCAAATCACACCTCAAAACGAGGGTATAAAACGGTCGATTGTAATAATAGTAACCCAACAAATAGTCGGGATCGTATCCACAGGGAGTTTATATGGGAATTAGGAGTATATATTCTAGTACTTGAGTTTGAACTATCTTAATTTACACTTCCACGGATTGGTTTTGTTTCTATTTCTATTTTTAAAACTAAGATTGCAAAGTTATGAAATAAAACTAAGATAATTGTTTTTGTTGTTTTTCAAGTTTGTAAAAAGCCTAGGGCTATGACTATCACCTAGGTGTTTGCCTAATGGGATATAAACTTTAATGCTTGTTTTGTTGATCGAGGTGTATTATAGCTATCAACTCTCAATTACTCACTCAATACCTCTCGGTCAAAGAGTGATTTTGCCCAATTTGGCTTTCTCAAGTCCAAATGGATATTGCACAAAACAGATGATAAAGGCTCAAGTCTAGTTATTACTATCTCTAGGTTGAACCATTTAATTGGGTTAATCAATCTATCGATTGACCCAATTTAATGTTAGGCAAGTTTTCCTAGACTAAGTCTCTCTTTCTCAAGTAGAGACTAAGTCAAATAGGCATGAATTAATGTTTGCAACCATTAATTCTACAAATTAAAGCATGAACAAGGCTAAATAATAAACACTCAATCATAAACAAGAACTAAATCAGATACCCATAAGGTTTATACACTAGGGTTGGGTCACAACCCTAGTAAAAATCTAGTTACTCATGCTTGAAATTTAAGAAATAGAAGAAGAAATACTAATTAAACTCATATTGTAAGCTCAAAATGATTAAATCTATGTTAAAATATCCCAAATTATCAAAAACTACTAAAAGAAGCAAAGAAGAACGGCTACAGGACTTGCTGATGTCAAAAGTTGACCTAATTTTATGAAATTCATCTATTTATAAAAAGCTGGAAATTTCGGACAAAAATGCCATTCGGGAGGTTCTGCGGCCGCACAATTCCATGTGCAAGGCATTGTTTCTGGGGTTCGAAGATTTATCACTGCGGCCGCAACTTTGTCTTCTGCAGCCGCACAATTCTTGTGCGATCCGCATTATTGAGGGACTTGAACTTTGGAAATTTGCACACCCTTTGAAGTTCATCTCCAGTTCTTCATTTTCGGCCGCACAATTCCTATGCGGTCCGTAGTTTGCTAGGAAACCCTGTTGGGATTTGCTTTATTGTTTGCGGCTGCAGATGGAATTCGGCGGTCTGCACTTTGCAAGCTATATTGCCTTTTGTTGCCTTGTGTTTTGATTACTCCTTTTTGAGTTGGATTTCATCTCGGGAGTCCAACTTCCAACATTCCTGCAAATTTTGTATATTTCATCAGTTTCGGGAACACAATTAAACACTTTTAGACTAAAGCAAAACCTAAAAGGTGCTAATAAGTAGTCAAAGTTTTCACTTATCAACAAGTACTTTTTCAACTCCCTCGAAGCCTGCTGACATTCCCGGGTCCATTTGAAGTTATTCTTCTTTTTGAGTAACGAAAAGAAATGATGGCATTTATCTCAAGACCGAGAAATGAACGTACTCAAAGCGGCCAATCTACCTGTGAGCCTTTGAACTTCTTTTACGCTTTATAGCTGGTTCGGGATGTCCTCAATGGCTTTGATTTTATCGGGGTTAACCTCAATCCCCCTTTGTGACACCAGGAATCCCAGGAACTTGCCGAATCTGACCCCGAACGCACACTTCTCGGGGTTAAGCTTCATGTTATGCTTCCTTAGGATGTCAAGAGTTTCTTGCAAGCATTTAAGATGATCACATGCGTTCAAATACTTAGCAAGCATATCGTCTATATAAACTTCCATGGTTTTCCCTATTTGTTTTTCAAACAGTTGTTTTACAAGCCACTGATAAGTGGCTCCATCGTTCTTTAGCCGAAGGGCATCACACTATAGCAATATGTGCCAAAATTCGTTATGAATGAAGTTTCTTCCTGATCCTCCGGGTTAATTTTAATTTGGTTGTACCCAGAGTAAGCATCGAGGAAACTCATTAACTTATGCACGGTCGTTGCATCAATCATCTGATCAATGTTCGGCAATGGGAATGAGTCCTTTGGGCACGACTTATTTAAGTCCTTATAGTCTACACACATGCAAAATTTATTCTTATTCTTTGGAACTACTACTATGTTAGCTTCCCAGTCTGGATACTTTACCTCTCGGATTGAACCGATATCAAGTAGCCGAGTTACCTCTTATTTGACGAATTTGTTTCTGGCCTCGGCAATAGGACATTTTTTTTGTCTTTCGGGAGGAATGCTGGGATCCAAGCTTAGCTTATGTACGGCTACTTCCGGCGAAATACCTGTCATATCTGCATGTGA
The DNA here is from genome assembly GCF_000715075.1 of Nicotiana tabacum. Taxonomy (NCBI): domain Eukaryota; kingdom Viridiplantae; phylum Streptophyta; class Magnoliopsida; order Solanales; family Solanaceae; genus Nicotiana; species Nicotiana tabacum. The sequence goes on along the minus strand of NC_134094.1, from coordinate 124,639,637 downwards.
CCACGCAAAACAATCGACGTTAAGTTTAAGAAATTCAATAAATCCAGACCTTAGTTCGGGGTGTATTCCAGTCCCCAAGTGGAATTTTCTCTCCAAGAACTTTTTGAATAATGCGACTTTCTCAAGCTCTTCAACTATGGATTTTGTTGCATCCGACACTTCTGGTACCTGGAACTACCTTGGCAGTTGATAAGATTCTGGCACCTCTTCCCGCTTGTTGACCTCGCTTGACTCGGGAGCAGGCGTCAGTTCCTGTAATTGCTATGCCGCATGCTCCTTCCATTTGCTATTGGAAACCGAAATTGCATTCATCTCCCTTGTCACTGGCTGGTCACCTCTTATTTTTTTAATTCCCCCGGGAGTTGGGAATTTCAGCATCTGGTGATATGTCGATGGCACAACATTCATCTCGCAACCACGATCATCCCAGGATAATATTGCAACCTATATCACCATTCACTACCTCGAAAAAGGTCATCTTCATCACCCCTTCGAAATTCGTGGGTAGCAGGATCTCCCCCGGGTTGTGACGCTTGCTATGTTAAACCCGACGAGGAGTTTTGTGGCCGGAATGATGCTCTGGTAAGCTTGGCTTGCTCCAATACCCTCCATTGTATAATATTGGCCGAACTCCCTGGATCCACCAGAACACGTTTGATTTTAAAATCTAATACATTTAAAGAGATTACCAATGCATCATTGTGCGGTAGTAACAATCCATTTGCGTCTTCCTCCGTGAAAGTGATGTCGTCTTCAGCGTCTTACCAGAGTCTCTTGTTATGGGTTAATGATCCCTTCGTCTTTTTCGCCGCCAAGAAGGTAACCCCGTTAATCTTGTTCCCCCCGAAAATCATGTTGATCGTCAGGAGCAGGGGATCTTCTCCTGCTTTTGAGGGCCCCGTGTTGTCACTATTGCGACCGTAATTGCTTTAGCCCTGTCACTTAAGAATTCCCTGAGATGGCTATTTTTCAGTAGTGTCGCATCCTCTTCATGCAGATACTGTCATTTCCCAGTCAAATGACCGTTCATCCCGTGGTATTCGCACCACAAATTAGGATCCTTCTGGCTAGGTTCGGATCTCATTGGCTTCAGGAACCGTGCTTACTTAATGTTCCTCATAGCCGATACCAACTCTACTACACTGACGTTGAATTTATATTCTAAAAGTCTAGGGTAGGAAGAATCTCGAGAACCTATTATTTCCTTGTTATGTAATGACCTGTAGTTCCGACTACGATCTGTTCTTCTATCGGTAACGAACCTGTCTGCCGACCGGATACCTCTGTCGCGTCCTTTGGCCCATTCATAAGGCATAAACTATCTCCTCAAATACCGTTTATATGCGTCATCATTTTTTGATTTCTCTTTATTCTTCTTCCGACCCTTAACCGACGCAGGGAAAAACCGAGCTGACCATTCTCAATCCTTATCTTTGACTCGTACCGGTTGTGAACATCCGCCCAAGTTGCTGCTTGGAAATCGAGCAAGCTTTATTTCAACTTCTGGGAAGCATCAGAACTCCTCGTATACAAACCCTTGGTGAATGCTTCAGCTGCCCATTCATTCGGAACAACCGGTAGCAAAATCCTTTACTTTTGGAATCGGATTAAAAATTCCAGCAGCAACTCGGACTCTCGTTGCATAATCCTAAAACTTTCGGCCTTTCGGGCATGTACCTTTCTGGCCCCGACATCGTCCTTAATGAAAGAATCTGCGAGCATCTCGAAAGAGTCTATGGAATGATCGATCAAAAGCGAATACCATGTCAAGGCTCCCTTCGTGAGAGTATCTCTGAATTTCATTAGCAAAACTGACTCAATCTCATGGGGAGCTAAATTGTTCCCCTTCACCGCCGTAATATGGGTGGTGATATGCTTCTGAGGATCTGAAGTCCCATTATATTTTTGCACGTTAGGCATTTTAAACCGCTTCGGGATCAATTCTGCTACCACACTTGGTTTGTACGGCAGTTGAGTATACTTCTTTGAGTCTGGACCCTTCAGCACTGGTGGTGAGCCTGGAATTTGGTCCATATGGGCATTCACTTTCTTCATAAACCATATGAGTTCGTTTTTGAAGGGATCGCTCTCGTTATTGTAACCGGATCCACCCCCCGATCCCATCAAAGTTGACCTCGCCCCTCGGGGTATTGTTGTCGACCCTCTGCATTGTTTGATTTGCGGGAGCACCGGGAGGAACCATACCTCGTCCATTCACTTTATTAAAGGCATCTGATAATGCCTGCTTCAGCTCTGTCATAACCTTATCCTTTCATGTGAGATAAACTAAAATGGACTCCTATAGCTCCTACAAAACCCTTACTGCTTCGACGATGTGCTCTTCTTCATCATCATCACGAGTCGCTTCTCGAACATGTCGCGGGTATTGCCTTTCGTGGATCGGTGTGTCCTCGTTCCCCTCACTTCGGGTATCGCCGATTGAATTCTCATGTTGAGGCTGATTTTCTTAGGCCTCAAGGTTGTGTGTGTTGCTAACACCATTATCTGCCATTTTTATGACTTTTTCCTAAGACCAAATAATCAAACACGTTAGTAAAAGAGGCAAGGACCAACTTAATTACACAACTGTCTAAGCCCCATGGTGGGTACCAAACTATTTATCCGTAAATTATTACAGTTGAATTTATACGTGGTTTTATAGATAAGTAAATTAATTTGATCCTAAAATAATAGATGAATTAGATAAAAATATGATACTTAGCCTTGAGATGGATATGAAATAGCAAAAATAGTAATTCCGGGAGCAGGGCTTCCAGGGACAATAGCAACGATATCAGTAAACAAGAAAATAAAAATTATATTGAGCTTAGAATAGTGTGTAGCGTGTATTTGCCAAAATATTTATGTCCTTTACAATGATAATAGAGCTTACTATTTATAGCTGCACCTAGGGAACAAAGTCCTAGGATCAAGCCCCTCTTTAATGACAATTATGAGGGCCATTGAAAACTTTGTAATGGCAGGCAGTGAATGCCATATTCCTTATAACGGGCCGTGTACTTAATGTTATAGAATACTTATCATTAAATGCTATTGGGTGGCAGGCATTTATTTCATCTTTATGAGTATCATTCTCTCCGGTAACAGACGAGACTTTTCCCTTCAGATTCAACTATCTTTTGTCTTCAGCTCCATATGTCACTTCACCGTGCGATTATTTAATATAAACATATTTTACCCAATACAAAGTCCAAAATTTCCAAACAAACCATTGATTTCATTACCCTGCACTTAATGTTTATAATTACTTCAAACCACATAAATTATTATAATTGAGTAACTTAATGCATAAACATATTATACATAAACATAAATATGGAAAAACTGTGGTATTTTCGATGTAGAAAAAGAAGCATTTTCGCAAAACCAGAGTAAAAACGGAAACAATATTTAAAGACATGTCCTTTTGGTGATAATAGGTGCAATTTTGTGATTGAATACTCACACTTCCTGGTCATTATTTTGTTAATAGTGTTTACCCTAAAAAATGAATAACAATTAAATTTGTACGCGGTTTAAAAGATATGTGATTTAATTCAATACGAATGGTTAAGAACAACATGTAATTAAGTTAAAGATAAAATAAATGATCAAACCAATCGCAATGTGATGATCAAGCCTGATCTTAGATTGAACAGTGGGATTCGTCCTCGATCGAACCCTCGATACAAGCTCGGTCACGAATAAAGAAGATATCAAATGAAGAACACTTTCAACAGTAGCTAGAAGACAAAAATAAATCTTTATTCCTTTGATTTGCATGTCACAATGTGTCAAAATAAAAAGAAACATTCCCATTTATATAGTAGGAGAATTTCAGTCCTAGTACAAGTCTAAATAAGGTAAAAATCTCTTTTTTCGGTAAATTTCTATCTATAGTAGATATTGGATGGGATTCGCGCCGTAATATCTGGTTGAGGGAGAATATTACGAATCCCTACTCGTCATGCATAACCGTTCTCCGCATTTCTCGTGGTCCAGAAACCTTACTTGGCCTGGGTCCGTTATGTCATCGTGCCCGATCCCAAATGCATCGTTCACTCTCCCTGGGTTCCGATACGAGGGGCTCTTCCGCCTCGCTTGTATTCGTGTCGAGTCCTGCTTCCCTTATGTTTCCTCATCGGAAAATCGGGGAAAACTCTGCCCTCGATTTTACCCATACACATATAGTCCCCTCGCTTTTCGGGGAGCAGATTTATCAAAGCGATGGGGAGTGATGAATTAACCCCGGTTCCTTCTTCCGTACGCCACAAATGAGCTGATAGGTCAGTGAAACATCCTATTAGTCGCATCGTTCTGACTTCAGACACGTGTCAACCGCACTATCCCCAAATGCAAAACGTCACGTATTGATTACCCTTCTCTATAAAAGCTTCGGTCCCTTTTTCACTTTTTTACTTTCTGATTCTGGAGCTCCTCAATTTACCCTCGAACTCTTCACTTATTCTTAAACCCTTTAAACCTTCATACATTGTTTCTTAGATCTTCATATTTTCATCTCACTATCTTCAAGTCTTCATACTCCATCTTTATATTTGAGCTTCATATCTTCATCCTTATCTTCAAATTTTCATCCCCACCTTTAAATCTTTATATTTCCAGAATTCGATGGCAAAGACTTCAAAATTTGAGCATCAGCAGACCATCCCTTCAACTTCTAACTCATTTACATATGCCGAGGTGGCCCTGGAACCTCCCATAAAGAGCTTCATCCTCGGTGGCTGCTCCATTGAGAACGACTTCAAAGCCGAGAAAGCCTCCAGTCAATAGGACTGAGGTGAGGGGTATGGAGGTGCATATACTCCGTTACCGAGGATACACTCCCTACAATTCAGGAGCACTGCAACTGGGAGGTCAAGGAAGTGGTTGACCCTGGTCCCAATGAGGACATTACCACTCACGTGGAATGGTATCTAAGTGTTTACACTTACCCCGTCACACTTGCCTCGATGGACCCTATAATCCTTAGCTTTTGTAAAAGGTACGAGATCAACCTTGTGGAGATTCACCCGTCCTTTTGGAGGATCATAATCCTCCTCCACCATTTTTGTCAACAACACTGAAGCATCGATTTACCATCGACCACCTTCTTCATCTCTACAGTCCCCGAGTTTTCTGAGGGGGGTTGATCAAGCTCTTACGTCGAGCAAGTAAAGCTCCATTTTAAAGTATCAATGAAGATCGGGATCGAGGCTAGCAGGGGAGATTTATTCGAGTGAAAATCAAAGATCTCATCTCCCCCGAATATTTGCCGTTCCTCGAGAATTGAAACTCAACCCGTAAGTTCCTTTCCTTCCTAAGTACTTGGAATTTCTTTTGTTTTTTTTTCTTATTGCATGCTCCTACCATCATGCAGCGTTCACCCAAGTTCCCAACACAGTCCCTCGCTTCAAGGAGTGGATCGAGGGGATCTGCAAACAAATGTCATATTTTGAGCGCGAATGGCGCAAACTTTCAAAGGGCAAATGGGAGGCCCGTTCTCATGGTGAGTGCTCCTCCGGGACATGTCTTATTTCATACTGAACCTTTATTTCTACTTAGTTATTTTTGTTTTACAGGTTTGCCCAGGACCACTGAGCTCCGGCCGTGGGACGAGGACGAGGCTTCATCCTCACTTGCTAAACCCTCCGCTTCGGGACAACATGGAGCTACTAAACAAGAGGAGAAAAAATGGAAAAAGAGGAAATCTTCTGGCTCCCTAGACGCTAGGCCAAGAAGAAGAGGGTAACTGTTCGGGTTCAAAAAAGCAACAAGAAGAGTTCCTAATCTAAGGTGCCGGACCCCGACTCCCTCTACCGGCTCAGGGATTACCCCGAAGATGATGATCTAGAGTTCTTCGCTCATGGGTCGACCATTGACGAAGAATAAAAGGTGGCAACGGCGGAAGGTGGCCGAGAGGCCGATCCCTCTTTAGCTCGAGAGCCAGAAGGAAAATCAGAGGCTACGACCTCCCGAGAAACCAACCCTGGCCCAAAGGAAATAGCCGGTGTCATTGACATCGCGGAGACTCTGTCTCACACAGAGTCCATGTTCGATGAGGCTCAGGCCGGCAAGGAGAAGTCAAACGAGACGACACTGGGCGTAGACGAGGCCCTCAACATGTTCTTTGATGGCATGGACATGGGCATATTGGATGATTATTCCATGTTTGGTAACATGGAGATCCCAAAAATGGACCTGTCATGGGGGGCAGGAGAGCCCAACTCAAGTATGAAGCTGGTAGGGTAGTTCCCTGCACTGAGCGTGGATCCCAACCATAAAAGAACGATCGTGTTTACTATCCCGGTGGACACCCGGATGTTGTTTGCTTCGATGGGCATGGCCAGCTATCTTTGTTGACTAGTGATCGAAGAGGACCAGTCTAAGATGAACGAAGTAGGCACATCGAGCCTCTTCAATGAGGCACAACAGGCACTGAACCGGGTAAGTTTCCCCTTCCTTGTGCCTTTCGTGCATCTTATCTAACTTCAGTATGTCCTCATGATCTTATCGTTTTATTTTTCAGGCTTCGGTGCTTACCCATGAAAGCTTCCTTTGGTCTTGAATGGAAGACAGCCAGTTCGAGCTCAAAGAGTAAGTCCGGAAGAAGGACGTGTATAGATTTCTTAGTGAGCAGAAAGATGAGGCTCTCAAGGACCTATATATTCTTTGAGCCGAGCTGAAAAAAGCTCAAAAGGAGGCTCTGTCCGTGAAACGGGAGCATGCCGACTTGGTCGAGAAGGTAAAGAATTTTGAGGTTAACAATGAGAGTTTATGCATAGTGACTAAAGCCGTAACCTCACAGGTACAAAAGAAGATAGACCTGATTAACCAGCTCCACGTCGAGATGAACGAGCTCAACACTTCTGCCGAGACGTTGAGGAGCAGGATGGACCTTCTGGACTTAGAAAATGAGGCTACAAAAGAGGAGTTCACGTCGATCAAGGACTAGCACCGAGTGGCAAAGGATAAGGCCGACAAGTGGTCTCGGATAAATGATGAACTTCGGGCACAACTAGATTCAGCCGTCTTGGAACGGGACGACCTCGGCCGAGAATATACTGCGATGAAGACCAAGTTATGGGCAACCTCGATTGATTCCTCCGAGATCGAAGAAATGTTGGCCCAGTATAAAACTGATGTGGAGATAGCCGAGGCCCATTTGATAACAAAGGCCGAGTAGGTAAAGCGATTATCCCGGAGGGAGATCCTCGAGGAGATCAACGCCTAGGGATTTGATCTGGCGGCCGAGATTAAAAAGGCCAAGAGGCTTGAGGCCGAGGCAAAAGAGCTTTATGAGCCCAAAGGTCCTGAAGGTTCCGGTGCCGAGTTGAGCTCCGGTGAAGATTAGGCGGAGATGCCTTAGGCCATTTTTTTCTTCTTTATGTATATTCCTTTTTGTTTATTTTGAGTCTGTTTTATCGTGCTTTTGTAAATACTTTTTGGAATATATATATATATATATGTAACTTTTCCTTCAGAAACACTATGTCTTTTACTTTTCAGCATCTATGTGCAATTTTTATTTGTGGATCATCCTTAATTCCTTAGCATAAAATTAGACGTAATCTGGAGCATTCGTTCCCCGAAAACCCGAATGAGGCCCGATTTCGATGGTAACTCCGAGTTATTCGCGGGTTCGAAATTTAGATAAAAAATGAAGGCTTTTAAGATACTTGAGTGTTTTAGTCATACACAACGGTGTTTTGCCGAGGGTAATCCTTTAATAGGTTTTAATCGTACGTATAGTGCTTACTTTCTAAGTACGGACTCGGACGTCTCCGAGCCATTTTAGGTTTGCCATAGGCTTTCATGTTCGGGCCCTGCCTAGTAGGCTCGGTGCCTCCGGGATTTGATAGCCTGGGCCATCCAATTTTTTATCGGACGACAATCCCCGAGTCGGGGTAGCCCGTGGGCTCTAGGATTTAGGATCCGTTATCCGTTCTAAGTAATTCAACGGATGCATCAATGGTGTGAAATGCGTAGTGATAAAATATAAAGAAAGCAAAGATTTTTTCATTGTTTTGTATGTGGAGTACATAATCAGAGACGTATATGCCTTATGTCATGGAAAAAGTGGTCTACATGGGTACGGTTCATTTTACTATTTGACCTTTACAACGCATCCTAATTATCAACCCCTGGCTTTTCATATTAAGTAATAACACCTTCTAAGGATCCTAACTTAGTCGTTAATGGCCCCAGTATTTAAGGCCGAATTTGGGAAGGCTCGAATATTGTTGATCTGGTGTAGGTGATCAGCAACTCCGGCTTTAGGCCGGCCTTCAAAACTAAAGTAGCATATTTTACTATTGCCTCATTAAATACCTTGCCGTAAAACCCACTTCGAGAAAAAACCGGTTCAAGAAAAAAAGAGTACAACATGTGCTTTTAGACCTAATAGTCATATTTGCCCTCGGCTGAGTACCTGCACAAGTTAGTCTGTAATATAATAAATTTCAAAATGGAAATGTACTCATACCTTAGCAGTAGCACCATTTTAAGTGTATCACATTCCAGTTGTTCGGTAGTTGTACACTGTTTCCCGCCTCGGGTTTATATGAACCTTTCCCGGTTATTCCGGTAACTCTATACGGTCCTTCCCAATTCGGTCTTAGTTTCTCGTCGTTTGGGTTCCAGATGTATAGCGTTACTTTCCTTAACACCAAGTCCCCAACTTGAAAATGTCGAAGGTTAGTTCTTCCGTTGTAGTACCATCCTACTCGCTGCTTTTGGGCGGCCAACCGGACCACGACGGCTTCCCACCTTCCATCCAATAAGTCCAGACTCATGGTCATGGCCTTGCCGTTTGACATTTCGGTAGCATATTGGAGCCTGGGGTTCAGTTCCCCCACCTCAACCGGGATCAAGGCTTCCGCGCTGTAGAATAGAGAGAATGGGGTCGCTCCGGTACTCGACTTCGAAGTCGTTCGGTATGCCCACAAGACTTCGGGCAAGATTTCCTTCCACTTTCCTTTCGAATCAGTCAGTGTCTTTTTCAAGTTTTGAAGTATAGTTTTGTTCGTCGATTCCGCTGGTCCGTTCCCACTAGGGTGGTAAGGTGTTGATAATATCTTTTTGATTTTGTGGTCTATGAAAAACTTACTTACCTTGCTGCCGACAAATATTTTTCTATTGTCGCAAACAATCTCGGCCTGGTATCCCAAATCGACATATTATGTGATCCCAGATGAAGTGGATGACCTCTTTCTCCCAGACCTCCTCGAACGCCTGAGCTTCGACCCACTTGGAAAAATAATCGGTCATGTGTAGTATGTATTGGGCTTTACCGGGCACCCATGGTAGGGGACCGACGATATCCATCCCCCATTTCATAAATGGTCATTGCGATAGGATCAGGTGAAGCTCCTCTCCCGGTTGATGAATCATTGGGGCGTGTGTTTGACACTCGTTGCATTTCCATACGAAGTCTTTCGCATTTTTCTCCATTTCATTCTAGTAATTAACCGGCTCTGATTAACTTTTGAACCAGGGATTCTGCCCCCGAGTGGTTCCCGCAAGTGCCCTCGTTGACCTCTCTCATAGCGTATTCAATCTCTCTCGTACCCAAGCGCTTAGGTAGTGGGCTGAAGAAAGATCTTCTGAATAATTTCCCCTAGACTAAGCTGAACCTGGCAGCTTTGGTGCGCAAGGCTTTTGATTCCTTGGGATCTGATGGCACTTTTCCTGTCTTCAAGTAGTCTATGTATTTGTTTCTCTAATCCCAAGTCAAACTTGTCGAGTTTACCTCTGTGTGACTTCTTCTACCATTAAGTTCATCAGTTGTACCACTGCCCCCAAGTTGAATTCATTAGAGTCGACAGACGATCCCAAGTTCCCCAATGCATCGGCCTTGCTATTCTGATACTGAGGTATGTGCTATAGAGTCCATTCCTTAAATTGGTGTAAGGTCACCTACAAGTTGTCCATGTATCTCCGCATCCGTTCCTCTTTTACTTCGAACATTCCGTTGACTTGAATTACGACAAGGAGGGAGTCAGATTTGGCTTCGATCACTTCGGCCCCCAAGCTCTTAGCCAGTTCTAGACCTGCAATCATAGCCTCATACTCGGCTTCATTGTTAGTTAATTTCATAGTTTTAATAGACTGCCTAATTACGTCACCCGTAGGCGGTTTCAATACGATACCGAGACCGGACCCTTTTGCGTTGGAGGCACCGCCCGTGAATAGGGTCCATATCCCCGAGATAATACTCAAAGTGAGTAGTAATTCCTTTTCAACCTCGGGTATCAAAGTCGGTGTGAAGTCAGCCACAAAGTCCACCAAAATCTGAGATTTTATGTCGGTCCCGGGTTTATACTCGATATCATACTCGCTAATTTCGACGGCCCATTTGGCCAATCATCCCGAGAGCTCAGGTATATGCATGACATTTCTTAGCGGATAGGAGGTCACGACACATATAGGGTGGCATTGGAAGTATAATTTTAATTTCCTAGAAGCGCTTAGCAAGGCGATCGCTAATTTTTCTAGGTGAGGATACCTTGTTTCAGCGTCGCCTACGGTTCTACTAACATAATAAATAGGAAATTGTGTACCTTCCTCTTCCCAGACTAGGACACCGCTTACCTCCACCTCGGAAACTGCCGAGTAGAGGTACAATTGTTCGTCCGCTTTCTGAATGTGCATCAAGGGAGGGCTCGATAGGTATCACTTGAGTTCTTCCTAAGCTTGTTGCCATTCCGGAGTCCAAGAGAAGTTGTACTTCTTTTTCAACAGTGAGAAGAACCAATGACTTTTATCCGACGATCTCGAGATGAACCGACCCAATGCGGCTATCCGCCGGTCAGTCTTTGTACTGCCTTGACGTTGTCGACTACGGTGATGTCCTTTATGGCCTTTATTTTGTCTGGTTTGATCTCTATTCCTTGATTAGATACCATGAATCCGAGAAACGTACCTGAGCTGACCCTAAATGCGCACTTCTCCGGGTTTAGCTTCAGGTTGTACTTTCTCAATATGTCAAAGGCTTCCTGCAAATGTTTCAAATAATACTCTGCTCACAGGGACTTAACTAATATATCATCAATATAAACTTTCATTGATTTTCCTATTTGTTCTTCGAACATCCGGCTGACTAGGCATTGGTATGTGGCACCAACATTCTTTAATCTGAACGACATTACGTTATAGTAGTAGGTACCAAATTTAGTTATGAAAGAAGTTTTTTCTTGATCGCCCGGGTCCATCCGAATTTGGTTGTACCCGGAATAGGCATCGAGAAAACTAAGTATCTCGTGTTCGGTAGTTGCATCGATTATTCGATCAATGTTAGGCAAAGGAAAAGAATCCTTTGGACAAGCCTTGTTTAGATCCTTATAATCTACACACATCCTCAGTTTATTTCCTTTTTTAGGCAATACCACTACATTAGCTAACCAATCCGGGTATTTAACTTCCCGTATGGAACCTATTTTCAGGAGTTTGGATACCTCGTCCTTGATGAATGCATGTTTAACCTCGCATTGTGGCCTTCTCTTCTACTTAACCGGATGGAACTTCGAATCCAAGCTCAACTTGTGAGTGGTTACGTACAGTGGAGACCCTGTCATGTCTAGATGGGACCAGGCAAAACAATCGGCATTAGCTTTAAGAAAATCAATAAGTTTTTCCTGATCTCGGGGGTTAAACTTGTGCCCATGTATACCTTTCGATCTGGTAGGTGCTCGATCAATATAACTTGCTCCAACTCCTCGATCGTCGATTTGGTGGCGTCAGTATTATCAGGTGCTATGAATGATCTCGGGACACTGTAATCATCCTCATCATTTGCTCCGTGCTCCTTCTATTTTTTTCGGCTCGGCTCGGCTGAGGCCGGTATCATTGATTGCCATTTAGTTTCTTCTCTTTTGGTCAGTTCCAAGCTTTTTGATGTCGCAATCGCGGGCACGGGGATTACTTCATCGATAGCGAACATTCACATGCGGCCGGCTATTCTCCGTAGACTGTTTTGACTCCTCTCGGAGTTGGAAATTTCAGCGCCTTGTGTAAGGTCAAAGGCACCGCTCTCATATTGTGAACCCGCGGCCTTCCGAATAAGGCGTTGTACCTTATAAACCCTTCGATCACATAGAACTTCGTTTCTTGGGTGGTCCCAACAATGTTTACTGGTAACGTTATCTCACCTTTCATGGTCCCGCATGCCATATTAAATCCGTTCAACACCCGAACTGCTGGCACTATTTGGTCCTGTAACCCCAATTGCTCTACGACTCTCGATCTGATGATGTTGGCCGAGCTACCTGGATCAATCAACACACATTTAGCTCAAGATTTATTTATAAGTACGGATATTACCAGCGCATCATTATGAGGTTACACGATGCCCTCGACATCTTTGTCACTCTACGAGATAGCTCCTTCCGGGATGTAGTCCCGGGTGCATTTCTCTTTGATGATAAAAACTTTGGTGTGTTTTATCATTGGCCCTTGGGGGACATCAACTCCCCCAATGATCATGTTGATTACGTGTTGAGGCTCCTCTTATTTGACCTGTTTGTTGACATCCCTGTTGCTGAAGTGGTTTTTGGCTCGCTCGCTTACGAATTCTCGAAGGTGCCCATTGTTGAACAGTCAAAAAACTTCTTCTCTTAACTGTCGGCAATCCTATGACCGTGAGTACCGTGGTACTTACACATCAAATTAGGATCTCTCTGGGCAGGGTTAGATTGCAATGGTCACTTAGTCCCTTTGATGTGCCCTATGGCTAACACTATGCTTGCAGCGTCCATATTGAAATTATACTCTGATAGTCTTGGTACCTCCCTACTCCCGAGCGACCTGTCAAACCCGTTCTTGCTCATCAACCCCCGGCCTCTTGGTCCTCGATAATTTCTCTTCTCGTTCCTTATCGGGTGGCGCCCAAATCCGTTTCCCCTTTGATCCGCGTTGTACGGCTGATATCGATCTCGGACCGACCTCGTCTCTTGATCAATAGTTCTCTTAGACTTGTCATCGGTTCTGATGGGGTAAACATATCCAGAAGGAGCCCCAAGTTGGTCGTCTTCGACCCTAATCTTCGATTGGTATATGTTGTAAACGTCAGCTCGGGTAACTGCTGGGTACTCCACCAAGTTTTGCTTTAGCTGTTGAGAGGCCACGGAACTTTGGGGGTTAAGCCTTTGAGTAAATGCCTGAACGGCCCAATCATCCGCAATCGGTGGCAGATCCATCCATTTCATCTAGAACCTCGACACACAGTCCCTAAGCATCTTGTTATCCTTCTTCTTGACCTTAAAAGGGTTTGACTTCCTGGTATCGACCTAGATGGCACCGGCATGGGCCTTTACGAAAGCATCTGCAAGTATAGCAAACGAGTTGATAGAATTCGGAGGCAAGTTGTGATACCATATCATTGCTCCCTTGGACAGGGTTTCCCCAAATCTTTTCAGCAATACCGATTCGATTTCATCGTCTTCCAAATCATTCCCTTTGATTTCGCATGTATAAGAGGTTACATGCTCATTTGGATCTGTGGTCCCATTATACTTGGGGATGTCGAGCATTCAAAACCTCTTTAGGATCGGCTTCAGTGTCGCGCTCGGGGGGAAAGGCTTCTGACTAAACTTTTTGGAGTCCGGTCCCTTCAATATCGGAGGTGCTCCCGGGATCTGATCGACCCTGGAGTTATACGTTTCCACCTTCTTATCGTTGACCTAAATCTTTTTCTCGCCAGACTCCACCTGTTTTGTCAATGTTTCGAGCATCTTCATTATCTCGGAAGGTTCCCCGGGCTTGAATTCGCTCGGTTCCATGGAAACTTATTCATCCCTCCGAGTATTTTCCCATTACTGCTCGGGTTCGACCCTGTTAGGGCGTGGCTCTGGTTCTGTAACTGTGCTATCGCCGCTTACTGAGCCTGCAACATTTCGAAAATCAACTGCAGGCTTACCTCATCACCTTCACCTTTGGGTGCCTCTCGAGCCGCTGGCCGGGGTCCCCCGCGAATGCTGTTTTCTGGATCAGTCGGTAGATTGATGTTGATGGCCACTTATGAGTTAGCATCGACCGAGTCGGCGGCTGGGACACCATTGGGATCGACAAGGGGAACATCATTACTAGGCATCACATTATTATTTTCACCATAATGGCCTGACTCGGCATCAATGTTCAAGTGAATAGACTGAAAATTTGACATCCTTGGGCTAACCTGGAATCAAAACTTCAAAGAACAAGTGTAAAATAGGGTATGTTATGGAGATTCGTATCATATCACCACTATTATCCTTTGTCCCACGATGGGCGCCAAACTGTTTACCCTCTAAAATGAGTAATAATTAATTGTTTACGCGGTTCAAAGGATATGTGATTTAATTCAATACGAATGGTTAATAACAACAAGTAATTAAGTTAAAGATAAAATAAATGATCAAACCAATCGCAATGTGATGATCAAGCTTGATCTTAGGTTGAACAGTGGGATTCGTCCTCGATCGGACCCTCGATACAAGCTCAATCGCGAATAAAGAAGAGATCAAATGAAGAACACTTTCAACAGTAGCTAGAAGACAAAAATAAATTTTTATTCCTTTGATTTGCGTGTCACAGTTTGTCAAAATAAAAGAAATCCTCTTTTTTATATAGTAGGAGAATTTCAGTCCTAGTGCAAGTCTAAATAAAGTAAAAATCTTCTTTTTCCGGTAAATGCCGATTCGTAGTTGATATTCCGGTAAAAATCTACTCGTCATGCATAACCGTTCTACGCATTTCTCGTGGTCCAGAAACCTTACTTGACCTGGGTTCGTTATGTCACCGTGTCCGATCCCAGATGCATCGTTCGCTCTTCCCGGGTTCCGATACAAGGGGTCCTTCGGCCTCGCTTGTAGTCGTGTCGAATCGTGCTTCCCTTTTGTTTCCTCATCTGAAAATCGAGGAAAACTCTGCTCCCGATTTTACCAGTACATAAATAGATTTTTAATGATTATTAATAAGGATAATTTAATCAAATAAACTCTTAATAAATAATGTTAACATGAGTGTCAAGGAAACACTGAACAAATGGGAAAAAGGTGAAGGACTACAATTTAAGATAGCCCTTAGCCCCCGTGACTAATGTTTTTGCACATTGTCACATTCAGGGGCGGCTCAACGAAGTTGGTGACCTAAAGCCAAATTGTATTAAGAGGCCTATTTCACAAAATTCATGTAACAGTGAGACACAAAAGATCTTATGTTCTAATCAATTGGTCAATTAAACATGAGAAAGTAGATAAATCAAAGAAACAGAGTTTGAAATTGAAATGAGAAATCTCAAAGTCATGTGAAAGAAAGGAGGAAAAATTAGAACGGAAAAGGAAAATAAATATACTACTAACAAGATAAAAATTTATCGCTCTTTACTCACTCATATGTGCATTCTTAACCAAATAAATAAATATTAAAAATTAGACTCTTAAAAGTATAATACATAATAATATAGTATAATATTTTTGGAGCCTCTAAAATTTAGGACTAAGGCAATGACTTGAGCAGCCTTACCCTCCGGTCGGGCCGGGTCACATTGGTGCTCCCCGCCTCACTACTTTGGCCCCGCCATTATGTGTGAAAGCATAGAAGAATAATCATTTCAAAGCAAGAAAGTAACTCACATGTACCCGATTAATTATTACTCCATCATACAAAAATGTGCACTAACAAGACAACGTCAGTCGATTAGTCAATCAACCAATTTTGTGTTAATTCCAAATTTGTTGAAATCGATTATGTGAATATTTAATGTTCATTTCATTCCTCTTAGATGACACATCACAGGACTTTTTAAATTATTTTTGTACCAAACTGTTGGCATACTATAATACTCTACTTTATTTTAGGTTCAAGACAACGAGAAACACAACTTAATAACTTCCAAAACAATAGAGAACCATTTTTTATCCAAGGAAGGAGAAACATGGGAAGGGATTACAAGAATCAAACCTCATCAACAAGGTAAAAATTTAAGTAACAACAATCAAACTACTAAGATTCCCCATAGAAAACATTGTGTTTTACCTTCCTTTACAAAGGAAAAAAACAAAGTAACTCTATCCATATTGTGAATATGCTTGATGTCAAAATTTCCTGTAGTATGCTTAAAACATGAAGTATGATTTAGTCTTATTTTCTCCACAAATTTTCGGAATATCTGTTAGGGGACTCCGACTTTTTGACAAGAGTAGGTTGTTCTAATGGTTTAGCACCCTTCACTTCCAACCAAGAGGTTGTGAGTTCGAATCACCCCAAGAGCAAGGTAGGAGTTCTTGGAGGGAGGGAGCCGAGGGTCTATCGAAAACAGCCTTCATATCCCAGGGTAGGGGTAAGGTCTGCGTACACACTACCCTCCACATACCTCACTAGTGAGATTATACTGGGTTGTTGTTGTTCTATCGAAAACAGCTTCTCTACCCCATGATAGGGATAAGGTCTGCGTACACACTACCCTCCACAGACCTCACTAGTGAGATTATACTGGGTTGTTGTTGTTGTTGGACTCTGACTTTTTAGTATATGGTAGTACAAGAGTTATTCGAGAGAAATATAGTTACAGAAGAATTTTACCATTGTAAATTTTAACCGACTTGAAAGAGTCCTTAAAATAGAATCTTTTATAACCCAGCCTAATTGCCTTCCCTAACGGTGCGTAATCCAAAAAATCATGTTAGACAATTTTAGATAAAGTCCTCTCAATCATTGCTATTACCATTTGACGGGTATGTTGGAAATAGCTCCTATCTTAACAAAATAAGGATAAAATTTGCGTACACATTACCTTTTTTATATTTTAGTTGTGGGATTACACGAATCCGTTGGTGTTTGTTGAAATTCGAACCAATTTAATCATTATTTATTGCAATTTTCTCATTTTTCATGATGAAACTCTTGGTGTACTTTCACTTTTGAGGTTTTGAAAATGGACCCAAATGAGATCTTTACCATTCGAAACTTTAGTCTATTCATACTGTAGTTCTTTTTTCTTCTTTACATTCTTTTTCTTAGGTGAGGAAATTGAAAAGGGAATTTCACTTTATATTCATCTTTTTGTTTTTATACCAAATTGTTGCATGACTTTATATTGAACATGTCAAATCAGCCCATCACTTCAACCTCACAAGTCACAAGTGGTCCTCTTCCATTAATACATTGAAACAGTATTCTTATCCTACACCCTTTATTTTTCCCCTACTACCTCTCCTCCTATCCTCTGCCCTCTACTCTTTTCCTTCTTTTTAGAGAAAAGAGGCATTATATTAGCAAAGAAATCTACCAAGAAAGTATCTCTTCCAACAACCCCCCCCCCCCACCCACCCCCTCCTCCCCAACACTGCTATCACACTACCAAGATTAGACTAAGAACTAAAAAGGAAGCAGAAGCAAATCAAGAAAAGAAACATGTCAGCATCAACATCATCTCTAGTGTGGAGTAGAGAAGAAGAGAAAGCCTTTGAAAATGCAATTGCTATTCATTGGATTGAGGACTCCAAATTACAGTGGCAAAAGATTGCTTCTATGGTTCCAAGTAAAACCATTGAAGAACTAAAACACCATTACCAACTGTTAGTGGATGATGTTACTGCCATTGAAGCTGGCAATGTTCCAATTCCCATTTACACAGGAGAGGAAACATCTTCATCAACCAAAGATAGCAACCATGGCTATTCTGGATTATCGACCGGGCGGTCCAATTGTAGTTATGTAAATGGATTTTCAGCTAGTGTACATGACCAAATTGGCCAAGGAGGAAAAGGAAGTTCCAAGTCTGAACAAGAAAGAAGAAAAGGAATACCTTGGACTGAAGAAGAGCATAGGTAATACTAAACTTTAATTCAAACATTTTGTTTTTCTAGTGGTTAAGTTGTCTCCTGTCCGAGCCATGGCATTAGCCACTAAGGTAGAATGCCTACATCACATGTTCTTAGGGTCCGATCTTTTCCTTAATCCTGTATGAACGCAGAATACTATGTGCATCTCCCCTTTCTTTTTTTAAAGTAGTTTTTCTAGTGCACTAACTTCTGATTTGAGTAGATAAAATTGATGGTTTATTTTATGAATAATTGCTTATAAGGTCTTACCATTAGTTGCAAATGTACAATGTATATTTGTGTAATATTGGTACCTATTATCACAAAATTGTGACAAAGAAGTAGTAGGTGCAGACTTAAAATCCTGAATTCCTCTATGTGCTTATCATACTTTTCCTACTCTTTTGTTTACAGGTTATTCTTGCTTGGTTTAGATAAGTTTGGAAAGGGAGACTGGAGAAGTATTTCAAGGAATTATGTGATTTCTAGAACACCAACTCAAGTGGCTAGTCATGCCCAAAAGTACTTTATCCGATTAAATTCCATGAATAGAGATAGGAGAAGATCCAGCATACATGACATTACAAGTGTCAACAATGGAGAGGTTGCTACAAATCAGACCCCTATAACAGGCCAACAAACCAATCCAAGCCCATCAAATGCAGTTGGACCCAGTGTCGGGCAAAGAAACCAGCCCAATATGCATGGTTTGGGTATGTATGGTGCTCCGATGGGTCATCCGGTGGCTGCTCCACCGAGCAGCCACGTGTCAGCAGTCGGAACACCGGTCATGCTTCCTCCCGGACATCATCCACATTATGTTCTTCCAGTTGGATATCACATGCCGCCACATCCTCCTCCGCCCATGCACCATCAATAAAAGGACAACCCGGTGCAGTAAGCTCCTGCTATGTGCGGGATCCGGGTAAGGGGCGGATCACAAGGGTCTTCGTACGCAGCCTTACCCTGTATGCAGCCTTACGTTGTTGTTTCCACGGCTTGAACCCGTGACCTCCTGGTCACATGACAGCAACTTTACCAGTTACGCCAAGGCTCCCCTTCACTCATGCACCATCAGTAAATGCCACACTTTCAGAGTCAAGATGATTTTGAGCTTTCACATGGAATGTGGATTTTGAAAGACTCATGATATGTTTCTAAATGTCAAAAATGATCTTAGTATTAAGTCTTTACTATGACCTAAATTGAGCAATTTGTAAATACTAGACGGTAGATGCTTGTTGACCATGTTCAGTCATTTTCCACTGAATAATCATTGGTTTTGCAGTTTCTAAGAAGTGATTGAAACTGAACCTCTGTTAACATGACATGGTTATATTATTATAGAGAGAAAAGCAATAGCAGAACTTTGTCCTTTTTTATTGTTTTGTTACAAATTAGTGGTCTCATGAATCATGCACTTTCTTGATTTTTCTCTCTTCTACTTTTTGATTTTTCGGCATTTCAAGTCTTAAATGTCTTGACTTCCAACATTATCGTCAACAGAATGTCACACGCACACACATACATAGAGACTCTTCTATATAGATGGACATGCAATGGGAGAAATTACCACTTTCAGCTTCTCATTTGTTGTTTGCAATCAATGAATTTGATTCATTTTCTTTTCTCTCACATGTATATGTAGATTTAAGAGATTAAGCAGCATCGAGTTATAGACCATTATCAACTGAAACTATCGTTGACAGAAACCAAAAATGAAAAAGGAGACATCAGGGATGCCGGTGGCTCTCATAAAAATAGCAGACCAGCAGAGTATTCTAATAGTATTATAGTTTGTAAACCAAACATGTTAAAATATGTGGACAATATAAGTTGAAAAAATCTCTTGTAGCACAGGTCCACAACCATTCCTCTGATTTTAGTCTGTTTTACTGCAGGAATGTAGGTCAAAAACAGCAGAAGCAGAATCCTCGACAACATTAACTGCAGAATTCAGAATGTCAACATGCTTTCTCTATTAAAAAAGGTCATCATTCCAGTAAATCACGGTTCTATACACAAAAAATTGATATACAACCAATCCAGCACTTCAAATCTCACAGAAAGTGCAGAGATAGTAGGGTGAAGTTGCTACAAACAACCTAACATTGCAAAATTATAATGTGACAAGTGTTTGACCAAAAAGTATAACTTTCGGCTAAACTATTAAATTTATACAATAACGGGTTAAATCTAGTTAGTGATAATAACTCTAGATGCGAATCTTAAAAACGTGTGAGAAGGGATAGATCCAGTGAAATGTTGACAATGATAGACACAAAACGTTAATAAAAATGAGTAATAATGGAAATATAACTAGCAATAAATGACATTTAAGTAAATAGGAGGAATGATTCACCCAATAAAGGATGGATTGGACGAATGTTCCTCCTGACAATGACGAATGACAGATAAATCCAAAATTTGTTCGAACTATTCTCGGATCTGGTGTAAAAGTGTGGAATAATATGGGTAAGAATCTTGATAAAAAGGTAGTTTTTGTATCTTTACAAGAGAGAGAATCTTCTTCTGAAAATTTTCTTATCAAGTGAATATTACATGCCTTTTTCCTTCTCTATTTCATTATTTATTTGAGACATATCTCTAGCAAAACCTAATAGTATAAGTGTAGAGAATATTCACTAGAATATTTCAAAAACTAACCGTTACTGCTCTATCTACGGTGCTCGACCTCAGTCATTATTGACATCTCGACCACGAATCTTGCTGCTCCCATTTCGGCTGACTCTTTCCTTGATGCTATATCACCCTAAATATTCTAGGGCGGATTTTGTCCTATACAACAAGTAAGGAGTATGAGATTGTTGGGACATATCTTACAAGGGTAGCACTGAACTCATAGAGGGCTGCTACCTATAACTATTTGTATTAGCTGAAATATACCAAGACTCAATATTGAGATGTTTGTAAGGAAATATGTAAACACGGACAATAGAATACATACAATTGACAGTAGTTTATGAATATCAAGATAGATGATATTCAAAAAATTTCTGTTGCCTGTGTTTACATTTTCCTCGCAAACTTTCAATTGGTGAGCCTTTCTAGTCGATCGTACAAATAGCTGACAATGGATTCAGTGCTACCCGTGTAACAGATGTAACCAACAATTTTTTGAGACCTCGTGTCTGCTAATGATTCCGAGTGAAAGCAAATAATATACTTATAATGGTATATGAACGACTTATATAAGTGAATAAAAGGGAACAGATTAGATGGAAGATTATGCTCTTCCAACTAAAATAGTGTGACCAGCCTACTACTTTCAGTTCATATATATCACGTTCTCAACCAAAACATCAGAATTAGTATGTGTGTACATAATAATATGAATTAGTTATGCCAGCACAGCTGTTTCAGTTCATGCGTTTTCTACCAACTACAGGAATTAATAAAGGGCATTGAAGTTCTGGCAACCGAACTACTCCATTTAATCTCAGGCTATTAGCGTTTGTTCTAGAGAATAATTCCACCATTATTATTCTTTTTTTTTGGGGGGGGGGGGGGGTGGGGTTGAAATTAGATAAAGTAATAGAGTTGTGACAGGTACGCCTAAAACTAGTCAATTTATGAGAGGATTCATATAACCGATCTCAATTTGTTTGAAACTGTGACCTAATTCTTATTGTATGTTAATTTAAAAAAAAGTAGAAGGTGGAACAAACTTTTAAAAGGGGAAAATTTAAATTCTTGTTTTGAACTCCAAACAGAGATTAGCTCAAGGGGGAGCTAGTGGGTAGGTAACGGGTTCGATCGAATCCAATAACTTTTGTCTAAACTTTATATTTGTCTTAAAAAGTTGGTTGAACATGTACGAATTATTAATTTAGAATCCAATAACGACTAAAATCCCAAATTAATAAGCTTCTTATCCTAACTCCGTTGGCGCTCCTACGCTGAAAGAGAGGGTAGACCAAGAGTTGAATCAGATGCATCAAATGTCCTTTCCCTGTTAGCAAACACAGGAGCTTCTATTATTTGATAGTTCAAACAATTTGCTCTTTCTTTGTATGTGAAAAGATAAATAAAAGAAAGGAGAAAAGGAGAAGCAAAGGCTTTACAAAATTATAAAGATGTAAAACTTAGGAAACGAGTAGTCTCTAACTTGTAGTCTTTGAGAAGTAGATAAAATTTTCCCAAATTGACTGTGAATATATACTAATAACAAATGGCCAATGCAGTGGTAAGCTCTTCTAATCATGCCAGCAAAGAAGCATAACAATACATCTTCGGATTATAAACAGCCTACCCTTTTGCTCTTTAATGTACTCTCTTACACTTTTACATGAAAACTTGTTATCATCACCTCCCACTGTTGAACTTTTCATCTCCATAGAATTCTATATCTTCAACAATTTCTTGTATTTCTCTGAAAAATATTGAAGACTAATCAAGTAACAGAGTTTTAGTGATAGAATGAGTACTTATCGTCAGATGTTTTCCCTTACTTTTCTTCTTATAGGAAAAAGAATCATACATTTAAAGTGTATGGTCCACATGTAGTACTCTCCAGGTTCATTTGCAAAGAGTCAAATAGAGAATTGACGAAGCCATCAAAGGATAACACATTGTCCCCTACCCTACTATGCCCGGCTTTGGGTTTGACGGCGAATCCAAGATTTTAAAGTCGTGGGTATTCGGACATAAGAAGAGGGAAAACAAATTTAGTTGTGGGTGCTTACTCAATATTTATCTAAGTTTTTTGTTATTTGCCTATGTAAATCTACTAGATCTAGTCAAAGACAATGGGTGCTCAAGCACCCATAATGCTCTATGCAGATCCACCACTGTTTGGGTCACTACCAATGGCGGATCCAACGCAAGGTAGGACAGATAATAGAATTTCACCGGCGAGATGAGTCTGGGAAAGCCGGTTTGTGGTTCGGCAAAATTTCACGTTTTTTTATGGGTTTGGTGGTAAATTTAGAATTCATAAACTTCAAATCTTTGGTCTATTTATATGTTCAAATATCATGCCAACTTAAATTTGACTACGGGGAAGTAATAAATTATAGACTCATCTTAATCTATGGGAATAATTATTACGCAGTATTTAGTGTTAAGTTTCGTGAATGGTGAATAGGAAATGTAAGAGGTACCTTTTCAATTGTACATTTTCGTCTCACATTTTCGTTGTCTATAAATTTAGAGCCTCAATTTTCATATAAGGAAAATCTGAAAACTTCTCCTCTATTTTCTACGTTGTTGCATTGTTTTTTCCAAATAAACGAAGGTTTGTAATTTCAATTGCCCGTATTACAGAATAGTCTTTCCGTATTATATCCTGGGAGGAAGTAATTCATAACCTTGGACAACGGTGAGGAGATTAAATTCCTTAAGGACACACAAACAACTCGTGGGCTCAAAAATTATTTTATATATTGAACTAATATTTCTTTACTTCTCTGATTTTTTGGTTTAGAGTACAGATTACTAACATTTAGTACTGGTAAGTACACAACCTTATACAACACCTTTTTCAACTCTGTTGTTTGTAAGAGTTTCTGGGGTTTGCGAGAGACTCAGAGTAAAATGAAAAATTAAAATTGAAATTTGCTTAAAACATGAATGTTTTGATCTCTGCCACCTCCTTTTTTTTTTTTTAGGGGATATGAGAGTTTTTCAACTAAAGTGACATTATTCGAAATGAGATTATTTATTTAATTAGAGTCGCCACTTGGAATAACTATTATGGTGTCCCAAGTCACCGATTTATTTTAAAATCTCAAATCGAGAAAATTGACTCTATTTATGGTCCGCGAACACAGAAGATCGGGTAAGGAATTCTGTTAACTCGGGAGAAGTTGTGAGGCACTCCCGAGTTCCGCGATTTTAACACGGTCGCTTAACAATTAATACTTGGCTTAATCATCTGAATTATTACATATTTTAAACATATTGTGCATTTTACCTTTGACCGCTTTTAATTATATATTTAAACGTTTTTTAGTATTCATGTAGTTATTTCTTGAACAGGTTATGATGTCGTACACTTGTCGTTTTAGTACACATTGCAAACCACGCCACGTGAAACGCACCCGCGATTTACAACATATTTATTATTATTATTTGAAGTTATGGTCAAGTCGCGTGAAATGTGCACTTGAGTTGGGATTTACGTATCGTGATCATGCCACGGAAACCGTACCCATGGCCACGATGATTTATTAATCGTGCCTAAAGCAACTAGCGCATGTTCATAAGTTATTTATTTTCCTAAAATTTGAGGTTATATGAAGGTCCAAAGTTGCGAAATTTATTGTGGAAAGTGTACAACAATTATAGAAGAGTACGTTCGCTACATGTATGTGAGAAAAATTGGGCCGGCATATGAATAGGTATGGACGTCTTTGTTTTTCTTTTGGGCTTCCGGCAGCACTTATCTTACTATCATTACACTCTATCATGAATCATGTCCCATTATTGTAACAAGCTATAATCTTGAAAGGGAATTCCTCTATCACAATATAATTTCAACAAATTAATCTATCTCTCATATTAACAAACTATATATTTAAACTTCTGTAATTGTTTTTTGCATTTCAACTAACAAATAAAAAATGTTACCTGTTGTATTGTATCTTACTGAGGTTACTTTTTTTATGTATAGTATTTAAATATAAGTGCATACAAACAAACAAACACACACAATTTTGTTTTACAACTTGTTTGGATGGTTGTTACATGTTGTATTGTATCTTACTGAGGTTACTTTAAATACAATATTTGTTTCGATTGTTACTTAAATTTTATTGTATCATATCGTTAAATCCTTCTTTACGTAACGACGAAAAGTGTCACTTTACGTAACGATGAATTTAGTTTGGTGGCATTGTTACCTTACTTTTTTCTTTTTTCTTGTCCTTTCTTATTATTAAAATAATTATTTTTATCCTTTACCCTACTTTTATATGATAATTCTATTATGTATCTTTTTTTTTTCTTAGTAATATTGCAAGTTTATTTTTCATATTGTTGGTGTGTGACATCATGAAACAACGACAAAAGATACAATTCATTTAAATATTGTATTCATCAAACAATACAATACAATACAATATATTATGAAACGACATATAACAACCATCCAAACAAGTTGTTATTGTATTTATGCAGTATAATTTTCAGACAAACTAAAGGAGATTCAATTGAGCCGCATCTCAATAATGTAACTCCTCCTAGATTGATAGCTAGAGACCGGGTATAATATTATTAATTATTAACCATATGCCCAATATTTCACGTCCACCAAATATATTTGAAGCTTTTTTAATCGTACTATATTACAAGTGTGAAGATTTTTAGGTGAAATTATTTTACTAAAATATCCTTCAAAACCTGAATGACCAAATTAGCTTTTAGCCAAATAAAATTCATTAAATGATTATTTACCACAATCAATCATTTCTAGAATACACTAACATATGTGAAGAGTTGTTCATCTTCTGCTAATTATTCTCGGGCCTGTGGTATGACAGCTCTTTTCAACCAATATGGTCGTTAATCATTTGGCCAACGGGAAAATTAAGTTGGTTGTTATATTGGAACCCTATTAAATGGTAAGTAATTACTACAATGATGTTTCGACCCAAAATCCGACTAGTCGTGATGGAACGTAACCTCACCCGCTAGGTAAGCTAAATAACAACAATACGATTCAATTAATATTTAACTAACTCTAATACACTTCCCAAGGACTGGTAGTACAAATCATGAGCTTCTAAGATTTGAATTTACAAATTTGGTGTGAAATAAAATACATCATCTGTTAGAAATATACATGAACAGATTAATAATTCTAAAGCTACCAAGAAAAAGAGGCAGCTGTGACTGGATCGCATGTACATCTTCAATGCTAGCTCCCGCCATGCACAACAACATCAGCATCCAAACTTTGCACGCAAGGTGCAGAAGTGTAGTATGAGTACAACCGACCCCATGTACTCAATAAGTAACAAACCTAACCTTAGGTTAAAAGTAGTGACGAACTTATACCAAGGTCAGAGTCCACACCAATTTCCAGTAACATCTCATAACAATCTAATTAAAGCAGCACAAAGAATAACTCAATAATAAAATGCTCAGCTCGTTCACAGTTCCGAAAAAATAAATATTTTCTTTTCAAGTATAATAGTAAAACTCAATTCTTTTCACTGAAATCACCAACATATGAGTAAGTTTGAAAAACTGTGATTTTTTCCAAAATCTTTCTTCCGCAACAGGAAATTTTATTTTTCAAATGGCATGAGAAAAGTACATATCTATGCCTACATGTCAATGTGCATGCCAATGCAATGCAACATAGTGATAAAACCATATGCATACTCTCAGAGTATCAATTCACTCAGTTCTCCTAGTCACTCAATCATCTCAGTCACTCGGTCCTCCCAATCACTCAATCATTTCAGTCACTCGGTCCTCCCAGACACTCAATCTTCACAATCACTCATGCCTCACAGTCACTCAATCCTCCCAAGTCACTCGGCACTCGCGTTCGGCACTCAGTAGGTACCTGCGCTCACTGGGGGTGTGTATAGACTCTGGAGGGGCTCTTTCAGCCCAAGCGTTATAACAAGCCAATCATGGCATAAATCAATAAAATATGTTGCGGTGTGCAGCCCAATCCCCGAAACATCCTCACCATCAGGCCCTCGGCCTCACTCAGTCATCAATCTCTCCAGTCTCTCGGGCTCAAAAATATCATGAAAATCAGCCCAAAAATGATGATATAATGTATCAATAAATAACAACCGAGACTGAGGTATGATATAAATAAATGAACATGACTGAGTTTGAAATTATAATTTAAACAAATTCAACAACAATATGACCTCTATGGTTCTCAATAATACTGGCATATAGCCTCAGCATGATTTTAACATGATTCTCAGCTCAATTTCTTTAACACATAAAAGTACATGGATGATGCCAAGATTATTTGACTACACAATTCCATGGGACCAATTACGTCACAATTTCTATGGTGCACGCCCACACGCCTGTTACTTAACATGTGTGTCACCTCCAAACAAATTATATAATACATATTTTCGGGGTTTATACCCTCAGCTCCAAGTTTAGAAATGTTACTTACCTCGAACAAGCTAAATCCAATACCGAGCAAGCTATACAATACTCCGTAAATTCCATTCTGCACGTATCAATCTCTGAACAGCTCAAATCCCGATGATTTCCTTGAAAATCCCTCGATAATAAGATCGCCACAAATCGAGCTTTCTTAATTCATCTATTTAGTGATATTAAAAACTCTCACTACTCCTACAACTTCAATCCACATCAACATAATTCAATTGGACCAATATTAGTAAAGAAATTTACATATTTGGTCATTTAGGCATTTTATCAAACACCTAGTATGCATGAATCTCTACATATCTTAACTATAAAATTAGTTCATCCAACTACTACCATTTACCAACAAGTTATAACTTCCAGCATCACATACATAACCATCCATCTACACCCAACTAACAAAATTCCATCAAATAATCACCTTTCAATCTCTACAGTGGTTATATATTTAAATTGGGAACATATGGCTTCCAATCATCATATCATAAGTTCTAATACTTAATTCATACTCATATTTCCTTATTATATCTATACATGTAAGTCTAAAGGTGTAGGATTACCTTTTGGAAGAAATCTTGCAAAACCGTCCTTTAAATTCTTGAAGATATATGTATTTTGTGTGTAGATATCATCAATACTAGTGTAGAAATAATGGAATTTCACACCAAGATAATGTAGATTGCTTACCTTGAAGATGGGAGGAGTTGGTGGTCTTGAGAGAGTGGAGAAGAGCTCCAAAATTCGTCCAAATGAAATGGGAAAAATGAGCCCCGAATTGATTTAAAGAGAGCTGGAGCTGGTCCGCGCCCGGTCTGGCGAAGTGACCCTCACTTTGGTGTCCACTGCATGCAAGAGAAGGCAGGATCCACGCCCGGTCTCGCGAAATGACCCTTACTTCGATGTCCGCCAAAATAGCTGGGTGATCTAACTTTGGTAATTTAATCATAACTTTTAGTAGGAATGTCCAAATAACGAACGGCTTGATGCGTTAGAAACTAGACTCAAAGGCTACACTCTAGGTGCAAAATTCATAGAAAGTATCTTCATATTATGAGAGTTATACCTGTCCAAATGTAGGTATTGTACAAATTAAGACACCTTTTCTGCTTAATATTTCCAACTTTTGCCAATTAGTGCCGAAACCTTTTAGACTTATCCAAATACAAATCCGGGCATATACCCAAGTCCAAAATTACCATCCGGACCTAACGGAATCATCAAAACTTCGATCCGAGGTCGAATACTAAAAAGTCAAATTTGGTCATCTCTTTCAACTCAAGGCTTCCAACATGGAATGTATTCTTTCGAACATGTTCTGAAACATCTGAAAACAAAACCGATGATTCATACATGTCATAATACATCATATGAAGCTATTAAAGACTTCAAATAGTTGGAAGGAGCATAAATGTTCAAAATGACAAGTCGGGTCATTACATTCTCCCCTACTTAAACATACGTTCGTCCTCTAACGTGCCAAGAGTTATTCCTAAACTTTCAAATCACTATTCCACCTTACCACGCACATTCTCGGGGGTGATCCCACGTCACCCTATTCCATATAGGCCTGACGACACCACATAACTGAAAATTACTAATTTAGCATAAGCCCATAAACCTTGGAATCCAATTTCCAACATCCAAAAATTTCTTTTCAAGACCCGAATCTTACATCTACACTCTGTATGAGTCTTAACAAGAGGCCTTGACCATACCCCAGATATAATCACATAACATACTACATAACTCGCATACTCACAGCACCATTTCCGATCACAGTAACTACTCAAATTAAACCTCACATCAAACAAAACCTCGTTCGCAAAACCTTCATACACTGTTGATAATTAAAGAAACACGTAGAATCTCATAACCACTTATCAGATCAATTAGTCATGGAGCTCTCTCGCCCCAACCAGAACCATAATCACTTTCTAAGCTGACTTTCGATATCATCCTCCCAAATATACCATTATCAAATCCGATAGTACACATTTTAGGTCCAATGACCTTATATTTTTAAACACAACTATCCCACAGACATGCCACACCAATATAACTCAAGCCACAACTGCACAATCTGTGTACCTAAAAATGAAAAATGTCTCAAAGAAGAGAACCGTATTGCGAGTTCAACAAGCACCACCACAACTGCAATGTTATAAGCTCATTATATATAGTAGAACCAAGACACACAAATTTAATAACAATAACCAGCTCTTCTAGAGCTCGCATTAACATCACTTGCACGGATAACTCACGTGCTATAGTATCAATATCTTGACCCGCACGGACAACTCACGTGCCAGTAATATCAATATCTGTACCCGCACAAACAACTCACGTGCCAATAATAACAGTATATGGATCCGTACGGACAACTCACGTGCCAATAACATAATCCGCCTGGCATGGTCACAGGGCTCCAGTCCAAGCATATCATACATGAGCAATCAAATAAGTACACATGTATATGATAAATGAAATAAGATTCACATGCTCCTCGACTGGTATAAATAACACACCATAGGATAGGCATATGCAAAGTGTGCTATCACAACTCAAATCAGTAAGTTAACGCAAAATTAGTAACTACCCAATTTATTCAGGGAATCGGCCTCTTTGTAACCTCAAGTATAGTCCAGGTAGTTCTCGATAAAGGTACGAATACGAGAAACGTTATAACTTTACGCTTAATAGTGAACTCTAGGAATATCTTTGCCTAAGCATTCTTCTGAGTATGAATACTTGCTCTAATGACCGCACATGGATTCAAACCTCACATATATTCGCACTCATAGCGCGTAGCTATCAAAAAAAATTAGCGCAACTAGCGCCTCCACCGAGTTTAATAAAATACTCACCTCAAATAGGTCGCAACCCTGAAACAATTATGCTTCCGAGAACTCCCAGTCTCCAGATTCATAGAATGCATAAATCACCGTAACCGATCCCTACTCCAGCACTCGAATGACTAACACATCTTTCATACATGATCATCCCACGAGGAATACTTCTATAATTCTCCCGTGCCACATAGAAAAAATCTTAATATCAGCAGTCGATCAACCAGGTGAATACTGCAATACCAACGAAACATCTGTAAGTCAAAACACAATGTGCCCTTTTGAATGTACACTCTTCTCGGGTAATACCACTAGTGCCAATATCATAAATCGTCTGTGCGCCATAAACTCATTACCTTCCTTTTGGAACTGAACTGTATACTTGAACATGTAAATACCAATCTCACTCCATGCACTGCCTCTATTAGGCCATCTTATGAAAACATGAGAACCTCATTAACACTTTGAGTCACAAGCAAAATACATACTTGGTTAGTTAGAAACCTTCCATTTGCTTCCTTCTAGAAGGAAATCACAATACACAACACGTTCCCCACACCGATAGAAAATATTTGGTTCAAACCATGGTAGAAACCATCAAGAACACTTTGAAATCCATTTGCACATAACCAAGCTATCAAAACTAAATTCCTCTAACTCGACCAAGCCACGTAGGTCACCAAACCCAAGAATACTTCAACCAAAAACATTTGTAGAGCCTCACACATCATAGGTAACCAAAGAACCAATCATACCATTACCATACTGGTCCATCCTACTACCCAGTCGTTCTATTTTCTCTGAGTTTCTTCTAAATTATCCTCAAGTTGACACTTCTCCTCGTCATAACTCCATAATCCTTACCCAAAGCTCACTACAAGACATCCTAACATAAAACCACACTGCCCTAAGGCCCATAAGATATTTTATTCTTCTTAAGCACCTCCATAAATACCACAACCGAGACATTCACTTTTAAGGACCTTATGTGAATTTAAAATTGTTCCTATTTCCTTTCTTATACTGAAATGTAGAATCCATAGTGAAACAGAATTACCGCACGTCCCGGCACCATTAAACGTAAATCTCAGATTCTATCCATACACAAATCCGAAAAAATTCTCGATTGCTATATATAAATCTCGAACCCATTAGAACCTTCTAGAGAGTCATCCACCCTGATCAAATCTAAATTGCACCGCCCAAACGGGCCCAAAGACACATTCTCCCTTAGCTTAAACAACACTCAAAGAGGTAACCCTGTCTTAACACCACCAATTAATTCATATTATATGTGCACTACATCCTTCACAAATAATAACTCATTCATCCCATGATTTTCATATACTCATAAAGCGCAATATAACACGTATTTAGGAATTTCAGTACTCGAGTCATCCTCGATCTCAACCTTTGCAAGTCATAACTAATCCACAAGTATGCCTCAGATCAAAAATAAAATTTAACATATAACCATGAAATTGAATTGTCAATAGCAGGCTCCCCCTCTTGGCTCAAAGCCATAAATTAAAACACTTGATAACTCACAATACCCATACTCTATTACTACCATAATATCGCAGTCAGTTCAACAAAAATTCTTCACAAGCTCATGCAATGCCGACCATAAAAATATTTCAATCATCCGCTAAACTCGCATTCATTCTCTTAACACTCAAGTTAACTTTCTCAACCAGATTCAAATTCAAGTCTCAACACCTACGCCCCGCTGGCATAAAAGAAATTCTCCACTCAACATTTTAAGGAACACATCAACGTAGATTACTCCTTATGGGATAACCCACCTGCTTAGCCTCAAATTAGCATCTTGTTATACCCTTTCGCAGTCACAATTACTATGCAATCACTTAATCTTTCTGAGTTTGAAATCATCAACACGACATGAAAATCTACTTTGCTCCACAATTAAACAGCATGACATATCCCTCAACGCACTCACAACTCAAGAATGTTTGTCACATCAAAACAAGAATCAAGTACCCAATAGCAGACTCTTGAGTGACAAGTAAACTTTATTCATCTCATTCAACCCACCTGAACGCATCTCGCATTCACATCATACTCATCATATAGTCATTCAACCGCTCATAGAGCCACAAATTTCACTCCAAGGGACACTACTGGACATATGAGTCCAAATGTACAACTTCACACAACTGAAGCTACCGAGCCTAAGCTGCGGTCTAAACCTGACCTCAAGTCCTCCAGATTGGCCCATCACCAAAATACAGAATACACATCTCGAACCTCATTCATGGAATCACAAGCCGATAATGCACAGCTGATACCGAGCGCTCACATGTGCACACGAATGTGTGAAAAGAATTCAAAGAGTTATATTTCAAGTTGAATCAACTCTGCACGATAAGGAGAGAAAGATGGGAAGTTTATCCTAAAATGCCATGTAGCCTCTCAAATATAAGTATGGACATCATCATACCTATCTGCAAGGCTCTACTAGACACTTGCTCATGACTTGTAGAACCTATGAACCTAAAGCTCTGATACCAACTTGTCACGACCCAAAATCCGACCAGTCGTGATGGCACCTAACCTCATCCACTAGGTAAGACAAATAACAACAATACGATTCAACTAATACTTAACTAACTCTAATACACTCCCCGAGGAGTGGTAGTACAAATCATGAGCTTCTAAGATTTGAATTTACAAAGTTGGTGTGAAATAAAATACATCATTTGTTTGAAATATACATGAACAGATTAATAATTCTAAAGCTACCAAGAACAAGAGTCAACTGTGACTGGATCGCATGTACATCTCCAATGCTAGCTCCCGCCATGCACAGCAACATCAGAATCCAAAATTTGCACGCAAGGTGCAGAAGTGTAGTATGAGTACAACCGACCCCATGTACTCAATAAGTAACAAACTTGACCTTAGGTTAAAAGTAGTGACGAGCTTATACCAAGATCAGAGTCCACACCAATATCCAGTAACATCTCATAACAATCTAATTAAAGCAGCACAAAAAAAAAACTCAATAATAAAATGCTCAGCTCGTTCACACTTCCTGAAAAATAAATATATTTTTTTCAAGTATAATAGTAAAACTCAATTCTTTTCACTGAAATCACCAACATATGAGTAAATCTGGAAAACTGTGATTTTTCCCAAAATCTTTCTTCCACAACATGAAATTTCATTTTTCAAATGGCATGAGGAAAGTACATCTCTATGCATACATGTCAATGTGCATGCCAATGCAATGCAACATAGTGGTAAAACCATATGCATACTCTCTGAGAATCAATTCACTCAATCCTCCCAGTCACTCAATCCTCTCAGTCACTCGGTCCTCCCAGTTACTCAATCCTCATAGTCACTCATGCCTCACAGTCACTCATTCCTCCCAAGTCACTCGGCACTTGCGCTCGGCACTCAGTAGGTACCTGCGCTCAATGGGGTGTATACAGATTCTGGAGGGGCTCCCTCATCCCAAGCTCTATAACAAGCCAATCATGGCATAAATCAATAAAAATATGTTGCGGCATGTAGCCCGATCCCATAAACATCCTCACCATCAAGCCCTCAGCCTCACTCAGTCATCAATCTCTCCAATCTCTCGGACTCAAAAATGTCATGAAAATCATCCCTAAAATAATGATATGATGTATCAATAAACAACAATAGAGACTGAGATATGATATAAATAAATGAACATGACTGAGTTTGAAATTACAACTTAAACAAATTCAACAATAATATAACCTCTATGGGTCTCAATAATACTGGCATATAGCCTCAGCATGATTTTAACATGCTTCGCAGCTCAATTTCTTTAACACATAAAAGTACATGGATGATGCCAAGATTATTTGACTACACAATTCCATAGGACCAATTACGTCACAATTTCTATGGTGCACGCCCACACGCCCGTCACCTAGCCTGTGCGCCACCTCCAAACAAATCATATAACACATAATTTCGGGGTTTATACCCTCATCTCCAAGTTTAAAAATATTATTTACCCCGAACAAGCCAAATCCAATACTGAGCAAGCTGTATAATACTCCAAAAATTCCATTCCGCGCGTATCAACCTCTGAACGGCTCAAATCCCGATGATTTCCTTAAAAATCCCTTGATAATAAGATCGCCACAAATCGAACTTTCTTAATTCAGCTCTTTAGTAATATTAAAAACTCTCACTACTCTTACAACTTCAATCTACATCAACATAATTCAATAGGACCAATATTAGTAAACAAATTTCCAGATTTGGTCATTTAGGCACTTTATCAAACACCTAGTACGCATGAATCTCTACATATCTTAACCATAGAATTAGTTTATCCAAGTACTACCATTTACCAACAAGTTATAACTTCCAGCATCACATACATGACCATCCATCCACACCCAACCAACAAAATCCCATCAAATAATCACCTTTCAATCTCTACAATGGTTATGTATTTAAATTGGGAACATATGGCTTCCAATCACTATATCATAAGTTCTAGTACTTTATTCATACTCATATTCTATTAATATATCCATACATTTAAGTTTAAGGGTGTAGGATTATCTTTTGGAAGAAATCTTGCAAAATCCTCCTTTGAGTTCTTGAAGAAATTTCTTGAAGATCTATGTATTTTGTGTGTAGATCTCATCAATACTAGTGTAGAAATGATTGAATTTCACATCAAGATAATAGAGATTGCTTACCTTGAAGATGGGAGGAGTTGGTAGTCTTGAGAAAGTGGAGAAGAGCTCCAAAATTCGTCCAAATAAAATGGGGAAAATGAGCCCCGAATTGGTTTAAAAAGAGCTGGAGCTGGTCCGCGCCCGGTCTGGCGAAGTGACCCTTACTTTGCTATCCACTGCATGCAAGAGAAGGCAGGATCCACGCCCGGTCTGGCGAAGTGACCCTCACTTCGAAGTCCGCCAAAATAGCTAGGTGATCTATCTTTGGTAATGTGCTCACCCAAAATATCATCTTTAAATTTAATAATTAATTTTATGTTCTAAGACCTCAAAAAGTACTATTTATCATTACTCGACTTGCGTGCACAATCCGTAAAAAAATTTCGAAAAGTTTTTATGCGAAAAATAAATTAAAATGTGAATTAGAGTTTTAAAACACAACTGAGTTGACCTTGGTCAATATTTTTAGCAAACAGACTTGGATCAGTGTTTTGACAGCTTTGGTAGGTATGTATCATAATTTGGGACTTGGGCGTATATCCGGAATCAAATTCCGAGGTCCCTAACCCGAGATATGGAATTTTGAAGAAAAATTATAAGTTTAAATTCAAATAGTGACCGGATGTTGAATTATGTCCAAACGACCCCGGAATAGAATTTTGATGATTCCAACAGCTCCGTATGGTGATTTTGGAGTTAGGAGCGTGATCGAAATTTTATTTGGAAGTCCGTAATGAAATTAGGCTTGAAATGGCTAAAATAGGAATTTAAGTTTGGAAGTTTGACCGGGAGTTGACTTTTTGATGTCAGGGTCAGAATCCAGTTCTGAAAATTTTAACAACTCCGTTATATTATTTATGACTTGTGTACAAAATTTGAGGTCAATCGGACTTGATTTGTTATGTTTCGGCGTCGTTTGTAGAAATTGAAAGTTTTAAAGTTTATTAGGCTTGAATCTATGTGTGATTCGTGTTTTTAGTGTTGTTGGATGTGATTTGAAGACTCGACTAAGTTCGTATGATATATTAGGACTTGTTGGTATATTTGGTTGAGGTCCCGAAGGGCTCGGGCATGTTCCGGATGGTTAACGGATCATTTTTGGCCTTGGTGAGATAGCTGATATATGATGCTACAATTTTTCTGGTTTCCTCTTTCGCGTTCGC
Organism: Nicotiana tabacum; assembly: GCF_000715075.1. Classification (NCBI taxonomy): domain Eukaryota; kingdom Viridiplantae; phylum Streptophyta; class Magnoliopsida; order Solanales; family Solanaceae; genus Nicotiana; species Nicotiana tabacum. The sequence continues at coordinate 124,604,019 of NC_134094.1, read as the reverse complement.
GAGAGGAGCCTCGTGTTCGCGAAGAGTATTCTGAGCTGCTGAGATTTTTGTTCTACGCGTTCGCGGAGGAGAGGACGCAAACGCGAAGGATAGGGCAGTGTGTGCATCGCGAACGCGTGAGTGGCGTCGCGTTTGCGAAGGAGAGTGAGGCAACTGGAACCCCAGTCTTTTGTTCTACGCGCTCGCGAGGTAAGGGACGCATTCGCAAAGGTCTGAGTTTGCAAAGCTTCGCGTTCGCGAATCGTAGTTCGCGTTCGCGAAGAGGAAAGTTAGGCAGCACATTTTTGTGCTTCGCGAAGAAGAAACCACTGGACAGAATGTTTAAGTTCAGAAAATGGGACTTCATCCCATTTTCCATTTTTAACGATTTGAAGCTCGGATTGAGGCGATTTTTGGGAGATTTTCAGAGAAAACATTGGAGTAAGTGTTCTTAACTCAATCTTGGTTAGATTACCCGAATCCATCACTGTTTTAACATTTAATTGGTGATTTAAGTTGGAAAATTTTGAAAAACCCTCATGGATAAATTTGAGGATTTGAGGGTCGAATTGTTATTGGAATTTAGTCATTTTGGTATGGTTAAACTCGTGATTGAATGGGCATTCATATTTCGTAACTTTTGCCGGATTCTGAGACATGGGCCCCACTGGCCATTATTTTGAGTTAATTTTGGATTTTTATTGAAAATGTGGTATTTTCTTATAGAATTAATTCTATAATTTTTGTTGACTGTATTAAATTAATTATGACTAGATACGAGTCGACCGAAATCGAAAAATCGAGGAAAAAGCATACTACTTGGTTAAATTGGAGCAAGTCAAGGTAAGTGACTTGTCTAACCTTGTGTGTGGAAAATTTTCCCTCGGATTGATATTAATTGTAATGTGATGAAAGTCATGTACACGAGGAGACGAGTGTGTACACGGACTAAATGTGAAGGATTATGTTTTTAAATTGTGAAGATCACTGTTGCACATTAATTAAATTATTAAATCTTGTTATATTCTCCATCATTGATTTGATTTGTATACTTAAAATTTGCTTGATCGTTTCCTGCTAATTGTTTTACCTGTTTAGTTGAAACTTGACTTCTTTTATTCTGTGCATTATTAGAAATTAATTTTCTTTAAATTAAATATTATTAATATGAAGTATTTGAATTTTAAATTTGGTATTGAAGCAACGTATTAAAGATTTGAAATATTATTTTGCTAAATTATTTATTTCTGAATATTTTTGTAAGATTTTTGTACTCATTGTGATGGAGCCGTGAGTTCTTTATTGTGAAAAAATATTATTGATGATTTATGTTGGCATAAGTCGTGAGCTCTTTATTGTGAAAAAATATTGTTGTTGATTTACTTTGGCAAATTGAAATATTTGGGCACTTGAGGTGCAAATTGTGATATGTGGTGATATTGATACGCATGCGGTGGTATAAGGTCTGGGTATTAAAACGCATGCGGTGAGATAAGGGTGGCTTGATACGCTTGGCTAGTAGGGGGAACTACTAGAAGTCATGCGGTGTGATAAGGATGGCTTAAACGCGGGATGCTATTTCGGAAAAAATATTTTCTTTAAAATAAATTGTGAAGGCTCCCGCGGTGAGATAAGAAAATGAGATATTGTGAATTTATTTATGATTTGGGACTACGAGGCGGTACCTCGGGAGTGCCCTTGTTGATCTTGATTTATGGTCGTAGTTGTCGTTGATTATTTGTTGTGATTTTCTTAAGTTGAAAGGAAATTTTGTTAGTTTCTACGAGATATTATTTGCCATTATTTTGTATAATTAAATGGTGACCTGCTACTTGATTCATTTCCATTGTCATTTTATCTTATTATATTGTTAAACATTTTACCATGTTATTATTTATTTTCCAGTAGGGCCTGACCTGACCTCGTCACTACTCTACCGAGGTTAGGCTTGGCACTTACTGGGTACCGGTGTGGTGTACTCATACTACGCTTCTGCACATCTTTTTGTGCAGATCCAAGTACATCTTATCAGACTAGGCATCAGTAAACTAGCTATACGAGGAGACTTCGAGATATACCTGCCAGCGTCCGCAGACTCTGGAGTCCCCTTCTATCTTACTATGTTGCTTCCTTATTTGTTTTAGACTCTGATGTATAGAGACATAGAGAATAAATTCTTAGAAGCTTGTAACTTATTTCTACCGGGTTTTGGGAGTTGAAATTGTTTGAATTGTAGTTTATTTATTTCAGATATTTATTATTATTCTGCATTGACAGGCTTACCTAGTCTTAGAGACTAGGTACCATCACAACATCCTACGGAGGGAATTTGGGGTCGTGAGAGGTAATTTGATCATAACTTCTAGTAGGAATGTCCAAATGACGAACGACTTGATACGTTAGAAACTAGACTCAAAGGGCTACACTTTAAGTACAAAATTCATGGAAATTATCTTCACATTATGAGAGTTATACCCGTCCAAAGGCAGGTGTTGTACAAATTAAGACACCTTTTCTGCTTAATATTTCCAACTTTCGCCAATTAGTGCCAAAACCTTTTAGACTTATCCAAATGCAAATCCAGACATACGCCCAAATCCAAAATCACCATCCAGACCTAACGGAATCATCAAAACTCCGATCCGAGGTCGAATAATAAAAGTCAAATTTGGTCAACTCTTTCAACTTAAGGGTTCCAACATGGAATGTATTCTTCCGAACATGTTCTGAAACATCTGAAAACAAAACCGATGATTCATACACATCATAATATATCATATGAAATTATTCAAGACTTCAAATAGTTCGAAGGAGCATAAATATTCAAAACGACAAGTCGAGTCGTTACAAATGAGCTGTTAATTGGAAAGAATATTTATCACAATATATGCCTCTTCACCGGTTTACCTCATAGCTTTAATAGTTTAACGTTAGCTGAAGAACTTTTGGTTTCTTTTCAGATCAATGTTCACTTTTATAAATGGAAATGTATAACCCTCACCATTAAAGAAACAATAGATCAAGAAAGCAGCAGATTTACTAGGTATGTTCATTTTTTATTTTTTTTTTTCCTATGAGTATTCATGACACTATATATTTTTATTTATGCTAATTTTTATTGTCACTTTGTAATATTATTAATTATTTCACCGGATAATAAATTGCACAAGTATCAACTTTCGTAATAAAGCAAATTGACTAGCTTGTGAGTTTTTGAGAAATGATTTCTTATAATCAAGCTAATCGACTAGCTAATAAATTTTTGAGAAATTTGGTCTTTGTAAAATAATGAGCTTTATTAGAAGTTTCATGACATTTCTTTTCTTCTTCTTTTTTTCCTTTTGCTAAATAAATTTCAAATTCTTGGAAAGAGCATGTTCCATGGATAGGGTGTGCAACTTACCGTCACTATTTTTTAATCATTATCTTTCTTATTGATCTTTTTCTCGCTCGTTGACCCATTTTATTGATTGATTGATTCTACGTAGATGTTTATGTTTTCCCAATACTCCTCTCTTGGCATAAAAAAGAAAATAAAAAATAAGAAAGAAAAAAAAACAAAGATTTTGCTTTGTTAATGGTTAATAAGGAATGAGCTAATTTATGGCATTTTGAAAAATATAGCACTTACTATATACACATAAAAATCGGAACTATTACATTACACTTTATGCAAGCATATATAACACCGGACTTTACATCATATCACTTTGCTCTTGTGTTTACTCTCTTTGTCAGTACATAGTTGCTCTTTCAAAAACGAAAATGAATATTTCATATTTGTTATGTAAATTAGGCAATTGATTTTACTAGAGCAGGTACTTCAAGAATATTGTCTATAAGAAAATATTAAATACGATTCGAATATATTTTATGTTTGCCCCTAATAATTTGAAAATGTAACTCTTTATATATTTTACATACATAACTAAATTTAGTTGTTTAATTTTGCAGGTTCACACAATATCTAATCATATGTCGTTCAATAAAGATGTCAAGAATAAGGTGACCACTCATCAATTTAAGTTTGTTTTTTTTTTCCTTAAATTTTCTATTACTCATCACACTTACAGTTTTAATGTGATGCATATGTCATTTCATTCGGTACTACTTTCATAGGACACACATGTGCAAGTTTGTAACGCACGCCTTTAAGAACTAGTATATTTTCAAAAAAGTACTCTTTAGTCTTTTACGGTTCAAAATAATTGTATGTTAGTCAAATCAATTTTGCACAAATAGTGCTGCGTTAGGAAATTAAGAAAGCATTAATTATTATTTTTTAATTCTACTCTTAATCCAATAAAATAATCTAAAAAATACTGAAATGAGATAAATAGTAACTAGAGGAGATATAAAGGGTGATTTACAGATTTAATCTAATAACCCTTATAATTAAGTCTATTAAATAATTTTCTGAATGGGTGTGCCACATTCATAAACGAGCTTAGAGTGTGTTTTTTTTATAATAGAAGTTATTTTCCAACGAGAATAACTTTTATGAGAAAGTCATTTTCAGCGGAGGCGGAGCTAAAATTTGAAATGTATGGGTTCTAAATTATAATTTATAAATACAGGGTCTCGAAAAAAGTCATCGATTTTTCTTCTACTGTAGCTCTATTGTAGCTCTGCCGCGACTACATATGAAAGTTTTCTTCTTAATAAGGGCATAAGGCCACTCCATGTGAATGCAAGTTGGTCTCACTAAGAAATTAAAAACAAGAAAGTAGGACAACAACCACATACCTTGTCTATCGGCTTGTCGGAGACTCCAAATTTGAACTTTTGGAAAGAATCAAAGCACAAATTGATAAAGAGAATGAAGTTCAAAATGTGGGACAACCCTAAAATCAAAAATTAAAAATCAGATTTTGTATAAATTGTCAAATATAAAATATAAGAGGAAAACATGAAAGAAAAAAATCAGGAAAGAAGAATTAAAGAAGGGAAAAGGGTCTAACTGCTAAGGGAAAAAGAGCATACTATACAGTGAGAGTTGAAAGGCGTCTAGATCCGGCAGATTGTGGTAGCAGCGCCAGCAATCAACAGAGGTAGAACCCTAGCTTTTTTATTTGGGATTGAGAAGATGAGAAGACGTGTTTTTGTTTAGAGAAGAATATGTTTATTAGAAAGAAAAAAGGTTTTATGTTTTATTTATTAAAAAGTAAAAATATTAGTTTAAAGGAAGGCAAAGTATCCTTTGGACTTTGGAGTTGTTTCGGAATTACGACGTCGTTTAATTTGTGCTTTCTTAAAAGGAAATATTATAAAAAACAACAAAATAGCTCACTACTTTCAACGTGATTCGAACTCGCGCCTTCTCCAAGCGAACCCAGAACTATTACCATTGAACCCAGAGCCCTTTTGTTACTGGGTTCGGCATGATATATTTATATAGAATCAGTAAATTTTCAATACAAATACAGGATCTCAAAAAAAGTCATTGGGTTCGCCCGAGCCCACACCCTCTACCGTCCGTCCCTGATTTTCAGGTGTTTCATCAAAAAGGGTAAAGACTCTCCTCACTTATGGGCAAAAAAAGCATTTTTTGTGCAACCATCTTAACTTTTAATTTTATATTACTTACTACAATTAACACTTAGACATTATTACTAATATTTATCACTCAAGAATTTCACCAAAACACTCTTCAACTTGATAATATTAAATTAATCTATAATTTATACTATCTTTTTTGAAAATAGTTTTCACTAACAACAAATACAACCATATTTTGCACAGAAGGAATCATTGAGAAGATATTCAAATGTATAGAAACTATTTGCACCATAAAAATATCTAGTATCCAATTGCACATATTAAAAATGTTAAAAGATAAGCGTATCCAAGATTGACAGGAAATAACATTAGCTGGCTGAGCCTCAGCATCCTCATATATATTTGTAAAGAGATACAAACAATAAAATCCAACATAAAAATAAGAAGCAATCAATAATCGACTTGACTTAAGCCTCACAATCCAAGCTTTGTTTTGTTTTTATTGGGACATGATTTATTGTCCAATCTTAAAACTTTCTGGTCAAGACTCAAAGACTATTTTAGCGCACTGTGGCGTACTAAAAATTTTGCGCTCTATAATTACAATTTATTAATTTGTAAGTGAGTTTAGGTATAAATTGTAACATAGTTTTAAAGCTTTACTTTCTCTAACAACTAAACATATATTAACAAGTAGTCAGGGGCGGAGGGAGAGTATAACTTACGGGTTCGGCTGAACCCAGTAGCTTTCGTTCAAATTATGTATTTGTCTTAAAAAATTCATTGAACATGGATAAATTATTAATTTAGAACCCAGTAACTTAAAAGATTTAGAATCCTGAACCCATAAGTTTCAAACCATGACTCCGCCTCTGCAAGTAGTAAGAGGCAGAGTTAGAGTGTTAGTTACGGATTCGTCGAACCTAGGAACTTTGATTCAAATTTTGGATTTATCTTAAAAAAATCTATTGAATGTGTATAAATTATTGATTAAGAATCCAATAACTTAAAAATGTTAATCTCAAAACTATAAACTTTAAATCATAGCTTCACATCTGCAAGTAGTTTCAACTTATTAAATAGATAGTACATGTTATTCTTTTAGAACAATGTCATTTACACTGACATATATAAGAAAAATCTTTTTGCGGAAGTCCGATACCACTTGCTAAAGGGTATTTTTGCTACTGAGTGCAAAAGCACTACAAACACTAATTTCAGCTCAATCTTGAATAGAAAATGACTATGTACGGCCACTCAAAGATTTTATTAACCCATATTTTTATTACTAAACCAAAATAATTTTTCGGCCCAATTTATTTGTAACTAGTAGCCATTATCTATTTCCAATACATTTATTTTCCCAAGACAACATTTATTCCTAACATTTTTATCTTTCTTTTATTCTATCCAACCCACAAATTTTTCTTCCCATTACCATTTTCATTCTTATCATCTTTCTTTCTCACCCTCTTTCTCACCTCTTTCTTTCTCTGTGTCTTTTTCGTCTTCCTTTTATTTTTCTTTGGTTATTTTTTTTTTCATTTTCCTTCCCTTCTCTATCTCCCATTTCAGATCTATATATTTTCTCTTTATTTTTTACTTCACACTGAAAAAACTTGTTTGAGTACCTAGAAAAATCACATAATTTTTAATTCAATTCTTAAAAAGATTTACTCAATTACGATACATGATACAAGAGTGGCAGCAAAAGTCGTGGGGTTTTCTAGTCAAGCTTCTTCTACCTTTTCTTCTTCTTTGGTCATAATAGTATTTTGTGAGTGAAGATCTTTTACAGTGAGTATCGAAGGTGGGTCTGAATTTAATGGGGTAGTTGGGTGTGTGTATTTGTATATATATAATGTATTAAATATTTTATATACACATTGTATAAATTTTGTATATAAGTGTATCCTGTATTTTTCAGTGTATATTATAAAAATTATATATAAAATGTATATAAAAATTATATATATACTATTACATTGTATAAATTTTGTATATAAAGTGTATCCTCTATATTTTAGTATATCCCTAATGTATCATTAGTGTATATTCATGGCTCTAATTTCTTTGCAGCGTCCTTACAAATGTATATATGGTATATAGTAAGTGTATATGTACAATTATACAATTTATATACATTGTTTATACAATGTAAATGTTGTTGGTGGGTTGTCGGTGTTTTGCGAGATGTTTTGGAGGTTGGGGCTTCATGATTCTTTTGGGATGAATTTATGTGCATTTCCTAGGAAGAAGTAAAAGGTGAAGTGTATTTGTGCAGGTGGTTGTTGCTGCTATCTTCTTCTTCTTCTTCCATGAATTCTAAAGGTCTTTGTATAGAGATGTATAATTAGTGTATTTCATGTACAATAAATGTATATTTAGTGTATCTTTATGTATAATCCATGTATCTATATACACTTTGAGTTTTTATACAATATATACTGATTATACAATATATATATATATATATATATATATATATATATATATATATATATATATATATATATATATATATATATATATATATATATATATATACTTTATACAATTTCAACTATGAGAAGTTTTTCAGTCTTTGGGTTATTTTTGGTGAGCAAACAAAAGGAGATGAAATTGTATATACACTAATACATTATATAAATTTTGTATAAAGTGTCCTATATTTTTTGGTGTACCCCTAAAATATCTTTAGTGTATTCTAAGCGTTTTAGAGTATCCAAAGTATATATATTGTTCTACGATATATAAAAAGTATATATATTATTCTACAATGCATAAAAAGTATATATATTATTCTGCAATGCATAAGAAGCGTATATATTATTTTATGATGTATAAAAAGTGTATACACTTTATACTAGTGTAAAATGTGTATATTGTGTGTACAAGGTATACATCACCTTCTTCTTTTTCTTCTTATATCATGAGTATTTTTGCTTATGCAATATCATATATTTTTTAGATTAGATCAATAAAAAATTTAGGCTCTTAGTAAAAGATAAAAAAAATATAATTTAAGTGTAATAGGAAGAGTTTGAAAGTTGAAGAGGTGAAAGTGCTCAAATTTTATCCAAAAAAAAATAAAAAAAAATCCGAAACATAAAAGGAGATGAAAGCGTTCGAAACTTAAAAAGTCAATAATTTTCCGTGTGTCATAACAAACAAATAAAAAATCCTAAAACCTAAAAGGAAATTTTTTATAAACGTAAAAGGAATTGAAGATTAGGCGGCGCTGATTATTTAGTTGCAATTGCTAGCCCTTGTAATTGGTTTTGAGCTATGAATTGTATGGCTATTGATTGTCATTAGTTTTTCCTAGATTAGATTGCTCAATCTTGAATATATACCTTCTCAACTCATTTCCGTACATTTTTTACAAGTTTTAGGGCATACACATGTATAAAATGCACGAGTCCTCAGCTTTACAAGGGAGATGGCCAACTGGAATCAAATTTAAAGAACCTCAGACTAATCCATAATGACTCCCTACAACAATTATTGCAAAAACTCTGATCCTACAACACAAAAAATAACATGCATAGGACAAACATCTACTTCTCAGGACTACAAATCTTCACCTGAGATAATTCTATTACAACATATAAGAGAATATACATAGGAGAAGACATCCACTTCATTGGACTAAAAACATCCCCTGCCCGTTGGAAAAACACAGAGGGATTAACATAGAGATACTATGTTTCCTAGATTTCACATATCTATCCTAGAATGTTTGCACAGCTATATAAAACAGCCTGAACCACCCCCAAAAAAACTAGTGTCTCAGGCTTTTGCAGCATTACACCTTAATGGCTGCCCGGTTGTCCCTCATTTCTCCGATGCCTTAATGATTTTTTCCCATCAGTTGGTTGTTTTGTCGAATGTCCTAATGTTAAGCGGGACATAACGTATGCCAGTAGTTCTTCGCGATGAGAAAATGTAAAATCCAAATGTGCGTACTCAAACTCATTATATGATACCTCTACACCTGCATCAGTCATCAGCTCATAATGTTTCCTAACCATGGATGGCCTAATGACCTTGTCCTTCTGCCCAGCAACAAGATCTACAGGAATATCAATAAGAAAATAGTACTCTCCCAAATCCAAAGGCTGAGGGAAACCGTAGACTTCCATGTTTGCAGCTGCACTCCCATAGTCAAACATGATGAACTTACGACCATGTTTGATCTGTGCCATGTGGAGTGCCACACGAAATGAAACAGCTGGCATATCATTCATATTGTAGTGTGGTAACCCTAAAGCTCCAATCCAGTTTGAACTGTCGCCACCAACCCCATAGCTTATCAGGGTTTGAACAAGACCTCCAACTGCAGGTAAGTTATGGAAGTCCCGCGCCAACTTGTTGACCAACATGCGGAAAAACCAAGTGGGTATATAGAAAGCTGGCACAAAGGGCATCAGTAAAGGAGATAATATTAGGAATAAGTACTCCATCACCGTGAATACAGGATTCGAATCGTGATGGAAGCCAGCAGGTGATAACAAAATCAATCTTGAAAGCCTATGAGGTTTTTCCCAAATCCGCTGTGTTATGACATACATCAGAATAGCAGCTCCACCCAAACTATGGGAAATCGCACAGAGTTCATAAGGTTGATCACTGTCACACTCTTTTTCAAGACCTGCTTGGCTAGTTTTCAATTCAGAAACTTTTATTTCATGGATCTTTGCTATCATTGCAGGTATATCCTGTGACCCGTGCTCGTTTATGGAATACTGCCAGTACCTAAATGCACATGCCACATACGGAAATTAAAAGTATCCTCAAAGACAATGGCAAATAATTTCGAAATCAATACCATTTCGACAAAGAGATTGGGAGCTGCATGAAGTTGTACACTTACTGTCTTGAGGATATATTGCTGTCAACATGTTCTCTTGAAACCAGTCCACGAAAATTTCCAAGGAAAACATCGTACCCTGAAAACAATAGAGAAGAGTATATACAGCTGAATATCTCGGTACAGCAATAACCGCAGTATTTTACACCTTAAACGTTGGCTCACAAGATTGAAGGACAAACCTTGATCATAGGCTGCAAATGCAGGAGAACCAACAACTCCATTTGATACCCAACTGTAAAGTCAGGCAAACGTTTAAGATGCAAGATGTACTAAATTATCTACATAGGCTACAATTATAACCAATCAAACAACTCTTTTAGCAACAAAAGGAGGAAAAACAACTAAGAACGGAAAGATTGTTATGCCTCAAAGAAATCTAGAACATATACATTGACAAAGAGATGCACTGGTCAGTTTTCTAGCGAATTGGATGGGATACTTCCGCAAGGTACAAGGTTCATGATCCACAAGATCAAAGTAAAAGATAATTGTTGATATCATGCTCAGACAATTTAATCAACTTTCCCCACAAATAACAGAGCTCAGAATTTTCCACGGGCTACTGCAGAATATACACCATCTTCAAAAGTAAAATTTGCAATACCGCGCTTATGCAGAAGCAAGTTCAAGCAAAAGTATCTTGCTTTCAAGATCAGTCAAACTTTGTCAGTAACAAAATTTAATTAAGAAGTGGAGTACTGAATTTCCAACGTTCATAATCCTAGTCCACTATTCCAGCAGAACCAATAAGCACATAATGCAACGCAATGTTTGACCTACTCACAGATGCTCTTGCTAGCCAAATTATTAAATATAATATTAGAAGCAACAAAGGGAAAAAAAAAAGGAAAAGAGAAGACATGGCTCTTCAAACTGTTGCTTATCATATACACGTCCCAGATCCAACAACATATCGCTTCGAAAATTCTTGCAGCGAATTGATTAGTATGCCTTCCAGAACTTCATCTAGTTATACTAGTTACAGACCTGAAGGACCTGAAAGGACAACTTAACAATCTGTCGACGCGATATACATCACTGGTCATTGCAATCCCCAATTTAGACAAGTATAACAATATACACACAAAAGCAAATGTGACACGAAGAGTTCAGGTAGATGTATGGCTCACCCCATGGATGAATCAAAAACCCCATGTTGCAGATAAACAACTTTCCGAGCATCACGTCTGCAACATCAGATTAAAATCAACACGTCAAACATTCATAAACATGCATCCACCTAAAAGCTCTGGATACAAAGAGACAGCGATGGTAAACAGGAATCTAAACCTTGGAATTCTCTCCAAAAGAAGAATATATCCATCGTTAGTTACCACACGAAGAGCTTCATATGGGTACCTACAACAGAAAGGAGTCGTGCTGAGAATAAATGTGTAATGCCATATTTTTTGTGAAAATATCAACTGCTTAGTTAGGAATCCAAGAGTTCCTGTTGAAAACCCATGCTTCAACTCTGTAAAGAACAATGCAGTACCCTGAACAACAAAGACAACCCTATTTCCTAAAGCAGAGGAGAAACGAAAGAGGACTGTATAAAAGAATATCTTGTCTTCACTGAACAACAACGACTTACTTAAAAGGGAAAACAAATTAAAAGACGGCAATAGGAAGATCCATTTATCACTGACGACGCCTTCACTAAGCATAAAATTAAAATTTATTTGAGCTTGTTATCTGTTTGGAAACATCTCTATCCAAGGAAACACGCATGTCAGATTTGTGAAGCGGCGGAATCAAACCAAAATGCCATACCCAAGCTCTGTTATGACATCTTGACACGTCCTAGCATCTGTATTAAGGGAATGATAAAAGCTTGTCTGTCGTTCCTTAGGCATAGGATCATTCTCTGAAAGAGTATCCACAGGTACAGATACACCTGAACCATCAGCAGAAACATCCTCACGACCACTCATATAAGAAAAGAACCATTTCACCACTTTCATAAATGTGACTATTGGTGAAAGAAAACAATGTGCTGCCTTGTGAACAAATCCAAAGACAGCCTCGATGATGATCTCAATTGCTAGATGGAGATCCTACATAAAACAAAATCAGACCAGTCATTTTCATAAAAGTTGTAATGGCCTAATGGAAGTGCAAAAGAGCAATAAGATGATTACTTAAATGACCAACAAGCTGTCAAACCGAAAAAGCCCGTATATTGCCCCTTACTCCAGCCCCAAACCGAAAAGATGAGCACAATATGTAATGTGAACGAAAACCCCAACATGTTCATCCAAAAAGCGAAATGGATCTAAATACATACATCATACGTATGATTCATGAGAGCTAAGCCCACTTCAACTAGTTCTGGATTCAGGCTTAGTAGATTGATACTATATGAGGAGAAAAGTAAACATGCCAAACCTCAACTATGCCTCGCCTTCTGTCAGTGGTACGTTGGACAAAGTGGTCCCTCAGTGACTGTAATCTCTTGGTAGCTTGTACATTGGAAGGCTGAAGGCTCACAGACGTACTAGAGGCTCCACTGCTTCTACTTGGACCACACAGATACAAAGGTATGCCCAACATAAATTTAACAGGAAAAAAGAACCATGAGAAGATGTATCCGAGCAAATGTACCCAGTGGCTGCTCTGCCTGGTAAAACTGCTCACTCTAGATGCTCGAGAACTTCGTAACAGAGGAGATGTAGGACAAATGTTTTCATCGCCATCTTCTTCCGGTGATGAGCACTCGACACTTGAGGAGGCATTGGAATCAATAGAAAGCTCATGGATGAATTGGTTAAAGGATGAGACGCCACTGTGATCACCAAGGAATATGTTAACACAATTCACAGTTATTAAACATACGAAAAGGGTAGTAAGATTTTATTACATTTTTGACATACTGGAAAATAGAGGAGATGAAAATAACACATCTGTCAATGCATAGCCTGAGAAAAAGCAAGTTTTCTGAATTTAAAAACATGGGAAAGAGGAAACATACTTTTCCATCCATCGTGGAAGCCTAGGTCCACGAAATGTTGGGCGAAGCTCCCAACCATGAATACCTTCAAGAATAGAAGAGTTCCCTGGCAATATTGTCAATAATAGTGCTGCCATCCCATTAATCAACCTCACAACATTGTTCAGTGACTCATAAGTGAATGTCTTAACTGACCTGAGAGAATGAAGAAAGATATATAAAAATCAAATAATTCATCCATCCCAGCAAATTTCTGAAGGAGGTTAAGAGACAAAACTACACACATAAAACAGCATGACGGTAACCGCAAGGATCTCGAGTTAAACATTCTAAACAGTTAAACGTCCTTTAGATAAGATAGGCAGTTACTATGTCTTAGTGGCGTAACTAAATGGCTATCCTCAGAAGAAATACTTTCATTTACAACACAAAAATTTTGGCACTATCTCTCATTTATCCTGCTAAAAAGGAATGTTAACATAGGTGATGATAGCCAAGCCTATCCACTTCGAATGCATGTCCATATTGGCCAAGATTGCGTCTTACGGACTTTCACCATTAGTTCGGTTACTTGAATTGTGTCAAGAACTAAATAAAACCAGCTAAAGGCTTGTTTCGTGCAGACATCGGTCACTTTTAGTTGGAGCTAGTTATTTGCTGAGCAGTAACAGCCAATAGAGAGATTACAGAGATTAACATACAAAGACATTACTCGTATACAACTTCTTTCCCACCAGGTGAGTGAGCAAGAGTATATCCGAAGCTCATGGTTTCATATCTTAAATAATAAATACACATCCTACAATGTCAATAGCAAAGCTTCAGCTGCCAACTTATAACAGGATATAATGTTGTGACAACCTTGAATACGCCGAAAATGTCTTCTTTTGATATAGTTAATAATGATATCTTCCCTAGTTCCGCCTTTTCTCTATGGTAAGTGTATCCTTCTTATTGTAAGTGATTAACCTAGTTCATTCATTTATGCTACCAGGTAAAGCAATAAAAACAATACACATCCTCCAGGTTTACTAAAAAGACCATCATGGTCCAGTGATATAAACTATAAAGGGCTCTTTTTTCAACATATAGGGACCAATGTCAATTTTCTCTTACATCTGCCTGGTACTCTCTATAACTCCTAGTCTTCAACACTCTGTAACTGCAAACTCCTCTCTCATTGGTCAGACGGTCAAACTCAGAAACTTCACACAATTCAATCTTATCCTGAAACCACTCCTTTGTTAATTGAGTTTTATGAACTTTACCGTAATTATGCGTTTACCTCATGTTGCATGATTCAATTAGCAACAAATGAATTGACGCTTGTATAGTCGTATACCATTAGCAGTGATAAACAAGACATCACTTTGGCATTCTTCTATAATAACATATCACCAAATTGGTGTCATCATAATTCTATTCCTTGTGCAAGTAACAGGTCTAATTTTTCTCTTCCCCCCTCCCCCCCCCCCCAAAACCTTTTTTTTCTTTTTTTTGGGGGGGGGGGGGGCATACACTCTCTAGAACACCAATCACTTGATCAATAGTTGTTCTGTCAGTTCTGATAGTTTGCTGCGTACCAATGCTTATCAATATCAACTTTTTTACATGATGTTAAAAGACATCAAAACAGAGGGAAAAAAAAGAGAGGAATTCTCCCACACACATTGATCCAGATGCCTGAATGGAGATGCATTTGTCATTATGCATACACACAATTGATCCAGCAATTGACCTAGCTAATACTGCCAAAAAACCTCAGAAAGAAAGTAGTTAAAATTGCTACATTGTTCTTCCCTAAATTTTCCAAAATTCGGCAACTAACTCCTCACCCCCTAACCCCCAACCTAAAAAACAATTAACTCCAAAATGACCATTTTACTTGTCACCTGAACTAGCACCTTCAAAATTCACAAAAATAAAGGAGCTAAATTACAGGTGCAGAAAGATTGAGAAAGAAAATAGACATCCATGTTTTATGCACATTAATTCGAATATTTATAATCTGTATTAGGCATGGCATATACTTATTATATATACAAATATAAAGAAGGAACATACTCTTTGGTAACAGCAAGGACGTGGTCAACGAGCCGTTGCATTTAGTTGCGATAACTAATTTGGTAATGGCAACAATATGAGAGCAGAATGTACCCAAACAAATTTACTATTTCTCTCAAATGCAAATATGCAAATGGAGAGAGAGAGAGAGAGAGAGAGAGAGAGAGAGAGGAGAAAAGGGTCGGAGTCAGATGAAGTCCGTTTATTTTCTCTTAAATGCAACGTGGCAGTTCCTTGTCGGATACAGTAAATGACTATCGCTTTCAAAGTCCTATGCCTACTGACTACGCGTGTACCTTTTTATTTATTTATTCCTAAAAAAAGATACGCAAATGTGTGTAAATATGTTTTAAATTGCGAAAGCACTCCCTAGATTAACCTGGAATGACCAAAAGGTCACCTCCTTTCCTTTAATTACAGAGGGGAAGTGCACAAATAATCCGTTTTAGGCCCCTATTTAAAGAATAGTCAATATTTACGAAAAAATTAAAGTTTAACCGCCTCAAAATCAATTGTAAACTATCAATAAGTTCTAAACTTTAAACCCGATAACTTAAGTTGATATAAAGGTTTTAAGGAGAAAAAAAAGTGTAGTGATCTAACGTTTGCCAAAATTGGATAAACCTTAATAGTGTAACTTCATATTGCCAAAAAAGTGTAGTGATCTAACGTTTGACAAACTTCAAACCTCTTTGTCAAAATTGGGTTAATTTTACTAAATATGTTCTAAATAGAGGTGTTCAAAACAACTACATGGTGTTATTTCTCCTAAATTACGCTATCACGATCCGGAAAATAATCGGCTCATTTGAGCATCTAAGCTCCTCTAGATTATAAGTCGAATCATAGTGTATAATTTTGAAAAAATATGACACTATATAATCACTCTCAAGATAATAGCCGAAAAAATATACATTATACATACGCTCTCTCTCTTCTGTATATTATTAATAAAAAATAAATTCTATACACTTTTACGGCTACTAAATGTAAATAATTTTGGCTGGGCTAAAAGTAATTGTTGCCCTACAATCTTTGAGACCATTAGGCATATAACTTTTTCTAGCTATAGCTTAATTGCATGGAAAAAGAATTATATGTCGAGAAGATGAGAATATGTTGAAATTGATAGGAAGTACATGAGCATGAGAAAGGCTACAAATGACGAATATGTTTAATATATGAGATTCTTGTTTGTAATTTTCCCCAAGTAATGACGAATGACCACAAACGACGATAAAGGTTGGAAATATAAGAAAGTTATCCTTTTTCTAATTTGTTGAATATTAGCTAAACATTTTCATATCAATGGAGATGCTGTAAGCGTCAATTGGATTGTGACCAACCCAACACAGTAAAATGAGAATTTACGAAATTCTTTTTAACCAATTTTTTTTTATTGTCTGTAAGCAAGATCTTGATCATATTGGCTGTGGATCTCTCATGCCGAAACCACCTAACGTTTTCTGTTTCTTCCTCTAGAGAAAGTTCGACCCAACAAGTGATCACAATACACATTGCATCCTAAAAAAAGTGAACGAGACTAATAGCCTATTTGGCCGAGCTCCTTTTTTTTATTTTTTGTCAAGCACTTTTTTCTAAAAGTTAAATGTTTGGACAAACTTTTAAAAAGAAAAAAGCGTTTTTGAGTAGAAGCAATTTTGAGAAGCACAAAAAATAACTTCTCTACAAAAGTTACTTCTTTGAAAAATATATTTAAAAGCACTTTTTAAAAGTTTGGCCAAACACACTCACAAAAAGTACTTTTTTGAAAAACAATATCGAAAAAATCACTTTTCGAAATAAGCTGATTTTAAAAGTTTAGCCAAACAGGCTTTAACTTTTGTCTGAGATATCATATAATCATTTTACCTTTTGATTGGACTTGCTAGAACTTCTTGCTTCATCACTTGAAGTAGCCAGTTTTCAACCTATAGACATAAGAATCAGCATGATTGACCCATCGTCCGTGTTCACTCGGTGAACTTCCAAGTGTTACAAAGGGGTCTTTACTCTTTACCCACTTAGTTGTCAAACAAGGTCTTAGCAATTAGCACAAGGTGTTTAATCTAGCATTTCCATTGAACAGCTGCAGTAGTGGTACAGCTAACAGCCTAATACAAATAGAAAGTCACTCTGATTCCTACAACGTTAGTCAACGGTGCAAGTCCGATATGGATGTACATTGGTACAAGACTTGAGCAGAGCAAGTCCACTTGGAAAAACATCTTTGCTTGATGCTAATCAAATAAATACAGTGCTTTCCGCAAAATATAACAGAACGGTAAGAAATCATCTTAAGGACATTTTCTTTGAACGTAAGATGCCCCGTGCTCTTCGTACCTGTCATTAGCATAATGAAGAGGTGTGCTCATTAAAAACCACTGTAGTTATGTGGCGTAGGAAGAGCTGTTTTAAAGGAAACAGAAACAAGGAGTGCTCTTGCTTGTCAAAAGTAGCATTGGTTTCAAAGAAACATGCAGAACTTACTCAGACTTCGAAAACCACATTTGTTGAAAGGAACCAAGAGATGCCAATATGCTGCCCCCTATCCAAACACTGCACAACGCCTTTGTTAGATCAGAATTGTGTAAAGAAACCCTCTCCTAATTGCTAAATGCAAACCATTATTTATGGATGAACAGATATATCTTCTTCAAACTAGCATTTCAAGATTTTATTAAAAGCAGTCAACAAAAAAAGTATGTTTACTGTTTTCTCAAATCTGCATTTATATAGGGAAAGGGGAAATCTGCATTTATATGTTTACCCTCCCCATACCCCACTTGTGGGATTACACTGGATTTTTTGTTGTTGAAAAGGAGAAAAAAGGATATGCCAATAGTACTTGAAATTTTACTGAGCAAAATGCTTCAGTTATATGCTGTCAGCTTTAAACTTAGAAGTAGCAAATATCAGAGGAAACCCAAATCGAAATGCTGCATGTAGATGAGAAAAGTAAGTTCAGTACACACCGTAGACAGTTGAAAGCTTCTAACTTTACTTTAAACACTCAACATCTAAAGGAACTATCACCGTGAAGAGAGGCTGAGAAAGATGAAATGAGAACTACAGAGTAATAGTTTAACCTGAATCTCCTTTCTGTAGCATTTCCACTAGCCAGCACTTTGACTCTCGCTGCTTGGGGAGACTCCTGGAAAAAAGCGCAAACGAGATATGGAATTAGGTATTCAAGCTAAGGAGAAAAGATAAGACTGCTGTCCTTGAATTCGAACAAGTGCATGAAAGGGGAGACGGGCATAGTTAGAGTCAAATGGGAAACGGCACCTCTAGCAAGTCCTTTTCCAGCCGTTCTTTGAGTTGCTGCATCGATGCTGTTCCCCCAGCAAGCTGTATTAAGCAGTGAATCAAACTAAAATCTCATCCAAAGTTTCATATTCAAACAGGCAAAATATAAGTAGTCTTCGGAAATCCATATGCTCGTGGTAGGTAGATGTGGGACTTAATCCAATGATAAATTTGAAAAGCACTGGCTCTAATCTGCCATTGAATTTTCATATTGTTCTTTATATAATTTTTATCTACAAAGTCATAAGGAGCATCATCCGGTTAGAAAAATTAAAATCACTTTGTCATGCAATTTCCATTTTTTTTCTCCTGAAGGAAAGCGTCCTCTCAGTTTCAGTGCTTACAATGTGAAAATGGGAATTTAAAAGAATTGACTTTTATAAAATGATCTTCACAAGTATTTAAATGTTAAAAGCAACTACAAGGAAGTGCGCAAAAAGGAAACTTCAGCCTCATATTTAAAGAGATTACAAGAAGCATTGATGGCTTTACCAATATACTACTAAAAAGTTCTCTTCGGATATCCACATCGCACTTGTTAATGCTCTCGATAACCTGAAAATTTTGAGTAAATCAAATGACAAAGGAAATGCGAAAGAGGAACAGGAACAAAATTTGAAGGACGAATGTCAACTGATATTATCTATTTGAGCAAAGTAAAGGGAGAAAGGACCAACCATTTGTGGTAGACCACGAAGAGAAGCAGCAGTCTCAGCAAAACTTTCCATACCGGGGATAGTCTGTGACACGCCAGAAAGAAAAACACCAAAGTAAAATACTAGATAAACCAGAAAATCTGAAGCGGCTAGCCTGAGAAGGCAAGATGACAGATTCTCCAGATAATAGGTATGCTTAAGCAGACAGAATGTTCTGTCTTACATCTGACAACTTATGATAGTATACAGAAAAGAACACAAAAAAAATACTTTATTAAAAATCATTAGAGACTGATATCTCAAATAATACATATCTTTGACAATTCAACAACTAAATCTGAATCTCAAAGGTAGAGATCATGGCATAATAAACTGTCACCCCAGAAACATCCCACTAATTTATGACCTGAAATTCTATAAACTTTGTTGAACCTTGAAATGCAAGGAAATGAGATGCAAAGTTAAAAAGGTAATATCGAACCAAATTGTGTGAGCAGTACTGGAGGTGTGTAAATTAGCACAGCCAGGTCCATTATCCTCATTTACCATCAATATAATTCTTGAAATATAGTTCTAACCATTGCAATGCAAAGATAGGACCTTGCAGATCATACCAAGGACTGCTTCAGCTATAAGTATACCCAACTTCTGAAGGATCAATACATAAAAAGTGAAAAATACGACAGCGGGGAGGCAGGGCAAGAAGCATTACAGATTCAACATCTTAAGATAATTAAAAATACAGAATCATGCACAGAAGAAGATGAAAGTCGCGCACAAAACAACTGCTCACATACATCCATGAGACCATGACTCCCACTAGATAAGAGAACAGAACAAGAAACCCGAAAATTAGGACGCTAAGAAATACCAACCTGAACTAATGATGGATTGAAAATAATATCAGGAATCTTGAATCTATCCGCTCCGACTTCTATCGTTCTGTTTCATCATGCAAAACAAAAAAATAGAAGGCATATGAAACTTAATTTTAACCATACAAAGGAATATCCCCCAATTCCAATCTAATTGACTTAATTGATTTTTTTGCAGAGAGTAAGAGAATTGAATTGAGTTACTATATTTGACATTGCTAGATATTTGAGTCATATGAAAAAGTATAAAGATGTCACATCAAATTCAATTAATACAAACTTATACAGAATGTTATCTTCGGCTTGACATTGTTTAAATGATGGACTCAGCCAATTAAGGAAAGAGATTCACATGTTTTTGAGAAGGCATAGGTTAATCAAAATAGGTAACAGGCAGCAACTCTGAACGGCTGAGGTCTAATCATCTAGGACCGAAAACCACTACCATGGGGCTTCTAGTTATACCAAGAAAGAGTAAAACTACAAACCAAGAAATAAAAGGGGTTCCGATTTTTGCATTTAGATCTTCAACCAAAGATCTAAGGAAACTCAATCACTCATTCTCCAATGAAACAGAGGAAGACTACAACACTTACTGCCCGTCAGGTAGCTCATAAGACGTCGTTGGAATGTTTGAATATGAACTGTCTGCAAGAAATAGAGTAGCAGCATATTACTTTCAAACTTCAAAAAAAGAAAATACTACATATAGAACAACACCAAAGAAAAAAAGCATATGAAAACAACAAGAATATAGTATCACTGGAACTTGAAGCAATCTCAACTGCCATGATGAGCATAGTATATATAATAAAAGGTCTAAGACTATTGCCAAAGATATCAGTGACATTTTGTTAGATGAGGAAGATTACTTTTTTCCTTTTTCCTTCTTCTGTCAACTGCCAACGTAAGCAACAATATATACTAAAAGGTCTAAGACTATGGCCAAAATATATCAGTGACATTTTGTTGGATGAGGATAGTTACTTTTGTTCCCTTTCCCTTCTTCTGTTTCCTTTTAGATAAGGGTACATTATAGCTGAGGGATTACAAAAGAAACAACTGTTATTTCTGTCAAGACATAATAGAATGTTGGCAATATCTTCAAAGTTAATATCCTTTCACTACACTTAGGTCAAGATTCAATTCCCTGTAAATTTCTCCTGCCTTGGATGTTAGATGATTCATAGTTTTTCAGGGCAGAGTTGGATGAGGGAAGAGGAAACAACATAGTATTTAATACCTATGCTAGATAAGGATCTATGGCAGAAGCTGCTTTTGTTCATTATAGTATCTTGACCCAACTAAAGTAACTCATTTTCCTGTTTGAGAGTCAAAACAGTTTTTTTTTATACCAATTGCATTTTAAAAGTTTATGATAAGTTTTTATAGTATCTCAATTAAATTTCGCAGGACGAAGTAACTGTTTCCAAAATTGAACCTCAAAAAATAAAAGTGGGCATTCAATTGGGAGTGGAAGCAAGTTATTTGGAGAACTGCCTTCTCATATTTAGATACATTTGTATCTTCTAGGGATAATAAACAACAGAGTCCATGAGTCAAAAGGAGTATAAGAATATAATAGTTAAGAGGAGAAACAAACCATCATATGGAGTATCTGGGGCTCGTGAGACGCATTCTTTTATGTCACTTGCAATCGCTCTCTGCACAAACAGAACAAGACTGAGCAGCTAAGAGAAATAACAACTGAAGAAAGGAAATGCTAATAATGACTAACCTGGCAATACAGTTTGTAACTCTCTGTTGTATCAGGGAAGTCAAGGTCTACTGTCTGTGAAACAAAGCATAAATGTGATCAAGAAATTCGACAAAACATCAGAAGATTAATGGTGAACAAAGCTTAAAAAGATAGTAATGAAGAAATATAAACCAAGATACTTAAAAATTACATTTAGGTGAGGATTAACCAATCAGATTGGTTATGGCACTAAAACAAAGGTGTGTTACCTGAAATTCTCCTGGACGGATCTCCTTCCGCTTGAATGAGTACCGAGGTTTTATCTAGAAGAATAATGAGAAAAAGGAAAAGAAAAGTTTGTTTCAAGATAAGGCAGATCATTGTGTATGAAATCATGTCTTAAGGGGGGAAACTGACAATAAATAACTAACCGTAATGCCTTTCTGTTCCAAACTTTTTATCAAGCAATCGGTAAGAATTTCTCCCCCAATAGGAGATGTAGCAACCGCCTGTTATCAAAATAAAGAAACATAGAATATATGTTCAACGAAACCAAAAACATAACTTTGAGAAGTTGGACAACAATGCACAGACCATGTGTTGAAGATTTAACATCCATAGCCACTAATATTTTCCCATCCTTCAAAATATAAAAGAAAGATTGTACAAGTGCGCCAGCAACTTAGACCCTGTCTCCCCAAGCAACGAGGAGGGATGATGCAACTAAACATGAAATCCTTTTCCTCCTTCCACCTCCCATAGACAAAATAAACATCTAAAATTTTCATCTTGAGTGCCTGCCATCTTCAACATCTAAAGTACATGATCAATCCTGCATTGATTAATTAGCTTTTCCACCTTAAAATCCATATCCTGGACTTGATTTATTCTTTACTCTGGCTTACAATTTAGAAAACAGCAAGGAATATTCTATGAATGAATAGTCAGTTAACACATCTACTCGACGGAAACATGCCAGCCAAACCATTATATGATTTTTCTTAAAGAAATTCTAGCGAGATAAATTTGAGGCCCTCAGTTATTACCATGAGGGAAGTACAACAAGATAACAGATATTTCTTCTTTTTTATTTTAATTTTATTTTTGAGAGTGAGAAGGGGAGGTTAGCAGATTCGGGAACAAATTCATTTGCTTCAGTGCCATTAAACAATTCCCAGACGCATGTCAGAAGTACAAACATTAATGGAGATCTCTGTTTGTTAAGTAGGAGCTCTGCTAATGCTAGGAATTGAATAAAAGAATTCCATAAGAAAGAAAAGGAAAAGAGGTCATATTTCAAACTGGAAGTAGTATATTTTACAATAGATAGCTCAAGTAAATAGGTAAAAGTGATCATATGTTAAACTCTTAATTAAGTGAAGACACTACAGTCATCAGGAAAGAAAAGGGAAAACACTAAGGCAGTTGCTCTTTGTTGAGGGATACCTTTTGAAGAACATATCCATCATGAACAGGAGCAACAGTAGTCGATCCTCCACCACTGTATTAGTTCAAGAACAGCTCTTTTAGCAATATCCAATGAGCAACAGAGAAAAGATGCAAGCAGAAACTGCTAGATTCATAGCAGTTAACAAGGTAGAGTAACAAAAAGAGTACACATGCATTCAGTCTCCTAAATAGAAACAGCTATAACTTGAAAAGAAAATAGTCAGCAGATCCGAGGACATAGAAAAATGCAAACCACTCCTTCACCAGCTTCAAAATATAAAGCAAAATATTCCAGAACTGGTAACTTGAGCTTCAATTTTGTATAAATGATTGGATGACTTTTGATGTATAGTTGATTGCATGGATGAGCATTCCAGAGAACAACATCTTTGTATAGCTCTCTTTGCTAGGGAAAATACTTGTAGAGCTAAACAAATAGAGTGTGCCTTCTTTAACACCATAAACTCTTAGATAAGGTAGTGCACACATTTCAACAATAATAGCAAATTTAGCTTCTTAATTATTGAAGAATTTCATTTGTGGTCCTGGTGTGAGGTGTCTAACCAATAGCCAATTTAACTTAAACACTATTTTGGTATCTTTCTACTCCTTAATACAACATTGAACAATTTGATAATGATACATCATACTAAACCAAACCTCTACAACCCTTACAAGGCAGTTCCAAACCTCTATTGAGATCTGTCTAACCTTCATATCTTTCCTGTTATACTCCTGCGTATCTAACTTTGTGAGTGTAGCAAAAGTTACTATTAAGAAAAGATGCAATAAGCAAAAGTGGAAGTGAAGATTGATACTCAAGTCATTCCCAAAAGAGATAGTCTGTATCTTGGGTCTATAATCCAAGGCAACGGGGAGATTGACAAGGATGTTACCAATCGCATTGGAGCGGGGTGGATGAGATGGAGGCTAGCTTTGGGGGTTTTATGCGATAAGAATGTGCCGCCTAGAATTAAGGGCAAGTTCTACCGGGTGGTGGTTAGACTGACTATGTTGTACGGAACTAAGTGTTGGCCCGTCAAGAAGTTCCATGTCCAGAAGATGAACGTAGCTGAAATGAGGATGTTGAGATGGATGTGCGGACATACCAGGAAAGACAAGATTAGGAATGAAGTTATTAGGGACAAGGTGGGGAGTGGCCTCTGTGGAGGACAAGGTGCCGGAATCGAGGTTGCGATGGTTTGGGCATGTGAAGAGGAGAGACATAGATGCTCCGGTCAGGAGGTGTGAGAGATTGACCATGGTGGACTTGAAAAAAGGCAGGGGTAGGCCAAAGAAGTATTGGGGAGAGGTGATTAAGCAGGACATGTCATTGCTTCACCTTACCGAGGACATGACTCACGATAGGAAGGTGTGTGGACGTCGAGGATTAAGGTGGTAGGTTGACAGGTAGTTATGAGTTTCTCCTAGGTTTATCAGTAGTACTAGTACTATTCTTGTATTCTTTTATTCCTGGTTCTTTATTACTTGTGATGTCACTCGCTTCCATTACCTTATTAAATTACTGCTGCTATTGCTTGTTGCTTTATTTATATTGTTCCTTAAGCCGAGGGTCTATCGGAAACAGCCTCTCTGCCTTTATAGGGTAGGGGTAAGGCTGCACACTACCCTCCCCAGACCCCACATATGGGATTAAGCTGGGTTTTTTGTTGTTGTTGGGATATCACATAGCATTAAATAAAGATGATTGAAATGGAAGAGTATTACGGGTGTACTATGCAATAGTAGAGATTGAAAAAGAATAAAAAATACAAAATACCATCCACCTAATCTAAGCGAAAGTTTTATATCATTACTACAACTCTTACATATCCTTAATATAATTATAAAGTTTGATATCATATCTCCATATTCTCAAACATAATTCTTACAAGATTCTTAAAAGTTAAGATGCTAACCTACTTGAAGAGCTCTAATTTTTCATCATTCGCTCATCATACAGTTATGAATCAAACCAGACTGCTACTGATGTAAATGTGTAGAAACTTAACAATTCGAGATGAAGAGAAACTGAAACTAATATGCCATCATGCATCAGAAATCATGAAATCTTTCCAATAATTTATATTCACTAAAAGGGAAGGTACAGAAGCGCGCAATGCAGATAAAATGAATGCTATTATCGCTGGGAGGTGAAATATCTCCGCAAAAGAACTTTATTGACAAGACAAGTCAAAGAAGCAATTCAAGGATGATAGCCAGTACGTAAATAAGCTCCTACCTGTCAACAACCAAAGAAGTCGCACGTCCTGATGCAAAAGATGTGAGAACCTAGCAGTAACAGTATCCTGAGATAATTAGCAACCGGAGTGGAATGATCTTGTAACATTATGAAGATACAGTATTTTTCTTTTTTCTTTTTTTTCTTTTTCGTAATCAGGTAAAAGTGAAAGTTTCACTACTGAACAGCACAATGAAGGTTCTGTTAAGATGCCACAAATTAAAAATTCAAGAATTGAGAAAGGCACTTACAGCATTTTTGGCCAAAAACAATGCAGGAACTTGGTACTTTTCAAACATTATCTCTGCAGCCCTGTCAATTATATGATCAGTCCACTGTAATTTTCAGTTTGCATTCAGATGACATGATAATGCAGGCACCAGATTGCCTTAAGAGAAAACATTTAAATGATAATGTTCCCTCAATAGTTAAACTTCATTTATAGCTTTGAACAATAACTTCTTTCCTTTATTCCAGTTCACGATGGACAAAGTTTTTCACAGTAGACTCTTCTCGTTAAGGGGAAGAAACATTTCAAATAGAGTAATTTCACAAGGTATTACACATTAAACAAGGGGTATTACACATTAAACAAGGTAAGGTTTCTATCTTGGGACTTGGGATCCATTCAGCGGCAAATGAGCAGTTCATCAGTAAACCAGCCACTACTTGACAATCCTCACTTAAGAGACAACCATGATAGGAATTTCAGGCAAAGCTATGAGGGCTACAATGACCTCACAGAAAAGGTCAAAGTGGAAGGACCTAGCTTTGACCAAAAACTTGACCCAAATCTGTTCTTTAACTGTGCAGAAAGCTCAGAGGACTATATTGAGAGATCAAAATGCTCAATCAAGGCTACAAGAATCACTCTAAAGAGATTTACAGATGAACTACTTGTAAAATCTCTCTTTTGCGGATTCTTCAATTCTTCTTTCTCTCTTTCAGTTTTTCTCTCCTCTCTTTATTCTTCTCTCGCCGAGGGTCTATCGGAAACAGCCTATATGCCCTTCCAGGGGTAGGGGTAAGGCTGCGTACATTGGGAAACTACTGGGTTTGTTGTTGTTGTTGTTGTTGTCTTTATTCTTCTCTCCTTCTCCCCTTTCTCATATTTTCCCCTTCTCTTTCACCCTACTCCCTTTCTGGTGCTACATCACTGGTATCAGCCGCTCAGGTTCTTATTCATCCATTGAATATCCACGACCTTCTAATAACTAATCCTCTTACTGTGTTTCGCTGTTCTTCCTCCTTTCACTCACTGCTAGATGTGCCTTCTGGTAGAAATGCAGTATAGTCACAGACTGCTAAATTATTCTCTTTGTTTTTAGCTGAGGACAAGATTAGTTTGATTCATGGGATATATATTGTTTACTCATTAAATTATAATAAGCTTTTGGTGCTTATGACTTTAATATGACAGGAAGCTGCTGCAGTGCTCATTGTTTGCCCTTTGAAGTAGCAAAGACGTAGGGCCTACAGGATTAATAAATACGTAATTCTTACTTAAGAGCATGCTTCGTCCTTGTACTTTCCTAGTCTTCCTAATGAAACTTTATCTCTGTAAAACAGAATTAACGTAAGACGCAAAAATAGATATGCCAGCAAAAAAAAATTAGAAAGGTTAAGAGTTTCATTAAATAAAATGACTAGCATATTCAGGAAAAATAAAGGCTTGAAATCTTGTACCTAATAATTATACAAGGCCCAAAAGACAAAAGGCATGATTCTTAGAATAATGTAAGGTAATGAGACTGCTAAAAGACAGATTGGATTGCTCACTTTTCCCTCTGCTGCTGAGTGTTCGAACAGGGCTCTGCAAGTAACATTGGATGCTCCTTCGGATCGATCAGTAAGCATTCCCTGTAAGTGAATGTAAGTAGGCAGGGGAAAAAGGTTCTTTCAACAGTCTAAGAGCCGCATCAACTTAACCAAATGACAAAGGACAGGAAAAAGCAAAAAAGATGTCGCAGGAAAAGCATATAAAGAAGACAGTTTTTACCTTTCTTCAAAATGAATAAGTAATATAACATCATCTTTATTTTTATTTTATTTTTTTTTATAAGTAAATACAACATCATCTTTATATAAAGCAGATATTTTTCAGTGATCAAAGAAAGTGAAAAACAATGCAGCCCCATCTACAAAAATACAGTGCCAGTGTCTGTAGAATAAGCATGTTCCTTTTTGGGGATGAATCACTAATACAGCATTATTTACATTAATACAAAAGCTATGTTGCCCGGATACGGGTGCAAATGTCTGACACAGGTATGGATTTAGAGGTCGGATCATCATCTCATAAATTCTAATATTCCGGATATGGATAACAGTAGGGGTGCATATACTGGGATACAGCTAATAAATGTTTAAATATAATATGCATAACAATTACTAGTTATTTAGAACATAGAAAAATAACTCAACTTTTAGATAAATTGTCGCCAAAATCCATTTTTGTATAATTAAATTTAAGTTATGTTGAATAATAATTTGTAAGTAGTGTTAAATGATCAAAGTTAGCCCAATTAATGTTGTTCTTATGGATCTTGTCTATTAATATACAATGAACTGAGTTTGTGACCCAGTTAAATCACAGTATTTTTGTAGAATACATTTTTCCAGGTGTTTTTGTAAAGGCCCAGTCCACCAGTAATTGGCAAAGATACCCTCCTAGGGCATTTCCTCCTTTGAGTTCAGTGGCGGCTTCAGCAGACAGTAACCCTAGCATGCACTCCTCTGTTTGAGTTGAATGGTGGCTTCAAATGATGTCTCCAACTGTTCTTTTATGTTTTTTTCCTCTTCTCCTTGGTGCTTCATCTCTGTCTTCTTGGTTCTCAGTTTCACCTTTCCTTTGTAAAAGTATCCACCGAATGTTGACAGAACCCAGTACGAACCCTGTAACTGTACCGGTCTGTCCTGTCGTGTTGACTCCAGTGCCGTCGGAAATTGAAGGTTCCGAGCAACATAGTATAAAAGAGGACAGTGCCAGTAATCCAAGTAGTAAAACTAAAAGAAGGGGAAAAAAGTAATGCAGTCCAATCTTGAAAGCTAATGGTGGTCTGGAGGGCCATTAGGAATAATTGCTTAAAACAACCCTGCAACAAACTCTACAATGTCACCTTATCAAAAAAAAAAAAAACTCTACAATGTCCTAGATATTGTTAATTGCCTAAAACTATCCTTTCAACTATTAGGAAAATTGTGAAATAGGCCAATATCAACTAAACTAAATGAGATTAAAAGGAAATTATTTAGATTTTGTCTGTCTCGCATAATAATTCTACAATATGTTTCATAGCACTCGGTAATCAAAAGCAAACGTGCCAGAGCAACAAGATCAGCAGTATATCACCTTAAGGTGGTAAGATCCCTCGGTGAGGGTCTCCAGGGTACTCCCAGACTAGGAGGGGAGGATGTGACATACACAGAACGACCATGCAACAATAAGCAAAGCGTATGCCACTACATACTATCCGCTGTATATAAACAGTCACTTTGCAGTCTGAAAGAAAATCCACGAACTATATTGTGCTGCAAATATCCCTGGCAACTGGGTAGTAGACTTCTTCTTTCTTTTTTTTGGGATAAGATTTGGAGACAGAGAAATATAATACTGCATACTCATGCAATTGTGCCATATTGCTTCAAGTTGAAAATCCCCACTTAGCTAAGTTGAAAATATTTAGAGTAATATTCTTGCCCTAATGTTACATGGGAAATTGTTTCAACATATCAATGAAAGGAAGGGCCAATTACCTGAAAGCATGGTCCCATATGTTCTCTACAATATCCCAGTCCACAACCATCCCATCTTTGATGGGCGATAGCACCTGCCCAAGATAATGCAATATCTTAGATGGCAGAGATAAGGAAATGGCATCACAAGGCAATTCTATATAAACTTGCAAACTGACCTCCATGAGATCACGGCGAAATCCCAAGGCTTGAGATCCAACATACAATCTCCGCTTACCCTTTGATTTAGAGTCAGGAGCAGATCCAGAATTATCCTCCGGATTATCAGGATAATCAACTTCCATTTGATCAACTGATCCAACAATCTTTAAAAGATGATAAAATCAAGACAACTTTACACAGAAATAATACAATGTAGGTGACTAGTTGAAAGAGAAACTGAATATGAGCATATATGAAGGAAAATAAATAATGATATAGACATCACAACCCAGGCGGGTTAGTTTGTGAGTGGCTAACCTGCTAAGGATATTCAAGAATTCAAAAGGACACCAACTATAATGAGGAAAGGATTTGAACTAATCTTGAAAAAACAAGAGTTATAGATAATTGATTATATAAAAAGAAAATAACAGAAGAGATCTTGCTGATTATCTCAGCAGCTATCTTATGTATAAAGTTTCCTGGAAATTTTGAGCTGCTTCCACTAGAAATCTTATTGTTCAAGACTAAGTAGGAAATCTATTTTTTTGTAATGGCAGTGTCGGAACCATCTTGCATGTAACTCGACTAATCTATCGGTTACTTGCTACCTCCCACCAACAAAGGTGTAGGGTAACACTATCCACCGAAGCGTAAACAGATGGAAAGAAATCAGCTACCTTTTTTGCCTCTACTGTGATTTTAACCCCAGTCCATCATGGTTCATCCTAACTTTCATTAACCTCCATGCTACATCCTTGAGTGCAATCAGGGACTTCTATCATACTACTGTGATTTGAACCCCATTCTCTCATGGTTCATTCTAACTTCATTAACAGCCAGGCTACACCCTTGAGTGCAATTAGGGACTTCTCTCATTGAACCAACATTCTCCAAAAGTGGGTATGAGCAATATAATAAGATAAGCCATTTATATTTTGTCTTTTTTTAATGACCGAGAAATCCATCTGGGGCCAACTCACATGACCAATCGCTGCCTTCGAAACTCCGGGATAATGGGCCCGCCCCTCTAATCTTCTCCACTTAAATACCTGGCTTTAGTTCCCATGGCGCAGAGCTTGAACCTGCGACTTAAGCCACAAGTCCCACAACATTTGCCACTTGAACTTAGCCTTGGGGGCATCTATGTTTTCTCGTTTTTCTTAAGGTTAAAAGAGGAAATGGTAGCACATATATGTGGGTCAGCTTCATTTATACTTTCCAGTTCTGAGATGCGTAAGAGAAGTATTTCTTCTTCTTTTTTCAATAAGTACGTAAGAGAAGTATTTCTCAGTATTCATCTACTGCACCATTAGTTTTCTTGACCAATTTTACCTCCATTAACTGTGTGATGAACTGAATCATTTCTTTATAATTAGACTGATAGAGAATGGACAATCTGTTCTTGGTTCCTTTGATATCTGTTCGTGCATGAGTTGCATAGAAGAAAGCCATTAGCAGGCTTTGGAATAAAGAAAGAAACCTTGACATGGGATGCATACAGCAAAACATAGAACACTGAGATCCATTTTTAGTAAAAGAATAATAAGTCATTTATTGTAAATAGAACACATTGCAATATTACTAGTAGCCGCTTAGCTGGAAAAATATTACAATAGCAGCACAAGTGGCCATAACATTCATATCAACCACATGCCGCAATTAAATAGCTAAAGATGGCAAATGGATTCCTCTCTTTCAGTGGATAGCCAAATATTTCAAGTCAAGGAACCCAAACCTTCTGGTAGTAGCTTGACTTTTAGCCCAAGGAAACACTTGACATAGATTAAGGGCAAGCATTTACAAATTACAAGATTGCTTCCCCATGACCCCAAAAAAAAAAAAACATAACGGATTGAGATGTGTAAGTCTTGTATTAAATCCCCAAGCACAGAAGCTACTTATATGTTAGAGCTACAAGACCTTGCAGGATAATCTATAACAGTGGTCTCATGGTAATAACATAGAGTTGGCATTTAAATGTGGTAAAAGCTCCCACGTAAATCCATTACAAGTATCCCATTCCCAAATCATATTCAACAGCTATTCAACCTAAAAGAAGGTATAAATTTGTTTGAAAGGATTGTTCTTGAGGACCTGACAAAGAGCATACAGCTACCGTAAGCATTTATTGGATAATAAATAATCCACACGTTGATGCACTCCAGGAAAAAAAAAAACATCACATGGGGTATGGGATTCTCTAGCCCTTGAGTCTAATAGTCCTCAAGTTTCTCCACCATGTAAATGAGAAAACAATGTAAAGTTTCCAATTTTCTCAAATTATACCTGATAATTTTTATAAATGCTGATGGGAAAGTTGGTTGAATCTCTCAATTTCAGTCTTTTGGTGTTCTAGTTAATGAGTTTAATTTCTAAATATTCTAATTTCTTCAAGAAAAATCAAAAAATAATTAAGAAGAGTTCATGATCTATATTAAAATCATTAATCCCCAAAATAATAATAAAAATTGAATGCCGGGCAAATAGTAGCGTGCTAAAGCCATGTCAATCCATATTTACTACTACCCTATACTTTTACCTCAATTGCATCTTAAATGCCATGAAAGCTCAAAGTTGCTGCCTATGACCAAAGTTCTAAACTTTAGAAGCTTCATCTTTAGCAGTCAAATCTGGTGTTCAGGCTGCATTTCCCAAAAATTCCATGGATTTAAATTATATATACTATCACTCTATCAGTGTAAAATTATTTTACATTATTTCCACAATTTCACCAGTTGTAACAAGCTATTTACTTTTCTTTTCGAGGTTACCACCTCAAACTTGTTATAGACAGGTGAAAGTTGCCTGTAATTATCTATTAAATAACCTGATAATGCATATAACCTTTAAAATGCTGGTACACGTAACTATAAAAGGCTACTATTTTGTAATTATGCTTTTGAAAAATTTGAACTTTGGACCGAAAGAACGATTTGGAACATCTTACTGAAAGCTGCATTATTAATCTGCAACCTAAAAAGGACAAAAACTTTATAACTTACAGAAGGGAAAACGGCTTTGGGAGCATCTTCACCAGCGTAACCAGCTTTGCAAGTATGGCTACCCAAATCTATCACAATTGCTGATACTTCATCTGTAGACCCAAAAAATAAAAATGCAAACAAAAAAACGCGCTGAATTCTTGTGCTTATAATAAGAAAAATGTTAAAGCCGTAAATAGAAGTATTTTTTTACACTCGAGAAAGGAAGTAACTGGTACTCACCACCGCCGTACATGATTCAGTGATTCGAATTCGGAGACTGATTGTTTGCTGCTTCAGTGAAATTGTCTTTACAAGTCGCGAGGGCTTTAGCTGGGTTTTTGACGGGAAACCGGGTTGTGGGTCGGGTCAAATTGTTATT
The DNA here is from genome assembly GCF_000715075.1 of Nicotiana tabacum. Taxonomy (NCBI): domain Eukaryota; kingdom Viridiplantae; phylum Streptophyta; class Magnoliopsida; order Solanales; family Solanaceae; genus Nicotiana; species Nicotiana tabacum. Next base: position 124,571,158 of record NC_134094.1, on the reverse strand, counting down.
TTTGGCCCTTTACAAATGAAATTTACAAGGAAAAAGGGTCAAATATACCACCTCTACTTTGGTATATTGTTAACATTTAGCTTCTTTTATACTATTGGACCACATCTACCCTTATCATTAGCCAAACTTTTTTAAAATATCCTCCGCCTAACGGGAAGCAAACAATTTTTTTTTAAAAAGACTTTTTTTAACCCATTAATTACCCGTTAAACCCTTTTTATTTATTGCACTTTTTTTTAAATATTAGTCATCTCCTTCGTAGTGTCTTGTTGAACTAAAAAGCGAAAGATATAAAAATACCATCAACCATATATTCATTTATATATTTAGTCACAATTATTTTAATATCCTTATTGTATGTTTAGTATATTCTAACTTTTCCAAATTTTTTTTTCTTCTTCTAGCTTATCTTTTTTTTTTGTCATGTCGAACTGTAGCGAGTATTCACCATAATTTTCTTTCCACCATGACTTGAATATTTATAGTCTCTTATTAGGTTGATAGTTCTGAAGTCTTAAGGCAACTACCGATGTATTTCTTCCTCCAATTGTGAGTCTTTGTTGATGAGTATTTACGCACTATGATTTTCTTATTCTACTTAAAGCATTTGAGCTACGAGTATTATCACCAAATCACGTCTTAAGAACCAAAATTAGAGTCCAAGGTATGAGGTGTGATACTCATAATTCTTAGTAACAACTGAACTTATAATGAACAAAAATCATAAAATAATTAGAGGAGATTCAATTTAATACCAAGCTACAGTTTAAGGAATTCATCAAGAATAAAAGAAAGTACACCACCAAGTTGGAAAGTAACTTAACAACATAAGCACACTAACTTAATGTATTAACCAAACACAAGTATTGTTAAAGTATATATCAGTTGTTACCAACATACAAACCAACTATCAAATGTGCATTACATTAGACAAAGGGATGCCATGTTATAACCACACCAAAATACAATCGAAAGTGATAACATGACATTCTAACGCCATCGTGAACAACTAAGAACCAAAATATAAGCATTTACTAATCCTACCGCCACCATCATTCTCACACTCTCTCTAAATGAATAAAATATATTAAGACGTCTCAGAAATCTAGGTTCCGTATTTTTATATGATGGGTTTAATGGTATGTGGGTTAGTGTATTTTTTTTTTAAAAATGATTTTTTTTAATTTGATAGTTTTTCGTTAGGTGGAGAGTATTTTTAAAAAGGTTTGACTAACGATAAGGGTATATGTGGTCTAATAGTATAACGGAGGGTAGATGTGAACAATATACTAAAGTAAATGAGTATATTTGACCATTTTCCCAATTTACAATTGTAATTTGAGTTTACGACCCTTGTGTGGAGGGTAAATGTGAATAATATACCAAAGTAGAGGGGTATATTTGACCTTTTTCCTGATTTACAATTGTAATTTGAGTTTATGACCCTTGCGTGGGACCCACCGTCAATATAGATGGCCGGGTGACGGCGTACAAATAGCACAAAAAATAAGGGTGTTAATGCAATTATTAAATAGTTAAAAAAAATTGGTAAAACAAATTGTTGATTTTGTTCAAAAGAGCTTTTTCCCTTCATCTAGGGTTGGGCCTATATTGGATATATCGATAGTCCGAACTAAAAAAATGCTACTGAATTATCGGTATCAGATTATTGAGTTAATGGTTCGATAATGGTGTAATGTTATTTGACTATTGGGTTATCACTTCAGGTCTCGTTTTATCCAATTTTATTAACGGTTTTGACGAATAACCCAATAAGGTTTATTAAAAGTATAATTTTATCCTTAGATATATAAAGTCACCTTATGGCTTTATTTTCTCACTCTCTTAATTCTCTTGGACGTCACTGATCTTTAAACCTTACTCCTTAGGGAAAGTTTTAAAATTTTATGAATATTTCATATTCATTCTTCAGTTCATACTTTTAGTTTTAAACTTTAAATAATGAATTGTTCAATTTTTTAGTTTTTCTCATTTATTATTTTTTATTGCACTAATTTTATTAGCATTTGTGAAATTAGGTTTTACCATTTTCCTATGAACTATGATCATCCGCTATTAAGATAGTTAGTAAAACTATATTGTTGAATATCTTATTAATTACTCCTACTAACTTTTTTTTTGTTGACTTTAAGTGAGGTACTTAGTAAGTGCATTTTTTACTAGTTGATAATTGGTTAAGGATTACCAACTATTTTATTTTAAATTTCTCATTATCATGCAGCATTACACATTACGTTTCTTCCCTCTAGATTGATACCAATTTGATACCACCACACAAACAAAAACCAATTTGGACATAAGAATTGTAAAATTCAAAAAAAAAAGAATTTTTTTTCAAGTGAAAATGATATTTGAAAATTAGAGTTGTGTTTGAACATGAATATAATTTTTATTATTTTTGATTTTTTGTGGGTGATATGAGTGAGAATTTTAAAAAATAGTTTTTTGGAATTTCAAATTTTAGAAAAATTTCAAATTTTATCTTCAAGTGAAAAATAAAATTTTTATGGCCAAACATTGATTTCTAAAAAAAGTAAAAAAAAATCGAAAAAAGAAAAAAAAATCATGGACAAACGAGCTCTTAATTTTGGTATTTATATATATCGAGAGAGAGAAAAATTAGATATAGATATTTTTCTATTATATAGAAAAGAAAAGATGGTCAACCAAGGGCATATATATCATTTCAGAAAAACTCCTACATTGTTTGCAATTCTTAAATGCAAATTGTCATTGATACACGTGGACCTCACATTCCCATAACCACAACACTCCTTTAAATGTTCTGTTGATTAGACTTTGTAGAGAGTACTTCATGCAAATACTCATTTGGAACGTTCCTTTTCTCATTTGGCAAAATTACTTATTGATTTTGGTTTAGTCAACTAGAAGTTTCCACAGAGAAAAACTTAAGATTTAAATAATAGAGCAACAAAAAGAAATATCGGTAAATATTTACAAGATTTTCATATTTACCATACTATTTTAAAGCAATTTAAAAATTAAAATTAAAAGGTTTTCATCTATCCACACTATTTGAAAGCGATTTCAAACTAGAAAATTTCATATTCAAAAGTAATTTTAAAAACTATAGTTTATTAAATCTCAAAAGTTAATTTAAGTGATGGGATTAGTTCATACTGTATTAGGGGGGGACTATCTCATATATGCTTAATTGATGTGAAAATTTAATCTACTTTGTTTGAACTCATTCTTCCCTGGTAAGTTTTCAACTATCAATAAATTATCCTAAACATTATTTGTTATAATTTTTATATTGTTTCATTATGAAAATTAACATATGATAAATCTATAGAAAAATAAAAATATTTCTCTTATCTCCTTAATTAAGAAAAAAATTAAAATCCCTATAATAATTTATATAGACTTCTATCAAATGTTTAATATTTTATCACCAGTTAACATCGTTTTAAACGAGTTGTAATAAAATATAATTTGAACTACTATATTGAATTACTACAATTTATATCATGTTAATATTTGTTTAGTGCCTTTGGTTCTCTTTGTTTGAAGTAGTAAATTGCCTCTTTAGGGATGCAAGTCTCCTTGAAAAGTTCTCTTTATTTAATGTACTAAAAATTTCTCTTGATTTTGTTGTATACAAGACATGAAATAAAATCATAGTAAGTTTTTTTCATCTTTTATCGTATTGTAAAGAATGATGTTGTTCGTGTTAACTTTCATCAAGTAGTTGATTGTTCCCACTGTTGAAACTCTTGCGAAACCAATTTGGATGTATTCAAGAATAGTTTACAGATAGATTGGTAAGCTTCTTATTCTAGAAAATTTGTTAATATAGATGACACTTGTAGTTTTAATGTATTCTCTTGTAAAATATTCAAATACATTGGAAAAATAATACCATTGAAATTAAATTTTCAATTTGATATTTTTGTTTGATATGAATGTTAAAAATGAGTATTATAGCACATATATTTTTTTATGTTAATGGGAGCAACTTAATCAGATTATAATTTATAGTTTAATTTTAAGTAAATTATTAAAATAAACTAATTATAAATTATGATCCCCAATATCATTCTCTATCCGTGATTAAATGGATATAACAAGGATCGATTTATTTATCAAAAAATTAATTGAGCCCTGACAAACAATAATTTTAAGACTATAATGTTAGGCCCGTACGGGCCTTTCCTCATCTAGTAGATATATATACATTAACATAATTAATCAACATGCCTAATTATATATTTTCACATTAAGCTCATTTGAAAATTATTTATTTGCGAGAGGGGTTCTTATATCCCATTAAAGATAAATTAAATCGTCATTTTTTTAGGAGGATGCAAGATGCTTTGTACGCATCCCTTTTTATTTTTTATTTTTTATTTTTTAAGGAGGATAGTGATACTAGTCCAACATATTACAACTGTTAGTTAAATTATGTGCATTTCCATGAATCTTTGATGTAAAAGAGTAGTATTGATCTTCTCGAATATCATCATTTTGCAGAAAAAAAAGGTAGATACTTGAAATACTTAATTTGCATTGAAATGGTGTGATATTTGATAAAATAGTTTGGCTTTTTATTTCTGTTAGGGGGGATCAATGTTTTGTCATCATAAAAAATGGGATAGTATGTACTTTCTTTTGATGATAATGTTGTTTAAATAGCTAATGTGAGATTGTTTTTATTTTTACGAAACTCAAGTTAGCTTCAAGTGGAAGAAATCAAGTCTAGCATAAGATAAGGAATAAATTAGTTCAATTGAATACAAGTTAAAAATTGAGATGATAATGGAATTTAAGATTATAAAGATAAAGTCAGACATTGAAGAAACGTGAAAACCACATAATTAACAGTGATGGCGACATATGTGGTTTGACAATTTAATTCTATGTTATTTTGGCAAAGCTTCAATGAATGTGAGACTTCTTATTAGTACTTAGTCCGGTTCACTTTAATTAATCTTTAATTGTTTTCATACATATTAAGGAATTCATATTTTAATATTAATTAATAACGAAATCGACCATATTAACCTTATTTTATTTATTAGAAATATAACTAATACTCCTAGGCTCTTTACTCTAGTGACAACTTTAGAAAAAAAAGAAGTTACGTAATTCTTTTTGGATATCTGAAAAAATTAAATATTATGGACTACAAAACAAAAAGGTTAAAAGATCAACTAAAGTGGACATAAGGGAATATTAGTTAATGATTAAAAAAAACTAGTGTTTGTGAAGAGAGTGCAATTTTTGTTAAACCATTGATAGAATACAAGAAACCCAGTCCCTAACCCTGTGGTAGAGAAGACTGTTTCCGATAGATCTTCGGCATCCTTCCCTCTAGGAACTCCCCACCTTATTCTTGGAATGATTCGAACTCACAACCTCTTGGTTGAAAATGGAGGGTGCTTACCATCAAAGTAACCCACCTTGTCAAAATACAGATTGAAATAAAATACTTAATTGAAAACACTGAAGCATGATACGCACTACGGACACTTGTCAAAAAAAAAAAAATCAGCTTTCTTATTTTATCCATTTATCATTTTATTAAACATTCAAATTCAAATTTTAAAGCTGATTTTCTAAATGTGCCTGTTAAAGATTGAGCTTGTTTAAGACAGAAAGTTATGTCTTAACAGGCACTTAACATTAGAAGTAAGATCTTTAACTCCAAAAATGAAACACTAAACTTATCTAAGTCGTTGTCACAATTCACAACCTAAAATACCCCAAAGTTGTGATATTTTTAAGTAGCATACAATTTCAAGCAAAAATAATTACGTTTTACACTTCATCAACAACTACAACTTCAAGCTAAGACTAGCACGTAACTTTAATTCAACAGTAGCTAGCCGTTTCCAGATTACCTGCAGAATCAACTACACAAAGAACATCTTCTTCCATTTTTTTGTTTGCGCTCGCTTTCTTCAAAATCTTTAACTCCATTGTGCGACTTTTGTGTGTTTTCACTGAAATGAACATTAAGATGGAAGAACACAAAAGTCGTCATCTTGCGAGTTGGAACAACATTTAAAGATGTCGAAACTTAGTTCAGAAGAGGAAGAAAGAAGCGAAGACATCAACTGCATTTTTTCACCACTACAGGACATTTAACTTTTAACGATCATTTCTTAACCGAAGGGATGTGGATCCGGTCGTTATAAATATATTTATAGCGACCAAATTATTTTTCGGTCGGTAAAATCAATTTTCTGCTCATCAATAGCGAGGGGATAATACCCGGTCTTAAGCAAGTATATTTCCGGTCGCTAAAACTAGAATAGGAAAAAATTAAAAAAATTAAAAAGAAGCGTCAACTATGTTTACCTTTAAAATTAGATAATAATTAAACTTATAATGTGGATTTAAGGATACGTGATTTCACTTAATACCAATTAAAATATATGAAGATAAATGATAGAATTATACAATAAAGTAAATTAAACCAGTATCTGAGTAAAACTCAACCCTTGAGTTAGAGTATCCTCAAATTGATTAATGCAAGGACAATAAAAACATAATAAGCTAAAGAACAAGAGTGTGCGTCTCAAGGTGACGTAACGAATATGAGACTTATTAATCATGATTTAAATGATTTTAAAGTCATAATATGGCTATATATGATGTTTGGATAGAAAATATGAAGTTTGAGAAAAATCGGATTAAAGTTGCGGAAAAAACGACTAATTATTTGCCTTGTAACAGAGCTTTTTGAAAAATAAATTTTATATTCTATATGAGGTCTTTTTGGAATATATTATATACCAAATTGAAGGCCTTGAAATGTAGTTTCCAACGCTCTTAACCGTTCATTCATACGACACACGTATAAAGAGTTATAAGTGTTGAAGAATGGCCAATCATAGGGTGCCAAGTAGCACATTTTTTACTTTAAAAAAAGGGATATTTACATCCCATCTCATCTCTTTCTTCATTTTTCCAGAGAACACACCCAAATAACACCCCTAACTTTACTCTTAAGCTCTTTGCAAGAGCTTCAAACAAGATTATCATCTCGGGCACGGAATCAAGAAGCGTTAACATTAAAACGATCCATATGACGTAAGTATCGCTATATCACCTCTCTTTTCCTTTGTAGTTTGAGTTTTGGAAGGTACGTCATAGTTAAGAAAATGTGTACTTTCTATATTTAAGTGTTTATATATCAAGGAATGTTGATAAATTCGTTTCCTAATAGTTAGAACTCACGGGACGGTGATCGGAAGTCGTGAGTTCGAGTTATTTGACTTGTAGTGGACTGTTTTGTGGGATGTTTCGTGTTGCCTTTGGGATCTATATTTTTCTACTGTTTAATGGAGTTTTATAGGATAAATGGTGTGGAGAAACACCACATAATGACAGAATGGTGGGCTGGTCGTTCGTCGTTACATTTATTTTTGTTGTTTGACACTACTTTGGTTGTCGTTTTATGTATGGAGTGATTAGGGTATGCAAGCTGTTTTTTGGTATATTGTGATGGAGATAAGGTTTGAAAATGATGCTTACATGTTGTTATTCTAGTTTTCTTATTGTTGTTGGTATATGGTATTGGAGGAGGGCCTAGTTACAGGGGAGATGCTGCCCAAATTTACGTAAACGAGCTACTAGTTTAAGTTGCAAACTTAGCCTTTACTTAGCGCTGATTTTGAATCTCCTTATGATGTGGTAGATTGGGTTGAGTTGTTTGAATAATTTCTTGGAAGGTATTAAGGACTCAACGGAGTTAAGGTATGTTAAGGCTATCCCTCATTTCCTTTTGGCATGATCCGTACGATACAAACGAAACGAGCAAATACGTAACTTTTATAAATGACTCTATTCATAGAAATACTAGGAATGTCTATATTCTTGATTCCCCGTGTGTCTTATTATTCTATCATCTGTTCATGATTTTCAGAAAAATACGCAAGTTGAAAAAGTTTATTTCATGATATTAATCAAATGCATAGTGAACTTATGACATAGTCGAGAAATATTATTAACGTATTTCTTATGCATTTCATGCATTTATACATGTACATTGACCCATGACCAGAAGGCGTTATATACGCGTATATTATATGCATATGGGATATGGGAAAAAGTTACGGCGTTATATACGCACCATCACCTGATCAGCTGGTATATGCTGATGATTTTGCCCACAGTGGCCGAGATGATATGATGGGATGCCCTCAGAGGCTTGATGATGTTATGTACACCTATACCTATGCATGATACTATATTTACATACACGTGCATGGCATTATAAATGTTTCAGGATTCACAAAGTTATTTAGACTTACTGATGGAATTCTTTACTCCATGTTTCATCTATGTCTTTTATGTACTGATTTTCATGCCTTACATACTCAGTACATTATTTGTACTGACGTCTCTTTCACCTGGGGATGCTGTGTTTTATGCCCGCAGGTCTCGATAGACAGGTTGAGAGTTCTCCAAGTAGGCTATCAGCTCAGCGGAAGATGTTAGTGCGCTCTATTTGATCCGGAGTTACTTATTTAGCCAGTATGATTCAGACGTGTATTGTTTAGTATGGCAGGGCCCTATCCTGACCTTTATGGTATTTATCTACTCTTAGAATCTTGTAGACATATTCCATGTATGCAAAAGATTGTATGGCCTTGTCGGCCTACGTTTAGTGTACGAGTGATCATTTGGTCTTATATGCCCAAGTTGGTATTACATGTTTTATTCTAGTTATCCTACGACAGCCTTTCCGTCTCATTTACCCATGACAGTATGATACAAAAAGATACGTTATGTTGGTATTCGGTTGATTAAGGTACCGGGTGCCCGTCACGGCCCATCGGTTTGGGTCGTGACACTATATATGGTACAATTCTAATTACAGAAGGAAATCCCATGATTAACAAAACAACCGTTCTTGATTCGATCTGTTCCGAGATTTCCGTCATGATATTCGACCAGTCGCGGATATCTTGCTTTTCCGTTATTACGCTATCTTTGGTATTGCTCGATGCCTGTCTCGTTTGGTCTCGATTGATGTCGGCCTCGATCTTGGCAGGGAATCTCGATCTCGGTACCTTGTCTTCGTGCCTCGATCCGATCCACTTCGGAATCGTCCTTCGATGCAAACTCTCGGTCTCGGTCAAATAGTAAAATCGGGTGGGCCCGGTTTTAACCGTATACAGATAGTCCCCTCGTTTGTTTGGAGTGTAATGACAAGAAACGAATTGAGCCTTCGATTTTCTACCTCGACCTGTCATGACGTCATCTTTGTGACGTAAGCGACGGAAGTGACTGAAACGTCCTGTCTGTACAGTTTCCTAGGCATTAAATGCACGTCAGTCAATGGTCGGCCACTGCCAATATTGAACTGTCGTTGTGAAATTTATAAATAGCCCCTCACTCCACCATTTCGAACTTTTACTTCTAGATTCTTAATCTCCAAAGCTTTTTATATATTCTAACTTCTTCATCTGCAAATCCATAATTTTCACTGCTACCATCTTCTCAAAACACCAAATATTATCATCTTCATCTATTTTTAACTTCAAATTCATACAAAAATGGCAAAAACATCAAAGATTATTCCTCAAAGGAAAATACTTCTTCATCGCGGCCGGTCGGCGACAAAACATCGGTGGATCCACGACTTGAAGAGTGTATTCCCGGGGTGTGTGTTATCACTTCTGACTTCAAAATCGATAAAGACTCATCGATTCCTGGTCGATGCGAGCCAGTGTCGAGGTACATATGCTCGATAACTGAAGGGTACCTTAAGTAGGTAAGAAAAGATTGCAACTGGAAAGGCAAAGAAGCGGTGATCCTGACCCCAGAAGAAGACATTACCACCCATGTGGAGGGGTTTTTAAGTGTTTACACTTACCCTTTCATGCTGGGCCCCCTCGGCTCCGTCGTCGTTGATTGTTTTCATCAGTACCAAATAACCCTAGGCCAAATCCATCATTCTTTTGGCAAATTGTTATTCTGCTCCGATTCTTCGTGAGCAAAGTCGAGGGGATGTCTTTCACCCTCGACCACCTCATTAGGTTATACAGCCCCCGCCTCTATCTAGGCGGGTTAATAAAACTCCAATGCCGGGCCACCAAAGTGTTATTCTCGAGCATAGACGAGGACAAGGAACGAGGCTGGATGGGCCGGTTCGTTCGAGTAAGGACTTCTGACCTAATCCCGACCGAGAAGATGCCATTTCTTGAGAAATGGAATATGAAGCGTAAGTATAATCCCACTATTATTTCTTATTTATTGTTTTCCCCTTTGCTTCTTCTTTATCGATATCCTTTTCTGTGATGTAGCGGTCACTTGGATGCCTGATGCAATTCCTAACCTTAAGAGCTGGGTTCGGGACCTGGCCTCGACCTCTACGTACGCTGAGCGCTCATGGCGCGATTTATCAAAGGGCCGATGGGAGGCCAAAACTCATGGTAAGCCCCTTTCCCATGTCTTTGATGATTCGATCAAAATGTCTTTCTTATATTTAACCAATTTTCTTGTGTGTAGGCCTGGGCAAAGATGAGGTCATGAGGCCCCCGTCTGCTGAGGAAGAGACTTTGGCCCCGGTTTCGAAACCGGTGAAGGACAACAAGAGAAAAAGGGCCTCGGTTTCCGAGGACCTAGAACTTAAGACAAGGACGGCTTGTAAGCCGAGGAAGAACACCATCCCTCTGACCGAAGAATCTGTTCGGCGTCTAAGGGATGAAGACGAAGAAGAAGAAAATAACGGCTCCATACTGGTGGACCGAGTAAAGAAAACCATTGATGCCCCAAAGACAGCTGGATCGATGGTGGTTGATGAGGCTCCGCCTCGAACTGAGGGGGTATCGGAGAAGGACTCAGGCAAAGTTCCCGACTTGTTGGAGATCGAGGATGCCTCCCACCGAAGTGAACAAACGGTGGGTATATCTGAAGGGACTGGCCCTGAAGCTCTTCGAACTGAGGAGAACGCCCCAAGTGACTCACTTAGGGCAATAGTAATCGGAGACTCGCCCACTCTCCCTGCTTTTTCCGAAGGGGCGATTCAGGAAAACCCGATATTTGGGGACCCTCGAGGTATACGGAGCTCATGAGGGAGAGGACCCCTTCCGTGATTTGTTTATAGGTATCGAGAATATTGTCGGCCCGAGTGACGCATCGGGTCTTTTCTTCGAGGCTCAACGAGTCCTGAATCGGGTAAGTCTCTATTCCTTTTGTTGATGTCATGTTCTTCCATTTTCTGCCTAACCTTTTCACTTTTTCATATAGGCTTTAGATCTTCATCAGAAGGCGTTTTCTAAGTTTTGGGCAGAGTTGAGCCGATGTGAGGCTAATTTATTAGGGATTTCGGAGGAAAGAAATGCCCTCAAACTTCTTAGTGGGCAGAAAGAGGAAGAGATCAAATATCTTCGAGCCGAGTTGGCCAAGGCTCACCAAGATCAGACAGACATGATCGAGCAGGTAATGAAAATCTTAAAAGCTCACGGGCTCGATTCGGGAACGGTGGCTAACATTTCAATCTCACAGCTGCAACAGAAGATCGAGAGGATCGATCAGTTTCGTGAGGAGGTCGACATGATAAAGGCGAGTCTTTGGGGGTGGAAAGAAGGTATGAACCACTTTGCTGCAGAAAAAGAGATTGCTCGAGCCCAATTATCATCGGTCGAAAGTCAACTTCAAGGTATGAAGGAGAAGAGCTCGGCTCAAGCAAGGAAAATAGAGGAGCTCGAGGCTCGGTTAGCTTCCGAACTTGCCAAGGCCAAATCTAAAGCCGAAAATGCAAAGGCCAAGGCGAATGCGATCGTGGCCGTCTATCGGGCCGATGCTGAAGCCGCTCAAGTCCAAGCGAGATAGGCATTCGAGACCGCTCAAAATCGAGCATATTGGATTGCTGAACTCGCCAAATGCCAATCTCAGAGGGAAACCCTCGGGGAGATTCACGCTCGAGGTTTCGATCTTACCAATGAGATAGCAAAGGCTAGAGAGCATGAAGCCGAAGCTGGAGTGTTGTCCACTTCCGATGATGATGATGATGATGATGATGATGGTAGCAAGAGCGGGTCCGAGAATGGGGAGGACCCCGATATAGAAGAAGCTGCCCCGGAGGAGATCAAGAACCTCAGGATTTTTCACTTTTGATCTTTTGTATAGGATCCTGATCGAACCTTGTAAATATTCATATATATAAAGATCTCTTTCCTTTCCGACTTGTCTTTATTTCTTTTATGCCTTGTGAAAGTTTTGTTCATAAGTTCGAGGCTTACACATTTTGATCAAAACCGAACTACTGTAGTTTTTATAATCGAGTGAGTACTTGATTGAACTCGGAATATGGTGACCCTTGGGTTTTAATTGAGTGAGGATGATTTCTTCGAACTCAAAAATAAACTGGCCCTTTAGGCTCATAAATTAGGCTGATATGGCCATAGTAAAAAGAATGGCTTTCTCTCCTTTTTCGGCTTGATAAGTTTATCAATTAATCATATAAATTCTGTTGTGCCTTAAAACAAAATAAAGGATTTGCTCGAGAGTTTGAATGGTTCCGTACCCATTAGGATTTTCAAAGGTCGATATTATCGAGACCCTTTGTTTCGCAATGCCTTAGCATAAAATAACGAATTTGTTCGAGAGTTTGAACGTCTTTGTATCCATTAGGGTTTTCGAGGGCCGATATTATCGATACCCTTAGAAATTTAGTTGAGGGTAGCCTTTTTTAACCGTTTTATGAAAATATTCGAAGGTTAATTTAATAACAGAAATCAGACATCTCCGAACCGTGTCGATTTGGCCATAGCCTTTAACTTGGGATTCGCCTTTTGGGCTTGTTCCCCTGTTATACTTCAAACTTGTTCGAAGTATCAGTCTCCGAGTGGGTGGCCTAGGCCTATAAAATCGAGAATTGCCTTTTTAAGGTCTTAGGATCTCGAGGTTTAGTAATTTGATAGTGTCGGATTTTGGACGGCAGTCCCCGAGTATCGGGTAAATTGTTTGAACTTCATTTGTGATCGGCCTTTGAGCCAATTTCCACCATAAATCATAAGTATGAAACTGCAAAGGATAAGCTTTTCTAAATCATGGAGCATCTGGTAAGGAAAACTACTTCTTCTAATAAATTATACATGCGTACATGTTTTTCCATTAGGGCTCGAGTAATCAAAATGGACACGGTTCATTTGACCGTTTGGTCCTCTACAAAATTTACCTATCGAGACCCTGTCGACACGAAGTATTTTCCTTGTAACTATCCGAGGGTGATGCCCCCTCCAGTATTCGAGGTTGATTGTAAATGAGCATCGAATACTGTTGAATTTCTCTAAGTTAGCACGAGCAATGGTTGCCTCATTAAAAACCTCGTCGGAAAAACCCATTTGGGATAAAAACTGGTCTAAGGGAAAAAGAGTGTAACGCGTGCTTTCATACCTAAGGACTGCGTTTGAAGAATCCGTTGATGTCTTCGATTAAACACCTGAAAACGGTTAGTATAAAATATTAATAAAAATGGAGAAGGTTGTACCTTAGCAGTAATATCGTTTGAGGAGTGACATATTCTAATTATTTGATAATTGTTTGCCGTTCATCGTGCCGAGTTTGTAAGATCCGTTTCTGATGATATCGAGGATCTGATACTGTCCTTCCCAATTTGGGCCGAGTTTTCCTTCGTCTGGGTCTCGAGTATTGAGGGTGACTTTTCTCAGTACTAAGTCCCCGGTTCTAAAATATCGAAAATTGGCTCTTCGGGTGTAGTACCTTTCGATCAGTTGCTTCTGTGCGGCCATTCGAACGAGGGCGCTTTCCCGTTTTTCATCTAGCAATTCGAGACTTGTATTCGTATCCTCGTGATTTGACTCTTCCGTTGCATATCGAAACCTGATACTAGGTTCCCCGGCTTTGACCGGGATTAGAGCTTCGATGCCATATACTAAAGAGAATGATGTTGACCCCGTACTGGATTTTGACGTTGTTCGATACGCCCAAAGGACCTCGGGCAACATTTCTCTCCATTTTACCTTAGCGTCGTCCAACCTTTTCTTTAGATTTCGAATGATGGTTTTGTTCGTTGATTCTGTCTGTCCGTTCCCACTGGGGTGATATGGCGTTGACAAGATCCTTTTGATTTTGTGGTCTTCAAGAAATTTTGTTACTTTGTTGCCGATGAATTGCTTTCCATTGTCGCATACGATCTCGACAGGCATTCTGAATCGACATATAATGTGGTCCCAGATGAAGTCGATAACTTCTTTTTCCCTTACTTTTTCGAAGGCCTGTGCTTCAACCTATTTAGAGAAATAGTCAGTCATAAGTAAAATGAATTTAGCTTTACCTGGGGCTGATGGTAGAGGGTCGATGATATCCATTCACCATTTCATGAACGGCTATGGGGATAGGACCGAATGGAGTTGCTCCCCGGGTTGGTGGATCATCGACGCATATCTTTGACACTTGTCGTACTTTTGAACAAATTCCTTCGTATCTTTTTCCATATTGGCCTAGTAGTATCTTGCTCTGATGACTTTGTGAACCAATGATTCGGCACCAGAATGATTTCCACAAGTTCCCTCGTGAATTTCCCATAGGACGTAGTCGGTGTCTCCGGGACCAAAACATATTGCCAATGGTCCATCGAACATACTTCTATAGAGTGTTCCATCTTTGGCTAATGTGAATCGTGCGACCTTCGTACGTAGAGTCCTTGATTCCTTAGGATCCGACGGAAGCTTTTCGTCCTTTAGGTACTCGATATATTTATTCCTCCAATCCCAGGTCAAACTTGTGGAGTTTATTTAGGCGTGGTCTTCTTCAATCACTAACCTCGAAAGTTGCACGATAGTCCCCGCGCTAATTTCGTCATCTTCGACTGACGACCACAAATTTGCAAGGGCATCAACTTTGCCATTTTGCTCTCGAGGTACATGCCGTAGGGTTCATTCTTGAAACCGATGTAGTGTTACCTGTAATTTATCCAAGTATCTCTGTATTCGATCATCTCGAACCTCGAAGGTTCCGTTGACTTGGTTTACCACAAGTAAGGAGTCACATTTGGCTTCGATGACCTCTGCTCCCAAACTCTTAGCTAGCTCGAGATCTACAATCATGACCTCATACTCGACCTCATTGTTAGTTAACTTGGAAGTTTTGATAGACTGTCTAATTGTATTACCTGTGGGCGGCTTCAAAACGATGCCTAGCCCGGACCCTTTCACGTTCGAAGCATTGTTTGTGAATAGTGTCCACACCCCCGATGTTGTACCCGATTTTAATAATAGTTCTCTTTCGACCTCAGGTACGAGGGCTGGCATAAAGTCGGCCACGAAGTCTGCTAAGATTTGAGACTTGATGGCCGTTCGAGGTTGATACTCGATATCGTACCCTCTGATTTCGATGACCCATTTGGCCAATCGGCCCCATAGCTCGGGCTTATGCAAAATATTGCGAAGAGGATAAGTGGTCACCACACAAATTGGGTGACATTGAAAATATGGTTTTAATTTCCTAGATGTGCTTATTAGATCAAGCGCCAATTTTTCTAAATGTGGGTACCGGGTCTCGGCCTCGCCTAGAGTTCGACTAACATAGTAAACAGGAAATTGCGTACCTTGCTCTTCTCGAACTAGGACTCCACTTACCGTGATTTCTGAGACTGCTAAGTACAAGTAGAGTTGCTCATCTGCTTTCGGACTATGAAGCAGTGGCGGGCTCGAGAGGTACCGCTTTAACTCTTCCAATGCTCATTGGCATTCCGGGGTCCATGCAAAATTGTTCTTCTTTTTGAGCAGCGAGAAGAACTTGTGACTTCTATCTGAAGACTTTGAGATGAATCGGCCTAGGGCGGCTATGCGCCCTGTTAATCTTTGTACGGCCTTAACATTATCCACGACTGTGATGTCTTCGATCGCCTTGATCTTATCGGGGTTGATTTTGATACCCCGATTTGATACCATAAAGCTGAGGAACTTGCCCGAGCCGACCCCGAATGCACATTTCTCCGGGTTGATCTTCATGTTATATTTCCTTAGTATATCAAAGGTCTCCTGCAAATGTGTCAAATGGTCCTCTGCTCGCAGGGACTTAACTAATATATCGTCAATATAAACTTCCATTGACTTACCTATTTGCTCTTCGAACATTCGATTTACTAAGCGTTGATAAGTGGAACTAGCATTTTTTAGTCCAAACGGCATTACATTATAAAAATAGGTGTCATAGTTAGTGATGAACAAAGTCTTTTCCTGATCCTCCGGGTTCATTTGTATTTGATTGTACACGGAGTAGGCATCGAGAAAACTAAGGATCTCGTGGCCGACTGTGGCATCGATCATGCAATTGATATTCAGTAGAGGAAAAAAGTCTTTAGGACATGCTTTGTTTAAATCTATATAATCTACGCACATCCTAAACTTATTTACCTTTTTAGGGACTACAACTACGTTTGATAACCATTCAGGATGTTTTACCTCCCGAATGGATCCTATTTTGAGAAGTTTGGTTACCTCGTCCTTGATGAATGCATGCTTTACCTCGGACTGGGTCTTCTCTTTTGTTTTACCGGGTGAAACTTCGGGTCCAAGCTCAGTCGATGCGTAGTGATTTCCGGCGGGATCCCTGTCATATCTAAATAGGACCAAGCAAAACAATCCATATTATTGATAGGAAATTTAATGAGTTTCTCACTGAGCTCAGGGTTTAACCCCGTTCCCAGGTATACCTTTCGATCGGGTAGATGCATGATCCGTACGACCTGCTCCATCTCCTCGACCGTCGATTTGGTGGCATTGGAATCCTCGGGGATTATGAAGGATTGAGGGATCCAATAGTCATCGTCCTCATCCGTTCCCTGCTTCTCCGATTGAGTCGAGGTCGGCATCTATAGTTGCTATTTAGCTTCATGTTTTCCTTTGGACCGATCTTTTTGTTGACGAAAGTGCTGATATCAGTATCACTTCATCGACCGCGAACATCTCTTTGGCAGTGTATTGTTCCCCGTACACCATTTTTACTCCATCTGATGTTGGGAATTTCAGCATTTGGTGAAGTGTTGAAGGGACTGCCCTCATATTGTGAATCTAGGGTCTTCCAAACAGGGCGTTGTATCTCATATCGCCTTCGATCACATGGAACTTGGTTTCTTGAATAGTCCCAACTATATTTACTGGTAAAATGATTTCTTCTTTAGTCGTTTCGTTTGCCATGTTGAAACCATTGAGAACTCAAGCCGCGGGCACGATCTGTTCTTGTAGGCCGAGCTGCTCCACAACCCTTGATCAAATAATATTGGCCGAGCTTCCTGAAGTAATTAAAACACGTTTAACCTGAATTATATTCACAATGATAGAGATTACCAATGTATAATTGTGGGGTTGTGAGATCCCTTCTGCTTCTTCATCGTTGAATGATAAAGTGCCTTCTGGTACATAGTCTCGAGTTCGTTCTTTCCTGATGATCGATACCTTAGTGCGTTTGAAAATGGGCCCTTGTGGAATATCAATCCCACCAACGATCATGTGAATCACGTGTTGTGGTTCTTCCTGCTCGTTTTTCCTATTTTCATCCTTGTCTCTAAAATGATATTTAGTTCGGTCACTCAAGAACTCTCGAAGGTGACCCTCGTTGAATAGACGAGTCACCTCCTCCCTTAGTTGTCTGCAGTCTTCGGTTCTGTGACCATGCATACCATGGTATTTACCTATTTGATTGGGGTTCCTTTGGGATGGATTTGTCTGTAGGGCTTGAGCCATCTAGTATCTTTGATTCTCCCAATGGCTGACATAATACCTGATGAGTCGATGCTGAAGTTGTATTCTGATAATCGTGGTGCCTCTGTGGGTTCGGCACGTTTATCGAAACTATTTTTGCTCATGAGCCCTTTATCGTTCATTCGATCATTTCAGATGGGATTGCGTCCTGGGCCGTTGTTTTTACGATCTGCATTGTATGGTTGATATCGGTCTTTGTTCGACCGAGGTTCTCTATCGATATCTCTATGAGTTCTTCCAACGGGCCTGATCGGATAAGCGGAACCGGAAGGGGTCCCTAATTGATCATCCCCGACCATGATCTTCGACTGGTATCGATTATGTACATCGGCCCAGGTTACCGCTGGGTATTCAACTAAATTCTGCTTTAGCTGTCGTAAGGCCGCTGAACTCCGATCGTTCAAACCTTGAGTAAAATCTTGAACAACCCAATCGTCTATGACTGGTGGTAGTTCCATGCGTTCCATCTGGAACCAAGATATGAACTCCCTCAACATTTCGTTATCTTTCTGTTTTACCTTGAAGAGGTCCGACTTCCTAGTTGCAACATTTATTGCTCCGGCGTGTACCTTTACGAAAGAGTCTGCAAGCATGGCGAAGGAATCAATGGAATTAGGTGGCAGATTGTGATACCATATAATTGCCCCCTTTGATAGAGTTTCTCCAAATTTCTTTAGTATAACTGGTTCGATCTCATCATCTTCTAAATCATTTCCTTTTATCGCACATGTATAAGAGGTGACATGCTCATTTGGATCGGTGGTCCCATTGTACTTGGGAATTTCCGGTATGCGGAATTTCTTCGGAATGGGCTTCGGAGCCGCACTTGGGGGAACGACTTCTGCATGAACTTCTTCGAGTCCATACCTTTAAAAATTGGTGGTGCCCCCGGTATTTGGTCAACCTGGGAGTTATATGTCTCTACTTTCTTGTCATTTGCCTCGATTTTCTTTTCTCCCATTTCAATTCGTTTAGTGAGCTCCTCGAGCATTTTCATAATGACGGAGTCAGTCCCCGATTCATTGGCATTCGACCTTTCCGGAGGTCTTGTGGACGACTTCTGGTTCTACCCCACTCAGCGCTCGATGTTGATTTTGTAGTTGCGCTATAGCGGCTTGTTGAGCCTGTAACATTTCAAATATCAATTGGAGGCTGACTCCACCATCTCCTCCGCCCTGCGTAACTCGACCAACAGATCGACCTTCCCTGTGTACGCTACCTTCGGGATCATCGCCCAAATTTGTATTTAGGGCGATATGTGAACTGACGTCGATGGGGTTTGCAATTGGTACTCCCTCGAGATTAGCCTGGGGCACCTTGATTCCTAGGGCGGCTATATTGTCTTTCTCCCCGTGAAATCCAAAACCGTTGTCACCATGTGTGGGTGTTGTTTGTGAGTTTGACATATTTTTTCCTGAAAACAAAAACACTTATAAGAACAACCGTAAAGTAGTGTGTGTTATCGGAATCAGTATTAAGCAATCACTATTATCCTTAGTCCCACGTTGGACGCCAAACTGTTTACCCTTAAAATTGGATAACAATTAAACTTATAATATGAGTTTAAGGATACATGATTTCACTTAATACCAATTGAAATATATGAAGATTAATGATATAATTATACAATAAAGTAAATCAAACCCGTATTTGAGTAGAACTCAACCCTTGAGTTAGAGTATCCTCGAACTGATTGATACATGGACAATAAAAATACAATAAGCTGAAGAACAAGAATGTGAGCGAGAAAGAAAATTATATTGCTCTTTTATAAGTTGTCCTTACAAATGGTTGGAACCCCCCTTTATATAGTAGAGAAATTCTATATATGGTACAATTCTAATTACAGAAGGAGATCCTATGATTAACTAAACAACCTATCTTGCTTCGATCCGTTCTGAAATTTTCGCTATGATCTTCGACTAGTCACGGATATCTCGCTTTTTCGTTATTACGCTATCTTCGGTATTGCTCGATGCCTATCTCGTTTGGTCTCGATTGCTGTCAGCCTCGATCTTGGCAGGTGCCTCGAATCTCAATCTCAGTACCTTGTCTTCGTGCCTCGATCCGATCCACTTCGGAGTCGTCCTTCGATGCAAACTCTCGATCTCGGTCAAACAGTAAAATCGGGTGGGCCCGATTTTAACCGTATACAAACTATTTTCCTTACATTTTTCCAAACCATCCCTCCAAATAAAACATAAAAAAGTCCTAGACACAAGCAAAATTGACTTAGCGATGTTTGGGTCAGTACTCTTTCATCGCCATTGCTTAAGGTGCCATCTCTAACATTCGCCTTTCTTTCGGATGTTTGGGTCTTTTGTTTGATTTGTGAAGCTGACACGAGGTTCGACTAAATACTTGGATCTCTCTCCTAATTTACTTTTCAAATTTTAATATTTTATTTGGTATAGCAGTTTAGTTTCTTTGATCTCTATTAAGCATTGGTATTACGAGTAAGTTGGAATTTACAAACTGATGTGAAATCTGTTAAAATTGAGATTGATAAGTCCATATTTTTCTACCGTTATCTCTATCTTTTCTGTGGAAGATTGGGGTTTATTTTTAATTTGTGAAAGAGCACACATTACTTGTTTGATGCAGGTGTGTGAGAATTTGACAAACATCGAATTATTAGGAATTGAGAGTTACAAATTGTGTTGGATGATTGTGAGGGAATTGCACGTGAATATAAAGATCATGAGTTTTGCTTTTAGTTTCTAGAATCTTACAAGAACCATTTGAACTAAGTAGTTATAAGAATTGATGTAAGAAAAAAATTCTAGTTATTTAATGATACTCGAAGGAGAGTGTGAAATTCTTTTTTGAAAGAGTGACTATATATTGAATATGCTAAAGTAGAGGAGGGCAAGAAAATAAAAATAGTTTATCACTTTGTGAATCTCCGCCTTCCATAGGCAGAGAAAAATGAGGATGAAATATAAGTAAGTACAAAAAATTGGTGTGCCGCTGGAGAGGGAGAAAGATAGGGAAGGAGGAATGTGTTTTCTTATAGAGTGAAGAGAAGAGATTGATTTCATCATTCTTCATAAATTCTAGAAAGCTTAATTTTTTAATATGATGTATACAGAATTTTCAGTAGTCAATCACATGTACATAATCACTATAAGGGTAAGATATTAATTCATAAAATAAAATAAAAATAAAATCAATCTCTCTTAAGTCAACAAAGCTTGCGAAAGGACCAAATATTGAGCGAAGTGCAAAATTTATTATATAAATCATAGTGTCTATATTTCGCATTAACTAGTAACTGAGCTATACATAGTGAATAATTAATTACATGGTACTGTAGTGACTTCATCACGAGTTTAGTTTTGATAGTATTCACTATTTTCTTTTTTCTGTTCAGCAGTTGGTATTTTCTCCATTAATTTAGATCCATAACTTCTCTACATTATATTGGAGTTGTCATAGTCTGAACCTTTGATATGTCCTTTCAGGTTTCGGAGCGTCGATGTTTGACAATGATCCTCAAAAATAATTTTTATCAATTTATAATCAAGGTGATCAACAGTGATAATTCTCCAGGTATTTGTAATAAGGGTGCCAATTAGAAGCATTGTAATATCATTTGCAATTTAAAACTGTCCGAGGATGGCTTTACATGTAATTAAATGTGCTTATATTTTGTATTAATTAGTGAGCTTTGATCTAGATAAAATGTGTTCTGAATACTTTCTTGGTAATTGCAGGGTTTGAGTAACTTGAGTTGGATATGAGTATTTCATATATTTGCTACTTGTATTTTGATATTAGAAGTCTTACCGCGGAACTTCATCTCCAAAGAATTTCCTATCTCTTTGTTGTTAATCTTTTAGAACACGTACACATTTGATACACATACTGGTTAATGATTTTATGTTTAAATGTATTATATATTTTGAGAAAAATCATCTTAGGAATGGGAGGTGTAGTTTATTACGAAACTAAAGTGGATATTAAAAGATATTTTAATTTTACCAGGAGACAGACTTGTATACATCAATACATTCTAGGAAACTATAGGGTGCCAGGTCTGAATCACATATGAGGTCCATAACTTTAGATTATAATTTTAGAACCTTTACTAACTTTGTAGCTACTTGGAGATCAATGGAAAGAAATTCAGAATTGTTTTGTGATAATTTGAGTTTCTTCTCCAATAACTCAAAAACTTTTAGCAGATGCTTTTAGCTTTCAGAGACTGATCAGTCTTCCAAAATCTCTCTACCCTAACCCTATATCTTGTAAACTTGTAATCTCTTTGTTTATTTTCTCTATCTCCAACAAGATATTTTTTGGCGTATGAAAATTTCATGTCCTAAGTGAATATACTGGCTGTGAACCTGCAAGGTTGTTTGCTATGACTTAACCTCAATGAATATTTAATATGTACACCTTTACAATTATTGAAAATTAGTTTTTGATGAAGGTTGAATTGAGTATAACTTAAGAAAAGCATTAGTGGAGTTTGTAAATGTGACCTTTCAAATATGCATGATGCACTTTAAGCTACATAGTTGATGATATTTTAAGTCTTCAACTGGTACATTTTGGGCTCCCACAGACTGGTATATTTTAGAGTTCAAACTATTATAAGGATGATCCTCATTTTCTACCAGATGTGGGTAGATTGATGCCTTTGACAAAGCTCGGATGGAGTTTTTTTTGTTTTGTTTCAGGGACAGTTTGCAAGAGAAACTGATTTTGGTAGGATAGGAATTAAATTTAAACCCAACCCTCCTTCTTATCCAACTATAATTTTTTGAATTTTCAAAAGCATCCACCTTAGGCCATTTTTTTCTTTTTTGGAAGATCACATATTCTTGATTGTTTGAGTATAAGAAAAAAAGGTGTGAAAATTGAATGAGTATAGAAGACTCATATAATTGACCCTAACTAGTTCGGGATTGAAGCACAGTTAATGCCGTAATATATGTTCAGAGTTGCAAACGGATATCATGATAAGAATTCTTATTAGAACTATATAGTGAATGTTGGATTTTGTAGAATATTCATCTCTAGAAAATGTAATTTTTCTTGGTATGTTGTTTTACCATTGTTTTGTTTTTTTGACATATCAAGATTTTGAAGTTTGAAGAATCTGTCTAGGAAGAAAGCGCAGAGCAAGTATAAACAGCAACCGAGTATGTTAAAGATCAAGTTAAAGCATAAAAGAGACATATTTTTGGTTTTTTTGGGCGTTATTTAAGATATTTTTATGTTTAATTCTACAATGTCATACAATTTAGATTGATATATTTTTGGTAATGTGAGGTTTTAGCTCTTGTAATTATCTATGAAATATTATATGAATATTGACGATTTGTATTTTTTTTCATACTTGCTCAAGTGTAATGTATATGAAAGAAGGATTACT
Organism: Nicotiana tabacum; assembly: GCF_000715075.1. NCBI lineage: Eukaryota > Viridiplantae > Streptophyta > Magnoliopsida > Solanales > Solanaceae > Nicotiana > Nicotiana tabacum. The sequence goes on along the minus strand of NC_134094.1, from coordinate 124,548,046 downwards.
ATTTTTTATGTATCTTTACGGTAATTATCATATTAATGATCGGGTGCACTTTTAACAATTGGATTAGTTGTCATAACTAATGCGTTTTCACGTAATAATTAGCGAAGGAAAAATTTGGTCGCTAAAAGTAGGTAGAACGACCGTATTTCTTGTTGTCGCTAAATATTTTTAACGACCGGATCGAAATCTGATCGTAAACTTTTAACGTCGAAACTTTTAACGACCATCGACGATCAGATATTTTTTGCCCGTTAATTACTAATTGCGACTGGATCAGGACTTTCAACGACCGTATTTCCCTCGCTAAAAGCCTTTTTTCCTGTAGTGCACGTTACACACCCTTGATCACACTATTAGCCTATTTGGCCAAGCTTTGAGAAGTGCTTTTTTCAAAAGTGCTTTTGAAAAAAATACTTTTGAACAGAAATAATTTGTGTTTGGCTAATCACTCTGAAAAGCACTTTTGAGCAATAATTTGTGTTTGGCTAAACTTTTCAGAAAGTGCTTTTAATTATCAAATTACGAATAAGGACATGAATAGATACTTAATAGTTAATATTATAGGTAAATAAATAATCTTAAAATTTTGTTATTACATGCAATAATTAAATCTTTTCATTTTATTTAAGTAAAAATTTGAACCTATATCTGCAACCTGCAAAAAATAGCAAACAAGTTAGGATGAAACATTCTGCTACCAAGTTCTTGTGTGTTTTGGCTGCATTGAAGAATATTTGGTTTTGGGTGTTGAAGGAATGTTGTGGATGCTGTCTTGTTGGGATATTGTTGTTGTATGTCATCAAAACACCCCAGAATGAGCATGATGTCATGCTAACACCACTGGGAAGTAATTAGATTACACACAACCATGCAGTACCTCCCAAACCACAAGATCAGTAGTCCAGCTATACATGTGTAAGTTGGTTGTCATGTTGACGGACATGAAGGTGATGTAATCACAGCAACAATGAAGTTAAAAATACTTAATTCTTTTAATATAAGTTAAATATATTAAAAATCATTCAACAAATATAAAAGATTTCACCCCCAAAGTCACTATATATTAGAAAGCTATCCTAAAAATAATAAGAAATATTTATACATCAATAACCTAAGTATTATGTTTAACGGTTATTGTGGTATATATTATATTTTGTTAAGGTTATTTTTGGTAAAAAGAAAAGTCAAAACTATTTCTGCTTCTGCTTTTCAGAAACTACTTCTGCTTCTTCCCAAAAGCACTTTTTTCCCCCCAAAAAACTTGGCCTAATGGTGGCATGTGGGCCGGTTAGGACCGGGCCCGGCCTAGGACCACAAGCCCAAATGGGCGGTGGGCCTAAACGGTCCTAACCGGATAGGACCAGGACCATGGGAGGTGGGCTGGGTAGTGGGCCGGTTCCATAGGCGAGGCCCGCAAGACCGGGACCGGTTGGGACCAGGACTAGCTGGGAAGTGGGCCGGTTCAAACGGTCCTAAACGGGCCTATCCGGGCCCAACGACTAATTTTTTTTTTTAAAAAAATATGCCACATCATAGTCGTTATGGCATTTAAAATATGACTGTTTTACCTGCCAAAATAGTCATTTAACCCAAGTATAATATATGAAGTAGATAGACCTTTAAAAAGTCCTCTTTGGATGACCCGAACTGGTCCATTTTTGGATTCTCGTTTAAGCAAGTAGGTGACAGTCTGCGCAGTCTCGCAAAGGCTCCCATATATCTCTACTCCGATATCATATTGACAAACGGTTTAATGAGTTAGAAAATAGACTCGCAGATCTTTAATATGATGTGTGGAACACCTTTGTTTTAACCCCAATTTTTTTTATAATTACACCTTTTCTTATATATTAGCTAATATTATATCGAATATAGCTTATATATATATAATATATATACTTACACTATACTATGTACTAAGTATCAGTGCATTAGCTTATATATATTCGATATGTATATAGTAGAAACTTAGGATTTTAATTCAATTTAAGCTATATATATATAGCTTATTTTAAATTGTAATTTTTTTTAGAATTAGCGATATATATATAAGTTATATTCGATATATCGAATATAACTTATTTTTGTCTTTAAATTTGAATTAAAAAATTTAGGTCACAATTCTATAATATAATTTACAAGGAATTGCCTTAGATATTTTTATTACCATTTTTTTTTCTCTAACTTCTATAATTTTTTTAAAAAAATAGAAAGTATCTGTTGGGCCCACTTGGGCCATGGACCGACCCACTTAGGCCCGAGACCGTTAGTTCGTGGTCCCGGTCCGATTCCAACAAGAAGCCCGCGAAGCCCGGGCCCACATATGACCTAGCCCACTTAGGACCGGGCCCACGAAGCCTACTTAGGACCGGGCCCGGCCCACATGCCTCCCTTAGCTTGGCCAAACACCTCAAGTTAGAAAAAAAAAATACTTTTGAAAAAAAAAAACTACTTTTGTCTCCAGAGAAGCTTGGCCAAACAGGCTATATGTCCATGCGAGTAAGTCGTGTCTAGTTGGCACATTTCGGACTCAGTTCAGGACTTGTTCAATAGGTATGCCAAGTTTAAGGGGCCATTTATGTACTCTAATTTTATAATTGTTTTCTTATACAAAGGCAAATTTCAGTATCAGATTCTTAGCGCAGCTTGTACATGAGTAGATGTGAGAAAATGATTAAAAGAAAACAGTTATTACCCATATGGTCATATTATTCATTAAAAAGTGGGTTGGATAATGAACTTTTTAACAATGGGTGGATGCGAATCATATTATCCACTTAGAAAATGAATAACCAATAGATAATTAATGAGTTAACTTTTACATTTGGAAAGACTCAAATTGAGGTTCCTCAAGTTTGGAGATTAAGAATTCTTCCAAAAATGATCATATTTAAGAAGTCATGGGTAATATAGATATCTATATTATCCGCCGAATAACCCATTTTTTATCCGTATTAAATATGGGTCGAGTCGGGTCGGATAATTTACTTATTTCAAAACCCGCTCGACACAACCCGCCCATTTGCCACCCCTATATACATGAGTGTCAAAATTCTCCGCAAGGAATGTCCCACAACTTCCCTCAGTGAAAATTTTGAACGACGTTGACGAATTGAATACTCTGCGGCTAGTAACTTACAGACAAATTCCACACACACAAAAAAAAGGAATAAATATACATATATGAAATTAATGAATTTAACCCCTTTCGACCGGGATATAAAACTAAGAAACAAGACCAGTTTGACGTCACATTTGGATACCTTACAACAAAACAATGAATGTTTAAACTTATCATGATTACAACAAAGGCAAAGGGGACCCCCGAAAAGTAGAAAACTCTATCAAAAAATCATTACCAAAATTGTCTTGACAAGATTTTATGGCTTCGTATTAGAATGACTCTGGTTTAACCAAACTATATTTCTGTAGCCTTACAAGCAATGGTTCTTCCGCTGCCTTCTCGTGAATTGGCGAAAATCTGAAAAAAAGAATTTCCCTAAACTAAACTGTCAAGGGTTTGGCACTATTCACAAATGTGGCACTTTTGTCAAAACCCTCGAGCACTAAAATTCTCACTGCTTCCAAACCATTATGTAATGTGAAGTCCAACTGAAATTAAAAGAAGCCAAACATCAATATGTGATTGTATTTCTGAAATCTACTTAAATAAGTAAAGAAAAGCAAGTACCTCCTCACGTTCTTGTCGATTGAATGCGCGAAGAACAAAACTTGCGGGATCCATTTTCCCCGGAGGCCTCCCAATGCCTAAAGAAAATATCAATGTTTGAAACTACAATAACACACAGAAATGATGTACATAATGATCTGAGGTAATACCTATTCGTAAACGAGGAAAATCACGGCTCCCTTTAAGGTGATTCATAATGCTCCTCATCCTTTAAAACATAAGGCAAGAAGTTAGTCATGCCAGTAAGCAGTACCCATAAAGCAGAGAGTGCAGAAAAATATATTTAAGCTAAGAATATTGGACAAGCAAATTCTTCAGATCACCAAGGTTTTCCTATTTCTTTTGTATTCGTTCAGAAATTACAGAAGGAAATGGTGCTAAATCTAAACCTATCCAGACAGAGTGCTAACGGTATGGCCTTCATCTTTTTATTTACTTTACTCCGGGCTCAGGAGGGAGATTCTACATATATCAAGCTTCCATATTCCATGTATCATAAGATGCCCTACCATGACATTACTTTACAGATTTAAGACACCTTATAGTGGGAGACCAGAAACGCCAATCACAAGGCTTTATTCTAGTGGTTAGAGTGCAATGCCCGATGTGTGGTTAGGCGCACATCACGGGTTTCGAACCGTGTGCCACTGGCTCTTGGGGATCTCTCGTTTATCAAAAAGAGAAACCAATCATATGTTTTACTCTTTCACTTAAAGCCAGGAGAAAAGCAGTCAACAAGCAGTTTTGATTCCAACACATCATGATCATTTGAATGTGAAGATTATTTCTATTGTTAAATTTTCATCCACAAATAGTCGTTGTACCAAGTAAAAGTGTAAAACAATGAGAAATTGAGGAAAAAAACCAAAAACTAATGAAAACCAACTACTTGGTCTGTAGACCAGCTTGACTTGTGAACCTACGCAAATTGATAAATCCATCATTACGTCTTCTTCACACTTTGATGATCAACCAAAAGCAGTTTATGAGAAGGAGCAAACTATGAAATGCTTGGTATCCATCAATATTCTTGCTTTCAAGTTTTCAATCAATTACTATCTACATATTCAAGCATCAAATATTCAAGCAAATAGCAGAAAATCTGGAATAGACTTCAGAATCATTATAAGCACATGATGAAAGCTCCAGATAAAGGAAACTATTCAACAATAAAGATTACCCATTGTGTCCTCCATGACCACCTTTTGGCAGTAACCGCAACTTTGCAAAAGGCAAATCCAAATCGTCAAAAACCTGCAATTATAAAGTTTTAGTTGGAAGTTATTACAAAGATAAGTTCTATGCTCAATTGTCAATAGCTTACCACAAGAACTTGTTTCAGTGGAATCTTATAATATGAAACAATTGCTCCAACCTGTCAAACAGTGTAAAATATCAATCTTATGCTACTTGGTGGATGGAAGCTACAAGAGACAGGTCATGCCAAGACAAGTGGACTTACAGACTCACCACTTGCATTCATGAACGTTTGAGGTTTAGCAAGCATAATTGGAACATCTCCAATGAAACCTAGAAAGCAAAAGAAACCAAAGAACATGAAAGTGATCCTAAAGAGCAATTTTGAATGACCGAGTTCATTATCAAACTTGTTCCTTCTTTCCACTTCTTAATCCGGAAAAACTTTGTTTAAATAATCTCCCCCATAGCCGCAGCATGTCAATGCAGTTTACCGCAAAGATAGCCAAATATCAACATTAGTGGTACTTCAATAGTGGCTAAATTAGAGAACGAAAACCTCAATGCAACAAAACAAAGCCTAGCTTCAATAATTAGCTAAGTTAAATGGAGTATCCATAAGGGTTGAGTAAATTCTTCTGCTAATTTTACTGCATTTTGAAGAATGTAGATGAAGCACCTACTTAATAGTCACAAACGTTCGAAAACAGTAGATCAAAGCAAATCAATGACCCATTTAACAAAGCTAATCAACAAACAAATTTATTTTTGATAACCAAGAAATCACTAAAAGCACACGATTCAGCAGATAATGGACCAACCCCTCCCTTCTCCAGTTATATACATAGTCTTGGCAAGGTTCAAAGCCGTGGCGTGCCCTCTTACCACTATGACCAAGGCCCGGAGTTCAAAAGTTGGGAATATTACAACATAATTAGCAAACAGATACGGATTATATTAGAATCACAAAAAGATAAAACTTACACACCCCGTATTTACACCAAACCATATTAAGTTACCATGGTTAAGTGATAAATTAAGGTGAGAATGTATTTTGAATATTTACTATGTTAATGTGACGACGTGTATCATGAATCCAAACAGTAATGTGTAATAATTAACTATGTTAATGTGAAGACGTGAGTCATGTATCCATTAGGTTCGTAGCTGGTGAAAATAAGTTTTTTCCCACAAAAAGACTAGTCAATGCAATGATGCTGTGCAACTACAATGATACTGTGTAGACAATATTTTGAAACGTTAGAAAAGATCACAACGTAACTGTATATATCAGGAAAACTCTGAAATCCAGTATAATCAAGCTTAAAGAAAGTACCTTTCCCAAATTGAGCTTTAAAGGAAACACTGCCCATAGATATTCCTTCAGCATCAGCTATAGTATCTATCATCTCAAAACCCACCTGCCAAATTCAATAGTATTATCAATACATGATATAGAAACCAGTGCGAAAACATCAAGTATATTAGAAAAAGAAGAGAACGGACATTATGACGGGTGCCAGCGTATCGTTTCCCAGGGTTACCGAGGCCAACAATAAGCCAAGGCTGAGGTTTCGGCTTCGGCTTCTCCGGCGGTGGTTCCGATAACGTCGGTGAGGGTGATGGGGAGGTTGAGGTGGACATTGAACAGGAAATTTGATGTAAAGAGTTAGTAGCGGCGGTGTTGCTCATCCAATTCCTCCAGTATGATGATGAATTTAGGGTTTTGGGAAGGGAAAAAGAGGAGAAGAGGCGGCGGCCGCGGCGGCAAAGGACCGTCGCCGATGAGGCAGTGCTAGAAATTGCACATGCTAGTTTCATTGTGGTTTTAGATGGTAAGTAGGTGTTGGAATCCGAATTTTGAATGGGAACGGATTGACTCAAATGGAATTGTATGGCGGCCAACGACGTCGTTTGGTTTACCCAAATAAAAGGAAAAAGAGATTTTTTTAGCCACTCTAAAGCATAAGACTTGGAAATAAATGAATAAGAAGGCAAAGTTACACAACTATGAGCATACGTTAATTCAAGGTCTTTTCATTTAATTACTCACTTTCTATGAGATTATAATGAAATTTATCTGGATGTTTCTTTTTAGCGAGCTATTTGGATGTTATTCATTTTGAAAGTTAATTTGATGATGATAACACTTGGAAACAGAGAAATCGCCATGGAAATTTATTCTAGGGTTAGAGAAGATTCGAGAGAAAAATCATGGCTCAAATCTTTTCACATTAGCTAATGTTCCTTCTATCCAACTGTACAAAGAAAATAATATATATAATGTGCCTAAATGTAGCCGGATCGGACCTAACAAACTCAAGTCCACTAAGACAAAATAATGCAATACATTAAGTTACAACTATTGAACTTATATCAAGTTTGGGCCTGTTTTTGTCGTGGACCAGAAGCTGAATATCCTTCAAGTCCAACACCCCCCTCAAGTTGGAGGGGGAAACCACCTTCAACTTGGAAAGGAATTGATGATGACTCTACCCAGGAAGAGTTTTGGTAAGAATGTTTGCCATCTGCTTGGAAGTAGATACATGACTCGAGTGAATCAGGCCTTCACCCAACTTGGAGCAAATAAAGTGACAATCCACTTCAATATATTTTGTACGTTCATGGAAGATCGGATTCTCAGCAATATGTATAGCAACTTGATTATAAAAAAAAAAACAGAAATTGGAAGAGAGACAGGAACATGTAGATCAGACAAGAGTCGAACCATCCAAGTTAATTCACCAATAACCTTGCTAATGGCTCGATATTCTGCTTCAGTAGAAGAAAGAGAGACAACAGGTTGTTTCTTGGACTTCCAACCAATCAAACTTTCACCTAAAAGAATACAGAAACCAGTAACAGATCACCTTGTATCAACACAAGCAACCCAATCACTATCACCATAGGCACTCACAGTGAGATCAGAATCATTGGAGTAGAAAAGACCAATATCTAAAGTATATTTAAGATACCTCAGAATGTGTAATGCAACAAACATATGAGGAACGCGAGGACACTTTAAAAACTGACTAAGATGTTGTACATCAAAACATATATCCGGCCTAGTATGGGTCAAGAAAAGCAACTTGCCAACCAAACTCCGAAAGAATTCAGGTTTATCCAAGACTTCGCCACTATCAGCCGATAACTTCTCATGAAGTTCCAAAGGGCAAGCAACAGGAGAAACATCTTCACATTTATATTCAGAGAGCAAGTCAGATACAAATTTCTTCTGATTCAACAGGAGACCTGAAGGAAAATAAGATATTTCAATGCCCCAAAAGTAATATAACTGACCCAAGTCTTTGATCTTGAATTGGGTATGGAGAAACTGTTTCAAGGCAGAGATTTCAGTAGCATTATCCCCTGTAAGAATTATATCATCAACATACACAACTAAGGCTGTGAAAGACCCAGGAGAACCCTTGACAAAAAGAGAATAATCAGTGAAGGAATGAGAATAGCCCTGAGAGCATAAAGCATGAGATAATTTTGCATACCACTACCGAGAGGCTTGCCGGAGACCATATAAGGATTTTTGCAATTTACACACTAAAGGGGCAGAAGTAGAAGAACTAGCAGCAGAAAGGGAAAGGCCAGAGGGTAACTTCATATACAGGTCACCATGCAGAAATGCATTATTGATATCTAGTTGAAAAAGAGGCCATTGTCTCTTTACAGCTACTACTATTAAGCATTTAACGGTGGACATCTTTATCACCGAAGAGAATGTCTTAGTAAAATTAACACCCTCTACCTGTGTGTCACCCCTAATAACAAGTCGGGCTTTATATCTTTCAATAGACCCATCAGCTTTATATTTAATTTTATAAACTCACTTACAACCAATAGGCTTTTTTTCTTTAGATAACTCTATGATATCCCAAGTGTGATTAGCCACTAAGGCCTCAAATTCCTTTTTCATGACATCCTGCCAAGCTGGAATAGATGCAGCTTAGGAATAAGTACTAGGTTCAAATTTAGCATGCTTTAGGACATAATTGGAGCAAGAAGAAGAGGAATAAAGAATGCATAAGTAGTCTTACAAATAGGCAGGAAGATTATGCTCCCTAGTAGACCTTATGAGATTCGAAGGATGAATAGGAAGAGAAGAAGATGGTACTGACACAGGTGGAATAGAAGAAGTAAAGGAAGCAGAAGGAATGGATGAGTCATCATGAAAAAAATGACAGGGAGAGGGAGATACAGGAAAAGAAGTAGGAGTAGAACAAGAAAAGTCTTTAGGGAGAGATAAAGGAAAATAAATTTCATGAAAGACCACATCCCTTGAAATGAAATACTGTTTGGTAGCTAAGTTATACAACTTGTAACTTTTCTTGGCAAAAGGATAGCCAAGGAAAACACAAGGAATTGCTCTTGGTTTGAACTTATCTCTGTATGGTATAGGAACTGTAGCATAACATAAACAGCCAAAACTTGTCAAATGAGAGTAACTAGGTGCCTTACCATACAACATTTCAAAAGGTGACTTATCATGAAGAAGCTTGGAAGGTAATATGTTGATTATGTAAGTGGCTGTCAATAAATAGTCACCCCAAAAGTGCATAGGTACTTTGGATTGGAACATTAAAGCTCTAGATGCTTCAAGGAGGGTCTTATGTTTTCTCTCAATCACTCCATTTTGTTGAGGTGTATAAGGGCAACTAGCCTGGTGGATAATACCATTTTTTGAAGAAAAAAAAAATACTGAGGAGGCAGAGGAACTAGATCCAAGTTCTAGAGCATTATCACTTCTGATGGTTTGAACAATGGTGTGGAAGTGAGTCTTAATCATGGTGACAAACATTTTTATTAAAGGAAAGACATTGCTTTTGGACCCCATTAAATGGGTCTCATCTTGTTTGTCTGGACATGGGACACACATTGCAAATAAAGGACTGCCTAGAAGATAAGGAATCAGATAAACCAGAAATAACTTTCATTCTGACAAAAGGGATATGTGCAAGTCTCTGGTGCCAAATGATATCCATTTTATTTATGTCATCCGTATTACAATAAGAAGGAACAGTGCACACATTAGGTAAGCTAACATTGGATTCACAATTAGGAACAGAAATATAAGGAGGAGAAAGTGAACTAGGTGCATCACACATATGATGTAAACTAGGGACAAAATCACAATTAAAGGCAGAAACTTTAGGAGAAGAATCTGAGTTGACAGTATTCTGGAAACATGAATCAGTATAAAACAGAGGATGTGATGATGACTTTTTCCATACAAGCTTGTACAATCTAGTGTCCAGTTTACCAAGATCCAAAAGCTTCTTCAGAGAAGGGCCATGTAATAGCATACAAGAATCATAAGTAAACAGGATAAAACATCTGAATTGTTGTATCATCCTGTACACAGAAATGAGATTATGGTGGAAGGAAGGAATATAGAGAACATTGTGAAGAACAATAGAGGGATGCAAAGCAAATGAATCAGTGGAAGTTACTTTTACTTTATAACAATTTGGAAGAGATACAAGATAAGGTACAGGTAAAGGAGTTATATTGAACAAGAACTCTTTATTGGATGTCATGTGGTCAGTTGCACCAGAGTCAATGATCTAGGTTAAATTTACTGAAGGAGAAAGCATGCAAGAATTAGAACTAGTACTACTCAACAAATCAGCAACTAAAGATGTACCAGCAAAATTGGTAGAAGCCATGAGATTTGACTGAGGAGAGGGGTCTGACACATGAGACTGCTGCAGCAAATTCATCAACTAATTGTACTGCTGTTTTGTCAGACCAGGTATCATGGAGGCATGCTCAGAGTTAGATGGAGGACCAAAAATGTTAGGAGCAGTAGGCTGAGCACCACCACTGGGATTGAGTTCAGAAAAATCAACCTCAACACTAGCATTTGCTGCAATTCTTTCGCCTTTAGTAAAATTGAGGTTAGAAGGATAACCATGAAGTTTATAACATTTTTCGATTAGGTGTCCAGGCTTCTTGCAGTATTTGCAGAATAAGGAAGCCTTGACCTGATCACCATTTGCCCCCTGTTCAAAGTTCACCCTCTGATTATATGGCTTTTGAGGAGGAAGAATTTTGTTAAACATGTTGGCATTGAAAGAAGCTAAATCTGAGTTAAATTGGGGGAAAGATTTGACTTGTCTTGGACTCTCATCTTGGAGCAAAATGTTGTATGCATTATCAAGGGATGGAGAAGGCCGCATCATTGTGAGATTGCTTCTAACATTTATATAGGTTTCATTTAATCCGATCAAGAATTGGTATAATTTATTTTCTTCAACTTCCTGTTGCAAACCAGGTTTAGCTGCACAAGTGCAAGTGTTCATATGATTCTTACACGTGAAACCTAGTTCATCCCATAACCTCTTTAACTTGTTAAAGTAAGATGCTATGTCAAGAGATCCTTGACAAGTTGAAGCCAGTTCTTTCTTAATCTCAAATACCTTTGTCCTATTGACAGCCCCATATCTACTCTCAAGTTACTTCCAAATACTTTCAGCAGTCTTAGAGTATTGAACACTCTCCTCAATTTTAGGGGATAAAGAACTAGTCAGCCAAGATATCACCATATTGTTACACCTATTCCACTGCTTTAATCCAGGTGTATTATCAGAAGGTTTAGGACAAGTTCCATCTATGAAGGCTATTTGATTCTTTGCAGATAAAGCCACAATCATACTTCTTCTCCAACCCCCAAACCCAGTACTAGAAAAAGGCACATGCACCAAAGAAGTGTCAGGAACATCAGAGGAATGTAAAAACAAAGGACCAGAGGGATCTGGAGCATCCACGGAGGTAGAAGTAGCATTACTTCCAATGATTACTCAATTTAGGAGTATAATACTCAAAATATACATGCAGTAAGCAAGCAAAAATAGATACGGAGATGCATACCTCTACAACCACGAAACAGATATATGCTATTTTATATAGAGAATTAGAAATAGAAATACTACTCTTCTTCGTCACTGGAAGAAGTAACAACCTTTAATTCTAGAAACTCCTTCCGAAATAATCCGCACTCACCAGCAAATTGAAAATGGAGACCGATGCAAACCCTTGTTTCGGCCTCAGGAGGAAACTGAGATACTCGAGCGAAAAATTGCAAAGCTTCACGAAATCACCGGAAAGCCTCACCAGTACTGAAAAACAAAACTTACTGTAAACTCAATCAAAATCGGCGAACCAGCTGAGAGATGAAAAAAAACTTTAAGAAAACCCTTCGAGGGTAATATCGAACGAAAGCGTAGCACAAGATCTATTCGAATCTCTGCTCTGATACCATGATAACATTTGAAAACAGAGAAATCGCCATGAAAATTTATTCTAGGGTTAGAGAACATTCGAGAGAAAAACCATGGCTCAGATCTTTTCACATTAGCTAATGTTCCTTCTGTCCAACTGTACAGAGAAAATAATATATATACAATGGGCCTAAATGTACCCGAACCGGACCTAACAAACTCAAGTCCACTAAGACAAAATAATGTAATACATTAAGTTACAACTATTAGACTTATATCAAGTTTGGGCATGGTTATGTCGTGGGCCAGAAATTGAATATTCTTCAAGTCCAACAAATTATTCAAAAATCAATAAGAATTTGGGATACACGTAAATAAAATAATAGATAATAAACAGTTAATTGAAAATCACATAATAGAAATTCCAACAGGAACTGAGAACTGTAAGAATCAGATGATACATATCCTAAATAATCAATTGCGCACCGTAATAAATTAAGAACAGACAATATAAAGATTTAAAGAAGAAAAATACGTCAATAAAAAACAGTAAGTTTGAAATTCAAAACAAACAATATTATCAGCTGGACCTTATTTTGAAACAACTTTTTTCTCAATTATTAGCAAAAAAGACTTTTTCCTCAACTGATTCCTCACAACCTCGAGCCTTTAAATATGATATTATTTGCATACGTCCTTAAAATAGTTCTCCAAACACCATTTAATCATATTCCGAAGATCATGCAATTTCTTAACGTGCAATCGTAGCTCAGACCCGTTTTTTATTCGTATCAAATGTGAGTCGGGTCGAATAATTTATCCGTTTTTGATACGTCTTATATCCGACCCGACTCGCATGTTTGCCACCCCTAGTGCTAACTATCCGCGGGGATCTCATCAAACATTATTCTCTTTTTCCCACTAATTTTAAAGACATAGTTTAACAGAACTACATTAGGAAACATTATTTCTTTTTTCCACTAATTGCTTTAAGGATATCTTATTTTCTTACTATTGTTATTGTTTCTTTTTCATGTTTTTTTCACTATAGTATTTTTTATTCATGATTGCTGATTTATGCTTTTATAAGTGGAGTGTTTATCGAAAACAACCTCTCTATATTTACAAGGCAGAGAACTTGTAGGATTTCACTATTGTTGTTGTTTTTTGTTGTTGTTTTGGGAATGCATATATCGTGTTTTCGGTCTTTTACGCCATTTGCTTCCTTGTAAAAATATATGCATCACAAATGCGTGCGTCGACAAAGGAAAAACCAAAGTGGAAGAAAACATAATATGTAAATAGTGACAAGAGCTTTATTTATATCAGACCAAATTAAAGAGGTACACAGCTATTCATAGGGTAACACAAAAGAAACCAAAACATACACACAATTTTCACTTGACACATGTTACTATTTTTAACAAAAAAAAGATACAACAGATTAAAGAAAGAACTAGCCCAGCAAAATATGGAACAGCTTGCTGCGGTTGAAATCTCTTTTAGCGAGTCATGCCTGGTGCAATAGGGGGAGGTACAGTGACTCCATCTTGACTCCATTTCTGAGCATTAGCCATCCATCCTTTACCCATGCAACCAATCAATAATCAGAATGCAAAATTCAATTCAATTTAGCATCTGTCATATATACTCTTAAATTTGTAATATACCAAAATTTGGTGAACTAATCCCTAACAAAAAATTCAAAAGTTTATCAAAAACACTCTATTTAGATTCGACTAGTTATTTACAGGAAGAAATGTTGTTAAAAAAAGTCCCTGGATAAAAAGAATCAAGTCTGAATATTCTACCTCTAGTTTACACAAATAGCCGGCAACATTTATTGTTTACTTTTCCTAGTCATATACATAGATTATACATATATATAATACATAAATTATGCATATTATACCTCAACCGTTTTTTTTAATTTAAGTGGTTGAGTGAACGACTATTTGAGTTAATTCTTTTGCTATTCTATATATAATGAGTTCAAATGAACTGTGGCACGTAAAAGTTTCAGCAGGGTAGTATATATTGTGTTTATATACCTTGGGAAGGGTCAAAACCGCGGTTTTTGAGCTCTCTGTATTCTTGGCAAACAGCACAAGGGAGACAACAAAAATGAACAAGGCAATCTCCACAAGGGTCCTCTGGCAAGCTAAAGTAGGCTCTCAGTTTTGTACGATAAGTGCATGTGTAGACACAAGCACAACACACATGAGCCAAGCAATAGTATATTACACCAGCATGAGCACAAGCTGCAAAATTAATTAGCAGGTTATACATATATATGTAGTCAAATGTAAAAATGAATAAAGGGCAGTTCGGTACACAAAATATCTTATATTCATGCAGGGTCCAGTGAATGGCCGCACTCCAAAGGGTGTATTATATAGGCAGATTTGTCATGACGTAAGCATCGGTGACTGATTTCACGGACCGAACCCGTAACTTATAAGTCACACGGAGATAACTTTACCGTTGCTCCAAGTCTTCCCTTCACATTTAAAAATGAACAGGAAAAAAGACAAAAAAAGCAGAAACAAAGAAACTTTTATAGCTTACAAGTAGTTCCTTTATCAATTATTTCAACATTTTGGCCAAAGGTGACACAAGGACACCAACAAGTGACACAACCTGCAAATAATCAAGACTGATTAAATTCAGAACCAGGGAAAAAAAAGACCACATTTATAATCGAAAAACAAGTTGTGGGGGGGGGGGGGGGGTGTTCTTCCAATAATTTTTTTAGAAGAATTAAGTGTCTTACAGTTAGAGCGATCATCACAGCAACCACATAAACCGGTGGTCCATTGGCCCGGAGCACCACTGTCGGCAACCGGAGTTCCTGTCATGACAAGGTAATGAGAAGAGTAATGGGACAGGTTTTGCAGTGTATAATATATGGAAAACTGTAAACGTATATATAGGGATGCACTTTAGCTTAATTACGTGAGCTTTGAGAGTTTGGCCAAGAAAATATTTGTAATTTAAGAGTCATGGTACTATCGTGTAGCTATATTAAATTAGTTAATGATCAATTGATATATTTTTAAGTGAACTGCCAATAATGATTTTGATTCCAGTACTTGAGAAATGAGAGAGAGAAATTAAAATATAGGTATATTGATGCTATATTCATAGTTCTATGGTTGAATGCATGGCTGGAATTTAGAAGTCATCTTCCTCAGATGAAGGCAGTTCCAAGTTTGAATTGGTCAATAAGAAATTCCCTACTCTTTTTAATTCATTATTACTATGTTTTTCTATGAAGTTGGAGTCAACGTTGACCAGAATATATAGCACCTAGTTGCTTCTTAATTATCATACTGCAATGCTAGCAGCTAGAAGCTAATTTTCAGGCTAAGCATCCATAAGTACTCTTGAAGCAAAAATAATCATGTTTACCACTATGTATAACGAATCAATCTTTCTTAATTCTTACCATAGAATTTCCTCATGATCTTAAAAATCCTCAAGTTGGAGCTCTACGCGGATGGATATTTTTAGTGAATCTATATGATTAGCTGTACCACTGCATGCCAGCAGAATTTGTAGTAGTGCTTTACCATATTAGCAAACAAAGTCCCAAGTCAAAGTAAACTTCCTTTTTATTAGGAGTAATACTTTACACTTGCACATAATCCCCGTTATCCTATCATTGTTATTCTCTCGTTCTCCGGTAGAAGATAGCTTTGGCGTAATTAATAAAGTTGCAGGAGGTTACGAGTTCGAGCCATAAAAACAATAGTCTCTTGCAAAAATACAGAGTAAGACTGTATATAATAGATCCTTGTAGTCCGGCCCTTTTCCGGACCTTGCGTATAACCGGAGTTTAGTGCACCAAGGCTACTTTTTTTCTTTTTTCTCGGGATGTCGACTCAATGCCAAACTTGTAAGCAATTCCAAAAATGTTTACACCCCAACTTCCAAAGGTCTCTGCCACGAGCCATGATCAATTCTATTATTAAATTCAAGAAAATACTTATAAACTAATTAAAGCTTTTATTACTCGATTGGAAGCTTTCCTTTACTAAGGAGATGGAACAATTTGTATATATAAATATATTTAAGAATTTCTTTTACATATATATGCACAACAAAAAAATTCGGAGACAAAATATGTAAGGTACTACTTCTCTTTTTGTGGGAATCTCAGAATCAATCGTATGGAGCTGTCAAGAGCCATAGCCTAGTTAAGCTGATACTGACCAAACAGTGTAGCAAAACAGCATAGAGATTGGTTGGTTGAAGGGACTAGGAAAATAAATGGCAGTATAAGGAAAAAGATAATCTCTACATACCTAATGCGACATTTGATTGATGGTACTAATTTATTTCATATTACATTATGTAAAAGCCTATATAGCATAAAATATGAAATAAGAATATGTGAATTAGCTGCTATATCGCGACTTCAAATATTTAAAGACCAAAATGCTCATAGAGTAATACATAATGTCAGTGCATTATTATTGTTGCATGATAATCCTTTATTATCGTTTATCGCATAACTAATCTCTACAATATATACATAACCAGTATGTGAATCAAACCACTCCTAACAAGTTCATAAAATAAATCAATTCCGCATTTAAGTTTAACAAGTGACAAACTGACTTAATTTATAGTATTTGATTATCTTAACCTTAGCCTGGCTTGGTCCAACTATCGCACTTCAGGTTATTTTGAAACTTACTTAATTGAACAGAAACTAGAATTTATCACGTCACTGGCTAGTTTACCTTCCAATCATACGTTCGCGAGTTGTACAAAATTCAATGCTTTGATGTTCAGCCTTTATATATGTGCTGGGAAAAATTTTAAAGATAAAATTGATATATATTTTAGTACTCATCATTCAACTCAGAACTCACAACGTCTAAATTTTGAATCTGGCACGGTCTATAGACCCACTTAAGCAAATAATGTGGTACCATTTCAACCACCTCACTTATGTTATTCATATATTCTTCATTGCAGAGGAAAAATTCACTAACTAATACATTCATTTTGTTCAGAACATCAGGTGGTAGGTCAACCATTCTGACACTGTAATTCTTCAACAAAATAGGAAACAAATTAAACAAGCAGAGACACACATTGATGATCACAACCATTTGCACATGAATTACAACAATTTCTTCTAAAATTCCAACATTTTTTTGTTTGAATGAATTTCATTTCAAAATCATTTTCTTGTGGATTTACGAATAAGAGTCACCTTCTTCTCTTGTACGTGCACCACGATAGACTCTACATCTGCAAGATTCAATTGAAACTGCATTGAATCAAACTTAGAAATAAAACATATCACGGTTTCTTTTTTGGGCTGAGTTTCGATCTCAAGATCAGCCCATATGAAATAGGACCCGTTTGTCCATAATAAATAAATAAAAAATCTTTTTTTCGATTTTTTTTCTTCAAAAATGTGTTTATCCATGAAAATTTACAAGGTTTTAAAAAAATTTCGGAAATGAGTTTTTCAAAGACCACTTTTTATTTTAAATTTTTTTAAAAATCCCACTCACAAAATTGCAATATTTTTTTTTAAGTGAAATGCATGTCCAAACACAATTTCAAATTCCAAATACTTTTTTTCAACTTAACTCCAAATACTATTTTTTTTTCTTTCAAAAATTACAATTTTTATATCCAAACACCTACATATTATACACAGCTTACCTTCAATATTTGAAATTACAGTAGAAACTCTGTTTTGGCAGTTGGCACATCTTAAATCTGCTTCTAATACCACCTCCTTGACCTGCTTTTCCGTCACCAAATTAACCAAAATAACTCAAAACTCTCTTTAATACACTACTTCTATGAATTTTAGGTTAAATGAGTTTGTGCAGCTCAACTAACAAGGTATAGAAATAAGTCTAATGACTTTCATAAGATCACAAACATATTAACCAAGGAAAAGGCAGAAAAAAGAAGATTAACAGATATATAATCCATATAATTAGGATCTCATTAATTGTACAAAAAGATTAATACAAGCAAAGGCGAAGTTAAAATTTGAAGTTTGTGCGTTCTAACTTGACGCCAAACCCATAATGTATCTTAGTTACTAGGTTCATAATTATATATTAATACAAATTTAATAGATTTTCTAATACAAATATAGGATCGATGCAAAAGTTATTGAGTTCAGTCGAATCCGTAAATAATACCCTACCTCCGCCCTTGCATACAAGTTTATACGGTGATGGACGGAGTTACTACATACCTATGATGGGAGATAGATAGTCGTTGAATTAGTTAAAATGTGTGCAAACTGACTTGGACACCACCGCGAGAGAGCAGATCTAGAAGAAACTTACCAAAGGATGTGCCAAACATTTGGTAGAAGTAGAAGTTTCAGGAAGTGTCAATCTTTTAGGCTTTTGGAGCTTGAACTTAGTAAATTCCTTCTTAGCCCAAGAAACCAGAGCCATAAATTGGTTGCTGATCGCAAATGAATCTTCAGATGAAAATAGCAAATGACAAAGGCAAAGTGTAAAAGGATATTGAGATAACAATAAGAACAATATTCTTAATAGAAACTAGAATGTATTGTTGATGGGGAAACTCCATCTTTAGAAGCTACACCTATGTTTTTAGGCACAGAAAGAGTGATGGGCATAGTACATACAAACCACATGTTAAAGAGGACAAGGGCCATTAAATCTTGACAAAGATGCTTTCCCTTGAAATGGAGTCCCACATCTTAAATTTTCCCTTTGCTTTTTAGGTTCCGACATTCATAATTGTTCTTTGCATTAAATTCTTTGTCAATATAATTATACAGATATTAAAACACTAGTACGTAAAAAATTAGAAGGCGTTGCTTTAGTTTATAATGAGGGTGTAACACAAGTATGATTTGGTAGATCAACCAACTTTGTCATGCTGCTAAGAGATAATGCTAGAGATACTTAATTATGATCCTTTTAGCAAGGGATTTTATTATTAATAAACTACTATGATTTATGTTTTATGCACTATAATGTATAAAGCAATATATAATCAAAAAAGTAATTTTTTTGAAAATTAATTAATAACTTCGTAAAATGATAGCTAACATGTTATCACTTCTTAAACTATATATCAGAAAATGCTTTACATTGTTAGGCGTACATATACATAACTAATTGATAGCTAACTGCCTTGCTAGAGCATATGTTTCTATGTCTGGTTCAATGCAGTGGGATACTACCCTGCGGCGGACCCAGGATTTTGTACAAGCGGGGTTCAATCTTAGAATTATATAAATTTAGTCGTAAAATAGTAGTTGTCAAGTGAGTTTAAATAAAATATTTATGCAAAATTTACACAGTTTTAATCCTAATTTATACATATACACAATATTATTTTTTTGTGAAGCAGGTTCAGTCGAACCTGCTAGCCACCACTTGAGTCCGCCACTGATACTACCCCGGCCGACCATTTCTCATTACTGATATACTCGCGTTTGATTTGGATAATACTCTCTCCGTTCATTTTTACTTGTTCACTATAGACTTTGCACATCTCTTAAAAAATAATAAATGAAGTACATAATTTACCATCATGCCCATATTAAATAATGCATATTTTTAATGGATTTGAGAAAATGATTTGAAATGAGTAATTAATACTGTGAGTATAACAGGAAAAAAGAAATTATCTTCTCTTGATATGCGAAAAGTGACAAGTAAAAGTAAAAATCTATTTTTAGAATAGTGAACAAGTAAAAGTAAACTAAGTATATGATGTATTAGCCATTTCAAGAAAAAAAAAAAGAGACTAAACTGATGGTATTCCTTATCATTTGTCTGATAGCTTGCCTTATAAGATGCTATATATCACCCAACTTTTTATTATTAATTTTCAGTAGACCCCAATTGCTAGGTAGTGTCGATTGAAGAGATGCCATTATTAGGTGCATGATGATGGAACAAAGAAACTAAAAAGAATTAAAGTGGCGGATTCGAACCCACTTTTTTCACGTTGTTCCAATTAAAACTGAGTCATTGACTAATACATGAACTACCTAGACACCTTAAGTTTCCGAGTCTGAACCTAAATGGTCTTTTTGGATTCAAATGATCGAAATGAGTGGAAATAAAAACACCTTGATCAAACTATATATAGCTGTATAACGCTTTTTATAAAGGTGCTAAAGGCTCTATGGTACAAGACTGTCAGGTATAGCGCCTTTATAAACGACGCTATACATATTTTGTGGGCCCACCAATAACTCTTCTGCGCTTAACTGACATAACAATAATTCAAATGGGTATAACGCCCTTTAAAAGGGCGCTATACCTCAAAATATTCGACCCCCCGGATTGGGTATTGCTTTATTTAAAGGCGTTAAGGATTTTACAAAAATTCATTCAGAAATATTCTCAACTCCTGTTAAATTTTTCTTCTTGTTAAATTCTCAAGCATTTTGTCATAATGTCTGCAGAGCGAAAAGTAAGTGTTTCATTATATTGGGGGGGGGGGGGTGAGGTTGTGATGGAGAATAACTCTGTGGGCATATAGTTTATCTCCACAATGTCATGTTAAGTTACCACTTACAATGGAGTACGATAGACTGGTATCGTTGTTGTGTAACAAAATGAGTGTGAGCTAACGTTTGGTGAACCTTAAAGTAACCGGAAGATATCCGTATTCTGTCACTCCGCAAGGGGTTGCTTGTTACGCTGAGTTTAACGTCGAGGATGATGAAACTTTGAGTTATTTTTTGAGGATTCCGGATGAATACCGTGAATTTCTTTTGATAAAAATGTTGGAAATGTACGAGAAGGTTGAAGACGTTCGCAATAATGAGGTTGCGCAAAGCAGGAATAACCCTCAGTCATCGGGTGGTTATTCTGGAGCAGTTTTTGCTGAACAGGTTCGAGATGAAAGAGTTTGGCCTGATTTAAACTTATCTCCACGGGCGAATGAGGAGCGAGAAAATAATTTCTTTCCTACTTTACATAATCCACAAGACGAGTGGTAAACTTTAATTTTCCTTTGTGTTATGATGTTTATTTTTGTTGTATTGAATTTGTATTAACACTCTTATATTCCACAGGGGGTACCGGCCAGAGTTGAATTTTACAAGTTATGAACCCACGCCCAGTTGGAATATGTGTAGTTCTGGTGTGTTGGATCATGATGGTCCATACGAGAGTCATCACTAACAGGATAATGTTCATCATGGGATGTCAACACATTACGACTTGTAAGTGAAGTGATATAACTATATGTAAAGCATTTATCAATTTGAGTAGCTAATTATTTTGTTATTTGTGCAGTGAAAACGAGCAAGTTGAACCTCTTGTCCTGACTCAATTACCCGAAGACGACATATTTAATAGGGATCTGGCAGATGCACAGAGTCAGGAAGAGAACAGTGATTATGACAACAATTTCGATGAGTCCGGAGATGACACACCCTTCTCTAATGAGGGTGGTGATGAGGAGGAAGAGAATGTTGGACCTAATTTGACGAGGGATCATCATCACCCCTCGTTAAACCAAGAGTGTACGAGTCTCAAGTGCCGTTTCATTCAAGGGAGATTCCCTACCTTGATCATTTGCCAAGTATGCCAGATGTGTATACCCTCACAAGGGATATTGACGAAATTCGGACAGCAATCTGGGATGAGTCTAGACCAACATGCTGGCAAAAGGCATGCTTTTTCCTCATAAAACGCGCCTAAGCAGGGCGGCGAAAATGTACAGCGTAAAAGAGTATCGTGAGATGACGGTATGTGAGTCAACTCCAGATGTATACAAGGTTGTTTGCTGTAGATGGTTTACGGGTTGTCATTGGATTCTGCGTGCGAGCAAGAAGAAAACAGGTATGTAGAAAGTGGGTAAATACATTGGCACCCACGCTTGTGAAATGGACACATTCAGTGGGAATCACTTCAACTTGGATGTTGACTTGATTTCTCTTATCCCGATTCTACACATTGAAGCGTCCAGAAGGTACAAGATCAAAGAGTGCATTGCATCCGTCCACCAAGAATATGGTTGTACCATTACCAAAAGAAAGACATTTCTCGGGCGCAAACGCGCGTTTGAAATTGTTTATGGTAATTGGGATAAGTCATTTGCAGCTCTACCCAAGTACATGGCCGCATTGCAATAAGCTGTTGATCGCTGTTGCAGTAGATGCTAATGGAAGTATATTTCCTTTAGCTTTTACTATTTGTGCCAATGAAAGACAAGAGACGCAGACACTATTTTTGAACCACTTGAAAGAGCACGTTGTCAAAAAGCGTTCAAGTATTTGTCTAATATCTGATCGGCATGGTGGTATTATAAGTTTTGTAGAGAATTTTCCTGCATGGCAAGAACCGTATGCCTACCACCGTTACTGTGTGAGGCACATGAAAGCCAATTTCCAGAAGGCACATCCCAACAAGGATTTTCATGATTTAATGTGGATGGCTGCAACAGATCACCAAGAGCATAAATTTCGGAGGCACACGGAATCTATCAGGTAGGAAGACAAGGCAGCCTATCGTTGGTTGATGCGACATAAGCCTGAAAAGTGGACTTTGCATGCAGATGGTGGCAAAAGATGGGAAATTCTGACTACAAATGTGTTAGAATCTTTCAACGGATTCTTGAAGTCTGCACGAGGATTGCCTGTCACTGCCATGGTGCGAATGTCATTCAAGCAGATGTCGGAGAGGTTTGTTGAAAGGGCTGCAGCTGCAACATCATTGATGGAAAGGGGTGTTGAATTTATGCCACTACGAATGAAAATATTTGAGAAATACAGGACGAGCACATTGGTATTCATTTTTACAGTATGATCACGACAGAAATATTTTTAAAGTTCGCACCGCTATCCATCAAAACCGGTGGAATAGTGTACACGCCATAAATGAATCTAGAAGGTTATGCTCTTGTGGGAAATGGTCTATCTACCATATGCCGTACTCACATACCATCAAGTGCTTTCAACATACAGGTTTAGGTCCAACCAACTACGTTGATAAATAATATAGTGTTGCTGCATACTTAAACACCTATAGTGGGCAGTTGCAGCCAGTTGGTGCTGAGCATTATTGGCCGCCGGAACCATTTAAAATGGTGTGTAACAAGGAGTTTTTGCGTCAGCGATAGGTGCAAAAAAGAACGCGTATACGGAACCAAATAGATATTGGTGATACCGTTTATGCGCGCAAATATGGTATATGCTCGTAAACAGGACACGACAGTCGAAAATGTCCTTCAGCTGATTTGGGTGGCGGTGGTAATCCAACTCTTGGTGGAAGTTCATCTAATGTGCCCAACTATCAAGGATACACGTAATGTTTTGTTTCAGTAATGTGGTTGTAATAAGTGTATGTACTTGTTTATGTTGCAAAATGTATTAAATAAAATTATGTTTCCATTATTGTTAAATCTTATTGATATTTAACATTATCAGTGGAGTAAATTAATGAATTTCTCCCTCCCATTCATGTTATCAAAAATAGTATTGGATTAAAAAATCAAACTTATTACGTTGACTTTCGAATTTCAATCTAAAATTATTAGAAAACTACACTATCGGAGGAGGAAGATATATATATATATATATATATATATATATATATATATATATATATATATATATATATATATATATAGAGAGAGAGAGAGAGAGAGAGAGAGAGAGAGAGAGAGAGAGAGAGAGAGAGAGAGAGAGAGAGAGAGAGAGAGAGAGACTTGTTGACCTGAAAAGCTGACCGCCTGCAAAAGCTATATTGTACCCGAAAGAATCTTTAACACGCGAAGCATAGAGTGGTTAAATACTACGTTATGTGTGTTGTCTTGTCGACATGAAAAGTTATCCGCCTGTAAAAGCTGTATTGTACCCGAAAGAATCTTTAACACGCGAAGCATAGCACGATTAAATACTACGTTATGTGTATTGCTTTGCCTATAAAATAATTAGCGCATTTTAGTTATTATCTGCGCTTAACCAAAATAAATAGCAAAACTTTCCATAAAAGCAGTTTTTTTTTGCATTAACAAATGTCTGGATGCAATTATGTACCAATGTGCTATTGTGGCAAACACTGTATGGTGAAGGATTGTTGGTCTAATGGTCATGTTGGGCGTAGATACTGGATGTGTGTAAACAGGTTTTGGAGGCAATGACGAAAATTATTGCAATTTTGAGGTATGGCTTGATGAACCCATTAAATAGGAATGCTACAAACGATCTTTGCAGTATACTTGGGATATGAACTGTGAATACCAACGCCGTGAGTCTGAAATGAAATGAGAAATTGCGGCATTGCAGGAGAAACTAAAAGAGGCGAAAGAAGAAAAAAAATAGTCTAGAAGAGAAATTAAAGTGGTTGGAGCAGAGAATACTAGGAGAAATTAAAGTGTCATGTATTTTTATTAGTTGTACTGAATTTAAACTATGTTAAGTTGCTATGTTTGTGTTTGTGTTGTAGTATTAAAATAATGAATAACCGAAAAAAATAAAAATATAATGCGCATATAATGTAAACAATAAAAATTGTTGCTATTATTTACATAAAATATAAATTAAAAAATCAATGCGTCCCACAGCCTGTGTGCTTCAATGCAACCGCTGGCCTGAGGCACCTCCCATCCCGCCTGACTATGCTATCAGGATCATCCTCATCACGTTGCCTCTTTATCGGAGGATGCGCTGCAGCATGATCGTCATTATGGGTTCCAGGCTCGATATTAGAGACCCAGTAGCACCAAGATATCGTGAATTCTTGTATGTGTTAGTTTTATTAATTTATATATAGTTTTATTATTTTACATGTTTTATTTTATACGTTTGTTTGTTACTCACTTATTTTTGACTATAATAAAATTAAATAATTAATTTTTATAATTATACAAGATTTAATTATTAAATATTCACAAATGGGTTCCGGGTTCGATATTTAAGGCCCAGTAGCACCAAAATATCCGGAAAATATTGTTGTTTTCTCATGTTATTTTCTTACGATCGTTGACTAGAATTAGACAGAGTTTATGTTTGATCTATCAGCTATTTTGACGTATTTTTGGGTATAAGAGATACTTAAATAATTAATTTTAATAACTACAAGGATACTACGCTAAAATGCACTACATTTTACTACGCTAAAAGGGCACTATATTAATAGTCTTTAAGCAAACAAATAATCTAAACCAGATAAAAATAAGAAATACATTTAATCACAAAACATTCAAGAAAATACATATACAACAGTAAAAAGTAATTTATTAACATTTTTTAAACAAATAATAATGATTTCTCAATTTTTATATTTTTTAGCACACTAATATCTTAGTCCGGATAAAAATAACATACTAGTTTAATCGCAAAAAAATACAAAACAACATAGAACACATTTAAAACAACTAATATGCATTTTTATACGAGTTTCGACAAAAACTAAATCGGAATACCTCGATTTATGTTTTTGAAAAGTTGAAGATTTGAATCCGAAACGAGCAACCCACACTGAGAGAAGGCTTAGCTAGGATGTGTGACCAATAATCTTTACTTTTTGTGGGACGGGTGGGGTCCACTCGAGTTTTTTTGAGTCGTTAATGGGGGGACCGCTGCTTTGATTTAAAAATGGGGGGGGGGTGTTTTGCTTCTGTAACAGGGGAAGGGGAAGGGACGGGTATTTGAAGGGGTATAGGCTGTTTATTAAGGCGCTATACATATATCGCCTTAATAAACTGTGTTATACCTGGACGTCTAATCAACTTCATATATAGTTTCGTCACAATATTTTTTTTCCACTCATTTTGGTCATTTGAGTCCAAAAAAATCACATTTAAGTTCCGAAATCTTAAGTTTCTTCCCATTCAGTGTTAAAAGAGGAGATGTCTTTTATCATATTTGTACCTCTTCCTCTGTGAAGAATTATGGAGTATTTCCTAGACTAGCATGGAATTAAATTGTTTATAAGCTTTTCTAGTCTATCATTTAGGGCATGCTCTTCTTGACCATGCCGTATTCATAATATCTAAGCAATTTAACTTTAGTAATTAAAAATTAAAAATGAGAATACATATATGTACAAAAAATATATGTCATATATTTATTAGTTTAATATAGATATCACATACGAATATTAAATAATTAAGTAAGTGGAAGAGAGGAAGAGGCGGGGTGAAATGGATAGAACGTAGAAGAAGAGTATCAGGCTTATATAATTTTTTTAGGGGTGTTTGGTCACTGGAATTTGAATCTTAATATTGATATAAAATTTGAAATTATATTTTTTTGGTTATGAGTATTAATTAATATCGGTATAAGGTTTATATTATCTTGGAATATTATTATCCCAAATTGGAGCTTTTGTTAGAACTTAGAACCAAACTATCCCTTACGGGTAAAATCGAATTCAGGATTTGACTGAGCATCCAACACGATAATTTGGGATCTAGAGATGGTGATAAAATCCCGGAGATCGGTTCCTGCCTTACCAAATTAGCCATCGGAACCACCAGACTTGCCTTCAGGTTTATCGAGGTCACAACCGGTCCTGATCATAACGGTCTCAAGGAATATATTTCCAACTTATCCGACAGGGGTCTGAAATTCCCGCAACTAACCAGATATTACGGTGGAAATCATGGAACATACAAAAAAAAGGGGCCAACGGTCAACAAATCAAGGACCTTTTTTACCTTTTATGGAATAATAGAATAATACCTTAAAAGTAGGTTCCTCTAATATATAAAGGGAGTCTTACAATTCATGAAACATATTGTAACATATACTCATAAACAATACATGACCGCTACTCTTCTAGTTCTAATTCTTTTGTGCCTTGTTGTCAATAAAATATTTTCGGCCTGAGGGCGGTCAGCTTTCCTAGGCTGAAATTGTCCAATTCGCGTGGTTTGCAGTTAGTTTACCGTTATTTATTTCAACTGCTATCTAATTTATCTTTCCGTATCAAATTAATCCGCATATCCTTTAAACCACTAACAAATTTAATTGTTATCCGAGTTTGAGGGTAAACAATTTGGCGCCCACCGTGAGGCCAAGGATAATAGCGGAAATTTGATACGAATCACCATAACACACTCCATTTTACACTTGTTCTTTAAAATATTTCTGATTTCAGGTCATGTTCGAAATGTCAAACCCACAGATAGACACAGAACCCGACCACCATAGCAGAAGCAACAATGCAGCTCTCGGTAACGAGGAAACACCGTTCAATCTTGGTAGAATCCCGATGGTGGTTCCCAACAACGCCTGTTCGCATATGGCCATCGACACAAACCAGCCCACTGACCCCGAAAACAGTATACGCAGGGAAGTCCGTTCGATTGTCCAAAACATTCATGACGACAAAAATGATTGAATCAACCTACGTATTATCTTCGAAATGCTACAGGCTCAACAGACAACGATAGCTCAACTGCAAAACCAAGATCGATCACTGAGAAGGAATGAACCCGAGCTCCCCCGGGAAGCTATCCACAGAAACGAACCGATCTCAGAAAGAAAGAGCGAGAGTGAATTAGGGACTAACTGATAAGTGGGGATTTTAACTTATTATTTGCTCTATTTTACTTGTGTTTTAGGCCAAAAATATTTGAAGGTATTCCCGAAAACTAATGAAATATGCTTGCTTGCAGGAATTATTCAAAATGAGCCAAAGGAATCAAAATCAACTCACAAAGGAGTCAAAAACTGAACAATAACCAAGGCTGGGCAAAGAGGTCTGAAGCGCGAACTGCACAAATATTATGCAGCCGCAAAAGCCATGATGCGGCCGCGATCAAAATTACACGGTCCGCGAGAGGGAGATCCAGAGAGTGATTTTTGGACTAAATGATGAGCGCGAACCGCACCAGAAATATGTGGCCGTGAAAGTCCCTTCGTGGCCGCGAATGAAATTATGCGGACCGCAATTACGGAGATTCAGAGAGCTGACAACTTGAGCAAAAGTGAGAAGTGCGGACCACACCAGAATTGTGTGGCCGCAGAATTTCTCGTGCGGTCGCGATCGAAATTATGCGGTCCGCAAAATGAAGAACCAGAGACAGATCCAATGGAGAAGAACGCAGACCGCATCAGAATTATGCGGGCGCGAAAGCAAAAGTGCGGCCACACTCAGAATTACGCGGCCGCACAACCTTCGCAAGGGCATTTTTGTCTGATATTTTCAGCTCAGTATAAATAGAACATTTTGTCATTTTTAGGGTATGTCAAGTTATGTTATGTTCTATATACGACTGACTTTTTGGTTTTTGGAGGTTTTGTACTAAATTCACTTTTTAACATTAGACTTTCATTCCATAAATTAATATCATGGATTTTATCTTCATTTCATCTTTAATTTTTATTATTTCCATGAGTAGCTAAACCCATAGCTAGGGTTGTGACCCAACCCTAGTGTGAGTATTTAATGGGTGTTTGATTTTAGGGCTTGAATGTGAATGAGTTAGTGATATTTAGCCTAGTTCTTGCTATAACTCAAGAATTAATGGTTGCAAACATTGATTCATTCCTTTATGACTTAGTCTCTACTTGAGAAAGCGGGACTAAGTCTAGGAAAACTAGGCTAACAAGTAATTGGGATGAACTCAAGAAATTAATAGCCCCAATTAAAGGGTTAAACCTAGAGATAGTAATACCCAACTCGAGCAAATGTCATTTGATTTGCATGAATACCAATTTAGACTTGAGAAAGCTAAATTTGGTAAAATCACTCAAACTACCGAGAGGTATAGACTATAGAGTGAGTACCCGGGTGTGATAGCTATATCACAATCCCAACTAATCAAGCTTGCCCTAGATTTTTCTACCCGTTAGATATCCACCTAGGTAGAAGTCACTACCCTAGTCTCTTTAAACATTTGAAAAAATTACAACAAAAATATTGTCCCTAGTTTCAATTATTGCAATCTTTAGAGTAAAGTTAAAAATGGAAAAACCAATCAAGTTTGTGGAAGTGAAATTAAAGCCAAAACTTGAAAGTAACTTATATATACACCTAATCTCATATTCTAACTCCCTGTGGATTCGATCCCGACCTTTGTTGGGTTTATTATTGCATCGACCGCCTCACTACTAAATTGTGGTGTAGGTTTGGAAGAGATCAATTTTTGGCGTCGTTGTCGTGGAGTTAAACAGATTTAGCTATATATCTAGGTATTTGTATGTTTTGTTTTTCTTTCCTTCTGAAGCACCAATTTTCTTTGTGAATTGCTTTAGGTACAAAATGTCCCTTAACAATGAGCCCCCCAGAAGTTTACCATTGGGGGAGGAGGTAGATGACGATCAAGTGGATGAGGTTCATCTCGAGCCTCAAGTAAACAGGCGAGGCCGACCGCCTCCATAAAGGGCAGCGCACCAGGTGTTGCCGAATGAGGGCTATGCAAGTGCAATAGTCCGGTCCCGGATTAGGGCGGGCAATTTCCAAATTACCAACGTGATGCTTACACTGCTTGAGAATCGGGGTTTCTTCACCGGAGCTCCACACCAAAATGCCTACAAGCACCTCAAAGGATTCGTTGATACTTGTTGGGGGAGCAAGCAAACAAATGTCACAGAGGATGCACTGCGGTTAAGGCTATTTCCCTTTTCTCTACGGGGAAAGGCTTTGGACTGGTTAGAGATATTTCCCAATCATTCCATCCACAATTGGGATGAGTTGGCCGAGAAATTCATTGCCAAATTCTTTTCTCCGGGGCACATGGCTACATTAAGGGATGAAATTTTATCTTTCAAACAAGAACCCAATGAGCCATTGCATGAGATTTGAGAAAGGTATCGCACCATGGTCAAAGAATGCCCGAACAATGATATGACCGAGGCCATGATCCAATAGACCTTCAACAGGGCGATCAACACAACAAATCAGTATGTGGTAAATCAACTCGCTGGGGGTAACTTCATGAACACGCCTTATTCTGAAGCTTGTGAAATCTTGGATGAGATGGCGGACACCTCTTCAACATGGCAAAGTAGAGCCAATGTTCCTCAGGGTGACCCAAATGTTATTCACCTACACAAGGAGCTACATAATCATGGACAAGCTATTGCGGAGTTGACAACCACCATGAACCAATGGCCAAGGCTCAGCTTCAACAGGTTCAAGGGTCGAAACAAGTGAATGCTATGGAAGGGGTGAACGTGATGGTAAACAAGAGATGACAACGAGGTCAACAAGTACAAAACCATCCAGAACAATTTGAGCAAAGTAATAGTGGGTATAATCAAGATGATTCATATGATGAGCAATATGAAGAGGTTCAATATGTCAACAATTATCAAGGTCAAAGAAGCAATGCTCCAAATCAACAACAATGGAGATCACAAGAAAACCAAGGAAACTGGAACAACCAAGGCCACCAAGGAAATTGGAGCAGTGGTAACAACAATAATCAAAGAAATTGGGGTAATCAAGGTATTCAAGGCAATTGGGGAGGAAATAATCAAGGTAATTGGGGTGGAAACAATCAAAGAAATTGGGGGAACAACAATAATCAAGGGGGTTGGAACAATAACAATCAAGGAAATCGGGGGTCGAGTTTTCAGAGGTCCCCGATTTATCAACAACCAAACAACCCGCCTCCATATCCATCGCAAGGTCCTAGTTCTTCCAATAGTGAAATGGGATGGATTGAAAACATGTTTAAGCAAATAATGGAGAAAAATGCCGACTCCGATACCCAATTAACCTCCCATAACACTTCTATCCGCAACTTGGAGGTGCAAATTGGCCAAAATTTTCAAGCTTTAAATACTCACCCAAAGGGGGCACTACTTAGTGATACAGTGGTGAACCCCAAAGGTTGAAATACAGGGCATACAATGGCCGTAACAACAAGAAGTGGGAGATGTGGAGTTGCTAGTACCTCAAACCAAAGAAGACATGTGGGTGATGATGTGTTGGTACAAGATGATGATGGGACAAGCCATGATGTTCAAGCTAATGAAGAAGCGAGGATTGATATTGATGAAAATATGGAGGAGATGCAAGAAGAAGTGAACCCGTCTAGGGAGCACATGACTGACACACCCGAACCGGTAGTGCCAAAGGCTAAGGTACCAATGCCAAGGTCTCCTCATCCATACCTTCAAAGACTTGCAAATCAAAATAATGAGAATCAATTCAAGAAATTCATTGATATGATAAAACGTTTGTCCATAAATGTGCCTTTGGTTGAAGCCTTAGAACAAATGCCGGGATATGCCAAGTTCATAAGAAGAGATCAATGAACTGTGAAATGATCAAAATGACTGATCAAGTGAGTGCTATGGTGCACTCCATGGCTCCAAAATTGGAAGACCCCGGTGCTTTCACAATCCTGTGCACTATTAGGAGTGCCAATTTCGCCAAAGCTCTACGTGATTTGGGGGCAAACATTAACTTGATGCCCTATTATGTGTTCAAAACGTTGGGGATTGGGCAACCAGGACCCACATCCATGAGGTTGCAAATGGCGTATCGGATAATAAAAAGGCCATTGGGGATAATTGATGACGTGTTAGTTAGGGTCGACAAGTTCATCCTTCCCGCAAATTTTGTGATACTTGACTGTGAGGTTGACTATGAGGTGCCAATTATTATGGGGAGACCTTTCCTTGCTACAGGGAAGGACTTAGTTGATGTGGAAGCTGGAGAGCTCACCTTCAGGGTAGACGATGAAAACGTGGTATTATATGTTTGTAAATCAATGAGCCAGCCAAATAGCAACAAAGTGTGCTCGGTCGTGGACCTTGTGACCGAAGTACTTGTTTATGACACAAGTGCTATGATAAATATGGAAGATACCTTGGAAATTGTGTTGTTGAATCATGATGAGGATGAGAAGGAAAGCTTTGTAGAATGTGTCAATGCTTTGCAAGTAATAGGATCATATACTCATAAGCCCAGAAAACTTTCCTTGGATCTCGAAAATCGGAAGACTCTGCAAACAAAGCCCTCAATCAAGGAACCTCCCACCTTGGATTTAAAGCCTTTGCCTTCGCACCTCAGGTATGAGTTTCTAGGCCCATGTTCTACTTTACCTGTTATTATTTCCCCGTGCTTAACTAACGTGCAGGTAGATGCCACCTTTGCAGTGCTTCAAAGGAGGAAGAAAGCAATAGGTTGGACATTGACGGATTTTCAGGGTATAAGCCCCGCCTTTTGCATGCACAAAATCAATTTGGATAAGGATGCCAAACCCTCCGTAGAACATCAAAGACGATTGAATGAGGCCATGCAAGAGGTAGTAAAGAAAGAGATCATCAAGTGGTTGGATGCCGGGGTGGTTTACCCCATTTTCGATAGTTAGTGGACCTCGCCGGTGCAATGTGTCCCAAAGAAAGGAGGCATGACTGTGATCACAAATGACAAAAATGAATTGATCCCCACAATAACTGTCATCGGGTGGAAAGTGTGCATGGATTATAGAAAACTCAACAACGTTACGCGAAAAGACCATTTTCCGCTTCCATTTCTTGATCAAATGTTGGATATGTTAGCCGGACGTGCGTATTATTGCTTCTTGGATGGATATTCCTGATATAACCAGATTCTTATTGCACTTGAAGACCAAGAGAAGACCACCTTCACTTGTCCATATGGCACTTTCACATTCTCGCGGATGCTATTCGGGTTATGCAATGTACCAACAACTTTTCAGCGGTGTATGATGTCCATCTTCACCGATATGGTGGAGGACTTTCTCGAGGTTTTCATGGATGATTTCTCTGCCATGGGGGATTCTTTTGAAGAGTGCTTAGATAACTTGGATAAGGTATTGGCACGTTGTGAAGAAATTAACTTGGTGCTGAATTGGGATAAGTGTCACTTTATGGTCAACGAGGGCATTGTCCTCGGTCACATGATTTCCAAGAATGGTATTGAGGTTGATAAAGCAAAAATTGAAGTGATATCCAAACTCCCTCCCCCTACTTCCGTAAAGGGAGTTAGAAGTTTTCTAGGTCATGCAGGGTTTTACCGCCGATTCATCAAGGACTTTTCTAATATGGTAAACCCCTTGTGCAAACTCTTGGAGAAAGGTACCAAGTTACTTTTCAATGAAGATTATATGAAGGCATTTGAACTACTAAAGTATAAGTTGACTACCACTCCTATTATCACCGTGCCAAATTAGAGCTTACCATTTGAGCTCATGTGCGATGCAAGCGATGTGGCGGTTGGTGCGGTATTGGGGCAACGAATTAATAAGATCTTTCATCCATTATACTATGCTAACAAGACCATGAACGAGGGATGCCATGGTTTGCCGATGTGGCCAATTATCTTGTGAGTGGCATTGTTCCGAATGAGTTCTCCTCAAACCAAAGGAAGAAGCTCAAACGGGATTGCCTGGACTACTATTGGGATGCGCCATATCTCTTCAAAATTTGCACGGATGGTGTTATCCAGAGATGTGTTCCAGAAGAAGAGCAATTGGGTATTCTGGAAGCTTGCCATTCTTCGCCCTATGGTGGTCACCATGGTGGAGCGAGAACTGCTACAAAGGTCCTAAGCTGTGGATTCTATTGGCCTACCTTGTACAAAGATGCTAGCGAGCTCTTTACATATTGTGATGAATGCCAAAGGGCCGGTGGGATCTCCAATAAAAATGATATGCCTCTCACCACCATCCCGGAGATTGATATTTTTGATGTTTGGGGCATTGATTTTATGGGTCCGTTTGTGAGCTCATGTGGGAACACCTATATATTGGTAGCTGTGGATTACATTTCCAAATGGGCTGAAGCCGTGGGTTTGCCCAACAATGAAGCTCGGAGTGTATTAGCTTTCTTGAAGAAGAACATATTCACAAGGTGTGGTACTCCAAGGGCCATCATTAGTGATGGGGTTCACATTTTTGCAACAAAGCCTTTGACACTTTACTCTCCAAGTATGGTGTCACTCACAAGGTTTCAACGCCCTATCACCCCCAGGCAAGTGGACAGGTTGAAGTCTCCAACAGGTAGATCAAGAGTATTCTATCCAATACTGTCAATGCAAATCAGACTGATTGGTCAAGGAAACTTGTCGATGCTCTTTGGGCCTATAGAACATCTTACAAGACTTCAATTGGTATGTCTCTGTATCGGTTGGTGTTTGGGAAAGCATGTCACCTTCCGGTTGAATTAGATCATAAGGCCACATGGGCGTTGAAGAAATTGAACCTTGAATGGGATGTAGCTGCCAATCTTCGGGTGGAGCAATTGAATGAACTTGATGAGTTCCGGTTCCATGCTTACTCCAGTTCGTCCTTGTATAAGGAAAAGATGAAGTACCTACATGATAAGTACATTCGGAACAAAGAATTCAAAGAAGGTGACCTTGTTCTTTTATTCAACTCTCGGTTACGGATGTTTCCGGGAAAGCTTAAATCAAAGTAGAGTGGTCCTTTTGAAGTGGTACATGTGACTCCTTTTGGTGCTCTTGATTTGAAAAATAAGAATGGTGAGATTTTTAGAGTGAATGGGCACCGGGTGAAGCACTACCTTGGTAAGGTTGATGATGACCACGTTGTGGCATTGCTCCATTTCAAATGAATAATGGTAACATGCATCGTGCTGTGACGTTAAATCGGGCGCTTCTTGGGAGGAAACCCATGTATTTTTCTTTCTTACGATTTTCTTGTTAGATTAGGCATTGTTTTGGACTAACTGGTTGCGAAGTGTATGCAGGAATTGGGTGTGCAGTGCAGAAAATAGACAAGATAAAAATTGGCCAAGTAGTGAAATTGTGCGGACCGCGCCAGAATTATGCGGCCGCATAATTCTGTGTGTGGTCGCACAACTGAAAGATGGAAAATGCCAACTCTCTGAAGTTTGGCGTGACAAAATCCTTTAAGGATTCGCGGCCGGGATCAAAATTTTGTGGACCACACAG
This sequence comes from Nicotiana tabacum, assembly GCF_000715075.1. Lineage (NCBI taxonomy): Eukaryota > Viridiplantae > Streptophyta > Magnoliopsida > Solanales > Solanaceae > Nicotiana > Nicotiana tabacum. Next base: position 124,513,091 of record NC_134094.1, on the reverse strand, counting down.
ATTGTGCGGCCGCAGCCATTTATATGCGGACCATGTCACGAAATCAACTGCCGAGTTAGAAAAGGTAAAGAGTGCGGACTGCGCCAAAATTGTGCGCCCGCACTCAGGTAAGTCGGTGGGCCATAGTATAAATAGGAGTTTTTGAGATTATTCAGACTTTACATTCTCTGACCTCTCAAGCACAGTGCACTCTTTCTTGTTTTCAATCTCATCCCATACTCATCAATTGTTGATTTCCTACTACATTTCATTACTGGTATGTTAATTTAAATGAATTAATTTCATCCTTTTCTTTTCTTTCCTCCTTATTGTAGTTTTCTTTTTATCTAGGGTTAAATTCTTGCCAAAAATGTCAAATTGATGCTTAATTCTTGTTTAAAAGCATGTGGGTAGTGTTTGAATGCATAATGGGGTCTGCGGTTAGTAGCCTTTATTATTCAATTGCCACAAATCATGCCAAATTAGTGAAAACCCTAGTATTAATCGTACCTCAGTGCCGCTCTGATTTGAATTTTGCGGCCGCACACATTTTTGTGCGGTCCGCACTAGGGTATGCGGTCGCATACAAAATTGTGCGGTCCGCGATACCCTAGGTTGAAGGCACTTGTCATTGCTAAATTTGTGCAGCCGCACTCAATTTTGTGTGGTTCGCATTTGGTTTTTGCGGCCGCACTCAATTTTGTGCGGTCTGCACAATTAAACTTCAGAGACCCAACAAATCGATTATGCAGTCGCACTCAATTTTGTGCGGTCCGCGATGGGTTTTCGCGGCCGCACTCACAAGTATGTGGTCCGCGCTGAGGTAACTTCAGAGAACCAGTAGTCTGAACCTGGGATTTTTGCGACCGCACTCAATTTTGTGCGGTCCACGATGGGTTTTCACGGCCGCAATAATTTTTGTGCGGTCCGCGATGGACAGTATGCGGCGACACCCAATTGTATGCGGTCTGCGCTTCCCTGTTATGAGAAGCAATGTCTTTCTTTCCAACTATAATTCAATAACACATGCTGAATCCCAATTTTAATTGACTTTCACTACTTGTTTGTTGCAAACAATGGTGCGTTCACGTGGTCGAGGTGATGCTTCCAAAGGGAGGGAAGAATCCTCCCGAGGCCGGGGTAGCGGAAAGCATAACATGCCACTATCAGTCTAGAAAGTCTTAGGAAAAAAGTCTACTATCAGTAGACCACCTCCGGAATCCTCAGACACCAGTGAATACCTCCCATCTCGGGAAATGTCTAAGGGAGATTCTGTACAACCACAGCCGGGGGCACAATCACAATAATTCCCCGATAGACTCCGTTTAGTCGATGAACCTACCTCCTCCTCTAGTTCTTCTGATGGCTCAAAGGGAGGTAGTCAGGCATCTGGACCACCTGCCACAACAGCTATAACACCCGCCACAACAGCTACAACACCCGCCACAACAGCTACCCCAATCAATTTAGATGATGATAATGAGGTTCCGGATGACGGGAGAGGGGGTGACACAATCATGGGAGGTCTGGCTAGATCAAAAAGGTCGGAGGTGTGGGCTGATAGATTTGTAAATGAAAAGACGTATGGAAAATTTTGGGAATGGTGGCCCAAAAGGTCACTCACTCTTGAGCGACAATTCATAACTAAAAACCTAAGCCAGCATAATCTGAATATCCTACGGTAATTTACAGAGAGAAAAAGATGGAAATGGTTCACCTGCCGAATGCATGATGCAAATGAATACCTTGTCAAGGCATTTTTTGCCAATGCTTCCCATATCCAAAAGGGTATAAAGGTGACGAAGGTCCGAAACTTGAAAATCCGGTTTGATGGCCATACACTGAACACATATGTAGGGTTTGAGGATGTCGAGGCAGTGCAATACCTGGAGAAGCTAGCCTTGGGTGATGCAGTTCGCCCATGGCTAGCTGAGATACTTGCTATTCCAGGTACAACACCTGCATGGCTCACAACAGGAGTTCAAATTATCAGAGTCACCCTTAACTTTGAAGCAAAAGGGTGAGCAACATTCGTGTGTAGCCGTCTTGACCCGTGCCAGCATAAGAATGTCCTTCCACTCCCCCGGGCAGTATTGGTAGATTCCATTATGGCCGGCTATCCTATTAATGTGGGAAACTTAATGTCCTACAACATCTCCAATGCAGTCCAGGAAGAAGAGAGATCGTATCCCTACCCCAACTCCCTCACAGAGTATTTCCAAGACCAAGGGGTAGAGCCGAGACATTTTGATGTGGAAGTGAAGGCTAAAAAGCCTTTCTCATGGTACCACCTCCAGGGAGTGGACAACCCTCAATTCAGGGGTAAAGCCACTACCTAGACTGGCCAGTCTAAAAAGCCATGGGTAGTGGCCACCAGATCAGTTGTCGAGCCCTCCACATCAACCAGTACTTCTGCCGTAACAGCTGCCATGCCTCTTCCTCCCTCCGGACCTTCCATATCATTGCCACTGTCAGTGCCCACATCTTCTACTTTACCCTCAGACTACACTACGGGTTTCACAGACACTATCCAGTCTGAACAAATGGATGCAGGCAACTACCACAAAGCTGACTGCCATATCCAGTGCAGTGGTAGCATAGTATTCAGCCCATCAGAGCTTTAGGTACCTCCATCAGTGGAGGACTCTTTGAAGAAGATTCTGGACAACCAGAAGAAGATTCTGGATGACCAGAAGAAGATTCGTGAGACTTTTGATATACATGGGAGGATTATCAATGATTTAGGGAAGCAAGTGAAGAAGATGCGTAAGACTCAGGCATCTAAGGAGTCGGTGGAGAATTTGAGCAAAGAGGTTGAGAAGATTGCTTCTGCTGGTGATATCCCACTAGACCTGCTCATGGAGGAGACATTCCCATCAGCACATGCAGCAGTGCCCGAGGCATCAAATACAACAACCAGCCAGTCTGAAGAGCCGGCTACCACTGCACACACTGCTACAGAGCTGATTTAGATGCTTAGAAACCCCATAGTCCCCCAGTCAGAGGATGTGGAGATCCAGTTAGAGGATACAGATGGTTCTGATGACCCGATGCAGACATAGACCACATAGGGAGTTTTCTCTACTCTCTATCCCTTTTTCCTGTTCTTATTCGTTATAAGCATTGAGGACAATGCTATTTTTCATTTGGGGGTGGTCCATTTTGATTTGATGACATTTGGTATGTAATAACCATTATACTATTTTTCTTTATCTTTACTTTTATCGTTATTGATCTTTATTTTCACTTTTGGTATGTATATATTCTCACCATTCGACATATATATTCCTTCCCATTATGTATATATTCGCTTTACTTCATTTTGTACATTTTCAGTCTACTTTCTTTTTAAGTTGTTAGCTTCTTTTTACTTTTTGTGTGAGCAATAAGCCTTTGGTTTTCTTAATGCCATGGTTCTTTCCAAAGGTGGATGTTGTGTGAACCGGGTGGCTCTTCCCATGACAACCTTCTTAAGGGATTGGGTCCGTTTTCTTTATGTTTTTGTATATATAGTAGTAATGAATAAAAGTGTCTCAAGTAGGCTTCACTTGGTACTAACACATTTACCTTCGACCTTATGGTTAGAAACACGTTGATTGGCAAAGAATAGCTCTAGATGTGACCTTTAGACTCTTGTGTTGACTAAAATAATCATTGCGTGATTTCTTTGAGCCATTTGTGATTTTCAATCTTAGCTAGGGTTGTTGTGGGACCTCGAATCTATTCTCTTGAACAATCCAGCAGCTTGAGAGGTGACATATTGAATTGCAAGTCCAAGTTTCGTGCCAATAAGTCTAGACTCTTGTGTTGACTAAAACAATCATTAAGTGATTTCTTTGAGCCATTTGTGATTTTCAATCTTAGCTAGGGTTGTTGTGGGCCCTCGACTCTATTCTCTTTAACAATCCAGCAGCTTGAGAGGTGAGGTATTGAATTGCAAGTCCAAGTTCCGTGCTAATAAGTCTAGAACTTGCCTTGAATGTTTGTCTAGGTGAAATTCTAAGTGTAGCTCGACTTGAGAAATGATTGTAGGCTCTCCTTGATCCAATTTGAAACTTGAAAGCTTCTGTAGCCTACCAATGTGATATCCCTAGTCAACCCCTTTGAGCCGAAGCCCTTTTTCATTCAATAGCAATGTTACAAGCCATTATCCGTTTTATAGCCACCAAGAGCAGTGCACCGGGTATTGCCGAATGAGGGCTATGCAAGTGCAATAGTCCTTCCCCGGATTAGGGCGGACAACTTCTAAATAACCAACGTGATGCTTACACTGCTTGAGCAGCGGGGTTTCTTCACTGGAGCTCCACACCAAAATGCCTACAAGCATCTCAAAGGTTTTGTCGATACTTGTTGGGGGAGCAAGCAAACAAATGTCTCCGAGGATGCACTGTGGTTAAGGCTGTTTCCCTTTTCTCTACGGGGAAAGGCTTTGGACTCGATAGAGAGATAGCCCAATCATTCCATCCACACTTGGGATGAGTTAGCCAAGAAGTTCATTGCCAAATTCTTCTCTCAAGGGCATATGGCTACACTAAGGGATGGAATTCTATCTTTCAAACAAGAGCCCAATGAGCCATTGTACGAGATTTGGGAAAGATATTGTACCATGGTCAAAGAATGCCCGAACAATGATATGACCGAGGCCATGATCCAACAGACCTTCTACAGGTGGATCAACACAACGAATCAGTGTGTGGTAAATTAACTCGTCGGGGGTAACTTCATGAACATGCCTTATTCTGAAGCTTGTGAAATCTTGGAAGAGATGGCGGATACCTCTTCGGCGTGGCAAAGTAGAGCCAATATTCCTCAGGGTGACCCAAATATTATTCACCTACACAAGGAGCTACATGATCATTAGCAAGCTATTGCGGAGTTGACAACCACCATAAACCAATTGGCCAAGGCTCAGCTTCAACAGGTTCAAGGGCCGAAAAAGGTGAATGTTATGGAAGGGGTGAACATGATGGTAAACAAGAGATGGCAATGAGGTCAACAAGTACAAAACCATCCGGAACAATTTGAGCAAAGTAATAGTGGGTATAATCAAGATTATTCATATGATGAGCAACATGAAGAGGTTCAATATGTCAACAATTATCAAGGTCAATGAAGCAATACTCCAAATAAACAACAATGGAGATCACAAGAAAACCAAGGAAATTGGAACAATCAAGGCCACCAAAGAAATTGGAGTGGTGGCAACAACAATAATCAAAGCAACTGGGGTGATCAAGGCAATTGGGGAGAAAATAATCAAGGTAATTGGGGTGGAAACAATCTAAGCAATTGGGGAGGCAACAATAATCAAAGGGGTTGGAACAATAACAATCAAGGAAATCGGGGGTCGGGCTTTTTGAGGCCCCCGATATATCAACAACCAAACAACCCGCCTCCATATCTGTCGTAAGGTCCTAGTTCTTCCAATATTTAAATGAGATGGATTAAAAATATGTTTAAGCAAATGATGGAGAAAAACGCCGACTCTGATGCCCAATTAGCCTCCACAACACTTCTATCCGTAACTTGGAGGTTTAACTTGGACAAATTTCTCAAGCTTTAAATACTCACCCAAAGGGGGCACTACCGAGTGATACGGTGGTGAACTCGAAAGGTGGGAATACGGGGCATGCAATGAAAATGACAACAAGAAGTGGGAGAGGTGGAGTTGCTAGTACCTCAAACCAAAGAAGACATATGGGTGATGATGTGAGGTTAACTACGAGGTGCCAATCATTATGGGGAGACCTTTCCTTGCTACAGGGAAGGCCTTAGTTGAGGTGGAAGCTGGCGAGCTCACATTCCGAGTGGGTGATGAAAAATTGGTGTTCCATGTTTGTAAATCAATTAGGCAGCCAAATAGCAACGAAGTGTGTTCGTTCATGAATCTTGTGACCGAAGTAATTGTTGATGACACAAGTGTTGTGATAAATGTTGAAGACACCTTGGAAGTTGTGTTGTTGAATTATGATATGGATGAGAAGGAAGGCTTTGTAGATTGTGTCAATGCTTTGCAAGGAATGGGATCATATACTTATGAGCCCCAAAAACTTTCCTTGGATCTCGAAAATCGGAAGACTCCACCAACAAAGCCCTCAATCGAGGAGCCTCCCAACTTGGAGTTAAAGCCTTTGCCTTTACACCTCAGGTATGAGTTTCTAGGCCCTAGTTCGACTTTACCTGTTATTCTTTCCTCGTGATTAACTAACGTGCAGGTAGATTCCACAATTGCGGTGCTCAAAAGGTGGAATAAAGAAATAGGTTGGACATTGGCGGATATTTGGGGTGTAAGCCCCGCCTTTTACATCCACAAAATCATTTTGGAGGAGGATGCCAAACCCTCCGTGGAATATCAAAGACGATTGAATGAGGCCATGCAAGAGGTAGTAAAGAAAGAGATCATCAAGTCGTTGGATGCTGGCGTTGTTTACACCATTTACGATAGTTAGCGGACCTCGCCAATGCAATATGTCCCAAAGAAATGGGGCATGACTTTGATAACAAATGACAAAAATGAATTAATCCCCATAAAAACTGTCATCGGGTGGAGAGTGTGCATGGATTATAGGAAGCTCAACAAAGTTACTCGGAAGGACCATTTTTCGCTTCCATTTCTTGATCAAATGTTGGATAGGTTAGCCGGATGTGCTTATTATTGCTTCCTTGATGGATATTTCGGGTATAACCAGATTCTTATTGCTCCTGAAGACCAAGAGAAGACCACTTTCACTTGTACCTATGGCACTTTCACATTCTCGCGGATGCCATTCGGGTTATGCAATGCACCGGTAACTTTTCAACGGTACATATGGCCATCTTCACCGATATGGTGGAGGACTTTCTCAAAGTTTTCATGGATGATTTTTCTGTCGTGGGGAATTCTTTTGAAAAGTACTTGGATAACTTGGATAAGGTATTTCCAAGAATGGCATTGAGGTTGATAAAGCAAAAATTGAAGTGATATCCAAACTCCATCCCCCTACTTCCATGAAGGGAGTGAGGAGCTTTCTAGGTCATGCGGGGTTTTACCGCCGATTCATCAAGAACTTTTCTAAGGTGGTAAACCCCTTGTGCAAACTCTTGGAGAAAGATGCCAAGTTCCTTTTCAATGAAGATTGTATGAAGGCATTTGAACTACTCAAGTATAAGGTGACTACCACTCCTATTATCACCGCGCCAAATTGGAGCTTACCATTTGAGCTCATGTGTGATGCAAGCGATGTGGTGGTTGGAGAGGTATTGGGGCAACGAATTAAGAAGATATTTCATCTGGTCTACTATGCTAGCAAGACCATGAACGAGGCACAAGTCAACTATACGGTGACCAAGAAAGAACTCCTAGCCATTGTCTTTGCTGTGGAGAAGTTCCTCCCGTACCTAATGGGCACAAAGGTGATTGTTCACACCGACCATGCGACACTTCATTATTTGATGAGCAAAAAGACTCTAAGGCAAGGTTGATACAGTGGGTGCTTCTATTGCAAGAGTTTGATCTAGAGATTCAAGACCAAAAGGGTAGCGAGAATCAAGTGGTGGACCACTTGTCCAAATTGGAGGAGGAGGGGAGGCCACATGATAGCCTTGAGATCAATGATTCATTTCATGACGAACAACTCCTTTTCATTTCTTTGACTAGGATGCCATGGTTTGCCGATGTGGCCAACTATCTTGTGAGTGGCATTGTTCCGAATGAGCTCTCTTCAAACCAAAGGAAGAAGCTCAAATAGGACTGCCTGAACTACTATTGGGATGAGCCATATCTCTTCAAAATTTGTACTGATGGTGTTATCCGAAGATGTGTACCAGAAGAAGAACAATTGGGTATTCTTGAAGCTTGCCACTCTTCACCATATGGTGGTCACCATGGTGGAGCGAGAACTGCTACAAAGGTGCTAAGCTGTGGATTCTATTGGCATACCCTTTACAAGGACGCTAGCGATCTCATTAAGCGTTGTGATGAATGCCAAAGGGCCAGTGGGATCTCCAAGAAAAATGAGATGCCTCTCACCACCATCCTAGAGATTGATACTTTTGATGTTTGGGGCATTGATTTTATGGATCCGTTTGTGAGCTCATGTGGGAATACCAATATATTGGTATCTGTGGATTACGTGTCCAAATGGGTTGAAGTTGTGGTTTTTCCCAACAATAAAGCTCGAAGTGTGGTAGATTTCTTGAGGAAGAATATATTCACAAGGTTTGGTACTCCAAGGGCCGTCATTAGTGATGGGGGATCACACTTTTGCAACAAAGATTTTTTTACTTTACACTCCAAGTATGGTGTCACTCACAAAGTGTCGACCCCCTATCATCCTCACACAAGTGGACAGGTTGAAGTCTCTAACCGGGAGATCAAGAGTATTCTGTCAAAGACTGTGAATACCAATCAGACAGATTGGTCGATGAAACTTGACGATACTCTTTGGGCTTATAAAACAGCTTACAAAACACCAATTGGTATGTCTCTATATCGGTTAGTGTTCGGGAAGGCTTGTCACCTTCCGGTGGAACTTGAGCATAAGGCTATGTGGGCATTGAAGAAGCTTAACCTTGAGTGGGATGTAGATGCAAATCTTATGGTGGAGCAATTGAATGAACTTGATGAGTTCCGGTTTCATGCATACTCCAGTTCGTCCTTATATAAGGACAAGATGAAGTACCTCTACGATAAGTATATCTAGAACAAAGATTTCAAAGAAGGTGATCTTGTGCTTTTGTTGAACTCTCGGTTGCGGATGTTTCCGAAAAAGCTGAAATCAAAGTGGAGTGGCCCATTTGAAGTTGTACATGTGACACCCTTTGGTGCTCTAGATTTGAAAAATAAGAATGATAAGGTTTTTAGAGTCAACGAGCACCGGGTTAAACATTATCTTGGCAAGGTTGATGATGTCCACGTTGTGGCGTTGCTCCAGTTCAAGTGATTGATGGTAACATGCATCGTGCCGCTATGTTAAATCAGGAGTTTCTTGGAAGGCAACCCATGTGTCTTTTTCTTTTTCTTGTTTTTTCTTCTTTAGATTAGATTGGCTTTGTTTTGTACTAACTAGTTTTGAAGTGTATGCATGAATGGGTGTGCATTGCAGGACTGCACTAGAATTATGCGGACTGCACTGCCACTCTGCGGCCGCATAATTTTATGTGCGGTCGCATAACTGGGAGATGAAAAATACATGGTCTCTGAAGTTTGGCCTGTCAAAAATGCTAAACAAATTGCGGCCACACACATTTTTTGCGGTCCGCAGTGAGACTTCTCAAAGGCTTGTAAGGAGTGCGGTCGACATCAAAATTATGCGACCGCACTCAGGTAAAAATCTGGGCCCCACGGGTTCATTTTACATTTTTTGATTTTCTGAGCCCTGAAGCTAGACTAGCACAGTAAATTTCCCCACTGCTCTTAAATTGTCCCTTATTTCATCACTTGCATCTTCATAACTGGTATGTTAATTCCATCTATAGATTTTTCATTTTTTATTTTATTTTGTTCTTTGATTTAGGGTTAATTACATGTCTAAAATGTCAATAGTTAGTCTTTTTCTGCTTATAATCATGTGGGTAGCATATTAAGTGTTAATTGGGGTCTGGGTAAGTAGCTATCCATGTTTAATTGTGCAAACCTTGTCTATATTATGAAAATATTGCATTAACCCTATAAAGTTCCCGTGAATTTTGAATTATGCGGCCACACTCATTTTTTGTGCGGTCCGCACTAGAGGCTATGCGCCCGCACACACTTTTGTGCAGTCCGCAACTCTCTGAGTTAGGAAAATTGTGTGCTTGAATTGTGCGACTGCACTCAAAATTGTGCGGTCCGCAGTGGACTTGTGCGGCCGCACTCATTTTTGTGCGGTCCGCACTGATGAAACATCAGAGACCCCAGTAGTCTGAACCTGGGGCTGTGCGGCCGCACTCACTTTTGTGCGGTCCGCACTGCCCCTTCTGAGACTGCTTTACTGTAGTTGTTGTGCATGCACATGTGGTTTACAAATCTAACTGACTCTTATCCTTATGCATTGCAGACAATGGTTCGCTCACGTGGTCGATTAGATACATCGCAAGGGAGGTCAGAACCTTCCCGAGGTCGAGGTAAAAGCAACCTACCTCTAGCACTTCAAAGGATTATAAGTAAGAAAGCTACAACCAACAAACATCCCGAACCCTCGGAAACCAGTGAGTATGTCCCATCTGGGGAAGCTTCTGAGAGTAACTCTGTGCAATCACAGCAGGAAGACCAATCACAACAATTTCCTCGTAGATTCCACCTAGTAGATGAGTCATCTTCTTCTGCCAATTCGTCTGAAGGTTTGGAAGAGGGTAGTCAAGATTCTGAGTCCTCTTTCTTACATGCTCCAACTGACCCAATTAATATGGACGATGATGATGATATGCCAGACGATGGGAGAGGAGGTGATACTGCAGTGGGAGGTTTGGAGAGATCTAAGAGACTAGAGGTATGGGAGGATAAATTTGTCAGTGTTGTCGCCTTTGCAAAGTTTAGGGAATGGTGGCCACAAAGGTCGCTCACTCTTGAGCGACAATTTCTGATGAAAGATTTGAACAAGCACAACCCCAATGTCCTTAGGCAATTCCAGGAGTGGAAAAGATGGAAATTGTTCACCATCAGTGTCCTAGATGCAAATGAGTACCTGGTCAAGGAATTCTACGCAAATGTTGCTCACATAAAAAGGGAACTAAGGTGACAAAAGTGCGGAATTTGAAAATCCGCTTTGACACATGTGCACTAAACAAGTATGTGGGGTTTGAGGAAGTGGAGGCAGTCCAATACTTGGAGAAGCTGGCTATTAGTGACACAGCTCGCCCATGGCTAGCTGAGATTCTGGAAATTCGAGGGTCAGCACCTCAGTGGCTCACAACAGCAGTTCCAATAGTCCAAGCCACCCTAAACTTTGAAGCAAAATGGTGGAAAACGTTCATGTGTAGCCGCATTGACGCATGCCTCAATGAAAACATGCTTCCACTTCCCCGTGCAGTCTTGGTGGCTTCAATTATGGCAGGGTATCCGATAAATGTTGGTGCCACCATGTCCACCAACATCACTTTAGCTATCCAGAAGGGTGAAAGATCCTATCCGTACCCGAACTTCCTTACCGAATATTTCAAGGATCAAGGGGTGGAGCCGAAGCATAATGATACAGAAGTGAAGGCTAAGAAGCCTTTTTCATGGTACCAGCTTCAGGGAGCTGACAACCCGAAATTCAAGGGTAAAGCTACTACCTCCACTGGCCAGTCTGAGGAGCCAGCGGTAGTAGTTACTGATTCAGCTGCCGAGCCTTCCACCGCAACCGGTACTTCCACCGGGACAACATCCATGTCACCCTCATCTTTTGGTCCTCCTATTTCTGCTAGACTGTTAGTGCCATTACCAGTGCCGGCCTCATCTACTTATCCTCAGACTCCACTGCGAGTCTCCCAAACATTGGCGAGTCTCAATAACTGGATGCAGGAAGCTATTACAAAGCTGACCGATATATCCAGTGTTCTTACAGCACAGTCCTCTGCCCCAGCAGAGCCACAAGTACCTCTGTCAGTGGAGGAAACGTTGAAGAAGATTCTGAAGAACCGGAAGACCATTGTTGTTACTTTGGCGTCATATGGGAAGGTCATTAAGGATTTGGGCAAACAAGTCAAGAAGATGCGTATATCCCAGGAATCAAAGAAGTCGGTTGAGAAGATGAGCAAAGAGGTCGAAAGGATTGGATCTGCCGGAGATATTCCATTGGACTTCTTTATGGAGCAGAAAGTCCCAGTAGCACAGGCAGCACCAGCAGAGGCACCGGCCGGCCAGTCTGAGGAGCCGGTTGCGACTGCTCACTCTGCGGAGGAGATGATACAGATGCTCAACAACCCTGTTGTCCCTCAGCCAGGAGATGATGACATACAATTGGAGGAGATAGAGGGTGCTGATGATCCTATGCAGACTGAGACCACATAGGGAATTCTCTTAACTCTCTACCCTTTCCCTGTTCTTATTTTGGTTAAGCATTGAGGACAATGCTTATTTTCATTTGGGGGGTGGTATATTTTGATTATTTGACTTTGACATTTGACATTTGGGCTGTTATAACTCTGATACTATTTTTTCTTTCGTCTTTATTTTCCTTATGTATATACTCATTTGTCTTCAGTTTGTATATTCATTTATCTCTCTTTCCGTAGTTTATTTCATAGATTCTTTAGTTTGTTTTTCCTTAGTAGTATAACTTCTTATTTATGTTTTGTGTGAACAATAAGCCTTTGATTTTCTTAATGCCATGGTTCTTTCCAAAGGTGGATTTTGTGTGAACCGGGTAGCTCTTCCCAATGATGGATGGCGTGACAACCTTTTTAAGGGGAGATTTCATTTGGTAGATGAGTCTTCTTTAGCTGCCAGTTCATCTGAAGGTTCAGAAGATGGTAGTCAAGATTCTGAGCCCTCATCATCACATGCTCTAGCTGATCCAATTAATGTGAACGATGATAATGATGTCCCAGATGATGGGATAGGGGAAGATACTACAGTAGTAGGTTTGGAGAGATAAAAGAAACCAGAGCTATGGGAGAACAGATTCGTCAGTGCCGCTGCCTTTGGTAAATTTCGGGAATGGTGGCCGCAGCGGTTGCTCACTCTTGAGCGACAATTTCTGATGAAAGATTTGAACAAGCACAACCCCAATATCCTTAGGAAATTCCATAAGTGGAAAGGATGGAAATGGTTCACCACCAGCGTCCTAGATTCAAATGAGTACATGGTCAAGGAATTCTATGCAAATGTTGCTCACATAAAAAAGGGAACTAAGGTAACAAAAGTGCGGAATCTTAAAATTCGCTTTGACGCATGTGCACTAAACAAATATGTCGGGTTTGAAGAAGTAGAGGCAGTGCAATATTTGTAAAATCTAGCTATAGGTGATGCAGCACATCCGTTGTTAGCTGCGATTCTGGCAATCCCAGGGTCAACACCTATGTGGCTTACAACAGGGGTTCTAATTATCCGGGCCACCCTAAACTTTGAAGCAAAAGGGTGGAAAACATTCGTCTGTAGCCGCATTGACCCATGCCTCAATGCAAACATGCTTTCACTCCCCCTTGCAGTGTTGGTGGCTTCAATTATGGCAGGGTATCAGATAAATGTTGGTGCCATCATGTCCACCAACATCACTTTAGCTGTCCATAAGGGGGAAAGATCATATCCGTTCCCGAACTTTCTTACAGAATATTTCAAGGATCAAGGGGTGGGGGCCGAAGCATTATGATACAGAAGTGAAGGCCAAGAAGTCTTTCTCATGGTATCACCTTCAGGGAGCTGACAACCCAAAATTCAAAGGAAACACTACTACATCCACTTGCCATGCTGAGGAGCCAGCGGTAATGGTTACTAATTCAGCTGTTGAGCCTTCCATCGCAGCCGGTACTTCCACCGGGACAGCAGCCATGCCACCCTCATCTTCCGGTCCACCTATTTCTGCTAGACTGTCAGTGCCAGCCTCATCTACTTATCCTCAGACTGCGTTGCGAGTCTCCAAGACATTGGCGAGTCTCAACAACTGGATGTAGGTAACGACTACAAAGATGACCGATATATCCAGTGTTGTTGTAGCACAGTCCTCAACCCCAGCAGGCCCAGCAGAGCCACAGGTACCTCCGTCAGTGAAGGAAACATTGAAGAAGATTCTAGAGAACCAGAAGAACATTTTTGATACCCTGGCGACACATGGGAAGGTCATTAAGGATTTGGGAAAGCAAGTCAAAAAGATGCGTAGATCTCAGGCAGGAATCGGTAGAGAAGATAAGCAAAGAGGTTGAAAAGATTGCATCTGCCGGAGATCTTCCATTGGACTTGCTTATAGAGCAGACAGTCCTAGCACCAGAGGCACTAACTGGCCAGTCTGAGGAGTCGGTTGCGACTGTATACACTGCTGAGGAGATGATACAAATGTTCAGAAACCCTGTTGTACATCAGCCAGGAGATGATGACATACAGTTGGAGGAGACATAGGGTGCTGGTGATCCTATGCAGATTGAGACCACATATGGAGTTCTGTTAACTATCTACCCTTTCCCTGTTCTTATTTTTGTTAAGCATTGAGGATAATGCTTATTTTCCTTTGGGGGTGGTCTATTTTGATTATTTTGACTTTGACATTTGACATTTGCGCTATAATAACTCTGATACTATTTTTTTTTCTTTCGTCTTTGTTTTCCTTTGGTATGTATATATTGTCCTAATTTGATGTAGATATTCATTTTCCTTATGTATATACTCATTTGACTTTGGTCTATTTATTTTTTTATCTCGCTTTCCGTAGTATATTTTATAGCTTCTTTAGTTATTTTTCCTTAGTAGTATAACTTCTTATTTACTTTAGTAGCTTCCTTTTAATTTTCTTTAGTAGGTTCTTATTTTAATTTTGTGGGAACAATAAGCTTTTGGTTTTTTTAATGCCACGGTTCTTTCCAAAGGTGGATGTTGTGTGAACCGGGTGGGGATGGATGGCGTGACAACCTTCTTAAGGGATTGAGTCAGTTTTCTTTTATGTTTTGACAAAATATAGTAATAATGGATAAAAGTGCCTCGAGCATGCTTCACTTGGTACCAACACATTTACCTCTGATCTTATGGTTAAAAACAAAGTTGTTGGCATAAAATAGCTTTAGTTGTGACCTTTAGACTCTTGTGTTGACTCAAACAGTCATCGAGTGGTTCAGTCGAGCCATTTGTGATTCTCAATCTTAGCTAGGGTTGTTGTGGGCCCTCGAGTCTCTGCTCTCTTTAGCAATCCAGCAGTGTGAGAGGTGAGGTATTGGATTACAAGTCCAAGTTTCCGTACCAATAGTCTAGAACTTGCCCCGAGTGTTTTTCTAGGAAATATTTTAAGTGTACCTTGGCTTGAGAAATGATTGTAGGCTCTCCTTGATCCAACTTGAAATTGAAATCTTCCATAACCTACCAATGTGATATCCCTAGTCAACCCCTTTGAGCCGAAGCCTTTGTATTTCAATAACCAAGTTATAAGTCTTTATCCGCTCTGAAATGACCCTCTCTTGGCACACAATATTTCCTTAGCATTCTTGAGAAACAATTGGTAAGAACATAAGTTTGGGGGAGAGACGAGGAGTTTGTAGTGATAAAAGGCAAAAAGAAAAGAAAGAAAGAACAAAAAGAAAAATGACAAAAAGAAATTGAATAAAGTGAAGAGTTGAAGGGAATTCAAAAGAAAATGAGGATAAAAGGCTGAAGTAAATAAAAAAGGAGAAGAATGAATGTCATGATCAAGAAAGAGAGACGTTACGTCTCTCTAGTTCCCCCGAGGAAGAAGAAAATGACTCAAAGAGTCGAGAAAGTATGAGCCGAAAAGAGAAAATAGAGTGCTTAAGGAAAGATGAAACCATTCCTACCTTGGTCTAAAAGCCTTCATTACATCCCGCAAAATCCCTACATGATTTTAAGTTGAGTGAGCTTACATTAATGGTGATTTACATAAGGGGCAAGCTTATGGTACTTAGAGCCGGACTTGTGGCATTCTTTTGAGAGAGATGAGTAAACTTTTCACAATCCTTGTATCGAGTGTTGCATTATAAAGTGAGATGTGCTAATGGAGAGTAGTGGAGGAGGAGTTTGAGATCCACAATGACCTACGCGAAAGAACGAGCTTCCTTGATGAATAGAGTCAACTTTTGATGCTCTAGTGTCATATTAGAAAATCATTGCATTATTGATAATTCATATGTGTTGTGGGTAATTGTTGGTCACAATTGATGTGTGATTGACTCACCTTAGGCCATCTGAAATATCTCTTTTTCTAGTGGAGGTGGGAATTGCCTTATTTGCTTGAGGACAAGCAAAAGCTTAAGTTTGGGGGAGTTGATAAGTGGGGATTTTGACCGATTATTTGCCTTCTTTTACTTGCGATTTAGCTCAAAAATGCTTAAAGGCATTCCCGGAAACTAACAAAATGTGCTTACTAGCATGAATATTGGGACACGAGCCAAAGAAGTCAAAATCAACTCATAAAGGATTCAAAAGTAACCAAGAACCAAAACAGGGCAAAAAGGCAAGCAGTGCGGATCGCACAATTCTAGTGCGGCCGTAGAGGGGAGATTCAAAGAGTAGTTTTTGGGCCAGCTAAAGGCATTCGGACCGCACCGAAATTGTGCGGCCGTATTCATTATTATGCGGTCTACAATGAAGAATCAGAGAGTTGTGTCAAGTCCAAAAAAAGCAAGGAGTGCGGACCACAACAGTTTTGTGTGGCCGCACCCATTTTTATGCGGACCGCAGAAGCCCTCAAGTTCCAAGCCCAAGTTCCCAAGAATGCGGACCGCACCATAATTGTGTGGCCGCAGTAGCTCATTGTGCGGACCGCACCAGAATTATGCGGCCGCACAACCTTCGTATGGGCTTTTTTGTTAGATATTTTTAGCTTAGTATAAATAAAACTTTTTGTCATTTTTAGGGGAAGTCGAGTTTTTAGAAGTGCACCTGGGCCTTTTTCTTTACTGTATTGAGTAATTTTGTACTAGATTAACTTCTTAACATTAGATTTTCTTTGTCTAATCAATTATTATGCATTATATCTTAATTTCTTCTTGTATTTATTTATTTTTCATGAGTAGCTAAATCTTTAGCTAGGGTTGTGACCCAACCTTAGTGTGGGTATTTTATGGGTGTTTAATTTAGGGCTTGTTTTTGATTAGGTTAGTGATATTTAGCCTTGTTCATGACCTAGAATCAATGGTTGCAAATATTGATTCATGCCTATTTGACTTAGCCTCTACTTGAGAAAGAGAGATTAAGTCTAGGAAAACTTGGCTAACAAGAAATTAGGGTGAACTTAAGAAATTGATAGCCCCAATTAAAGGGTTAAACCTAGAGATAGTAATACCTGACTTGAACTAATATCACTTGTATTGTGCAAATATCCAATTGGGCTTGAGAAAGCGAAATTGGGCAAAATCACTCAAACTACCGAGAGGTATAGAGTGAGTACCCGGATGTGATTGCTACATCACAACCCCAACTAATCAAATTTGCCCTGGAGTTTACAACCCATTAGGTAACCACCTAGGTAGAAGTCACAACCCTAGTCCTTTTTAATCATTCGAAAAACTAAAAACTAAAAATATTGTCCTTAGTTTTATACTTGCAAACAATAGAGTCAAGTATAAGTAGAACACCAATCAAGTTTGTGGAAGTGTAATTTGAGTCAAAACTTGTAATTAACTTAGATATACACCTAATCCCATATTCTAACTCCCTGTGGATTCGATCCTGACCTTCGTTGGGTTTATTATTGCATCGACCGCCTCACTGCTAAATTGTGGTGTGGGTTTGGCTGAGATCAGGCATGAAGCTTATTTAGCATTGCCCAAACTAAAAGGCTAAGGCCATTCCAAGTTAACAACACTCGAGGGCATGAAGCATATTTGGAATTGCCCGAACTAAAAGGCTAAGGTCGTTCCGAGTTAACAACACTCGAGGTCATGAAGCTTATTTGGCATTGCCCGAACTAAAAAGCTAAGGCCATTCCGAGTTAACAACACTCGATGGCATACAACTTATTTGGCATTTCCCGAACTAAAAGGCTAAGACCGTTTCGAGTTAACAAAACTCGAAGGCATGAAGCTTTTTTGGCATTGCCCCAACTAAAAGGCTAAGGTCGTTCCAGGTTAACAAACCTTGAGGGCATGAAGCTTATTTGGCATTGCCCGAACTAAAGGCTAAGGCCATTTCCGGGTTAACAAAACCCGAGATTACAAAAGCTTACGAAACCTGAGCAAAACACACTCTCAACAAGTCATATTCTAAAAATCATAAGTATTCGGGGAACATTTCCCGGACAAACCGGATCCCACGATGAAAATCCTGTTCGGAACTCCGAACATGACTATTTAATGCTAAGGCAATTCAATCTTTGCAAAAACATAAAAAGAAAAGCAAAGGAAGAACTCAAGAATTATCAAAAAAATATAAAATTTGTATTTATGGAGTATTGTCTTTACAAAGGCCGAGCATCCTCGACACAGAGTACTAAGTACAAAAAGAAACAAAGTCAAACAGAAGTAGCCTGATCTTGGCTGAGCCCGCCTCGTCATCGGGATTTTTTGGGTCACCTCCACTCTTGGACCTGACTGATCCCTCGGAATCTTCCTCCTTGGGATAGGCCAGTTTCCTGGCCTCAGCTTCGAGCACCTTGGCATCCTCAATATCAGCCGATAAATCAAAACCCCGAGCGTGAACTTCCTCGAGGGCTAGCCTGTGAGATTGCTACTTAATATGCTCAGCTATATTTTTTGAATAGTTTTGAGCCGCTTCAGAATCGTCCTTATACTGGGCCACCATTTCAGCAGCTTCGGCCTTGACCACGACGACCTCTAACTTAGCTGTTTTATGCTCTTTGGCCAGATTATCTCGATCCGAAACGAAAGAACCGAGCCGAGATTGAGCTCCTTAAACCCTTTTGTATGAACCTCGGCCCTTTCCTTTGCCGCTCTTAGCTGGATTTCGGCCGAAGTTAGTTGTGCCCGAGCAGCCTCCTTTGTCGAGGCCAAACAATCCATTTTGACTCTCTATTCATCGGTTTCATCTTTGACCATATCCATTTCGGCCCGGAGCTGATCAATATGATCAAGTTTTTGCCGGACCTGCAGATGTTGACCATTAGTCACCGAATCAAATTCATCATCACTAACTTCGAAAATATTTACCTGTTCGACCAAGTCAGCATGATCCTTCCGAGCTACTTCCAACTCGGCACGGAGGTTCTTAGCCTCCCCTTCGAGCTGCTCACTAATAAGTTTGAAGGCGTCTCTCTTCTTAGTAAGCTCTCGAACATCGGCTACAAGTTGTTTCCGGTCATCCCGGTACCTCAAAAGGCCTCGTGATGAAGCACCGAAACCTACGAATAAGAAAAGAAAAGCTAAGTCATCTACGAAATAATCTAAATGTAAATAAACAATTCACTTAGGAAAGCATGAAGTTACCTGGTTCAGCGTCTGTTGCGCCTCGTTGAAAAGGCAGGGAGCATCCACCTTGTTCATCTTAGCTTGATTATCCTCGGTCACCAGGCACCGAAGATAGATGGCCACCCTTACGGGGCAAAAAGAATCCGAGTGTCCTCCGGAAGGGAAAAACTGATGGTGAATTTTCGATCAAGGTATGCACTCGGGGCAAGGAATCGATTGACCAATTTCGGGCTCGAGGAATGCCCGATTGCTTCAGAGGGTAATCTCTTCCTCGGTATCTCTAAATCGCCAAATCTGATGGCGTTTGTGATGACCCGATAGGTCATCTAAAATTTTAAACCTTAATTTTGTGTTTCAAAGCCTCCAATGGCTTCCTTAAGCCTTCCTCGATTTGCGTGTGTAGTCCGAGTGTTTTTCTGGAAGGCTTTTATGTTAACAATTGATAAAATATGAAATTTTGCTTTAAAAATCTATTTGAGTTGACTTCGATCAATAGTTTTAGCAAACGGATACGAATCCGAATTTTGACGGTCTCGGTGGGTCCGTATTATGATTTGGGATCTGGGCGTATGTTCGGAATCGAATTCCGAGGTGCCTAGCTCGAGTTATCACTTTTTGTCGAAATTTCAAAGTTTAAAGGCTTAATGACTTTAAAGAATTGACCAGTGTTTGACTTTGTTGATACCCGATCCGTATTTTGGTTTCGAAATTCGGTATAGATCCATTACTATATTTATGACTTGTGTCTCAAATTTTGTGAGAAATGGAGTTGGTTTGACATGATTCGGATGTCCGGTTGTTAAAATAGAAATTTTAAAATTTCATTGAAAACTTCATTTGATTTGGTGTCCGTTTCATAATTCTAGGTGTTATTTTAGTATTTTGATTGCGCGAGTGAGTTCGTATCAATTTTTTAGACTTGTGTTCATATTTGGTTTGGATCCCCGAGGGCTCGGGTGAGTTTCGGATAGCCCACAGACCTTTTGAACTTAGAAAGTTTGCTGGTTTTTCACTTTTGCTGGTTTCTGGTGTTTCCTTCTTCGCGGTCGCGAATATACTCCCACGATCGTGAAGGGTAAAATGGGCTGGGAAAGATTTTTTTCTACGCGAACATGAAACCTTGGCGGGCCTGCTCTTCGAGAACGCGGCCAGTCAATCGCGAACGCGTAGTGAAATAGAGGTGGGGGTTGGGAGTTGGCTGTTGTTCTATGCGAAGGCGATATAAGGATCATGGATGCGGAGGCTAGGGGGGCTAAGCCTATGCGAATGCGTAGATCAACTCGCTATCGTGTAAGCCATTGAGGCTTTGCTCTTCACGAACACGTCAGGTTTCACACGAACGCGATGCACATCTGACGACAGTGATTAAAACAGTCCCAAAAACGGGATTTTGTTCATTCTTCAAATTTTCAAAGCTAGAAAGCCCTAGAGGTGATTCTCCCAAGAACGTATCTTCCCCAATTTGTTGGTAAATGATTCTAACCTACATTCTTTCAATTTCTCCATTACTTTTCATAAGATTTCAACCTAAAATTTAGGATTTTCATGGTGGAAATTGAGGGTTTGGGAAAAATTAGGGATTTTTGTAAAATTGGAATTTAGACCTCAAATTGAGGTCGGATTTCAAAACAAAATACATAACCGGACTCAGTGGTGAATGAGTAATCGGGTTTTAGTCCGAATTTCGGGTTTGGACCATGCGGGGCCGGGAGTTAAAGTTTGTTGACTTTTTCAATAATGAGCTAAATTGAACCTTTTTCATTTGTGGGTAGTTCCTAAAGCTTATTTTGAATCGTTTGGTTGTTAATTTACTAGATTTGGTGGGTTCGGAGGCTTGTTCGAAAGGCAAAGCCGTGGTTGAGCTTTGAGTTGGCCTTCGGAGCGAGGTAAGTGTCGTGGTTAACCTTGACTTGAGGTATTAGGACTTGTTTGCCTATTTACTACTTGTTTAAATATTGGATACAACGTATATGTGAGGTGACGAGTACTTATGCATTATTATTGGGTTAAAAGCATGCGGGTGGGACTTGTTTCTTGTAATCTATCTCTTTTTTGATCCTAATATTCATGCTTAGACTAGTTAATTGATAAATTGATCGTTCTTTCCGTACTTATGAGCTATTTGTGATAATTGAGTATTGTTTCTGAAATTGAGATCGGTATTGTGGAACTATTGTTGACGTAAGACTTGATATTGCTTATTCCATCTCCCAATTTTTATATGTTCATTTTACATGGTAAGGGAGAGTGTTAAAGCATGAAGGGTGATGTCGTGCTGTATTTGAGAGTTAAAGCACGAAGGGTGATGCCTTGCCGTATCTATTGATTCATGATGAAATTGAGAATAAAAGCACGAAGGGTAATGATGTGCCGTATTTATAATTTTATGGTGAGATTGAGAGTAAAATCACGAAGGGTGATGTCGTGTCATTATTACTATTTCATAGTGAGGCTGAGTGTAAAAGCACGAAGGGTGATGTCGTGCAGAATTATTCATTATACTTGTTCATTTTGTTGATTGAAGGTTGATTGACTCATTCTTGTTATTATTCCCTGTTGTAGTTATCGTATCGTGTACCCTTTTCGCATGTACCCTCCCAGTTGTATTTGTTAATTCTTTATATGTTATTATTTTGTACGTATATTTCCGTCTGTACAAGTTTAATTACATGGGTATCTTGTCATAGCCTCGTCACTACCTCGTCGAGGTTAGGCTCGACACTTCCAGAGTATATTAGGTCGATTGTACTCATACTACACTATGCATTTCTTGTGCAGACTTTGGTACTAGTCCCAGTTGTTTGTGAGACGTACTATCTCAGATTGGTATTTGGAGACTCAAGGTAGATATGCTGGCGTTCGCAGACCTTTATGTCCCCTTCCATTTCCCCTATTTACTGTTCTTTTCATTCAAGACAGTTGTATTTATTTCAAACCCGATTTTGTAGAGATTTTAGAAGCTCGTGAACTTATGACTCTAGATCCAGGTTATACTTAGATATTATCGGTTTATGTCATTTGTATTCCGTTTTATTTTCTTTTCGGCTTAATTGGTTTTACTTAATTGAATTGATTGAAAAATTGGCTTAAGGATCCTCTAACGTTAGTTTGCCTAGCAAGTGAAATATTAGGTGCTATAACGACCCCGAAGGTGGAAATTTCGGGTCATATTTATGTGCCCAATGTAGATGGACTTCGTGAGTTGATTCTTTAGGAGGCCAACAGTTCCCGGTATTCTATTCATCCAGGTGTCGCCAAAATGTATCAAGATTTGCGGCAACATTATCGGTGGAGGATAATGAAGAAGGACATAGTTGCTTATGTAGCTTGGTGTTTAAATTGTCAGCAAGTAAAGTGTGAGCATCAGATACATGGTGGGTTGCTTCAGAAGTTGGAGATTCCTGAGTGGAAGTGGGAGCGTATCAGTATGGATTTATTTGTTGGACTTACACGGACTCAGAGGAAGTTCGATGCATTATGGGTTATTGTGGACAGGCTGACCAAGTCAACGCATTTTATTCCTGTGGCAGTTACCTATTCGTCTGAGCAGTTGGCTGATTTTTACATCCGCGAGATCGTCCGTCTTCACGGTGTGCCCATGTCTATCATTTCAGATCAAGGTACTCAGGTCATCTCGCACTTCTGGAGAGCGGTACAATGTGAGTTGGGCACGCAGGTTGAGTTAAGCACAACATTTCATCGTCAGACGGACGGACAGTCCGAGCGCACTATTCAGACATTAGAGGATGTGCTCTGCGCTTGTGTTATAGATTTCGGGGGTTCATGGGATTAGTTTTTGCCACTTGCAGAGTTTTTCGACAACAACGGCTACCAGTCGAGCATTCAGATGGCTCCCTATGAGGCACTATATGAGAGGCGGTGTCGATCGCCAGTTGGATGGTTTGAGCCGGGGGAGGCTCGATTGTTGGGTACAGATTTGGAACAGGATGCCTTGGATAAGGTCAAAATTATTCAGGATCGACTTCGCATAGCTCAGTCTAGGTAGAAGAGTTATGCCGACCGTAGAGTTCGTGGTGTTGCATTCGTGGTCAGAGAGAGAGTATTGGTTTGGGTTTCACCCATGAAGGGTGTGATGAGGTTCGGAAAGAAGGGCAAGTTGAGCCCTAGGTACATCAGATCCTTTGAGATTCGGGAGAGAGTGGGTGAGGTGGCGTACATGCTCGCATTGCCACCTAGTTTATCAGTGGTCCATCCAGTGTTCCATGTGTCCATGCTCCGGAAGTATCATGGTGATCCATCCCATATGTTAGACTTCAGCTCAGTCCAATTGGACAAGGATTTGACTTATGAGGAGGAGCCAAAGGCTATTCTAGCCTGGCAAGTTCGACAGTTAAGGTCTAAGAGTTATCCTTCAGTTCGAGTGCAATGGAGAGGTCAACCGGTCGAGGCAACTACTTAGGAGTCCGATTCGGACATGCGGAGTAGATATCCACACCTTTTCACCATCCCAGGTACTTTTTTGTGTCTGCTCGAGGACAAACGGTTGTTTTAGAGATGGAGAATGTGATGACCTGATTGGTTATCTAGAGTTTTAAACCTTAATTCTATGTTTTGAAGCCTCCAATAGCTTCCTTAAGACTTCCTCGATTTGCATGCACAGTCGGGGTGTTTTTTCGGAAGGCTTTTATGTTAAAAATTGACAAAATATGAAATATTGCCTTAAAAATCTATTTGAGTTGACTTCGGTCAACATTTTAAGCAAACTGACCCAGATCTGTGTTTTGACGGTCCCAGTGGGTCTGTATCATGATTTGGGACCTGGGCGTATGCCCAGAATCGAATCCGTAGGTCCCTTGCTCGAGTTATCGCTTTTTGTCGAAATTTTAAAGTTAAAAGGCTTAATGACTTTAAAGAATTGACTAGTATTTGACTTTATTGATATCGGGTCCGTATTTTAGTTTTGGAACCCAGTATAGGTCCATTACTATATTTATGAATTGTGTGTCAAATTTGGTGAGAAACGGAGTTGATTTGACATGATTCGGACATTCGTTTGTTAAAATAGAAATTCTAAAATTTCATTGAAAACTTCATTTGATTTGGTGTCCGTTTCATAATTCTAGGTGTTATTTTGGTATTTTGATTGCGCGAGTGAGTTCGTATCAGGTTTTTGGACTTGTGTGCATATTTGGTTTGGATCCCTGAGGGCTCGGGTGAGTTTCGAATAGCCTACACACCTTTTGAACTTAGAACGTTTGCTGGTTTTTCACTTCTGTTGGTTTCTGGTGTTTCCTTCTTTGCGGTTGCGAATATACTCCCGCGATCATGAAGGGTAAAATGGGCTGGGAGAGATTTTGTTCTACGCGAACGCGAAACTTCGGTCGTGAATGCGGAGCATTGGGGGGCATGCTCTTCGCAAAGGCCAGTCAATCGCGAACGCATAGTGAAATAGAGGTGGGGGCTGGGGGTTGACTATTGCTCTATGCGAACGCGATACAAGGATCGCAGACGCAGAGGCTAGGGGGCTAAACCTACGCGAATACGTAGATCAACTCACAATCGTCTAAGCCATTGAGGCTTTGCTCTTCGCGAACGTGTTAGGTTTCACGCGAACGCGAAGCACACCTGATGCCAGTGATTAAAACAGTACCAAAAACGGGATTTTGTTCATTCTTCAAATTTTCAAAGCTAGAAAACCCTAGAGGCGATTCTCCCAAGAACTTTTCTTCCCCAATTTGTTGGTAAGTGATTCTAACCTACTTTCTTTCAATTTTTCCATTACTTATCATAATATTTCAACCTAAAATCTAGGATTTTCATGGTGGAAATTGGGGTTTTTGGAAGAATTAGGGATTTTTGTAAAACTAGAATTTAGACCTCAAATTGAGGTCGGATTTCAGAACAAAATACATAACCAGGATATGGGTGAATGGGTAATCGGGTATTTGTCTGAATTTCGGGTTTGGACCAAGTGGGCTTAGGAGTTGACATTTGTTGACTGTTTCAATAATGACCTATATTGAACCTTTTTCATTCGTAGGTAGTTCCTAAGGCTTATTTTGAATCTTTTGGTTGTTAATTTGCTGGATTTCGTTGGTTCGAAGGCTTGTTCAAAAGGCAAAGTCATGGTTGAGCTTTGAGTTGGTCTTTGGAGCGAGGTAAGTGTCGTGGTTAACCTTGACTTGAGGGATTCAGACTTGATTGCCTATTTACTACTTGTTTAGATGTTGGATACAACGTATATGTGTGGTGACGAGTACTTATGCATTGTTATTGGGTTAAAGCATGCGGGTGGGACTTGTTTCTTGCAATCTCTCTTTCTTTGATCGTGATATCCATGCTTAGACTAGTTAATTGATAAATTGATCGTTCTTTCCGTACTTATGAGCTATCTGTGATAATTGAGTATTGTTTCTGAAGTTAAGATCGGTATTGTGGAACTATTATTGACATAAGACTTGATATTGCTTATTCCATCTCCCTATTTTTATATGTTCATTTTACATGGTAAGGGAGAGTGTTAAAGCATGAAGGGTGATGTCGTGCTGTATTTGAGAGTTAAAGCACGAAGGGTGATGCCTTGCCGTATCTATTGATTCATGATGAAATTGAGAATAAAAGCACGAAGGGTAATGATGTGCCGTATTTATCATTTTATGGTGAGATTGAGAGTAAAATCACGAAGGGTGATACCTTGCCATTATTACTGTTTCATAGTGAGGATGAGAGTAAAAGCACGAAGGGTGACGTCATGCAGTTTTATTCATTATGCTTGTTCATTTTGTTGATTGAAGGTTTATTGACTGATTCTTGTTATTATTACCTGTTGTAGTTACCGTATCTTGTACCTTTTTCGCATGTCCCCTCACAATTGTACTTGTTAATTCTTTATCTGCCATTATTTTGTACGTATATTTACGTCTGTACAGGTTTAATTATGTGGGTGTCTTGTCATAGCTTCATCACTACCTCGTCGAGGTTAGGTACACTTACGCAGTACATTAGGTCGGTTGTACTCATACTACACTCTACACTTCTTGTGCAGACTTTGGTACTGGTCACCGCTGTCCGTGAGGCGTACCAGCTCAGATTGGCATTTGGATACTCGAGGTAGATCTGCTGGCGTCCGCAAACCTTAAAGTCCCCTTTCATTTCTCATATTTACTGTTCTTTTCATTCGAGACAGTTGTATTTATTTCAAACCATATTTTGTAGAGATTCTAGAAGCTCGTGAACTTGTGACTCCAGATCCGGGTTTAAATTATTGGTTTTATGTCATTTGTATTCCGTTTTAGTTCCTTTTCGACTGAATTGTTTTTACTTAATTGAATTTATTGAAAAATTGGTTTAAGGATTCTCTAACGTTGGCTTGCCTAGTAAGTAAAATGTTAGGCGCCATCACAGCCCTGAAGGTAGAAATTCCGGGTCGTGACAGTATCCTCTGTGGCTGTCGAATCCACACTGTCAAAAAAATCACGGAATGGGTTGTTCACTCTATGGGCCCCCTCGATGGGGCGTTCTTTTGCGACTTGGTCCTCGTTAAACATTGACTTTGTGAATGAGGGCGACTCGGAAATCTCTATCGGGTTGGGTGCTTCCTGTGAGACTTTGCATGCATCTCGGGAAGCCTTATTTCCTACCTCCACCTCGACCTCCCCGACTTGATGAAGAATAGCCTCGCCTCCCCCTGGTTCGGAGGTCCCTTGCCCTATGAGTTGTGGCGGCATACTAGCCACCAGATCGAAGGCTTCTCCTTCCCCCTCGGACTCATCCCTTAATCGATAGAGTGAGTTCGGGGATAGTGCTCGACCACTGGTGCTTCCCTTAGGTTTACGCGCCAATCTCTTCTTTGGCTGGGATCAGATACGAGATCTTCACTCAGAGAAAAAGACCTAACCAGTCTCGGTCCCTATCTTCATCGATGCTGGAAAACGGAGCCTTACTGGCCCGACGGGCCAGCTTAATCAGTCCACCTCGATAAAGTCGGGGCTATACAAATGCATAAGATGATCGATGGTGAATGGACACCCCTCGATCTTGCTCACGAAGAGGCGGAGGAGAATTACTATCCTCCAAAATGAAGGATGAATTTGACCAAGGGTCACCCCGTACCTCTTACATAAGGCAATGATGACCGGATCTAAGGGGCCCCACGTGAAGGGGTAAGTGTAAACACTTAAAACACCCTTCACATATGTAGTAATAGCGTCCTCGGGCGTGGGGATCACTACGTGTTTATCCGTCTACTTGCAATCTTCCTTGACCTTGGCGAGAACACTATCGATGACCGAGCATATATATCTCGAGACCGGCTCACACCGATCCGGTACCGAGGAGGTTTTCACGACCTTGAAATCAGCTCTGGTTGGGCACCCCGTAGGGACAAACATTTGCATAGGAGGTTTCGGTGTCGGTTCCTCGGCAGCGACAGACGAAATATTTTTCTCAACAACCGGCCGCGAAGCAGAGGGAGTTTCTTTTTGGGGAACAGATTTTGAAGTTTTTGCCATTTCTTTTAAATAGTGAAAAAAGTGGAGAAAGGAAGATGTTAATGAAAGAGAAGGTATGATTGACAGATGAGCAACTTTTGCGGATGTTTTCAGAAAATCGGAAAGGAAGAAGTTTGAATGTAATAAAACCAGAGAGTGAGAGTAATGAAATTTCTTAAAGCACAAGAGCAAAAAGTTTGAATGTAAAGTTCAAATGAATAGATGAGAGGATATTTATAGTTTTCCAAACGACGATGCACGTCTTGGAGTGGCCGACCATTAACTGACACACATTTAATGCCTAGAAGACTGGACTGATGGGACGTTTCAACTGTTCTTATCGCTTACGTCATGATTTTGTCGTTTACGTCATGATTTATCGAAGAGAAAATTGGGAGCTCACATCGTTTCTCGTCATTTACTCTCCGAAAAATAAGGGGACTATCTGTATACGGGTAAAATCAAACTCAGGATTTGACCGAGCATCCAACACGACAATTTGGGATCTAGAGATGGTGATAAAATTTCGGAGATCGGTTCTTGCCTTACCAAATTAGCCATCGGAACCACTAGACTTGCCTTCGGGTTTATCGAGGTCAACACCGATTCCGATCATAACGGTCTCAAAGAATTTATTGCCAGCTTATCCGACAGGGGTCTGAAATTCCCGTAACTAACCGGGGATTATGGCGAAAATCACATAACATACCAAAAAAGGGGCCAACGGTCAACAAATCAAGGACCTTTTACCTTTTATGGAATAATAGAATAATACCTTAAAAGTAGGTTCCTCTAATATATAAAGGATGTCTCATAATTCATGAAATATATTGTAACATACATTCAAAAGTAATACATTACCGCTACTCTTCTAGTTCTGATTCTTTGGTGCCTTGTTGTCAATAAAAGTATTTTCGGCCCGAGGGTGGCCAGCTTTCCTAGGCTGAAATTGTTCAATTCGCGTGGTTTGCAGTTAGTTTATCGTTATTTATTTCAACTTCTATCTAATTTATCGTTCCGTATCAAATTAATCGGCATATCTTTTAAATCACTAACTAATTCAATTGTTATCCGATTTTGATGGTAAACAATAACTCATTTTCATGAGCTCGCTTATTACATGAACTAATGAGCTCTTTGCTAGCTTATTACATGATCTCGATCTCTATTAAAATTCCCTAAGCTCATTAATGGGGAGAAATTAAAGATGGTCCAATATCCACGAAGCTAAAACTTAATCAAATTTTGTTTGAGAAAATACGTAACTATGATATCATATTGGATTTAGTTATATGCATTGACGGTTTAATGATTTCTTTTAGGCTATTAGTGTAATTCTCTTATAACACTTACTTATTATTTATTCTAAATTATCAAACTACTAAAAATTACATGTAATTAAGTGATACGATTGTGATAAGTAAGTGAAAAAACTCTTTCTAATTTATTGCATTACGAGTTCAAACTCCCTGGAGTGACTCAATTAACGTTTTTCTTTCTCCCATATTAATTATGGTAAAAAGAAAAAATGAAAATGTTTCAGTCTCCAGCATTTTCAAAAGAATAAATTATACTTAACCCCCTTCATGAACTTGTGAATGGAAATGACTCTTGAACAATATTTCCAGCGAGCTTTAACCTTAGTTATTACTACTTACTACTAATTCAAAATTTTTTGGTGAAAAGAAAAGTTTCTTATTAATCACCTACTAAAACAACCAGTTACAAAGATGTTCTCTATCTCCTGCCGCTAGTATCTACAAAATTACAACTGCATATCCTATGTGATTATGTAGTTCATCTATTCTACACTGTCTCTTTAATTCTATTTATACAAATTTTCTATCCATTCCATTTGTCACTTGCTTGTTTTTCCTCTATTCTGTATCTTGTATCTATATTCCTCCTTTATGTTCCTACATATTACTTGTTCTCTTGTCACCACCTGATTCCATACAGCATAATTCATGTTCTTCCATATTGTATATATCAGTGCAGCAAATACTGAGGGTACGAAATTTCTGCATTGCTTCCCTTTTGTTGTCCTGTTCAATTTTTTCCACACTATTTCAATTGACTCACCATTTTTCTGCATTCCCAACCAGTTTAATAATTCCTTGGCACATCGTTTAGACCATGTGCATTCAAAGAACAGGTGTTCCCTTGTTTCTTCCTTCTCACCACAAACTTGACATGTGGTTTCAGTAATTATCCCTATCTACTTCATTCTATCCATAGTCAACAACCTTCTATGTGCTGCCAACCAGCATATGTAGCTATGTTTTGGTGTATTTCCGGAGTTCCACACTCATCTGTTGTCCTGCCAGTATTCTTCATCCCTCATTCTCCATTTATATCCACTAGCCACAATGTATTTCCCGTTTGGAATCAACCATCCTTCTTCCTTGAAACCTGTTTTAAAGATATATCTGATATGGCATATCTTTTTCCAATACCACCACAGTCTTGAGGGTGTTTATACTGCCACCAATCTGTTCCTTTTATGTATATATGATTTACTCATTTTATTCATAGGTTGTCTTCTTTGTTTGCTATATGCCACACATATTTGTTTATTACTGCCTCATTCCATAATACTCAATCATTGATGCCCAATCCTCGTCCCTTTTTTCCTTTGCATATTGTCTTCCAAGCTATCAGCGGGACTCTATTATTGTGCACTTTCCCATCCCAAAAATAATTCTTGCATATCCCTGTGATAATCTTCATAATCTTTCTTGGCAATATAAATATTGAGGCCCAGTAAACATAGAGCTGCATCAGCACTGAGTTGATCAATTGTGCTCTCCCTGCATAAGACATATTTCTGCTCCCCCAGGTTTTAATTTTGCTTGGCATTTTCTCCACAAGCACTTTACAATCCATACTAGACGGTGTTTTTGGTGATATAGGTACACCTAAGTATTTAAATGGTAGTCTCCCTTCTTTATACCATATTAACTCACATATCTCATTCATCTGTTGCCTATTAATATTGGCACTGAAAATATTGGACTTTGTACTATTTGTTGTCAACCCTGATGCTTAAGAGAAAGATGTCAGACCTCTGATTAACATTACTGCATGTGGTTCACCTTTGCAGAATAGAAGTACATCATCTCTAAAGCATAAATGGTTCAGCCCTAAACTCTTGCATTTTGGATGATATGCAAACCCTTGTTGTTGTCCAACCATCTCCATTATTCTTGCGAGATATTCCATACATATCACAAATATCAATGGTGAGATTGGAGCCCCTTGTCTCAATCCTCTCTTCCCTTCAATGTTCCCATATAAGCCCCCATTTATTTCTAATGAATAACTAGTAGTGGTGATGCACTCCATAACCCATTGAATAAATGTTGTATGGTAGTTCAGTGCCATCATTATTTCCTTGACAAACACCCATTCCACACTGTCATAAGCTTTCTTCAAGTCAATTTTTATCAGACAACTACTTGTTGTGGCCTTTCTGTTATATAGTCTAACTAGATCATGGCATATCAATATATTTTGTACTATTGATCTTTCTTCAATAAAAGCACTTTGACTTGGTGATATTATGTTTGGCAAGCTTTCTTTTAGCCTGCTACACAATACTTTTGAGATCACTTTGTATATAGTACTACATCAAGCTATTGGTCTGTAGTCTCCTACTAATTCAACATGTGTCCCTTTTGGAATCAAAGTGATGACAGTTTTGTTCAGAACTTTCAGCATCTTGCCAGATTTAAAGAATTCAGTTACATATTCCTCTACATCTTGCCCAGCTATGTTCCATACATCTTTGACGAACTGGCTACCATATCCATCAATCCCTGGTGATTTCTCCCCTGGTATACTCCATAATATTTTTTTAATCTCTTCTCTTGTGACTGTTTTCACCATTTTCTATTTCTGAGCTTCATCAATGATTGCCCCTTTACTTATAAGTGCATTACATACATGTGACCTCTCCTTATTTTTTGTTCCTAGTAGCTTTGTATAAAACTCAATAAAAGCTTGTGCCACTATTTCTGGTTAGTCCTGTTCTGTCCTAGTAGTATCTTTGATGGAGAAAATCCTCTTTTCATTCCTTCTTGCCTTCACATACCCATGAAATATTTTAGTATTTTGATCTCCATATTGCAGACATGTGATCTTACTTTTCTGCCTTAGGAATTTCTCTCTTGCATGTTGCCACTGCATGCATTCTCTAGCTTAGTTGTGCTCCTCCTCCTTTAGGCTCATATTATAAGAGTCCTTTTGTATCCTCATCTGGCACACCTTGAGTGTCTCCATACTTTGTTCAGCTTTGATTTATACTACTGCAAATTTTCCTTTGTTCAAGTTTTTCATTACTCTTTTCAGTCTGTTTAGTTTTCCCATCATTTGATACATTTTAGTCCCTTTGATGTGCTTTTTCCAGTTCTCTTTTACTTTTTCA
Source organism: Nicotiana tabacum (assembly GCF_000715075.1). Lineage (NCBI taxonomy): Eukaryota > Viridiplantae > Streptophyta > Magnoliopsida > Solanales > Solanaceae > Nicotiana > Nicotiana tabacum. The sequence goes on along the minus strand of NC_134094.1, from coordinate 124,481,276 downwards.
TGGAAGTCACTAGCCATGCTCCACATATTAAACTATCTAAATATTTTTTGTTGTATCTTTCTTGGTTGCTCCCATCTTACCAATGATGGGCAATGATCAAACAATCCCCCATTTTGGTAGTGCACTTCCGAGTCTGGTAGTGTAGTCATACAATCATTATTTGTTAATACTCTATCAATCCTGCTCATCGCTTTATCTTCTCCTTCCTGTTTGTTGTTCCAGGTATAGAAGGATTCTGATGATTTCATCTCTTGCATCTCACATTTTAGCATACACTCTTTAAATCCTTTTATTTCTGCATAAGTAACTTTGCTTCCAATTCTTTCATCTGATTGCAGTACATTATTGAAGTCACCCATTATTGCCCAAGGTCCTTTACTTTGTTTATGAATTTCCTTTATGTCTTCCCATAGTTTTCTCCTCATGCCATTGTCATTGAATCCATATACCCATGTAACTTCCATTTCCTTTTTTGTTCCAATGTGCTTAATAGCACAATGAATCACATGTTCACCAGTTCTTCTAATGTCCACCTTATAGATATGAGGTTTCCATAATAGCCAAATTCTTTCACCCGGGTGTTTATCCAGATTAGTAAAAAATGACCATTCCCTACAAAGATTAAGAAAGGCTTTTAAAATCTTTGTTCTCTTAATCCTTGTTTCTAGGAGCCCAAACATTCCTACTTGAAAGTTATGCATAAAGAGCAGCACATCCCTCTGTTTTTGAGGTCTGTTTAGGCCCCTTACATTCCATAATCCTAACTTATCCATGAGGAAGGGGCCCTGCCCCATTGCCTCCACTTCTTGGACCCTCCCCTTTTTTTGTCACTCCTGCATTTGATGTACTAGTTTCCTGAGCCTTTTGATTACCACCAGTTATTTCTTTTGTGTTCCTCAATGCATCGAAGATGTTTCCTATTGTTATTGGTTTCCTTACTTGCCAATTCAATAACATCTGATTTCTGCCTTTTTCTACCCCTCCTTGTTGCTGCTTTGTGGCTTCTTGTCTCTCATTTCCTTATTTGATTTGTCTTGTGTTTCTTTTGTTTGTGCAGGTTTTTCCCCTTGCTTCTGAATTTTCATCTCCTTGCGTGTGTCTTCTCCATTATTTTACTGTGTTTGTTTTTGCCGTTGCATTATTTCATTCCTCCTGCATTCCTCGATGGTGTGTCCAAAGTTATTACATTTCGTACACAAGACTAGTTTCCATTCATATACTACTTCATGTTCCACTATCTTCCCCGTCTCATTTTCAAACATCACCTTGGAAGGATACTGTTGATTTGGTATCATTTCAACTAGTACCCTCGCAAATGTTAGCCTCTCCTTCTTTGTGGTTGCATTATCCGCACGAAGAGGTTTACCCATTAGCCCAGCAATTTTTGTTAGAGCACATTTTCCCCAATATTTGATGTCCAGGGCCATTAAACGAACCCAGACTGGAATTCGTTCAATAGAGTCTTTGGTACATTCCATATCCAGCCTCCATGGTTTCACCACAATTGGCTTTCTATCAAACATTTGTACTCCCTCCTCCACCACCTTATTCGGACTCTCTAATTTATGAAATTTTACAATAAACACCCTATATTTATTTGCACAATTTTATCAATTCCTAGTGTACCCCATATGCGCCGAAAATATCCCTCCATTACAATTTAGGAGGATTGGGCCCAAGCACTTAGCAGATCACTGTTGTGTTCCAGTATTCAACTTCTTCCTGAATGTCATCCATTGTTATTTTCACATTGATTACCCTTTGTTCCCCGTTAGCAAGTCATTATCAGTTTTCTCTGGGATCGGCCCAACAATTTTACTCCATGATGAACTTAGGGTTTGTGATTTACCTTGTCCTGAGCTTTCCGCTTCTTCTTCTACAACATCCGCCCATGATTTGGTGGATTGTTGTCTCGGCGTTTGAACTAATTTTCTTGTTTGATTGATTCGTACTGGTGTAACCATCTGCTCAATCGGTAATGGTACTATCCCTTGTATCATATTTGGATTTTTGAATTTTCTCGCATCTGCAGTTTGAGGTCCATTCCATGGCTGTTGATTTCCCCCACTTTGTGTGTTTTTTCCCCTCTCGATTTTGTATTCCTCGCCATGGTTAACTTTCACTAAGGATGAGTGCTCATTCTAGAGAGAGAAGCTTTTAGATTTTAAATGTTAGTTATCGAATAAAACTGCTAAAACTGTTTGATATATTGCTAATTCAAAATTCTAACTCTTGTAATGTTCAGTAACAAGCCGAGCATTATGAGTTTTGTTACTCCACGAAAAGCTTTTTAAAAATTAATCGAGTTAATATTTAAGAAAAATATTCTGTTAATTATCTACTTATTTAATAAAAGGGTAAAAATCATTTTGATCCCCCAACTCTACCTTAAAAATCAAACGACTACTCCAACATTAAACAATATACATTCTACTCCTCCTACCATATGCATTGTCTATTTTTCCCTTGACATTTTCAATTCTTTATCTCTGCACATAATATTTTTATATTATATAAGTTATACTTTATCGATATATTCACAAGTCTTATTATACATTTTATAATTAAACTCAGTAAAATATAACTAGAATAGTACTTTTATGAATTTGTAACAAAATTTATTCTTACTCCTTTTTATTGTTACTTTAATATTAAGTATATAAGTATATATATAAATTTAAGTTTATCTTTTATTCTCTATTTTATATATATATATATATATATATATATATATATATATATATATATATATATATATATATATATATATATATGTTTGAATTTTTATTGTCATTAACGAAATATTTCTAAATTATAAATTAGAGAACATTTAAGGCATAAAATATCTAATCTTTAGGAATTTATTACTATAAAATTTATCTCTATTTTAATTACTATTTTTTATATTACTGCACTAAGTATATCTTTATGCAGTTCTCACTAATTTTTATTATCAATATGCATAAGGAGCGTTTTGAGTTTTAATTGATATTAATAAGATTTTTTTACTCTATTATTTTAATGGAGCTCACTTATTTTATTATTCAGTTTCAATTAAATTTAATATGATTGATAACTATTTTTCACTTCTTTTTTTTAAAAAAATCATTTTTTCTACAGGTTAATTCATAATATAGATCAACAAAAATATTGTGATATTAAAAAAGTAAAAAAATAAATAGATAAAGACATGATAGACTTGAGGGTAAAATAGATATTTTAAAAATATAATTGAGTTTTGAGTTTGGAGGAGCGGAATGTCAATTGTTTATAGTTAGAGGAGAAGTTTGATTTTTAAGGTAAACTTGACGGATCAAAATAATTTCCACCCTTAGCAAAATCCATTTAATTTATGAAAGTTAATTAACAGATATATTGCGGTAAATTAAAATACTAACGGAGAATACCAAAATGGCAATTTTCCTAATTTATGTTTCCTTAACAAATTCTTCATCAGTCTATAAAGCAGGCAAGGACTCTCCTCGCCGATAAAATTCCGAAAATTCAAACGACTCTTCGTAATCAAACAATCCCTCCACTGTCACAAAATCACCGTTACTGTAGACGCCGTAGCTATTTCCGTCACCGGCTCCAACGTTCATCCCGAACTCGAACGAGTCAAAACTCTGTAACTCGCTCTCAAATCTAATTCCAGCGGCATTCTCCGGCGTGTTAATTCTCGCGTTAACATGGTCATCAGAAGCTGAAATGGTGGGAGGGAGGCCGAGATCGTCATCCGAAGCTTCTAGAAGGTAGCCTAGGTCTGGTTGAGCAGGCTGAGTTGACGGATGAACAATCTCTTCTTCGAAGCTCCTGATTACCGAGTCAAGATCCTGAACCTCCGGTAGATGGTCTGTAACAGTTTCCGGTTCATCTAAGATGTCCAGTATTTCTTCTCTGATCTGCTTGACGTCCGGCGAGTACAAGCCTAGGTCGGCATCGGTCTCGGCGGAGTTAAGGTTCACCTCAGGCTCCGAGTTAACTCGGTTCAACTCGTGTGAGTTGAGAACTGCCTCCTCCTCCTCTATATGCACTCGCTTTGACCCGGCCGAGGCCGACTTCGAGTCTTCTCGGGATCGCTTGTTACGGTTTATCTCGGGTTTACCCACCTCCATAAGGTGAATGGTAAATTAGGAATTAGATTGATGTAAGGGGATATTTTAGTAAAAGCACAACAGAAATGAAGGGTTGGTTGAAGTGAAATGAAAAAAGTGGTTAGGAAAGTAATTACAGTCGTTTGGTTAAAGGTTATATATTTTCTAGTCTACTAGAAAGACAAAGAAAATGGTTAAAAATGCTAAGATTATGCTTGTAGGGTTGGATTTGTAGAGTAGCCAGTGAGGGAGAAAATGAAGCAAAATATTGGGTTATATAGTAGGCAAGGATAGAAATGCAAATGATATAAATTTTGAAAGTGACAGAGATATGATGTTTGTTTGGTTGAGATGGAAACATGTGACTGAGAGGAGTGGGTGGGGCTTACGTGGATGGAGGGAAAAAAGTATTTTGAGGGGGCATTTATATTTGATAGAGAGGTGGGTGGGGGAGGAATTTTAGGGAGAGATTCAAATTTTTGGGTGGTATTTTAATAGTGGAAGGAAAATTGCAAGTCCACACCTTCACTATTTCCATCCCTATCATCACAATTTCACATACATCTTGCCTTATTCTTTTCCTTTTCTTTTCTTTTTTTTATACTAAGAAGATTTGGATTCTCCTTTTTCTTGTCACTTTCTTGTTTCTGCAAGTAATAAATTCATAACATTTTACTTCCATTTGAGTTCCGAATTTCAAGTCCGCTTCCGAGACCACTGTTTTCGGATGGGTTAAATTGGAGTAATTGAGTCGGAATTTAAGATTTATGGGTTCAAATTTATAATTTTATTACATCCTATATAATTTAATAAAATCAAAATTTATTACTTTATTATATATATATTTAATAATTTTTTGAATAAAAATATAAGGTATGAGTGACGAAGACAGATTTATAGTCCAAATTATGGGGTACGAGAACCTATGATCTTTTTGTTAACTGAATATTTTATGTACATATTTTTAGTATTGGTTTAATATTATTAGTTAACGCCTATTGAGTTATTTATTCAAAAGAACATGAGTAGATACTCATATTCAAAATATCCAGAATCCGCTTCTAATATTAAGTGAAAATATATAGACCCATAGCCTCTGCACTTCCTTTTTCCACAAGTTGGTTACTGTGGTGATTTGAGCTGAGGTCTCTCAGAAATTGCCGCTCTATCCCTCTGGGATATGGGTAAGGTATGAGTACATTATATTCTTCCTAAATCTCACTTGTGGAATTTTTCTGGATTGTTATTGTTGTTGTTTATTGGGGTGATCAGTTTCAGCAGACTTATAGCCTGTTTGGCCAAGTTTCTGTTTATTTTGAGAAATATTTTTTTTCAAAAGTGTTTTTTTTTTTAAAATTCTTTGGTGAGAATCGGTTTGTGTTTGGCTAATTAATTTAAAAAGTACTTTTGAGCAGTAATTAGTGTTTCGCCAAACTTTTGAAAACTGCTTCTAATTGTATTTTTGTCAAAAGTATTTCTCAGAAAAGTGCTTTTGGAGAGAAGTTACATTTTCTGCTTCTCAAATTCTGTTTCTGCTTCTGCTTCTCCTCAAAAGCATTTTTTTCCTTAAAAACTTGGCCAAACACCTCAATATTTAGCCAAAAGTACTTTCGGCAAAAAAAAAGTATTTTTGACCCCAAAAAAAGCTTGGCCAAACATGCTAATATTTCCCTAACCAACGATCTTTTCTTGTTTAATTCCTCTATTTTCTTAAATTATTCCTAATAAAAATTTTGACAACGTCACATTATCGGGATTATAATCTTACTATATTAAAAGTAAGAAGACCCTTAATAAAATATCGTTCGCCTTTTTTATCCTTTAAAAAATATATTTTATATTGGATAAATTTATAAAATCATAAAAATTACCTAATATTTAGGAGTTCGAAACCAAATAAATTTGTTTCCAGTATAATTCTGTATTGGAGATCTTTTCCTAATAAGTCTGCACGAAATATTAAGAAAATAAAAACGAATGCAAAAAATTAGGGGAAACGTTTCTTTTCCAACAAGAACTCGCCCATTTGTGTAAATCTTTTATTTTTTGTCCTTGTATTTATTCATACCGGACCAATTTTGCCTCTTTAATCCTTTCATACGAACATTTCGTTGTTCTTAAGATTTTAATTATAAGTATTCCTTAGAAGCTTGGTTGTTTACTCCGTTTCTTTTCTACTCTTAGAATCTACTAAGACATGCTAGAAAGAATATCTACCATTAGGTTTTTAAAATAGTAATTATTGTTGAAAAAATAGTAATAATCATTAATTTGTGATAAAATTTTAATTTATCGTTTGTTGAGGAGGAAACATACAAGTTTGAAATATCATTTAAAATTTAATGCATATTCCCGTTAAATAGATGGAAAATGTCTTTGTCTTTTGGTAAAAAAGAAATTAATATTTACTAAAAATATTTATTACATAATTTTCCTAAAAAATAGGAATTAGCGATAAAATTCATCTTGGCTTATAGGAATTTGGATAATATGTCGTTATCGCCACTAAATAAAATTAGCAATGAATTTTTATTATGTAAGTATAAAATTTATTCGTCGCTAATTCTTTTTCTTTTTATAGTTGACGTCTCTAGAGTACATATATCTAGATGATCATATTGATACGAAACTAAAACAAAATAACGGGATACATAATAAATCATCCATATGCTTTCAAATATATCTTGGTTACATGTTATCATGCGTAGTTAGGCAATCCGTTATTTTATTGACTAAATAAGATTAATATTTATCATTTTCAAGAGCTTAAATTTTTTATATTTTATTTTATAACTCATATAAATTTTAATAATATCTTTATGTAATTTTTATAAATTTATACATTGATATATAGTACAAACGCATAGCCGCGTATAGTAAAATTAGCTATTAAAAAAATATATGTGACTAGTCAACTTTTGGATCCATGCAAGGTGCCACGTCTTTAATCAGAACCACCACATGGCCAAATATAGCGCAATATCCGCTTGCAAAGGGCAGAGATTGGCCTTTCACCTTCCTAATGAGTTGGGGAAAACAGGGGACTCGTCTTACGCAACGACTGTTGTGTATATTTATCATTTTCATAAACAAACCAATATGATGATGTACTTGCGCAGAGAAATTGATGACAGCGCCGTTTTATAAAGTTTTAGGTTGGTGTTATCTTTTTCTTATTATATATTACTCCACATAAACCCAACTAATAATGTACACAACAGATGATGACACCATTTTCATTGGGTTATATTTTGGTGCAGTGTTTTCTTCCAAATGGCTTTTGGTGAAAGGACTTTAACTTTTCAGAAATCTAAAAACGAAAAGAGAGAAAACGGAGAGATTTTTATTTTTACACATTTTTTTTTTTTTTTTAATATTATGAAGGGTTTGTATTGGGTAAAATATGCTACGGCACGTGGCCAACAAAGAAGAGGATATGTGGAACCAAAGCCGGGAGGACATAAAACCGGGCGCAGCTATTCCGTGTGTCACCGAAAAAGGCAAGTTCATAAAGGCATTAAGCACGATGCACCCGGTGGCAACTAATGAAAAATATTTTACAGCATTAAAAAGTAACGGCTCGTTACAAAGTTGTGAGCATTTTTGTTTACCGTTAGGTTTTCATTATCGCACTTCAATAATTGTCACTAGTGGTGAACCCTACCATTATGCCCACTGAGCTATAAATAATATGCTCAATGCCCATTGTAAAGACAGGTTTTTAGACATTAAAGAATATATTCTAACACAACATCTTGATACTATTCTTCTCTCTCGAGCTTGTTGATTATTGTACCCGGAGACTCTGTCCTCGGGCTCATCAGATCTACAGTTCCATCTGTATTTTGAGCTAAGTAGTTCGCATCCAAACTAATTAATTCATCACTTCTTCGGATCAGACCAAACTATCTGTCTAGAAACCACGAACAAATTCAACTGTACCAATTTTTGGGTAAACAGTTTGGCGCCCACCGTGAGGCCTAGACAGCCGTGCGATTAAATTGGTCCTTATTTTTTCTCCATTCACAAGCTTTGATCGTTTTCTATCTTAGCAAAAAATCACAAAAAATGGCAATCAATACCGTTAACAACGCCCACAATCCCGAAATTCAAGGGGGACATTCTCATTTTGAGGACTCAATCAGCAACACTCGCAATGAGGGGGATGACGCTACACCGCTATATGGCGGGAGATACCCTAGACAAGTACGAGAGGCAACTCATGATGGTGCCGACGAAGGGCGCGTGGCGGATGCAGTAAGGATCCTGCAAGAGCAACAAGCAATCATCCTAAGTCATCTCACGCGACAAGATTAGGTTATGACGGAACTAAAGCATGCACTGTCAGGTGCTTCAAATAATGCGAACAGGCGAGATCCAAGTCCTCATGTCGTTCCTGCAAATCAAACATCGTAGAGAATCGACAACAACACTCCCAAGGGTGAAGTTGGCTCCGACGGGGCTGTGGGGAGTAGATCTGGCCTCAACAACGACAACGACCCATTTAAGGAAGAACTTTTGCGGTTCATGAAGGAAGTTAATTCCCACATGGATCAGATCTCGGGCGCACCACCGATATTGAAAGGTCCGAACTCGAATAAGTATATTCAATTATCGTACAAGCCGAGTGCGGCCCCGGAACTAATCCCTAAGCGGTCTAGAATACCTTAAGTGCCCAAAAAGGATAGAACTTCAGATCCACATGAGCACATTACCACATATACAACGGCGGTAAAGGAAAATTATTTGGCTCCTCACGAAATTGAGTATGTATTATTAAAGAAATTTGGTGAGACTCTCACGAAGTGAGCCTTGACACGGTACTCATTACTGCCCGAGCACTCCATAGATTCCTTCGAAATGCTCGCAGATTCATTCATCAAGGCCCATGCCGGTGCCAGAAAGGTACAAGCCCAAAAGACTGACATATTCACAATCACGCAGGGAGAATTCGAGTTATTACGAAGATTCGTTTGCTAGTTCCAGAAGAAAAGGATGTTGTTACCGGCTGTCCCGGATGAATGGGCAGCTGAAGCGTTCACTAAGGGTTTAAATCCGAGAAGTTCAGACGCTTCCCGGAAGTTGAAGGAAAGTCTGCTTGAGTTTCAAGCAACAACTTGAGCGAATGTCCACAACCGGTACGAGTCAAAAATTAGGATCGAAGACGGTCAGGTTGACTTTTCGTCATCGACAAAAGGACGGGAGAAGAACAAAGAAAAAATTAAAGACGATGTTGACTCGGATAGACGAACTCCAGGGGGCCGGTTTCTGCCCTACAGGCGGATGGAAGGCCGTGGCAGGTAGGGTTGTGCATAATTTGGTAAATACCGAATTACCGTACCAAAATCAAAAATTTTGGTATTTGGTATTCGATATTTTGGTATTCGGTATGGTATTTGGTTTAAGTTTTAAAAAAATATGGTATTAGGTATTTTAAAATAAAATACTGAAATACTGATACCGTACCGAAATATATAATATATTACACGAAACATATAATATTAATTATAACATAAATATAAAAAATTTAAAATTTTTCTTTATTCTCTAAGTTCATCAATTTATTCTAAGAAAGTAAGAAGACATTTCTAATGATCAAATTTATTCCTCTATGTGTAGTTTTTTCTCTCTAGGTTGATATTTGATGATTTTTGACTTAGTTTTGTACTTTTGAGTACTTTAATAAAGAATATTATAGTCTATGACTCTATGCATTTGTTAGTATTCAAACCGAATAAACTGAAGTTACCGAACAAACCAAAACTGAAAGGATAAAACCGAACCATACCGAATTTAATTAGGTACGGTATTGGTATAGCATTTTGAGAAACAGAATACCAAAAATACCAAACCGAAATGTCTAAATACCGTACCGTATCGACCGACGAACACCCCTAGTGGCAGGGATATCCGGACGACAGACAAATTCACCGTTGACAAGAGGATCGATCGTGGGCGGAACAACAGATCGCTTCAAGATAGAGAAATCTCAGGACCATAAGGTTCTTCTTATCCAAAGTTATCAGAATATAACTTCAACGTCAGCGTGGTGGAATTAGTCTTGGCCATCAGATATATCAAATAGGCACGATTTTCGAGAACTGTGAGCTCTGACCCCAGCCAGAGGGACCTAAATTTATGGTGTGAATACCATGACACTAATGGTCATCGGACTGGAGACTGCCGACGCCTCCGGGAGGAAGTGGCAACGCTGTTAAGGAATGGTCACCTCAGAGAATTATTGAGTGACCGAGCCAAAAATAACTATGTCCAGGACAGGGCGATGCGTAAACCTCGAAAGCAGGAGAGGAACCTCCCGGCCAAATGATCAACGTGATCTTGGGGGGGGAGAGGGGGGAACGGGATCAATGGGATCACCTTTTCGGCCGCAAAGAAGATAAAAGTATCAACAACCCATAGTATGAGGCTCCGGGAAGATGATATCGCATTCAAGGATGAAGATGCAGACGAATTACTACTGCCGCACGGAGTCGGAACAACATCAAGTACCAAGGTATTTCCAAGTACCGGAAGAAACAAACGCAACTAAGTCCACGATAGAAGAACTAGAGCAAGTTGCGCTGTTCGAAGAATTCCTAGAAAGGAAATTTCATTTGGGAACAGGACTACGCCCGGAGCTCAGGTCTACTATTATCGAATTCCTTAAAATTAACGTTTATTTTTTTGCATGGCCATACGAGGCTATGACAAGAATCCCGACAGAGATAGTTGTGCATAAGTTAAGCTTGGATCCGAGCATACCTCTGGTAAGACAAAAGAAGCGCCCTATTGCAAAAGCAAGGAATAAATTCGTCAGAGAAGAGGTAACCCGTCTACTTAAGATTGGTTCGATCCGAGAGGTAAGATATCCAGATTGGCTAGCTAATATAGTAGTGGTTCCCAAGAAAAATAATAAATTTTGCATATGCGTAGATTATAAGGATCTTAATAAGGCATGTCCAAAGGACTCATTCCCATTGCCGAATATCGATCAAATGATTGATGCCACGGCCGGGCAGGAGTTAATGAGTTTCCTCGATACCTACTCTGGGTACAATCAAATCAAAATGAACCCAGAAGACTGGAAAAAGACTTCGTTTTGGAACCTATTGTTATAATGTAATGCCCTTCGGGATAAAAAACATCAGGGCCACTTACCAATGACTTGTGAATAAAATGTTCGAAAAACAAATAGAAAAGACTATGGAAGTATATATAGACGATATGCTCGTTAAGTCTTTGAATGCAGGTGATCATCTGAAGCATCTGCAAGAAACATTTGACACATTGAGGAAGCATAATATGAAGCTTAACCCCGAGAAGTTTGCATTCAGGGTCAGTTCAGGTAAATTCTTAGGATTCCTGGTCTCACAAAGGGGAATTGAGGTAAATCCCGACAAAATCAAATCCATAGAGGACATCCCGGATCAACGATTCATCGTAAAGGAAGTCCATAGACTCACAGGCAGACTAGCGGCTTTTAGCAGATTTATTTCCCGAACATTGGAAAAGTGTCATCGTTTCTTCGCACTGCTTAAAAAGAAAAATAATTTCGAATGGACGCCAGAGTGTCGACAAGCCTTGAAAGAATTAAAGGAATACTTGTCAAGCCCTCTGTTTCTCTCGAAGCCAAAAAAAGGAGAAACACTGCTGGTCTACCTGGCGGTCTCAGAAGTTGCGGTAAGCGCAGTCTTAGTCCTGGAGAATAAAGCTACACAATTTTCCACTTATTACGTTAGCAAAATTTTAACAGGAGCAAAAACTCGCTATCCGCATCTGAAAAAATTGGCCTTAGCTCTCGTAGTCACCGCTCGGAAGCTGAGGCCTTACTTCCAATGTCACCCAATAGCTGTGGTGACCACCTTTCTTTAAGGAATATACTCCATGAACTCGAGCTCACAGGTAGATTAGCCAAATGGGCCGTTCAAATGAGCGAGTTTGACATAGAGTATAAACCAAGGACATCAATTAAATCATAAGTCCAGGCTAACTTCGTGGCCGATTTCAACCCGGGACTATTGCCCTTGGCCACCAAAGAGGCAATAATTGTATCGGAACCGACACCGGGAGTTTGGACCTTGTTCACAGACGGAGCTTCAAATGTGAAAGGGTCCGGGCTCGGGATAGTCTTGGTCACGCCTTAGGGGGAAATCTTAAGGCAAGCCATCAGAACGATTCCTTTAACTAACAATGAAACATAGTACGAAGCTTTGATTGCAGGGCTCGAATTGGCCCGGGGGCTCAAATCCAAAGCCGTCAAAATCAAATGTGATTCAGAGTTGGTGGTAAATCAGGTCTACAGATTTTTTGACACCAAAGATGAGCGTATGCAACAATACGTAGTAAAGGTCCATGCTTTATTGTCATGATTCCGAGAGTGGTCAATAACCCATATCCCGAGGGAAGAAAACGGAGAAGCGGATGCATTAGCAAATCTAGGTTCATCAATAGAAATCTGAGGACCAGAATCAGGTACGGTAGTACAAGTGATGAACTCAGCCTTGGACACAGATAGTTACTACGAGTTAAATTCGACTTGTCTGGTTTGGGACTGGATAAACGAGATAATTAATTATCTCAAGCATGGAAAGTTGCTCGAAGACCCCAAAACATCGAGAGCGATGCGCGCCAAAGTTGCACGATATAGCTTCAAGAAAGGCCAATTGTACAGAAAATCCTTTCAAAGCCCGTTGGCCTAGTTCTTAGGTGCATCAAAAGCCAATTATGTCATGAGAGAAGTCCATTAAGGGATATGCAACAACCAGTCGGGCGCACATTCTCTGGTGCTGAAGTTAGTCCGAGCAGGATATTACTGGCCCCGTATGGAATAGGATGCCAAAAACTTTGTACGAAAATGTGATAAGTGCCAACGCCACGCACCACTAGTACATCAATCGGCAGAACCCCTAAATTCAGTTCTGTTCACGTGGTTGTTCATTAAATGGGAAATGGACATCGTCAGACCATTACCACCGGCTCTTGGAAAGGTAAGGTTTCTTTTAATTTTGACTAACTATTTTTCAAAATGGGTGGAAGCATGTCCTTAACAAAAGATCGGAGAACGCGAAGTGGTCGACTTCCTGTGGGAAAAACATAATTTGCAGACTTGGAATACCGAAAGAAATTGCATGCGACAACGGGCCATAATTTATCGGCGCAAAAGTTTCAAAATTCCTCAAAGATTTGAAGATAAAAAACATTACCTTTTCACCTAACCATCCAAGCGCAAATGGCCAAGCAGAGTCAACAAACAAAATAATTGTGCAAAACCTAAAGAAAAGGTTAGAAGCAGCGAAAGGCCATTAGCCGAAGAATTACCTGGGGTACTATGGGCCTATCGAACAACGGCCAAGTCAAGCACATGAGAAACCCCTTTTTCCCTTGTGTACGGCGCAGAAGCTTTGATACCGGTGGAAGTAGGGGAACCAATCCTAAGGTATTTTCAAGCAAACGAAGAGTCAAACAACGAGGCAATGCTAATCAAATTGGAACTGGTTAAAGAACACACGGACTTGACACATGTCAGAATGGAAGCTCAAAAGCAGAGAATGGAGCGATATTACAATCAAAGAGCCAACCTCCGTTATTTCAAAGTGGGAGACTTGGTCTTGAGGAAGGTGACTGAGAACACCCGAGAACTCAATGCGGGTAAATTAGCCTCGACATGGAAAGGCCCTTACCGGGTTTCAGCCATCACTAGTAAAGGATCATACGAGTTGAAAAACCGAGACAAGCTGCCCAACAACTGGAACATGGCTCATCTCAAAAAATATATTGCTGACAAACAATAGTCAAACGGAAAGTATGCGCTACAAGGTTTTAAACGAGGAAGCAACGGCAAGCATACTACAAAACCAGCAATGATAAAACCTTCGGTGACAAGGCAAACAAACAAGTTTTCACTTGGGGACGATAACGTAATCTTTGCTTCGATAGAAAATTCCCACCGAAAAGTTAAGTTTGCTACCGAACAAAGGTTACACGATCGTTCACGAGCACAAACCACTAGAGGATTGTTAGGTATTCTTTCGCTCGACAGAATTAATTCCTTAGGGAAAGCAAAATATGTTACCGGGCGAAGGGTTGCGTAGCTATTCAATGGTGGAACCTTCGAAGATACAAGACTTCTAGTGTTCCAATTTGCATTATTCACATTAGAACACTGGGGGGATAATGATATAATGATATAATTATAAGGAAACACTGAATGCCACGTCAACCGGGAACGAAAATCCGGCAAGGCAACACTGAATGCCACGTTAACTGGGAAACAAAATCCGGCAAGGCAACACTGAATGCCACGTCAACCGAGAACAAAAATTCGGCAAGGCAACACTGAATGCCATGTGTCATCGGGACCGGGGACTGCACAGACAGCCCCGAAGAAACAAGTTGTACAAGAAAGCCACAAGTCATGGCAACTTCTTTTCTACATAGCAAAATGCCTATGTAAACTATAAAAACATAAGGAATAAAATGAAATCCTTTTGCTTTTATCTAGTTTCTTGTCTGAACGATGAGCTAATTTTGTCATTTGAAAGTTAAACAAGTACTTCTAATGTTAGTGCCGTAATGAATAGGAGACGTCCTCTTCAAGAGCACCGCAAACATAAGATGGCCCTCTCTTATAAAAACCCTCCTGTTAAAGGGTTGGTTCCGGAAGAATATATGCCCGAAACCAAAAATGCTATCAGGGGAAAATACACCTGAAGCCACATATGAAAAAGACGTAGAACCCAAACTTACACAAATACTTATTGAAACCCTCATGTAAAAAGGATAATTCTCGGAGACAGAAGTACATCAAAGAAAATGCATCTGATACCACATACATGAAAATATGCACAGATATTCAAGCAAAAGTAAGACTTGATCAAACATTTGAGCAAAAATATGTCTTCATTTACAAGAATGTGCCAAAATCTTCCCCAGTTTGATCTGGAATCGGGAGGAAGAGAAGTATCCATATCCCCGAGAGAAGTAGACGGTTCAACCGATGGCTTAACATCTTCCCCAGTTTGATCTTCGGCATCATCACCTTCCCATTCCTCTTCAGTGTTCGAAATCTCGGAACCGGAATCAGAAGAACTTGGAGCATCAGATCGCACTGGAGTCCTTTCTTTGCAGCTAACTCAAGATCGCATGCCTAAGCAATTTTAGCATTAATATCAAAAACGACAGCTTTGGCTCCTTCCAAGGTCTTTCTCCTCATGCTGTACATGGCGTAAGTTTTTTCAACAACGTGGGCAGCCTCTCGGCACCTGAGTTCTTCTTTGAGTTGAGTGAGCTCGGCAGAAAGATTGTCTCAGGCGGACCTAGAAGATCGGAGACTAACATTAAGGTCATGGACAGTCGAATTATAGAGCTTGTTGTGTTCAATAGTTTTCTTATACTTCTCCTCCAACAGGGCATGTATCGCCCCCACGGCAGCAAGCTCTTTGGCCTTAAAATTCAAGGCTGCTTCTAAATTAGTTACCCTTTTAGTAGCAGCAACCTTACGATCATTGGCAGCAAGAATGGCATTCTGGACTTCAGCCCATTTAGCCTTGACTTCATCAAAACCGGCCCTCAGCGGCCCAACTTCATGGCTGAGGGTTACCACTTCCTGCTCACTTTGCTGCAAACGGGATTCCAAAACAATGGCCTCAGTGGCCCTGGTTTCCAGTTCCGAGAGGCGAAGAACAATCTGGTCATGTTCCGCCAAAAGTTGATCCCGTTCAGAAGAGAGTTCCTCCTTCTCGCGGATTGACCTTTATAGGCCCTCGGAAGCAAGAAAATTAGCCTGCGAGATCAGAAGAGGTAAAGCTTAAAATTCACTCATTCAGAAGCTGGAAACAATAGGAGAGAAAGGAATAAACATACCGCTGCAGCATTATGCATAGCATTGGTCAACATACACTCTCTAGAGAGTGTCTAAATCTTTTCCCAATCCTTCTCTGTGAAGCCAAGGGTTTCAGATAATTTGCAAGCTCCACCGGCCGGGAAAGAAGGTTGCATCCGGTAGAGACTGAGAGGGTAACCTCCTCCTCTGAGGATCTTCAGAAGGGGCAACATAATTTTGCCTCAAATTCCCATGAACAGGGGATTGAGGTACAGGAACGCCTTCAACACTGTTAGGTGCGGCCGTTGGATATGTTGTTATTGGTGGAAGTGTAGATGAAGATAGAAATGATGTAGCAACTGCTGGTGGCGAAGAAGGTAGTGATAAAGCTGATAAAGGGGAAGAATGGGAAACAACTACATCGAAGGCAGCACTGGGTGTTGGGTGCTCACCAACCGAAGACGTCAAGGACCCGATACTCTACCCCACAGTACCGGGCATAGCAAATAGGTCCTGAGAACGGGAGTTGGCATTTTCCACTAAATCAAATTCTCCCCAAAGTGTCGAGACATCATCCTCAGCAGATGTGACTGCATCAACAGGTTGAGCACCCTGTTGAGAGGATAAGGATCGTTGTCTTCTATGTAAAGAAGCTCTCTCATCACTAGCTTCTTCATCATCATCGATCATCATAATGTAGATGACCGGCCCAGAGGGAGGACTGACCATCGTCTCCACCAGGGATGACTCGGGAGCATCAACCTTTGCCCTATATTGTTTTTCTAATGCCTTCTCTTCAGTTGTTTGCTCTCTGGCCAGGGGCTCTGTAAAGACACGTTTGCGCCCGAAGCGGACCCGGAGGCACCAGTTCGAGTAAGTGCCTCTTGAAGCAGCCTAGCCTCGTCAGTAGGGTCAGCTAAAACATCATACTCGGGGACCTCAACTGAGCCCGCATGTAGACCTAATTTCATGAATCATTAACGAATCAGAAGGGTTCAACCAAATTCCTCATATACAGAAGCTAAAACAAGGTAAAATTAAGTTACCATGATTTTTGGTCTTCCATCCGTATTTAATGGACAACTCTTTCCACAAGCGAATTTCGGGCATGGTGATGTCCAAGATCTTCTGAACCCACCGGTCCAAGCCTTCTACCACCGATGGGATCCATCGAGTCGCTGTGACATACGGGGGATAAAGGATTAATACTTATACGGGCATGAAAGAATGTTTACGAGGAGAAAATATATCAGAAGGAACTTACGAGAGTGATTCCAAGCAACCGGAGAGGATGAAGTCGTTGTTGGAATAATGTCGCCAGAGGCAACTGCAATGAACCGTTCCATCTACCCTCGGTCATTGTCATCATTTATGCTACATATCAAATCATGGTGGCCATATCTACAAAGGTTTATCATTTCCCCGCGGAAGATCCTGGGGGAGTACAGGTTTACCATATGAGCCAATGTTAGCTCTTCATTAGTTTCCAGGCACAAGCGCTGAAGGCAGGCGACCGTCCTCCACACAAAAGGACTTACCTTTGACAAACATACCCGATAACGGAGACAAAATTCCTCTATCACAGTGTCGAGCTCTCCATTCAATGAAAACGCACCCAAAGTAAATGGGTACGTATAAAAATATGTAAAACCCTCCCTAGGGAGAGTCACTCGCTCCGATAAATCAGGAGAGATAATGTCCAATTCCTAGTAGCTGCAACCTTCCTTCACAGTAGAAATACTAGAAGGACGAATGAAACATGGGTATCTGCTAACCACCCATGAACGGGGGTTTTCAGTGGGAAATTTATCCTCAAAACCCTTTGAAGTATTGAGCCTTCTTGGTATTATGGAACTTACTCTTGGAGGAGCAAAATCCTCGTTTTAGTTCTTGCTCTTCGAAGAACCGGTACGTTTAGATGAAATGACATTTGAAAAAGGGAAGAAAAGGTTTTGTGTTTTAAGGAAATTAGTGAAGGGATGAAGAACAAGGATGCAAATCGAAAGTTCAAGCAATTTTGAGACCCAAAAAGGGAAGTTGATACGTATAAGTGGAGTTTTGAGTGGCTAAATACTTGGCTAAGGTTACCTCGATAACCGGCAAAAGGCGTGCTAAATCATAGAAAGACGCGTGTTTGGGGCATTAAATGTGGAGAGACAGACGTCTAATCACCCGTCAATAACCTTCAAAAAGAATTATAGTAATTCCCGCCAAAAGAGAATTTTCACCAACTTCACGGTAACACAATATTATGCCACCGGAAAGCAGGGGGACTATCTGTATTGGGTAAAATACGCTACGACACGTGGCCACCAAAGAAGGGGACACGTGGAACCAAAGCCGGGAGGACATAAAACTAGCACAGCTACCTTGTGTGTCACCGAGAAAGCCAACTTCATAAAGGCATTAAGCACGCTGCGCCCGGTGGCAATTAATGAAGAATATTCTACGGCATTAAAGAGTAACGACTCGTTACAGAGTTGTGAGCATTTATGTTTACCGTTAGGTTTTTATTATCGTACTTCAATAATTGTCATTAGTGGTGGGTCTGACCATTACGCCCACTGAGCTATAAATAATAGGATCAATGCCCATTGTAAAGACAAATTTTTAGACATCAAAGAATATATTCTGACACAGCATCTTGATACTATTCTTCTCTCTTGAGCTTGTTGGTCTAATCATTATTGCGTCCGGAGACTCTGTCCTCGGGCTCATCAGATATAGAGTTCCATATGTATTTTGAGCTAAGTAGTTCGCATCCAAACTGATTAATTCATCACTTCTTCGGACCAAACCAATCCATTTGTCTAGAAACCACGAACAAATTCAATTGTACCAATTTTCGGGTAAACAGGGTTATGTTCACCCGTTTTCTAATGATTTTCATAACACAACAAATTAGTATCACTATAGTCTAATGTTTTATGAAGACACAATAATATTCCTTACAAAAGTATATAACTATTCAAGGGTGTTTTTATATTGGGATTGTTATACAAATAGCCGGCTAGATTTAATGTTTACTCCCTCTATCTCATATTAGTAGTCACGGTTATTAAAAATAGTTGTCTCAAATTATTTGTCATTTTAAAATTTAAGAAAAAATTGATTGTTTTTTTACCTTTTTTATCCTTAGTAATAATTGTTCTTGAATATAGAGATAACACATAAATAGAAATAAACGTTCAATGAATAGAGATTATATCTTAAGACATAAATAAGAGTAAAATAGTGTAATCTCTTTCCTAATTAATATTTCTTAAGAGGCGTGTAAAAGAAAAACACTACACATAATATGAGATGGAGGGAGTATTTTTCTAGCTGGTATACATAGATTATACGTTAATTATACATAGTTATACATATACTATACATGAATTATACATATATTATATATTTGCTGACTATTATTAGTTTAACAGATTATGTGGGCGGCTATTTGGATTAGTTCTTCTTCTATATTAGACTCATTTATGTAGCGAAAGATAATTTCTAAAGTAAAAGTTCGTAAACTTTTGATTAAGTCCAAAAGGCATAAGTGTTTGACCAAAAAATATACATCTTGGTTCAACTAATTAAATTTGTATAAATGAGGGTTACTCTTAGTTAATAATAATATCCCAAAGACGAAATTCCCGGTAGTGTGATAAATAATACGTAGATCTCTTCCAAAAGCAGTGAAGGTACACAATGGACAATATTTAAGAACTCAAACGGAAACAATGTAGCATTAAATAGTGAGGAATATCAATGAATGGCAATTATGTAAATAGAATGAATGTCACTCGAAAAAGGATGAAATCAACGGATGTTCTTTCTAACAATGATAAATGATGGACAAGCCTTTGAATATCCGAGTTATCCTCTGATCTGGTGGAAAAGTGTGGACAAGAATCTTAGTGAAAATGTTATTTTTTGTAGGCTTATAATAAGACCAGATTCTCTCTTTAAAGTCAAAATATGTTTTACAAATGAATATCACATGTCCCCTATCATTGCGTCTCTTTCTATTTATAGGGAACATGCTCATAAAACTGTAATAGTATTCTCTTTTAATGTCCTATCTGAAAACTAGCCGTTATAACTCTGTCAAGGTTATTTGACCTCGACCTCGATCTTTGGCAACTCCTCGATTTCGATCTTTGCTGAATCTTCGACCACGACATTCGTTGTTAATTAGATTACTTCGATGCATGGAGGCCTATGAATATTTTACTAATACCATTTTGACTAAAGATAGATTTTGACCCATACAATAAAGCAGTGAAGAGCTATCCGATATTATGAACCATCGGACTCACGAGGCATCATCATTTTTGTTTTGAAAATATTGTTACCTAAAACCATTAGTTAATTTCATGTATAAAGAAGTCCTTAAGTAAACTATTGTGCGTCATATCCTTGATTTTCTATCTTTTTTTCTGAGTCACCATCTCTTTGTTTTTACTGTTATCACCTCTAGCTCTGAAAAACAATTTATCTGCCCTCAATGTTTGTATTAAACTACTAGTGTAATGTGCGTATGAACTTTCATCAATTAACTATAGTTAACGAGAGGTATTCATACTTTAATGTACAATTCTTTCAATTAAATTACTTTATTTGGTGTAAATATCAATGGTAGGTAATTAAAGTATTTTTCCTCTACTTTATGTGATGAATCCATTGGACCAAGCTACTGTGGAAGAGGTTGAAGCCCAGCCAAATGAGAGTGAAGTTGGGCCTGGGTCTGTTAGAAAAAGCCAGCGTACAAAACAGCCCAACAAGCTTTTACAAGATTATGTGTTAAGTTAAAGGGAAGGAAGGCACGTGTCAAGTAAAATAGTGGTTATCTGAATCTGTTATATGTGCGAGCAGTTTCAGAGTAGTGGGCAAGCAAGATGTTGTAGCAGTTTCTGATTTCTCATCCCAGTTTCTTTTGAGTCTTGTCGTCCCCTTGTGGCTATTTCTATCTTATGTCTTTATTGCAATCCTATCTTTTAATTCCGGCAATCTTCATTGTAAACATTCAGTTGTTATTAATCTACTGTTGGCTACTGCTAGTTTAAGTTGAATGTTAGTTTGTTCCATTTGGTGCTTTCATTGATTCGTGCTCCATGAGTGATTCAAAGCTCAAGAATTCTGATATTCCATCTAATTCTTCCTCTGAGGTTTCTCAGTTATCGTCTCATGTTGATACCTAGAGCCAACTTGTCCAAGAGTTCATGTCAACTATCGTTGCTCAATCTGCGGCTATCGAGCCGGTTCGACCTCGTCCGTCTGATGTTTGTTTGTCGCCGGGTTCCAACTTTTCTACTCCACTCACTCTCAGACACAAACCAGAAACTGCGGAACTTAGTCATTTTAATGGTTTGAATCCAGAAGCCTGGTTGTTTCAGGCAGAGCGATATTTTGAGTTTTACAACATTCTTCCGGATCATCAACTCTCTTTGGCTTCGTTTTATGTGGATGGTGAAGTTCCTGACTGGTACCGCTGGATGTTTCGCAACAAACAACTAATTGATTGGCCTCATTTTGCTGGAAAGATTCGTATTCGTTTCCGGGATCAATCACTCAGATCACCGGAGGGTCGGCTATCAAAGCTGCTGCAGATCACGACTGTTGCAGACTTTCGGGCTCGCTTTGAGGCTATTGCCAATGAATCAGTCAGTTTGCCAGAGGTCATGTTAGTTGAGTGCTTTATTTCGGGCCTCAAAATGGATATTCAAACTGAAGTGGCAATTCGAGGGCCCACTACATTGGAAAAGGCCATCAGATTGGCCTATTTATATGAGCAAAAAATTGATATGGCCAGGGGTCCAATTCGTCCTGCTTTCGCTCGGACCCAACCTCTTTTACCTAACCCCACTGGACCAACTTCAATTGTTGTCTCTAAGCCTATTGCTTCTTCATCACATTTACCAAAAATCCCTTTCAAGCGATTGTCTACAACTGAACTCCAATCCAGGCGTGAGAAAGGATTATGTTACAATTGTGATGAAAAATACACCCCCAACCTAAATGCAAAGCACTTCCCCAGTTACTCCTTCTTGAAAATTCCTCCGAGTCAACAATTGAGCTACCTGAGTCATTCTCACCGGAGGATTTCTTTGCTGAAGAACTTCAGTTCTTAGAAGTTCAGGATTATTCTACTATTTCATACCACGCCTTGGCCGGTGGTAGTTCTTCTACCACTCTTCGATTCAATGGCCATGTACGAGGTTCGCCGGTGCAGGTGCTTGTGGATGGTGAAAGAACACATAATTTTGTCCAAACCCGCGTGGCTAAGTTTCTCAATGTGCTTGTGGAAGTTATAAAGACTTTTGCGGTAATGGTTGGCAGCGGTCATCGCCTTCGGTGTGAGGGCGTAGCCCGTCAAACACCAATAGTGATCCAAGGTGGTGAATTAATATTGGACATCTATGTCTTGCCTATGCAGGGGGCGGATATTTCTTTGGGCGTTACATGGTTAGGATCACTGGGTCCAATCTTGAGTGATTACTTGGCTCGTACGATGGAATTTGTTTATCAAGGCCAAAAGTTCAGCTGGCTTGAAGAACCGCCAGTTGAAGCCCAACCAGTCCAGTTACAAACATTACGACACCTATCAGAG
Source organism: Nicotiana tabacum (assembly GCF_000715075.1). NCBI lineage: Eukaryota > Viridiplantae > Streptophyta > Magnoliopsida > Solanales > Solanaceae > Nicotiana > Nicotiana tabacum. Next base: position 124,458,766 of record NC_134094.1, on the reverse strand, counting down.
GTTGAGGTTGTTTCCTCTTATTTTTGTTTAATGATGATCACAACTGATGAGTCGGGACTTCCTCTTCTGCCACCGAATTTACAGTCCCTTTTGGAGGAATTTGAAGATGTATTTACTAAACCTCAAGGTTTACCTCCAGGCCGCGCACAAGACCATGCCATTCATCTACATCCAGGTTCAGGTCCAGTGAATGTTAAACCGTACCGTTACCCATATTTTCAGAAACAAACAGTGGAGAAATTAGTTTCTGATATGCTTGCCGAGGGAATTATCCGTCCTAGCACCAGTCCATTCTTGTCCCCTGTTCTGCTGGTGCGGAAGAAGGATGGTACGTGGCAATTTTGTGTGGATTATCGGGCCTTAAATGCCATAATTGTGAAGGATAGGTTTCCCATTCCGACTATTGATGAACTTTTTGATGAATTACATGGTGCGACTTACTTCTCAAAGCTAGATTTATTATCCGGCTATCATCAAATCAGGGTTCGACCTGAGGATGTTGAGAAGACTGCATTTCGTACTCATGAAGGGCATTATGAGTTTCTAGTAATGCCGTTTGGTTTAACAAATGCACCGTCTACTTTCCAAGCTACAATGAATTCTGTTTTTCGCCCTTTCCTGCGTCGCTTTGTCTTGGTTTTCTTTGACGATATTTTGGTCTATAGTCAGACATGGAATAACTATTTGCAACACTTGACTCAAGTTTTCCTGTGGCTCCGCGAATATAAACTGGTCGCTAAGCATTCCAAATGCATGTTTGCGCAACCTCAAGTTGACTATCTTGGTCATGTGATTACTGAGCAAGGTTTGGATGTGGACCCTATAAAAATTTCAGCTATTATACAGTGGCCAACTCCTAAGGATGTTAAGGGTGTTAGAAGCTTCTTAGGCCTAGCGGGGTACTATTGTCGTTTCATTCGATAATATACCATAATTGCTAGCCCCTTAATTGATTTGTTGAAGAAGGAATCGTTTTTCTGGGGCGACTCTGCCCAGCAAGCCTTTGATTGTTTGAAAAAGAAGCTTAGTTGTACCCCGGTTCTACCTTTACCAGACTTCACTCAAGAATTTCATGTGGAAACAGATGCATCCGGAGTTGGAGTTGGAGTTGTCCTTTCCCAAAAGGGCCATCCTATAGCTTATTATAGTCAGAAATTGTGTCCACGGATGCAACGTGCTTCAACATATCACATGGAAATGTATGCCATTACGCAGGTGGTGAGTAAATGGCGACAATACTTGCTGGGAAGATGATTTACCATTATCACTGACCAACAATCACTCAAAAATCTCACTGACCAACTCATTCAAACACCGGAGCAGCAAAAATGGCTTGGGAAGTTGGTGGGGTTTGATTTTCGTATAGTTTACCGACCGGGCAAGATGAACAAAACAACTGATGTATTATCTAGGCCACCTGAATGCTCCTTACTAGCCATAATAGCTAGTAAATTTGATTGGGTAGATGCAGTTCGTGAGGCTACCAAGACACACCCTGAAACGGTTGCCATCAGACAAGGCATAGATTTGAAATCTGAGAATTATGCTGACTATGTATTCCGTGAAGGCCTTTTATTCTTAAAAGGCATATTAGTTATTCCCTCTGATTCCCCTATTCGTATTCAACTTCTACAAGAATTTCATGATTCTCCAATAGGCGGGCATGCTGTTATAGCTAGAGCCTTTCACCGTCTCTTATCAAATTTTTATTGGCACAATATGCGAAGAGATGTACGAGCTTTTGTGGTTGCCTGCCAAACCTGTCAGCAGATAAAGGACAATAATAGAAGTCATGTTGGCCTCTTACAGCCATTACCCATTCCAAATGTGGTTTTTGAAGAAATCGCAATGGATTTCATTACTTGTCTTCCTAGTTCTAAGGGAAAGGCCACAATAATGACAATGGTGGATCGTTTTTATTCCTTTGTCGGCCATTTTCACGGCCCATTCTGTTGTCGTAGCTTTTGTAGCATATGTTATTAAGCTACATGGTCCTCCGAGGGTTATAGTATCCGATCGAGATCTGAGGTTTCTTCATTCCTTTTGGAAGGAAATTAATCGACTGCAAGGAACAACCTTAGCCATGAGCACCCCTTACCACCCTCAGTCCGATGGCCAATTTGAGGCACTAAACAAATGTGTTGAGCAATATTTACGGTGCTTTATTTCCGAGAGTCCTCATGAGTGGGTGCCCATGTTACCTTGGGCGGAATACTGGTACAATACAGTTTTCACTCTTCTGCAGGTCTTACTCCCTTTCAGGTATTATATGGAAAGGAACCTCCTTCTGTATCTTGCTACATCTTGGGTACTGCTGCAGATGATTTGGTTGAGAAATACATGCTTAGAAGGGATGAAGTGTTGACCGTGCTAAAAGAGAATCTTCAACGAGCCCAAATTCGTATGAAAACCTATGCTGATGCACACCGGACTGATTTGCAGTTGGAGGTTGGTGATTGGGCTTTTGTAAAGCTCAAACATTACCGACAGTTGTCCCTCAGACTCCAAAACTGCCACAAACTAGGCAAGCAGTATTTTGGTCCTTATCGAGTGGTTAAAAGAATTGGTTATGTGGCCTATAAACTTGATCTTCCAGCTGATGTACGTATTCATCCAGTCTTCCACATATCTATGCTTAAGAAGTGCATTGGGACTCCAGATGAACAAGTAACTCCATTAATTCCAAAGTCAACAGAAGAACAGCTACCTCCGAACCTTGAGGACAAGGTTCTCATTGGGGAGGAAAGTATTGTGATGAATCCATTGGACCAAGTTACTGTGGAAGAGGTTGAAGCCCAGCAAAATGAGAGTGAAGTTGGGCCTGGGTTTGTTAGAAGAAGCCAGCGTACAAAACAGTCCAACAAGCTTTTACAAGATTATATGTTAAGTTAAAGGGAAGGAAGGAACGTGTCAAGCAAAATAGTGGTTATCTGAATCTGTTATATGTGCGAGCAGTTTCAGAGTAGTGGGCAAGCAAGATGTTGTAGCAGTTTCTGATTTCTCATCCCAGTTTCTTCTGAGTCTTCTCATCCCCCTTCTGGCTATTTCTATCTTATGTCTTTATTGCAATCCTATCTTTTAATTCTTGCAATCTTCGTTGTAAACATTCAGTTGTTATTAATCTACTGTTGGCTACTGCTAGTTTAAGTTGAATATTAGTTTGTTCCACTTTACCTGGTAATCTGATTTACAATTGTTTATAAGTTTTGTCATTGAGGTTCTTTGACACCCCCACTTCATATTTAAATATGAGATGAGTTGCTATCAAACTGTGTTTTCAAGTTAACCTTTCATTTTCAAAAATTTCCTTCTAACTTCTAATAGTTAAAAATATTAATGAGAGTTTCCTTCGAAGACGTTTGTCATCCATTACCAAATTGTTTATCAATTGTTCTTTTACTCCGTATTTTGTACATAAGTTGCCTGCGTAACGAATTTTAGGTCTGCCAATGCTCCTAAATTAGTTCAATAATTTGGTCAGTAGTACCCATGACCGCTTATAAAAAATGATGAAGTCGCCCCTTAATTTGATTGTGAACAAAATATTCGTTAATTTAATTTCTCTCGAGTTTGCATACATCTAGGCTAATTTTATACGGTGTTTGTCATTTACAATCAGCACAAGTACTCTAAATAATTCTGTCCGTCGACCGTCAAGGCTTTGAGAAGTTGTAACTACGGCAAAGAAGCTCTCATGTCAATGAGTGGAGAAATGGAGATCAGGATAATTTTGTCCATTTATAAAGACTACTGCATCTAAGTTGAGAAAATCAATGAAGTATTGAGGGTGTTAATTTTTGTGTAAAATTTTCGTGTCGTTATTGTTTATTTAAAAATAGGAGTATATCACATTATAAAGTATTTAGTGTAATTAACTATAACATTATTTTAAATAATTTCACATTTTGTCTCTATATCTCCATTTCGTATAGCTAGGGGCGGATTTATAGGGAGGGGTATGGGTTCACGTGAACCCATGCTCCCCCTCCCTAACCTGTATATAGCATTGTAATTTTTCTGGTGTAATATATAATTAGATCTGTGTGAACTTATGCACAAATGCCACTTTGGTCTGTTGGTGGTTGTGTACCCCTTTGATTCTCCTGGTTAGGGGTTCGAATCCCTATATTTATTTGCCTTTATACTTTTTCCTTTTCTTTTTCTATTTCTTGTCTTCCTTTTCTTTTCTTTTTTCTGTTTCTTGTCTTCCGATAGTATAGTGTTGATCCACGAGATGCGGGGCTCATTAGTCACACGTGAATGTGAAGCTTGATACTCAAGTTATTCCCAAGAAAAGTAGTGGAGCGGGTCTATTATTTAGGGTCACGGGGATATTGACGAGGATGTCGCATATCGTATTGAAGCGGGATGGATGAAATGGAAGCTTGCGTCCGACATCTTATGTGATAAGAATGTGCCGCCATGACTTAAAGGTAAATTCTACCGAGTGGTGGTTCGACCAATTATGCTTTATGGGGCAGAGTGTTGGCCAATTAAGAACTCACATGTGCAAAAGATGAAAGTAGCAGATTGAGGATGTTGAGATGGACAAGTCGGTATACCAGGAGAAATAAGATTAGGAATGAAGCTATTCGGGGCAAAGTGGGAGTGGCCTCCGTGGAGGACAAGATGCGGGAGTCGAGGCTGAGATGGTTCGGGCATGTAAAGAGGAGAAGCATTGATGCTCATGTCAGGAGGTGTGAGAGGCTGACCATGGCTAGTTTGAGAAGAGGTCGAAGTAGGCCAAGGAAGTATTGGGGAGAGGTGATTAGACATGATATGGCGCGACTTCAGCTTACTGAGGATATGACCCTTGATAGGAAGGTATTGAGGTCGAGGATTACGGTAGAAGGGTAGTAGGTAGTTGTAAGTTTCTCCTTTTCCTGCCAGTTTCTTTAGTAGTACTCAGGTTCCTGTATATGCCTAAGTAGATTGTTACTTCGTCATGTGATTTAGTTCGCCTCTGCTATCGTATTCCCTGTTGTTAGTGTTTAGTACTACTAATTCCCTTTCCCTCCTTTATTTTTTTCATTTTATGTATTTATTTATTATTATTATTATTATTATTATTATTATTATTATTATTATTATTATTATTATTATTATTATTATTATTATTATTATTATTATTTACTCCGTCTTCTCACTCTTTCGAAGCCGAAGGTCTATTGGAAACAGCCTCTCTATCTTCACTAGGTAGGGGTAAGTTATGCGTACACACTACCCTTCTCAGACCCCACTTGTGGGAATATACTGGGTTTATTGTTGTTGTTGTTGTTGTGTTGTCTTCCTTTTATTTCTTTTTTTTTGGTTTCATTTTGTTGTTCTTCTTTTATTGTTTTATCTTTTCTTTATTTTATGTTTATTCTTTTCTCCCTTTTTTCTTTTCTTTTTTGGTTCATTCTTGAGTTTTAAAATTCCTAAAAAATTAAAATTCACATCTCCTCTTTACCTCTCTTTCTATCTCAATTTTTTTACGAACAACGGTCATCCTCTAACTAATTTCTTTATCATTTCTCTCATTTATATTTTCCTTCAAATTTTTCTTTGATTTGTGAAGTGAGTTTTTTTTTTCAAATAACGATGCTATTATTAATCAAATTACAAAAGGGTTTGAGAGTTCGCTAGATAAGACGAGAGAGGTGGGAGCAGGGGAAAAAGAGAAGGGGAGAGGGAAAGACCTTTTTTTATTTATATTTTATTATGATTCTAATATATATTTTTTAATAAAAACAATACTATTCACGCGCCTTGGCAGCGTGAATTGCACACAATTTAGCCATGTCAGTTGCGTCGCTTCTACATAGGCATGATCAACGGTCAAAGGTATTTTTAGTACCCATTATGTCAAGTTGGAGTATTCAAATGAAAAAAGTGTAAGTTCATATATCAGGTTTACAAACTAGTATAAGTTTAAGTGGCCACGAAGCCATTTGGCCTAAAAATTAAGAAAGTAGCAAGGAATGCCATTATGGTCATGATTAAACAAGAACAAAAAATTTAATTTTGGAATTTCAGAAACAAATCAATAAAAATCCATGGTTTTGAAACCGTGGAGGCCACCCAATACCATTACAAATATCTGCCCTTTTTCGTTGTTGTTTTGGCAAAGATGAATTCGATTACGAAACAACGGCACGACTCAGGTTTTCTTCCGACCATCGGTGGTTGAGGGAGGTTGGGATGGTAAAGATGGGTGGAAAATAGCAAATGAAAGAAAATATTATTGAAGGGGGAAGAAGAAGGAAAAAAGAAATGCGGAAAAGGGAGGGGGTGGGAAATTAGGATAGAAAATGAAAAGAATTACAAAAGGGTTTGAGAGTTCGCTAGATAAGACGAGAGAGGTGGGAGCAGGGGAAAAAGAGAAGGGGAGAGGGAAAGACCTTTTTTTATTTATATTTTATTCTGATTCTAATATATATTTTTTTAATAAAAACAATACTATTCACGCGCCTTGGCAGCGTGAATTGCACACAATTTAGCCATGCCAGTTGCGTCGCTTCTACATAGGCATGATCAACGGTCAAAGGTATTTTTAGTACCCATTATGTCAAGTTGGAGTATTCAAATGAAAAAAGTGTAAGTTCATATATCAGGTTTACAAACTGGTATAAGTTTAAGTGGCCATGAAGCCATTTGGCCTAAAAATTAAGAAAGTAGCAAGGAATGCCATGTGTAATGGGAACTTTAGAAAGTATACAATCATAGTTACTCAATAAGAGATTATGACATTCAACATAGAATAATTTTGAACTTGATATTTTAAAGACTTCTTAATTATGTTGACGGTTATAAAAAAAAAAGTTAATGAAATGAGGTCACTTTTGGGGAAAATAGTAACTTGAATGATCCATCGTTTCTATGATGGTCTTTCCTATCATGGTGTCAACTCTAACCATACTGATAGTAGCAAAACTTGTTGTTGTGTGTGAAAGAAAGAAAAGTAGACAAAATAAAAGAAAGAAAAATCAAAAAGAGATGAACTTATGATGTAAGCGCTTACATCAGCATTCTTATGATGTATGCGCTTATATCGGCATTCTTATGATGTATGCGCTTACGTCGGCAGGACATTCAAATGCCTATAAAAGGGGTATGCATTTTCATTTACATATCATCCCTCAACTTCTTCCTTCTCTCTTCAATTAATAAAGAGCTATTCTTTGTGTGGCCGTGGAGTAGGTAAAATTGTCGAACCACGTAAATCTTATCTTGTCTTGTCTTATGCAATTTATTACTTTTTTCTTTCAAATATTTTTCCTTTCTATTAGCCTGACACGTTTTCCAATAACTGGTATTAGAGCACATACAGTGTAATTCTGGTAGAAAAGTACGGTACTGGTGCAGGTACTATTCACAAGAATAGTGTGAGACTATTGATCATTGTTACTATTCACATGCACTATTCACATATTTTTTTTTTGTGAAAAATGGCATCGGAAGAAGGGAAGGTTAAGATTGACAAGTTCAATGGCAAAGATTTTAGATTCTGAAAAATACAAATAGAGGATTATTTGTACTAGAAAATATTACACTTACTTCTGACCGAGGTAAAACCAGAGAATATGGCCAAAGTGGATTGGGATCTATTAGATCGTCAAGCTCTTGGTGTGATTCGTTTGACGCTAACACGAAATGTAGCGTTTAACATCATTAATGAGAAGACCACTGCTTAAGAAGAATTGGTTATGTGGTTATCGAGTGGTTAAAAGAATTGGTTATGTGGCCTATAAACTTGATCTTCCAGCTGATGTACGTATTCATCCAGTCTTCCACATATCTATGCTTAAGAAGTGCATTGGGACTCCAGATGAACAAGTAACTCCATTAATTCCAAAGTCAACAGAAGAACAGCTACCTCCGAACCTTGAGGACAAGGTTCTCATTGGGGAGGAAAGTATTGTGATGAATCCATTGGACCAAGTTACTGTGGAAGAGGTTGAAGCCCAGCAAAATGAGAGTGAAGTTGGGCCTGGGTTTGTTAGAAGAAGCCAGCGTACAAAACAGTCCAACAAGCTTTTACAAGATTATATGTTAAGTTAAAGGGAAGGAAGGAACGTGTCAAGCAAAATAGTGGTTATCTGAATCTGTTATATGTGCGAGCAGTTTCAGAGTAGTGGGCAAGCAAGATGTTGTAGCAGTTTCTGATTTCTCATCCCAGTTTCTTCTGAGTCTTCTCATCCCCCTTCTGGCTATTTCTATCTTATGTCTTTATTGCAATCCTATCTTTTAATTCTTGCAATCTTCGTTGTAAACATTCAGTTGTTATTAATCTACTGTTGGCTACTGCTAGTTTAAGTTGAATATTAGTTTGTTCCACTTTACCTGGTAATCTGATTTACAATTGTTTATAAGTTTTGTCATTGAGGTTCTTTGACACCCCCACTTCATATTTAAATATGAGATGAGTTGCTATCAAACTGTGTTTTCAAGTTAACCTTTCATTTTCAAAAATTTCCTTCTAACTTCTAATAGTTAAAAATATTAATGAGAGTTTCCTTCGAAGACGTTTGTCATCCATTACCAAATTGTTTATCAATTGTTCTTTTACTCCGTATTTTGTACATAAGTTGCCTGCGTAACGAATTTTAGGTCTGCCAATGCTCCTAAATTAGTTCAATAATTTGGTCAGTAGTACCCATGACCGCTTATAAAAAATGATGAAGTCGCCCCTTAATTTGATTGTGAACAAAATATTCGTTAATTTAATTTCTCTCGAGTTTGCATACATCTAGGCTAATTTTATACGGTGTTTGTCATTTACAATCAGCACAAGTACTCTAAATAATTCTGTCCGTCGACCGTCAAGGCTTTGAGAAGTTGTAACTACGGCAAAGAAGCTCTCATGTCAATGAGTGGAGAAATGGAGATCAGGATAATTTTGTCCATTTATAAAGACTACTGCATCTAAGTTGAGAAAATCAATGAAGTATTGAGGGTGTTAATTTTTGTGTAAAATTTTCGTGTCGTTATTGTTTATTTAAAAATAGGAGTATATCACATTATAAAGTATTTAGTGTAATTAACTATAACATTATTTTAAATAATTTCACATTTTGTCTCTATATCTCCATTTCGTATAGCTAGGGGCGGATTTATAGGGAGGGGTATGGGTTCACGTGAACCCATGCTCCCCCTCCCTAACCTGTATATAGCATTGTAATTTTTCTGGTGTAATATATAATTAGATCTGTGTGAACTTATGCACAAATGCCACTTTGGTCTGTTGGTGGTTGTGTACCCCTTTGATTCTCCTGGTTAGGGGTTCGAATCCCTATATTTATTTGCCTTTATACTTTTTCCTTTTCTTTTTCTATTTCTTGTCTTCCTTTTCTTTTCTTTTTTCTGTTTCTTGTCTTCCGATAGTATAGTGTTGATCCACGAGATGCGGGGCTCATTAGTCACACGTGAATGTGAAGCTTGATACTCAAGTTATTCCCAAGAAAAGTAGTGGAGCGGGTCTATTATTTAGGGTCACGGGGATATTGACGAGGATGTCGCATATCGTATTGAAGCGGGATGGATGAAATGGAAGCTTGCGTCCGACATCTTATGTGATAAGAATGTGCCGCCATGACTTAAAGGTAAATTCTACCGAGTGGTGGTTCGACCAATTATGCTTTATGGGGCAGAGTGTTGGCCAATTAAGAACTCACATGTGCAAAAGATGAAAGTAGCAGATTGAGGATGTTGAGATGGACAAGTCGGTATACCAGGAGAAATAAGATTAGGAATGAAGCTATTCGGGGCAAAGTGGGAGTGGCCTCCGTGGAGGACAAGATGCGGGAGTCGAGGCTGAGATGGTTCGGGCATGTAAAGAGGAGAAGCATTGATGCTCATGTCAGGAGGTGTGAGAGGCTGACCATGGCTAGTTTGAGAAGAGGTCGAAGTAGGCCAAGGAAGTATTGGGGAGAGGTGATTAGACATGATATGGCGCGACTTCAGCTTACTGAGGATATGACCCTTGATAGGAAGGTATTGAGGTCGAGGATTACGGTAGAAGGGTAGTAGGTAGTTGTAAGTTTCTCCTTTTCCTGCCAGTTTCTTTAGTAGTACTCAGGTTCCTGTATATGCCTAAGTAGATTGTTACTTCGTCATGTGATTTAGTTCGCCTCTGCTATCGTATTCCCTGTTGTTAGTGTTTAGTACTACTAATTCCCTTTCCCTCCTTTATTTTTTTCATTTTATGTATTTATTTATTATTATTATTATTATTATTATTATTATTATTATTATTATTATTATTATTATTATTATTATTATTATTATTATTATTATTATTATTATTATTATTATTATTATTATTATTTACTCCGTCTTCTCACTCTTTCGAAGCCGAAGGTCTATTGGAAACAGCCTCTCTATCTTCACTAGGTAGGGGTAAGTTATGCGTACACACTACCCTTCTCAGACCCCACTTGTGGGAATATACTGGGTTTATTGTTGTTGTTGTTGTTGTGTTGTCTTCCTTTTATTTCTTTTTTTTTGGTTTCATTTTGTTGTTCTTCTTTTATTGTTTTATCTTTTCTTTATTTTATGTTTATTCTTTTCTCCCTTTTTTCTTTTCTTTTTTGGTTCATTCTTGAGTTTTAAAATTCCTAAAAAATTAAAATTCACATCTCCTCTTTACCTCTCTTTCTATCTCAATTTTTTTACGAACAACGGTCATCCTCTAACTAATTTCTTTATCATTTCTCTCATTTATATTTTCCTTCAAATTTTTCTTTGATTTGTGAAGTGAGTTTTTTTTTTCAAATAACGATGCTATTATTAATCATTTTTAAGGTATAAAATTTGTTAAGAACAATTATAAACTGAATAATATTTCCTTTTGATAATAGTATTAACCATGGTTTGTTCGATAAGTTATTGTCGTAGCAAAATTTTGATGGAGTCAAGCTAGATAGTAGTATAATGCACCCATACTTTTAAAATTCTAGATACGTCTCTGCGTATAGAGACACATAATTCCTTGCATATTAATTAATATACATTAATATATGAGGCCAAAACACGTAAAAACTTTGAAAATATAGCCTTAGGTATGTCATGGAGGAGGCACATCAAGACCATATATATATAAAACCTAAATCATCAATGATACCAGACTTTCAGCTTTTGCGAATATCGTTAACGGTACGTTAAGTTGATGCAGACATGCTTTTTATCTTAATTATTTAAGTGCCTCGATGGATGTTTTAGGTAAAAGAAAAGAAAGGTGAATTATATCTTATTAAGTATCATAGATATGAATCAGTTAGTATATATTTTTGCTTTTCAATATATAAATTTGAAAAGAAAATACAACATTTTAATTGAAAACCTTGCACATTTAGGATCTGAAGATTACTCACCTCATTTATGTTTTTCCCAATAAATTAGAAAATCAGATAAAGTATGTCACTATCTCCGATTGATATTTTGATGGACCAGGACCTATATTTCACCGCTGTCCCTAAAATCTTTGACTTTGAGGCACTCCATTTGCAACACCTTATCCAAAATCATCCTTGTTGTATTCTAGAGGAAGAGGTCGATGCCATCTCGTTTATGGATTTAATTGAACTCAATATATGTGGTAAAAAAGTATAAATGTATACATATCAAAAACTATTAAAATTTTAAAAAATATTTAAAATTTAAATATATAATTTTAAAAGTAAAATGAGTTCAAAAATAATAATAATTAAAGATTAAAATCATCAAATTTAAATTTGATTTGATCCCTATTTTGGTACAATAATTGAAGGGGAGCCTTGGAGCAATGGTCAAGTTGTCTCCGGGTAATCTTATAGGTAAGGGGTTCGAGTCGTTCAATCAACTACTAAGGCAATTAGGGTAGGTGGTCTAAATCACACTTTTGTGGGATACGACTCTTTTCCAAACCTTGCGTGATCGCATAATACTTTATGCACCGAGCTAGCTGTATATGTACAATAATTGTATGGATCAACATCATTACTACACAAAATACATAAAGAATTGCGAAGCGAAAAGTAAATGTGGACTTCAAAGACGGCAATTGGAGACAAGGCAAGTGGATTATCTTCGGACTTTGGTGACAAAGTTTAAAGATGAAAATCCCATCTCTCAGTCTGAGTCACAACTAGTAGGCTAAAGATCAAAGAGCAATGTGGAGTCAATCATGGGTCTAAATTGTCTATATAATGATTGAATTATTGTTAGTAGAGTTAATATTAGAGGATGCTTATTTAACTTCAGTTTATCTGATTAAAATTATAATATTAGTTTTTTATTTATAGTGGTGGTCTTTGGACATATTTGCGCGTACTCGAATAATCGTGTGATGTACGACATTCATTCCACCATGTTATTTTCCACCAGCATATGTATCAAATAATGTATAAACAAGTGAAAAAAAATAACATAATATTTTTATATATCTCGGTCAGAATTTGAAAGGTCAATTGAGTTTGTTACATTTTACAAATTTATTTTTAGTTTTATGATCCGACCTTGTTTTTTATACACGAAAGATTTACTTTTACACGTAAGATATGTCTTTTATGCATAAGATATCTAACAAGGCCAATTTTCTTAATTTTTAAATCATAAAACTAATTTTATTATTCTGATACAATAAGCTAAAAATTAGATGATCATATATGAAATTTATTCTACCCAAAATGATGTTATCATCAATGTCATTTTCCCTACTGTCACTAGGGACATTGTAAGCCCCGTGAATTTTTTTTCGAAAAAACTCGGGGTTCCGTGATGTCGAGGTAGGTGTAAAGGTTAATAATAGTAGAACTTTTTGGATTGAACAGTGCGATGGGGAGTTGAAAGAAAATATTTTGCAGAGATGGGGCATTTCTGCGGCCCATTATGCGGCTGCATAATCACTCTGCGGGCCGCAGAATGGCCGCAGAGTGAAGCAGCTATTTGGGCCATTTTTTATGTCAATTTCGCGGTCAGTTATGCGACCGCACAATCATTTTGCGGGCCGCACTTTGATTGCATAATCAGCCTTGGATTTTTGACGAGCGAGGTTCTGCGGCGCATTATGCGATCGCAGAACAGGTCTGCGGGCCGCATAACTACCGCAGACCCAGGCAGATATTTTTTCAGTTTTTCGCACCAAGTTATGCGACCGATATGCGGATCGCATATCCATTCTGCGGTCGCATATGCGACCGCATACCCTGTTCCGGAGTTTCATTTTTGGGGTTTTAAAACCCGACCCTATTTCGTTAAAACATATGCCATAGTCCATTTTTAGCATGTTTCTGATATTTTTAGAGTGAGAAAGAGTTCTTAGAGTGAGGAAGTAAGCTTCAACTCAATATCCAACAATTCTTGCTCAATCCTTGAAGATTATCAAGAAAGTTTTCATCTTAGAGGTAAGAATCTATGCCCTATCTCTTAGTTTCGAAAATCTATAAAAAATGGGATAATTTGAAAGACAATTCTTGGGTGTGGGAGTTGTTATCTTGCATGCATGTGTTATCAAATAATGTAGGAAGGTTGTGAGCTAAAAATGATAGAGAATGGGTAATGGGATGATGGAATCCTGCATAAAAGGACCTTGAAACCTTAATGCACACCTAGTATTTGATAAAATGCTCAAATGAGCTAGAACCATGATCATCTTCCTAATTTTGGTTCAATTTGTCATATTTCTATAATAGATTGAAGTTGCTAAAAATTTTGGATCATTTTAGAGTTTAAGGAAGCTCAATTGAGATATGTTGGCTAAACTCTTCTTTAAGAATTGGAACCCCAATATCCTTGTAAGTTTCAAGATATTTATTACAAGTTGAGTATTCCGAGCAAGTTTTGTGACAAAGATATATGTTTAATTTGTGTTTCAAATGCTCTCATGATATTGTATTATAAATTGAGAATGTGTTCTAAACTATGGATTGTACATCTACGTGTTATGATTCCAAGTCGTGATTTATGTGAAAAACTATTATGCCAAATTATATAGAGAATGTGATTGGGGTTACACTTTTACCCGCATATATTGGGGTGAGACGGCAATGCCGCTTTGTGTATGATTTTGGTATTGTTGTTGCTCCACCACCCACATATATATATTGAGTTGAGGCGACATGACCGCTTTGTGTAGGTATTGGTATCGTTGATGCATTTCTACCTGCATACATTTGGGTGAGGCTGTAGGGCCGCTTGAGTATAGTTTTGGTATTGTAATTATACCTCCACCCGCATACATTAGGGTGAGGCGGCGGGGCCGCTTTGTGTGGAAATGATTACAGAGGATATCATCTTGAATTTTATAAATGTTAATGACAGCTCTTGATAAGCTTGTTTTGGTTTAACCGGCTATCTATGCTATTCTATTGTCGCTCTGGTTCATCATGTTCATATTGTATTTTCGAGTTCTTAAATTGGTGTTTGGTTTTCATACTAGTACTATTCGACATGTACTAACGTCCCTTTTGCCAGGGGAGCTGCATCTTTAATGGATGCAGGTGGTTCCACAGCGGAGGATATTGACCAGTGATAGCGATGCTCATTCTTCCCAGCTTACTTGGTGAGCTCCATCTCATTTCGGGGTTGTGCATCTTTTGTTTTGTATGTGTTATCGTATTTTAAGGTATAGCCGGAGCCTTATTGCCGGCACTATCATTGTACTCCTTGGTATTTTAGAGGCTCCGTAGACTAAGTGTGAGTTGTGTGTGGGTATTGGGAATGTTAAACTAGTTGTGTTGTGATTAAATCACTTGTTTCACTTTGAACCATGAAGGTATGAGTATGTGTGTTTTGAGACTTATTAATGAAGTAACTAATGAAATGGTTTAGTATTGTGTACATGATCTCCCAACTGTCTAATTAAAGAAAATATGTATTATCCTTATTCATGGATGAGGTTTGGGTAGAAGAAAATCTAATAGGTTTGCTCGGTCGGGTTCACTCGGTTGAGCGCCGGTCGCGCTCCCCGAGTTTGGGGCGTGAAAGACATTTTCTTGGCTGCGTCCTTGATAGGCCTGCCGCTTCTTGATATTTTGCTCAATATTTAACTACCTTATAATTGTTAGGGAAGATTACGCGACACATCAAATATTTATACTGTATTTATTATTTGTAGCTATACTTGCAACAAATTTATCATTCGTAGTAACATTTAAATTTTATAGCAATTCATGAAATAAGAGATTAATTATTTTGAACTGAAACAAGAGAGAAACAAGCTTTCGTAGCTCAATTGGTACGCGACACATCAAATATTTATACTGTATTTATTATTTGTAGCTATACTTGCAACAAATTTATCATTCGTAGTAACATTTAAATTTTATAGCAATTCATGAAATAAGAGATTAATTGTTTTGAACTGAAACAAGAGAGAAACAAGCTTTCGCAGCTCAATTGGTACGTTAGAGCGCCCGCTTAGTTATTGGAGGTCTTGAGTTTGACTCTCAACAAGAACATTTTATTTTTCTTGTATTTCTGTATTTCATCTAGTTGTATTCGTTGCACTAACAAATACAGTCGATACATGTTGTATTCTTTGTATACACCCATATATACAGCCGATACAAGTTGTATCCTTTGTATACATCCTTGTATATTGCCTTGGTTACAGTTGATACCTATTGTATTCGTTGCATGAATGAATACAATTGCGCAACACGAATACGGTTGATACACGTTGTATTCGTTGCGCGAACGAATACAGTTGACGCAGCTTGTATTCGTTACACGTTTGAATACAAGTGATACAAGTTAGTAACAATTAAATAGTAGGTACAAACGGTAACCAATTAGACAAACTATAATTACTAAGCTCTAAACTATATTGGTTTATGAAAATGTCAAATGGTTTGGATATATTGCTTGGTCTAAAGCCGTTATCAAATCTGGCAAAGAAATTAACTACAGGGACACAAAAATCTTGTTACCTTTGTAAAAGCAGTAGGTGTTGAATATTCATCCAAATTGATCTTGTAAACATTATAGAGCCATATCCTAGCTAATCAAATTTTACCATTGTATTTTATAGGATATCCCCATAAGAGACAATGATATGTCTAAACAGAATATGAAGTTTTTTTTTTTTCACTAAATTTTCGAAAACCAGAAATATAAACGGTAAATATTGGGTTAATTTTAAAACGTCTTGATTTTCTATGCATTTATGCCTAGAGATATTACCTATATAGTAACTAAAGATAGATGAAATGAATTATTGACTTTTTAAAATATGGTAATTTTGCCGCGGCTAAAAGGAAAAAAAAAAAAAAAAGAATAAAAGAAGAAGAGAGAGACAGACATGGCTATACCGCTGCACTCACTACTTTTTTATGACGACGGATAGCTTATGCAACTTTCCTGCTACCTTATTTTTCACCTGCTACCTTTAACCAACATACAAGGGCGAATTTATAGGGAGGGGTATGGGTTCACGTTAATTCATACTTACCTCCCTAAATTGCATATAGCATTGTATTTTTTCTGGTATAATACTTAATTAGATCTGTATAAACCCATGCACGAGATGCCACTTTGGTCCGTTAGTGGTTGTGTACCCCTTTGATTCTCTAGGTTAGGGGTTTGAATCCCCTATCAAGGTTGGAGGTTTGGAGGCAAATCTTGAAGTCTAAAAGTTTCAAGTTGAACAGGACTAAGATAAAATACTTAGAGTGCAAATTCAGGGCTCATGAGTCACAAGTAGATGTGAAGCTTGATACTCAAGTTATCCCCAAGAAAGGTAGTTTCAAGTATCTCGAGTCTATTATCTAGGGTCACGAAGAGATTGGCGAGGATGTCGCACATCGTATTGGAGCGGGATGGATGAAATTGAGGCTTGCGTTCGGCGTCTTATGTGATAAGAATGTGCCGTCAAGACTTAAAGGTAAATTTTACAGAGTGGTGGTTCGACCAACTATGTTTTATGAGGCAGAGTGCTGGCCAATTAAGAACTCACATGTGCAGAAGATGAAAGTAGCAGAAATGAGGATGTTGAGATGGATGAGTGGGTATACCAGGAGAGATAAGATTAGGAATGAAGCTATTCATGACAAAGTGGGAGTGGCCTCCGTGGAGGACAAGATGCGGGAGTCGAGACTAAGATGGTTCGGGCATGTAAAGAGAAGAAACATTGATACTCATGTAAGGAGGTGTGAGAGGCTGACCATGGCGGGTTTGAGAAGAGGTCGAGGTAAGTTAAGGAAGTATTGGGGAAAGGTGATTAGACATGATATGACACGACTTCAGCTTACTGAGGACATGACCCTTGATAGAAAGGTATAGAGGTCGAGGATTACGGAAGAAGAGTAGTAAATAGTTGTAAGTGTCTCCTTTTCCTACTAGTTTCTTTAGTAGCACTCAAGTTCTTGTATGTGCCTAAATGGATTGTTATTTGGTCATGTGATTTAGTTCGCCTTCTGTTATCGTATTTCCTGTTGTTAGTGTTTAGTACTACTAATTCCCCTCCCCCTCCCCTTCCCATTTTTTATTATTATTCTTTTTTTTTATTTATTTATTTATTATTATTATTATTATTAGCTTTATTATTATTTCCTCGTCTTCTTCCTCTTTTCACTTTTTCTAAGCCAAAGATCTATTGGAAACAACCTCTCTACCTTCACTAGGTAGGGGTAAGGTCTGCGTACGCACTACACTCCCTAGACTCCACTTGTAAAAATATATTGAGTTTGTTGTTGTTGTTGTTGTGTTGTCTTCCTTTCCCTTCTTTTCTTTTTTTGGTTTCATTTTGTTGTTCTTCTTTTATTGTTTTATCTTTTCTCTATTTTATGTTTATTCTTTTCTCTCTTTTTTTTTTCTTTTTTGGTTCATTCTTGAGTTTTAAAATTCCTAAAAAATTAAAATTCACATCTCCTCCTTACCTCTCTTTCTATCTCAATTTTTTTACGAGCAACACTCATCCTCTAATTAATTTCTTTATCATTTCTCTCATTTATATTTTCCTTCGAATTTTCCTTTGATTTGTGAAGTGAGTTTTCTTCAAATAACGATGCTACTATTAAATATTTTTAAGGTATAAAATTTGTTAAGAACAATTGTAAACTGAATAATATTTCCTTTTGATAATAGTATTAACCATGGTTTGTTCAATAAGTTGTTGTCATAGCAGAATTTTGATGCAATCAAGCTAGACAATAGTATAGTGCCCCATACTCTTAAAATCTTAGATACACATCTCTCCTCATTTCATTGTGCATTAGGTTATTAGCCTCACCCTTAGATGCATTAGTATACTCATTATACTATAATAACAACAAACTCAGTGAATTCTGGTAAGTGGAATTTGAACAGGACAGTGTAACCTTATCTCTATTCTAAAGGGACGGAGAGACGGATGATAGACTACTGTACTCACTTATTTGATTCGACAATTGTTAATTCTCACCTCTAGATGCACTCATACATGTTTTGACACTAGAAAGAAAATCGTATAATTGCTATACTAATTTTGGATTAATCAAATATCAAAATCAAATTACATATCGTGTGCTCTATAGCTTTCAATTTTCTCTTGCACAATGATACAAAGTTTCGTAATTTTTACTTCTACTTCAAAATAAATTTCGTTTGACAAAAAAACAAATACTAAAAAAGTAAAAAACAAGTATTTTGCTTGATTGCTTAGAAAAGCTTAACCTGTACATCAGATACCATAACCGGCCGCGTGCTTACTTCCTTGACATCAGCTTAAACGCCGTTAGTCTCTGGTTCTGGCTCCATGTTCAGGTCCAATTCCAAACCACCATTCCGTAACGGAATCCGTCCAACACCGTCAGTATCAGTCTCCATCGCCGTTAACCTACTACCGTGGCGATTGACGTTTGCAGGTAGAATCGGATCACTCTTCTCCAGATACTTCACGGCGACGTGCATCCTCCGTAAAATAGCGAAGAACTCCTCAACCTCCGCCTCTGAAGGCGGTGGTGGCGGCGGCGTGAATACTGCATTACTTCCACCTGCTGCAACTTCTCTTCTCCGATCTCCGCTGCCGTTAACTGTCCTCTTCCTCTTCTTCTCACCCTCCATTAGCGGCGTCAAAATCTTAAAAGTGACTTTTCCTTCGCTTTATATTCTCCTCTTTGTCTCTCTTCTACTATATGATTTGGACTATATTGTTTTCACGTTTAGCTCGTTGGTGATGTGGGCTGCTGAGTTGATTGTTTTGATGAAAGCGGTTGGTATTGTAAAAAATGGGAAGTGACATAAGGAATATGATCTCATGGAAATGCCATTATCATTGAGATGCTCCAATGACGCTAAATGTATACAAAAGCACCAGACGCGCTTTCTTTATAAATACAATTAGACCACTAATATTATAAATAAATATTAATTGAGTATGTAGCAAAAACTAATTGAGAATTTAAGCTTTTTTTAAAATAAAACTATAAATATTTAAAAACTAGTATTATAAGTCACAATAATTAATAATTTCAAAAATTTAATAGGAATATAAAAAAATTATCGAGGGTTTATCGAAAATAACTTCTCTGTCTCATCGAGATAGGAATAAAATTTGCGTATACACCACTCTCTACAGATCTCACTTATAAAATTTTACTGGGCCGTTGTTATTGAATAAAAAAATTATGGTACAAAAACACTAGCAAAATCATAAGGAAGCAAAGTTTACAAAAGGTTAGGAAAATAGTATGTTTGGTTGACTAGGTTCTACCATTGCAGGGCCAATCGAATAGTTACTAGGTCGGTGTTAGATTCAAAGTTGTATACCAATGCCATGGTGTCAATAGATTGATTCATTTGACTCTTAAAATTCGAAGTGTTGCATATAAATTGAGGCATAGGATATTAAATATACTAAATCATTTTTTAAAAATCGATGTGGATGATCATGTTGTCGGTAGGCGATTGGAGTTTACGCTTCCGTTAGGTGCAGCTCAGACTCCTCACACCACTGTCGTTTTCTATTGTTTCTTTCGCATTACTCGAAACTTCTAGGAAAAAACCAGATGGCTGGCTCTGCTTCTTTGGAAATTCACGTGGGAATTGAATTTGGACGTAAATGAATGTAGGTTAGACATATTTGTCTAACCAAATAATTATTTGGTCGAGTATAATTAGAAAGGTGTAATTATATTTTTTAATTTTTAAGAAAAAGTGAAAATTAATTGGTGATAATTACACTGTGTAAATAATTTTTTAATTTTTTTTAAAAATTTTTTTATATTTATTTTTTTTATAAATTTTTATTTCTATTATTTTAAATTTATTTTTATTTAATTTTTAATTTTAATTTTTTTTTAATTTTAAAATATTATTTCTTTGTACATTATTTATCTTTTATTTTCTACCTTTACTTCTTGTGAATCCATGTAATTGCTCGTATATTTTATTTCTTATTTGTTTTATTTTCTTCATGTAGCGTAACTGCGTTATTATTCTAGTTTTTGAAACTACACCTCCTAATATTAGAAATAGTGAGTCATTAACAAACTCGACATATAATGAGTGATTTCATCAAAGTAAAATTTCGTTGTTGAATGAGGCTATAAACTTATTATATTTTCTAATCTTATGTTGTATTGAAACTTATTTTTATTATGTTGGAATTTGAATATGTTAAACTGTTTTTTTTTTAATTTTGAAATTGTATTATATTTATGGTTCTAATTTACTTATTTTAGTAGTATTGAGTATTGACTTGGTATTTCACATTGCATGTTGTTCATTTTTTTAGTTAAAATTGATAGATTAATTTTGTCAAATATTTGAATAATGTTATGATATTTTATTCATAAATATTAATTTATTTTATCAAACATGCATTCCGTGGTGTTATTACAAAATGTATATTTTTAGTTTTTATAATTAATGAAACTAAATATTATTAATTTAGAAAATATATAATAATTATTTTTACAATATTAGTTATAAATATATGATTACTAATTAATATATATTCAAGAAAAAATGTGCATCTTAAATTCCAAATCTTATATTATTTATACTTATAAAAAATTATTTATAGGCATATATTTATTATATTAACTTTTAAATTTTGATAATTACTTTATTTAAAATTTAATCTAATTGTGTAATTACACTTGTGCAACCAAACAGTATACTTGTAATTACACTGTAATTACGTTATGATAAACAAACAGGTCGTCGTAATTACTATATTGTGTAATTACTAGGCTGTGTAATTACTACCCTAATAATTACACCAATTCCAATTACCAGGTGGCTTTCCAAACATACCCTAAGTCAAACTTACTAAATTAAAGATATTATTATTGGGGTGGTTTATGGAGTTTTTTTGGAAATCTACAATTATTTTGAAATGTAATGAAAATCTTTTTTGAAAAACTTAAGAATATTCTTCTAGCAAAACTGAAAAGAACAATCGAACTTTCTGGCAAACGTTGAAAGAAACCACTCCTACTTTGCTATTCATTTTATGTGACAAATTTTCTTTTTAATTAATTAAAAAAAGGATGACACTACACCTTTTTATATTTAAAAATAATTAACTATTTTACATTTCCTATATTATTTGTGATAATAAATTTTATAGTCATAGAAATGTCTGAATATTTTAGACCATAAACTTTTAATTTGTTTTGTTCTTAAACTCATAATCAAACACTTTCACTTAAAATGAAATGAGGGGAGTACTTGTTTCTTCAAGAAGCTTAGGAAGTAAACAAAGTCTGCAAAAATTTTAAAAAGAATTTGCCAAAAAAAAAAAAAATCACCAATTTTCTAACCAAGCGCCAAAATTTACTAGTAAGTAGAGATGAAGAAAGAAATAGAAAAATGAGCTCGAATCTCCACGCAATTTGGTTGCGGTCATTGTGATCAAGCTATTCATTCAAAACTTCTGTTATACTAATATAATATAGTAGTAGTAAAGTCGTAATTATAAGATGAACAATTCAGAGTAGGTAGAGATGGACTCTGTCCAAACGGTAAGATCAAAAAATGAACTAGTTTTTTGATGTTCAAAGAAAAAACAACGCTCAAGAAGAGCCTTCCATATATTTTAACTGTAATGCTTGTACAAATGACAAATATTCTATTAAGTTATTAATTCTAATTTGAAAACATGCTCACTAATTATCCTGTAATAAGGAAAATTGATCTTTATTCTCACGATATCAAATTATTTTTCGATCCTTATCTTTGGCTATTTCACTTTGCATGAGTACTCGTTCACCAATTCTTTACGTGATTTTTTAGTGATGTTTTCTCCTTTTTATTTTGGATAATCACAAAATGATTGGTATGCTTATATAAAAAAAATATTTATATACTGCTTACTCATTCAAAATTTGAGTTGTTAGATTATTTTTATTCATAAAATCTTCTTAACAAATTAAACGATCACATTCTTCTCTGTGATTAGTCTGACTTGTGTATTTTTCTTCTACTCTAATAGTCCAAAGACTCAAAATTATAAGCTAAACTAGTTCTTTTATTAGGGGTATAAAATTGATACTCCAATCTAAGTAGTATTGCCATACAACCGAGAGAGATACTCTTTGGCTTGTTAAGCCAATCCCACAAAGAAAACGGAATCACAAGAGCCTACATTGGAATTCATAGAAGAACAATCAGCTCAGTCCTTAATTAGTCAAAAGTTCAGTAAGGGGTTTGAGGACTAACAGTTATTTGACAGTGAGTTAAATTAGAAATCAGTCCATTTCGGGTTAACGGAAATCCTCCCATGGACCTTCCATTAGTAGAGATCTGAAAACTTAGGAAGATGCAGTTACTGGAAATGACTTGAAGCTTTCAGTCTTTGATGATACTGTTTTCTGAGGTACAATTTTTTTTTATCCATATTGACATTTAGTATCAAGTCAGGCTTCAAGAACAGTACCTTAACTAATGAAGTCAATAGAAATAATCTAACAGATCCAGAAAAAGGCTCAAGTTAGAAGGTCAGAGCTTCTAAAATGGACTTGTATTAAAGAAATGGCTTTCCAAAGTCAAATCGGAACTGCCTTATCCATCGAGTATTTCTTGCAAGGACGGGTAGAAAAGTACCTGGGCTCTTAACATGATACCATCCTACGAGTATGAGAATGAGAACGCATGAGGCTACCACATTCTCGTCTTTGGCAACACTCGATTAAACTTAAACCACTGAAAGAAAGTTGAAAATGGCCCAGCAGGAAAGGCACTTAACCGCAAACTATGCTCTTGAACCCTGCATGACAAGTTTTCTGGAACTTCCCATTTTCAATATAGATCAAAATATATTCAATAAAAGGCTCCACCTGATAATAGTGAGGGAAGAAGAAAAGACAGTCTCACTTGAAGAGATTCTCAAACTAGAATATTCATAATGTTTCACATTCTGTCTGACAAACATGACGAACTGGATATGATCACATTTATGGCAAGTATGGAGTACAAGCCGAGACCAACAAGGAAAGAGCATGAACATTTCTTCTTTATTTCCAGTATGAATTAAATGTTCCCCCAAAAGAGCAAAAGGCTGAAGTTAAAGCCAATGCAAACCATTGGCATCTTTCACAAGACAGGAAACTATAAAACAGGTCTTAGAGCAGCGAATGACAGAAACAGTGATACACTCAAATTCACCAGTGATGCACTGTTGGTAGCCCAACAAGCTCTGAAGTTTATACTTTTAACTGGAAAGACAAACCTGCAAAAAACGAGAGGGTGAGCTACTACCAGCTGAAAGTCATACTTCAAGACACTAAAGTTTTGTATGTACAACAAAACAAGGATATATTGCAGATTATAGATTCGCAGAAAATTTGTGTAGAAGTGGACAAGGAACCATTACAATATACAACATGAGAACCGAACTACAATACAAAATTTGAGTTGCAAACCTTTGCCCGAACAATACATGTTTGATAGCTCAAAACAATTTGTTATCACTATTCAGCTGGCATAGATTTCTTTGGAAATTTAGTCTCATCGGACAAACAAATAGAAATAATTCAACTTTTGATGAACCCTCACAAACTCGCCAACTGCCTTGCGCACATTTAACTAAATGTTAGAAAGCATTATATCCAAGAACTTGGGGAAAAGGAGGACTGACTTCTTGATTTTGTTCCACATATGGTATGAAAGTAAAAGACATTTACATTCTCCTTCACATCCAGTTTTGGGAAGGATGAAAACACTCATATGGAAGGAAAGCATAATCTTCCAGCTTCATTGCCCCTTCTTTCTTGTGCTGCAACTATATGAAAAGGAAATAATCCAGACCCTCTGTTACTTCCCCTCCTGCAAACTCTCATCTTTCATCCCCTTTTCTTTTCTTTATTTGATAAAGCTCATCCTCTTTCGCCCTTACCAAATAATATAGTTCAAGGTAATAACAGTACATGAAAAGACTAGTGAATCTTGCTTTGCCATCACAATTGTGCTGCAATTGCAAGAACAAGCAGTGGCAATGGCTATAGGAACACATGATTTCTTCAACTGACCTGAATGGTGGTATAAAGTGTTAAAGAACCTCCTGGAAGTGGTATCAAAGAGATGCCGAAATTCTTAGTTGTGCATATTTCTTAGGTAAACTGCACTTCTCTTTGTCTTTTAGACTGAATTTAATTTCTGTTTCCATGTAGTATATCTGATCCTTAATTTGTAAAGATACAAATTTAGTCCTTCCCCTACTAGAATCAATAAATTCCAATAGGATATTAACAAGCTCAATCTTTGTTTTAATTACAAAACAAGCTCGATAGTCCTTTGTCCCTTTTGAATGTATATTTTTAGCTCCTCCAGATTGTTACAAAGTTTGCAGCCTTTTCATGAATCCCTACTCAATTCTTTGTGAACTAGCTAGGAAGGCGGTGTATGGGCTAGCGGCAAGATCACAGAGTGTATAAGAGGGATATGATGGCACATAGGGAATATCAAAGGAGGATTGAGGTGGAAGCCAAATATATGAGATTTATTATGTAAATGGGCTGATTCCATTACTAAATGGATGAAGTTCACCTTAAACGGAAGGTTTAAAGTTTTGAGCACTATAATACGAGGACCAGAACCACAATTGACCTAAACAACAATAACTAAGCCTCAGTCTCGAACAAGTTGGGAACTGCTATATGATCCTCATTGACCATGTTACTTCATATAAACTCATCTCAAGCCAATAATATACAAAATTAAACAAAAATAGAAGTAAATAGTAGTAGTTCTTTATATTTTCTACTAATATATAGATCTCTGAAAGGCTAAACAACTACTATAAAAGCATAGGACGTAATGTAAAAGTGCTAGCATGACTAAAACATATTCTCAACTAGTAGGTCTCTCTTATATAGATCTGTTTCTTTCATTGTCTCTATCTTTCCTTTCGCTAAATCTGCATGGATCCCAAGAGATTGTAAGTCCTTCGAGACAACTTCCTTCCAAGTGATTTTAGGTCTACCTCGTTCCTTTTAACACCTTCACTCACCATAGTTTCACATCTACGGACCGGTGCATCAGGCAATCCGGCCTTCTTCTACTAGTTTTGCTCCTAACGATCAGTATACGGCAGTGTGTGGAGATGACAACAATTCTCTAGCGAAAACAGAAAGCTTTTGTGAAAATTGTATTATCAGAAATACTGCAGGTTGAATAATTCTTCCAATTGGCTTGGTATTTTCTGGTCAAGGGTGTGAAAGGTGTTAGGAAGGTACAAAGGGTTTCAACTGATAAACCTTCTAAAAAAAGGTTTCAACTGATAGTTGAGTTGTATACTGCAATAGCGTGAAAGAATCACTGTGAAAGAATGATTTAAGAAGACCTGTTGCTTAACAAGGATTTCCTAAGCCCAAAGGTAGGAATTAACTCTAATTCTTATTATTTTGAGTTAGATTTCAGCATGGTGTATGAGACAAATGCATGGAAATGCGGATATGATTTGCTTACCTTATCTTGAAATTTGAATACCTAGCATGAGTTATGCTAATGATTTAAAGTTTTCATGACAGTGTATGTGTACTTTGATGAGCCTGTTCCAATTAAGTATGACGAATTTTTGCAAGATACAGTTGATATATGCTCTTATATAATTTATTAAGTATTTCATATGCCATATATTTAGCTATATGCCTAAGATGAGAAAATATTTTCGGGAGGAAGGTTGAAGTATCTAAGTTGATATACACTACTCCTAAAAAGGGTTGACATCACAAACACAGCCAAAGAGATGGCAGTTATGGCTTATGCAACCAACAGAGTGTAGCCAAAGATTTTCAACAACTAAACATAACTTAACTTTTAACGTCTCATTTTACCCTTAATGAAATCGACTTATAGCCAAAAATTTGTATAACTTACTTTAGTCAGCAAGTTTCAAAAAGTCTTTCTTTCTTTCTTAAAACTCTCAGGTCAAACACCCTCACATAAATTGGGAAGGAATGAGTATATTATTTATTATTGAAATTTCATCATTTTATAGTGTCCTAAAATAGACAGAGTCATATAAATTGTAACAAATAGACAATATCAGATAATCAAAGACATCCGGAAAAACATTTTCAATGATCCAATCTAATAAAAGGGAAAGAGAAATGCCTGAGATAACAGACCTAAGAAAAGGGTCTCACTCGGACTCGACAGCTTCGACAACCTTTGGGCCTGCAATTCAACAAACACATAAGATTCACAAATCAAAACAAATTAAAAACAAAACCTCCAATCTAAAAATATTACTAAAATCTTGTTAGGGCGTAAAGTAGATACCG
The DNA here is from genome assembly GCF_000715075.1 of Nicotiana tabacum. Taxonomy (NCBI): domain Eukaryota; kingdom Viridiplantae; phylum Streptophyta; class Magnoliopsida; order Solanales; family Solanaceae; genus Nicotiana; species Nicotiana tabacum. Next base: position 124,432,097 of record NC_134094.1, on the reverse strand, counting down.
TGCATAAAGGGGGGACGAAGGTCCTTGCCCCACCCAACGCCACGTGTAGCATCAAGGTACTGCTGAACAAGGTGACGACACTTCTGAAGGTGATTCACACCTTCAATACGGTAACACCAACGGAGCTTTTCGCGGAGGATCTTAGCCTTTTCAATGTCGATCCATTTCTCCCTCACCAAATGCTCCCTCATCTCGAAGAAAGCTACCGGGTCCTTGTACGGGTTATTCGGGTCGAAATCATCGGGTGCTCCTTCGTCGAACTCTACTCCCTTTTTCCTCCCCATTTTTGGTTAGCTTGAAATCTTCTTCTGTGAAATTGATTTTTGCAATGTAGGGATTAGAGTGAGATGGTGAGTGAATTTGGGGGAAAAGTGTGTGTGATTTGTGGATATGGGTTTGGGCTGAATTGTTTGGGCTGGGTTGAATTTGAATTAAGTTGACCTACTCTTCATGCATTAATTAGGCCCAACTTATTGCACCTTCTCCTTTTTAAGCCAACACGTGACATTTGCTGGTGTTAATTGGCCTTCTAAAAACTAATCAATTTTTAATGATTGAACATAAATCAATAAGGGTATATTTGAACTCACTCGGCAACCACAAGGGTGTATTTGATCTCAACTATTAACGACTGAGAAGTTTGAACAATTTCGCACAATTCAAAGGCATATTTGACCAACAACGACAATAATAATAAACTCAGTAAAATCTCACTGGTGGGATCCGGGGAGAGTAGTGTGCACGCATACCTTACCCCTACCCTAGGGAGGTAGAGAGATTGTTTCCGAAAGACCCTCGACTTGAAATAAAAATAAAAACAAGCAAATATCAACAACAAAGGCCAAAAAAAGTATCAAAGGCATATTTGACCCTTTCCTAAAAAAATTGACATGTCTATATTGTATAATTCTCCAACAATAGTGTCAAATAACTCCTTTTAAACAAGAATAACTCAGCCCCTTGTTATAATTAGTAATGTATATTTTAAAGTCGAACAATTAGTTATCTATTTATTATTAAAAGGAGAGGAAAAAGTCTTTTCCTTAAGCCAAGTGACAGCCTAGAAAAAAGTCACATGACATAAGTAGTTAATAATTAGTTATTTAGTTAATAATTAGTTATTGCTTATTGTTTTTAAATTTAAATATCTATAAAATAAAATATTTTATAATAAAAAACGAAAATTTTAAAAAAAATCTATCCATTCAAATTGTAGAGTAATTTCAAGTTAGAGTCTTTAAATTATTTTTAAAAAAACTAAAATTACAACAACAAAAACAAAAAAAACTGCCTATTCAAAATTTCTTTGTTTTTTTAATAATTTTTGTTTTTATTTTTAAAAATAAAAAGTTTATTTATTCAGAAAATATTATTGATAATAATAGAATAAAATATAAAATAAAATAAAAATATCTTCTATTATATTATAAAAAGAAAGTAGCATACAAAAATTTAAATAAAGTAATATGCTAATAAAAGTTTCTATTAACAATGCAATACTACTAAATATTAGATAATATAATAAAGAAAAATACCGAACAAGCCTATTATTCGATGCCTATATAAGTCTCATTAATTTAATAGAGATTTTATTCATTAAAATTCAGATAATATTATTGAAAATAATAGAATAAAATTTAAAATAAAAAATATATCAAGAGTAATAATATATATATCTTCTATTATATTATAAAAAGAAAGTAATAAACAAAAATATTACATAAAGTAATATGCTAATAAAAGTTTTAAAGATTACTAAAACATATATATCTTCTCTTATATTACAAAAAGAAAGTGAGCAAACAAAAATATTAAACAAAATAATATGCTAATAAACAAATTCTATTAACAATGTAAAACTACTATACATTGGATAATAGAATAAAGAAAAATATAGAATAAAAAAGTTATTCAATGACTATATAAGTCCCTTTAATTTAATTGAGATTTTATTATTGGTATATCATATTGACAAACAAGATGACAATTAAAATTTATTAAAGCAATACGATCTAATATGTTCAAACAAATCCGATCACAATTTAATTTAATTAATATTTTTTAATATTGACTGTGCATCGCGTGATAGAAAAATTATTCAATGACTATATAAGTCCCTTTAATTTAAAAGATATTTTATTATTGGGTATATCATATTGACAAATAAGATGACAATTGAAATTTATTAAAGCAATACTATCTAATATGTTCAAACAAGCCCGATCACAATTTAATTTAATTAATATTTTTTAATATTGATCGCACATCGCGCGGGTACAACTACTAATATTAATTTAAAAAGGAGAATTCTCAATAGTGAGAGTTTTGTTGATGAAAACAAAAATAGATGAAGAATAAATATATATTATTTAACTCAGCCCCAAAAGCTAACTCATGAGGTGATAATTGCTCAAGGCCATATAAGGAAACCATTTCATCCCTATAGTGTCGATATGGGACTCAACACCCCTCACGCCTAAGACTGGACATCTGAAGCAGGGACAATATAAGATTGGGATCCAACATCGCGAAAATAATGTAAAAATAGCATGGGCTAACCAGTTTTCGGACTGGTAATTCAAAAATAACTAGCATTTGCAAAGTCATTAAAAAATAGCCACTATTTTGCTGTAATACAGGTCGGTCCAGCATAATATACTGGAGATTGGTGCACCTGTGTATGAACTTCCAGCATATTATGTTGGAACTCCAACACGCGGAAAGTTCCAGCATAATATACTAGAAATTGGAGCACTTATGTTGGAACTTCCAGTTTATTATGTTGGACCGGTATATTATACTAGAACTCTAGTATATTATGTTGGAGTTCCAGTATATTATACTGGAGTTATACTGGAACTCTAGTATAATATGCTGAAATATTTTTCGGATTTTGAACAATATTTTTGTTCAGAATTATCTTTACATGAAAAGTGACTAAATTTCGATTACTTTTGAAACTGAGGCTATTTTTCAATTACCACTTGTAAATCTTGTTATTTTTGAATTTCTCCTAAAAAATAATAAATTGGGATGGGCCTAACTCTGATACCATAATAACAAAATAGAGTTTTGTCTAACTCAACTCCAAAAATTAGTTCATAAGATGAGAATTACCAAAGACTATATAAGGAGACCATTTCATCCCTTAAAGTCAATGGGAACTCAATAATAGATCATATTAGAAAGTGGAGTTGATAAATATATTCAATAAGGAATTTCCTTCTGGGATGGTGGATGTCTACGAACTGTCTAGAGCTACATAAAAATTAGGCCAAACGGCCTTATGGCCACTTAAACTTGTATCAGTTTGCAAACTCGATATATAAACTTATATTTTTTTCATTTGAACACTTCAACTTGACAGAACGAGTACTAATAAATACATTCAGCAGAACGTATATATCAATTGTGCTGATATGTACAACACGTCATATGTTAGACTATTTATTACTTGACATGTGATATTTGTAGGTCCCATTTATAAATACTAAATCAGCAAAAATAAGTTACATATGCAAAAAGAAGAAGAGAAAAACCACATGTCACTTCTCTACTACCCCAGTAACTCGTACCCACATGTCCCCCTTCTTCTCCGTTCGCCCACCTCCCTACCTTTCCTTACTCTTCCTCTTTCTTCTCCTTTCTATTTTTCTTCATTGTTCTCTTTCTCTCTCTCTCTCTCTCTCTCTCTCTCTCGCCTAAAAATTAAGAAAGTAGCAAGGAATGCCATTATGGTCATGATTAAACAAGAACAAAAAATTTAATTTTGGAATTTCAGAAACAAATCAATAAAAATCCATGGTTTTGAAACCGTGGAGGCCACCCAATACCATTACAAATATCTGCCCTTTTTCGTTGTTGTTTTGGCAAAGATGAATTCGATTACGAAACAACGGCACGACTCAGGTTTTCTTCCGACCATCGGTGGTTGAGGGAGGTTGGGATAGTAAAGATGGGTGGAAAATAGCAAATGAAAGAAAATATTATTGAAGGGGGAAGAAGAAGGAAAAAGGAAACGCGGAAAAGGGAGGGGGTGGGAAACTAGGATAGAAAATGAAAAGAATTACAAAAGGGTTTGAGAGTTCGCTAGATAAGACGAGAGAGGTGGGAGCAGGGGAAAAAGAGAAGGGGAGAGGGAAAGACCTTTTTTTATTTATATTTTATTATGATTCTAATATATATTTTTTAATAAAAACAATACTATTCACGCGCCTTGGCAGCGTGAATTGCACACAATTTAGCCATGTCAGTTGCGTCGCTTCTACATAGGCATGATCAACGGTCAAAGGTATTTTTAGTACCCATTATGTCAAGTTGGAGTATTCAAATGAAAAAAGTGTAAGTTCATATATCAGGTTTACAAACTAGTATAAGTTTAAGTGGCCACGAAGCCATTTGGCCTAAAAATTAAGAAAGTAGCAAGGAATGCCATTATGGTCATGATTAAACAAGAACAAAAAATTTAATTTTGGAATTTCAGAAACAAATCAATAAAAATCCATGGTTTTGAAACCGTGGAGGCCACCCAATACCATTACAAATATCTGCCCTTTTTCGTTGTTGTTTTGGCAAAGATGAATTCGATTACGAAACAACGGCACGACTCAGGTTTTCTTCCGACCATCGGTGGTTGAGGGAGGTTGGGATGGTAAAGATGGGTGGAAAATAGCAAATGAAAGAAAATATTATTGAAGGGGGAAGAAGAAGGAAAAAAGAAATGCGGAAAAGGGAGGGGGTGGGAAATTAGGATAGAAAATGAAAAGAATTACAAAAGGGTTTGAGAGTTCGCTAGATAAGACGAGAGAGGTGGGAGCAGGGGAAAAAGAGAAGGGGAGAGGGAAAGACCTTTTTTTATTTATATTTTATTCTGATTCTAATATATATTTTTTTAATAAAAACAATACTATTCACGCGCCTTGGCAGCGTGAATTGCACACAATTTAGCCATGCCAGTTGCGTCGCTTCTACATAGGCATGATCAACGGTCAAAGGTATTTTTAGTACCCATTATGTCAAGTTGGAGTATTCAAATGAAAAAAGTGTAAGTTCATATATCAGGTTTACAAACTGGTATAAGTTTAAGTGGCCATGAAGCCATTTGGCCTAAAAATTAAGAAAGTAGCAAGGAATGCCATGTGTAATGGGAACTTTAGAAAGTATACAATCATAGTTACTCAATAAGAGATTATGACATTCAACATAGAATAATTTTGAACTTGATATTTTAAAGACTTCTTAATTATGTTGACGGTTATAAAAAAAAAAGTTAATGAAATGAGGTCACTTTTGGGGAAAATAGTAACTTGAATGATCCATCGTTTCTATGATGGTCTTTCCTATCATGGTGTCAACTCTAACCATACTGATAGTAGCAAAACTTGTTGTTGTGTGTGAAAGAAAGAAAAGTAGACAAAATAAAAGAAAGAAAAATCAAAAAGAGATGAACTTATGATGTAAGCGCTTACATCAGCATTCTTATGATGTATGCGCTTATATCGGCATTCTTATGATGTATGCGCTTACGTCGGCAGGACATTCAAATGCCTATAAAAGGGGTATGCATTTTCATTTACATATCATCCCTCAACTTCTTCCTTCTCTCTTCAATTAATAAAGAGCTATTCTTTGTGTGGCCGTGGAGTAGGTAAAATTGTCGAACCACGTAAATCTTATCTTGTCTTGTCTTATGCAATTTATTACTTTTTTCTTTCAAATATTTTTCCTTTCTATTAGCCTGACACGTTTTCCAATAACTGGTATTAGAGCACATACAGTGTAATTCTGGTAGAAAAGTACGGTACTGGTGCAGGTACTATTCACAAGAATAGTGTGAGACTATTGATCATTGTTACTATTCACATGCACTATTCACATATTTTTTTTTTGTGAAAAATGGCATCGGAAGAAGGGAAGGTTAAGATTGACAAGTTCAATGGCAAAGATTTTAGATTCTGAAAAATACAAATAGAGGATTATTTGTACTAGAAAATATTACACTTACTTCTGACCGAGGTAAAACCAGAGAATATGGCCAAAGTGGATTGGGATCTATTAGATCGTCAAGCTCTTGGTGTGATTCGTTTGACGCTAACACGAAATGTAGCGTTTAACATCATTAATGAGAAGACCACTGCAGGCCTGATGAAGGCATTATCAAATATGTACGAGAAGCCATCTGCTTCAAATAAAGTCTATTTGATGCGTCGATTGTTCAACTTAAAGATGACAGGAGGTGAATCTGTTATGGAATATATCAATTAGTTTAATGTAATATTAACCTAGTTGAGTTCTGTTAATATAACATTCAATAACGAAGTTAGGGCATTGATTCTACTATCATCTCTACCGTAGAGTTGGTCTGCAACAGTAACTGCAGTTAGCAGTTCATCGGAAAGTACCAAACTCAAATTAAATAATATTAGAGACTTGGTTCTAAGCGATGATATTCGTCGGAGAGAATCAAATGATTCCCCAAGATCTTCTTTGAATACTGAAAGCAGGGGGAGAGGCAGCCAAAGAGGACAAAGTCATGGTCGTGGCCAAAGTCAAGGAGAAGAGGGCAGTCCAAAAATCGCAAAGACATTACGTGTTGGAATTGCGATAAAAAGGGTCACTATAGTAGTCAGTGTAGAGAGCCAAAGAAGAAGAAGAACGATCAATACAAGGATGATAATTTGGCAAATGCAATTGCTGAACAAGTTGGTGATGCACTAATTTGTTGTGCAGACAGTCCAGTCGAATCTTGGATTCTGGACTTAGGTGCATCCTTTCATTATACATCATGCAAAGAATTATTGCATAATTATATTTCTGTAAAATTTGGGAAAGTTTATCTAGGAGACGACGAACCTATGGACATTGTCGGAAAAGGTGAAGTTCATATAAAGACTTCACAAGGCACGCTATGGAAATTGCAAAATGTACGACATGTTCCTGGCCTCAAGAAAAATATGATATTTATGGGTCAGATTGACAGTGAATGATACACAACAACATTCGGTAACAGATTGTGGAAGATAACCAAAGAAAATTTAGTTGTGGCACGAGTCTTCAAGAAGGGAACACTATATGCAACTGCAATACAGCGAGATACAATAACAACAGTTAATCATGGTCGTGATACAACATTATGGCACCGGAGGCTCGGGCATATGAGTGAGAAGGGAATGAAGTTGTTGGCATCCAAAATATTTTATAAAGCATGTTGAATTAGGTTTGTGCGAAAATTGCATTTACAGGAAACAAAAGAGAGTTAGTTTCTCAAAGGTGGGAAGAACGCCAAAGAAAGAGAAGCTGGAACTAGTGCATACAGATGTGTGGGGACCAACACCTGTAACTTCTCTGGGAGGCTCACGCTATTATGCCACCTTCATTGATGATTCCACAAGAAAGGTATGAGTTTATTTTCTAAAAAATAAATATGATGTGTTTGTTACCTTTAAAAGATAAAAAACTGAATTTGAAAATCAGACAACTCTAAAGTTAAAATGTCTGAAGTTTGACAAAGGAGGAGAGTATGATAGTTAAGAGTTTAAAGCATTCTGCTCTGAGAATGGGATCAGAATGATCAAGACAGTTCCTAGAACACCGGAACAAAATGGTGTTGCTGAGAGGATGAACAGAACTCTGAAGGAACGAGCCAGAAGTATGAAAATACATTCTGGATTGCCGAAGTATTTGTGGGTTGAGGCTATTAACACAGCAACTTACCTCATAAATAGGGGATCCTCTGTACCGCTGGATTTTAAAATTCATGAGAAGGTATGGACAGGAAAGGAGGTAACTCTTTCACATCTGAAATTTTTTGGTTGTGTTGCTTATGTGCATGTAAACTCTAATGATAGAGATAAGCTTGATCCTAAAGCCAAGAAATGTTTCTTTATTGGCTATGGTGATGATAATTTTGGTTATCGATTTTGGGATGATCAGAATAGAAAGATCCCAAGACACATGAATGTCACATTCAATGAAAATGTGATATACAAAGACAAGCTTGAAGTAGAACCAACCAGAACTAGCAGACAAACATCTGAAACAGTTGAGCTAGAAGAAATATCATAAAATGAAGTGGCTAGAGAGCCTACAACTGGATCTGAAATTGAAGATGCCGAACCAGAAGCCGAATCTGGATCAGAGTCAGAGCCAGAACCAGAGAAAGAATCAGATGGAGAACCAGATCTGAAATCAAATTCGGGATCAGTTAATCTTGAACCTACATTAAGGAGATCTAAAAGAGTCACGAATGCTCTAGATAGGTTAACTCTCTCTCTCCACTATTTACTTCTGACTGATATTGGAGAACCAGAGCATTTTATTGAAGAAATACAGGTGATAAGCTCTGATAAGTGGAAGCTAGCCATGAAAGAAGAGATGAATTCTCTTCAAAAGAATAAAATATGGATATTTATAGAGTTACCAAAAGAAAAGAAGACATTGCAAAACAAGTGGGTGTACAAGGTCAAGGAAGAACATGATGGTAAGAAGAGATACAAAGCACGATTAGTAGTAAAAGGCTTTCAGCAAAAAGAAGGGATTGACTATACCGAGATCTTCTCTCCTGTAGTCAAACTAACTACTATCAGGTTGGTGCTAAGTATCGTAGCTATATAAAATTTATATTTGGAGCAGCTAGATGTTAAAACTGCTTTCTTGCATGGTGACCTTGAAGAAGACATCTACATGAAGCAACCTGAAGGTTTTCAAGTTTCTGGTAAAGAAAACCTTGTATGTAAGTTGCAGAAGAGTTTGTACGGTTTGAAACAAGCACCCTGACAATGGTACAAAAAATTTGATGGATTCATGTATAATAATGGTTTCACACGATGTGAGATGGACCATTGTTGTTATATCAATAATCTTGATAAATCCTATATCATTTTACTGTTGTACGTTGATGATATGCTAATTGCATGATCTAGCATAAATGAGATCAACAGGGTTAAGCAACAACTGACAGAGGAGTTTGAAATGAAAGACTTAGGACCGGCTAAGCAAATGCTTGGGATTAGGATTAGCAGAAACAGGTATGAAGGAACCTTAAAATTATCTCAAGAAAAGTACATACATAAGGTACTAAGCAGGTTCAGTCTTCATGATGCAAAGACCAGAAGCACTCCACTCGGAAGCTATCTTAATCTGTCGAAGGACCAATCACCTAAGACCGATGAAGAAATGAAGTACATGTCCAAAGTTCCATATGCTTCAGCAGTAGGAAGTTTGATGTATGATATGGTTTGCACTAGACTGACATAGCCCATGCAGTTGGAGTTGTTAGTAGATATATGTCAAATCCAGGAAATGAGCATTGGGAAGGTGTAAAATGGATATTGCGATATCTCAAAGGCACCTCAGGTATGACATTTTGTTTTAAAATGAGCAATATTATCTTATAAGGTTTTGCTGATGTAAATTTAGGCGACAATCTGGATAGTCGAAAAAGTACCACATGCTATGTATTCACCTTGGGTGGTACTGCTATTAGCTGGATGTCTAGACTTCAGAAAAGTATTGCTCTATCTACCACTGAAGCAGAGTATATGACAATCTCAGAAGCTGGAAAATAGATGATTTGGCTCAACCATTTTCTTAAAGAGCTAGGTAAAGAGTAGGACAATTGTGAGCTTTTCAGCGATAGCCAGAGTGCAATTCATCTTGCCAAGAATCTAGTGTTTCATGCAAGATCGAAGCATATCTAATTGAGGTATCATCATATCCGAGAGTTGATAAGTGAAGAAACTATTTCCCCGCAGAAGATACTAGGATCAAAGGACCCGTCAAACATGTTGACCAAAATTGTTGGTGTTGAAAAACTGAGGTTGTGCACTGCCTCAGTTAGCCTTCAAGACTGATAGCATGAAGGCGCCACCAAAGAATAGCAAATCTTTTTTTTTAATTTCTTTCTTGATGTAACATAGGTTTGAGGGGGAGATTGATAGTAGCAAACCTGTTGTTGTATGTGAAAGAAATAAAAGTAGACAAAAAAAAGAAAGAAAAATAAAAAAAAAAGATGAACTTATGATATAAGTGCTTACATCAGCATTCTTATGATGTATGCGCTTACATCGGCATTCTTATGATGTATGCGCTTACATCAACATTCCTATGATGTAAGTGCTTACGTTGGAAGGGCATTCAAATGCCTGTAAAAGGGGTATGCATTTTCATTTGCATATCATTCCTCAACTTCTTCTTTCTCTTTTCAGTTAATAAAGAGTTATTATTTGTATGGTCGTGGAGTAGGCAAAATTGCCGAACCACATAAATCTTGTCTTGCCTTGTCTTGTCTTGTGCAATTTATTACTTTTCTCCTTCAAATATTTTTTCTTTCTATTAGCCTGACACGTTTCCCAACACATACTATTAAACTATCTATCCTAGTAGTTGTCATGGTCTTTCTCATCAAATGGTTGATTAGTTGAACAATTCATAAAATTTCTCACACAAATGAGTTTCTTATTACACGTTATATTTCCTGAAAGCTCGTATTTTTCTTTGCATTAAGTTTTCCAGTGGAGATGGCATATTATCATTATTAAAAGATAAAGTAATTATGGTATCCAGAAGCCCAACGATCAACTTTTACAATAATTTGATTCTTGCCAAAACTCATATTTTGGATAAAAGATATTATTTATATGCCTTGTTGAGTCACGTTGGTGAAGAGAAGCCTAATAGGTTCAACCATTGGAAGAATTAATTTGGGTGATGCAAATAATATACTATGAAGATTTTTCATCACTAATATTTATAATATCAATGTATAATATTAATTCACTACTCCAAGTATAATGGAGAAAGTAAGATAGTTCAGCTCCGCCTAAAAAATATGCCTGTTTGTAATGACAGTTGACACTTTGACGCACGATGCATCCAATATTCTTTTACGCGTAACCAAAGCCACACGAGTATTGAACGTATACAGTACATGGTGAATATCATAAATAAGCCTTGGATTTCTTGCTTTTGATGGATTCACTTAGCCGAAACCAACGACAAAGATATCAGCAAGAAGTCCCCTTTCATCAAGGATAGGCTAACCCGTGAGGTTAGATTGATCATCTATAGTTATAATCACGGTTCTTAATTACAACTCGGGATACACTTTTGGGAAAAGTTACAATGCTACTCAGGTAGAGGCAAGACCTTGAGGTACCTGTGATAATATTAAATGTCGAATATGCACTTGTTAATCTCCTATGACAAAGGTCATGCAGCAAGAGTATTTACTCTATGGACAATGATGTCAGTCTTGAATATACTTGGACTTGCCATGTTAGGCTTCTGGAAAAAAAATGATTCACTGAAATGTGCCTAATTGATTGAGTAGGAATTTTGTAAATCTAAGGAGCCAAAACGCAAGAAAAGCTCCTGAACAATTTACAAAGAATGAACTTTAGATTGGGAAAGAGAAAGGGGGTAATATTATTTCTTTTTCAATGTCTTTACAATCGGAAGTATTCTTCTTTAAGTAGTTGTAATCCCTCTCTAACACTGAACTATTGTAACTACTTCTAACAGATTCTAACAACCTCTAACTACCAACTAATGATAATTGCTAAGATACCCATCTAACTTCTATTAATTCTCTTTTCGTCCTGTCTACATTATTATCACATAACAACTTTCCCCCCTCTTAAGAGTTCTTGTCCTCAAGGACAAAGTTTAGAAACTACTGTTGCAAGGTATGCAAGTCGACCCATGTGTTATCTTCAGTGGGGCAGTTGAACCATTTCACCAAAATCTGTGTAACCTGTCTGTTGTTTTTAGAGATTACTCTTCTGTCCAAAACCTCTTCAGGCTCCAATACAATGTACCCATGAGGAGATAGGGAAATAGGCAGATTGGGCATAGCTGGGGCAGTACCAGTCTATGAGAAACATGGAATGTATGATGAATCTTTGCATGTGGAGGAAGATCCAACTGATAGTCCACAATGCCTACTCGTTTGATGATCTTGAAGGGACCAAAATACTTTGGACTCAGCTTATGAGAAGAGTGTTTTTTCAAGAAAACTTGCATGTATGGTTGCATCTTCACAAAGACCATGTCACCTACACTGAAGCTCCTAGGAGTTCTATATTTGTCAGTTTGAGCCTTCATCCGGGATTGAGCCAACATGAGGTAATGCTTGAGTAATCTGATAGTAGTCTCTCTGGTTTGGAGACTCCTGTCAACTTGGTTGACCATTGAACTATGGGGAATATAGGGCATGTGGAAAGGTGGGTTTTGGCCATATAGGACTTCAAAAGAAGTCATCTTGATAGCAAAGTGATAGGTAGTGTTGTATCACCATTCAGTCAAGGGAAGATAGTGCACCCAATCTTTGGGTCTATCATTGCACATGCATGTCAAATATCTCTCCAAACACTTGTTAACCACCTCTGTTTGCCCATCTGATTGGGGATGATAGGCTGTAGAGCGGTGCAAGTGAACTCCTTGAGCCTCAAAGAGAACCTGCCAGAATTTACTCAAGAAAATAATGTCTCTGTCTCTCACTATGGTTTGAGGCAACCCATGTAACATATACATATTGTCTAGGAAAGCCTGGGAAATTGTTGAGGCAGTGTAGGGATGAACCAAACTGATAAAGTGAGCATATTTGCTGAGTCTATCAACCACCACCAATACTACTGACTTGTTATGAGACTTAGGTAGCCCCTCAACAAAGTCTCAGCTAATATCTTGCCATACTTTTTCTAAAATGGGTAGGGGTTGTAACAGGCCTGGGGACTTCACATTCTCACCCTTACATCTTTGACAAGTGTCACAACTCTTGATGTGTTCATAAACTCATGCCTTCATCTTCTTCCAGTAATAGACTTGACTAACTCTGTGCAAGGTGGCAGCCATCCCTGAATGACCTCCAACAACACTATCATGAAAGAAATGCAAAATGTTATCTCTGAGGAGCTTGTCAGGTCTAACCACTATTTTGCCTTTTCTGTATATGATGCCATCTTTTAGCCAATAGATAGGATTGGTTAATGCATTCTGACGAAGCTGAGTCGCTAACTGCTATAAATGTTGATCTCCTGAGTAAGATGATAGTACTCTTGCAAGGAAGTCTGAGGAAACAGTAGAGATAGTTAATAGTTGAATGTTGTTCATAGGGAACCTTGACAGAGCATCTGCTGCTACATTCTCCTTTCCTTTCTTGTACATGATGCTGTAGTCATACCCCATAAGTTTAGCAACCCATTTCTGTTGGCTGGGAGTAAATACTCTATGTTCTAAAAGATACTTGAGGCTCTGGTGGTCTATCTTAATAAGAAAGTGCCTACCAATGAGGTATGGTCTCCATTTATCCACTGTAGTCACAATAACCATCATCTCCTTTTCATATACTGAGAGGTGCTGGTGTTTATCATGCAAAGCCTTGCTCAAATAAGCTAGAGGATGATCCCCTTGCATCAATACATCCCCTATTCTATGCCTACATGCATCAGTTTCAATAATGAATTCTTGGGAAAATTTTGGGAGTGCCAATACTGGTGTTGTACTCATAGCCATCTTGAGAGCTTCAAATACTTTAGTTGCTGCCTTAGACCACTCAAACTTGTCTTTCTTTAGGAGATCAGTCAGGGGTCTAGCTATCACACCATACCCCTCTTACAAACCTCCTATAATACCCTGTTAAACTCAGAAATCCCCTGAGTTCCTTCACAGTTTTGGGCACATGTCACTCCACCATTACCTTCACCTTCCCTGGGTCAGCAGCTACCCCTTGTTGAGTGATAATATGGCCCAAGTACTCTACCCTTGTCTGACCAAATGTACACTTGCTAAGCTTGACAAACAGATTGTTATCCTCTAATATTTTGAAAGCTTGTTCTAAGTGTACTAAGTGTGATGACCAAGAAGAGCTGTATATTAAAATGTCATCAAAGAACACAAGTATGAACTTTCTGAGGAAGGGTTGGAATATATGGTTCATCAAACTTTGAAAAGTGGAGGGTGCATTGGTTAAGCCAAAAGGCATAACCATAAACTCATAGTGTCCATTATGAGATCTAAAAGTTTTCTTTTCAATGTCTTGGTCAGCCATCCTAATCTGGTGATAACCAGGCCTTAAGTCTAGTTTTGAGAAAAACTTTGCCCCTCCTAATTCATCTAACAGTTCCTCTATCACAGGAATTGGAAATTTGTCCTTAACAGTGCAGCTATTTAATTGTCTATAATCTATACAAAGTCTCCAAGTGCCATCTTTCTTTTTGACCATGACAATAGGTGAGGAATAAAGACTTACACTAGGCCTGATAACACCAGAATCCAGCATCTCTTTGATCATTCTTTCTATCTCATCCTTTTGGTTAGCAGCATATCTGTAAGGTCTGACATTGATAGGTGAGGTTCCTTCTTTGAGTATAATCATGTTATCATGACTTCTGTGAGGAGGTAAAGCTCTAGGTGCTTCAAAGAGACCAGTGTGTTTGCTCAGTAACTTCTGCAAGTCATCAGAACCCTGCACTTGTTGGGAATTCAGAGTAGCAAGTTCATCCTTGATTGGTTGAACATAGGTTGTGATCATCATGCTCAACTCCCCAGATTTGTGTTGTAACCTTTGCATCTTGTGATTGTCTAACAACTTAGGAGCACCTGGCTGACTACCTCTGAGTGACACCTTTTTGCCCCCAATCTGGAACTCCATCTTCAACTGCCTGAAGTTCCATTTTATATCCCCTAGAGTGACTAACCACTGTATTCCCAAAACAACATCTGTCCCTCCTAGAGGCATGACTAACATGCCAGCTCTGAATTCCACTCCTTGCATCTTCCATGTAATTTCCTTGCTCATGTACCTACTGTGAATCTTGCTGCCATTGGCAACTGCCACGGAAAATGGAGGAATAGTCTCCAGCTTGCACCCCAATCTCTTAGCTACATCCAGGTCCATGAAGTTATAGGTGGAACTTGTGTCTATCAAAACATGTACCATCTTCCCTTTTACACCACCTTTTACCCTCATTGTTCTGTAATCTACTGTTCCATCGAGTGCATGAACAGACATCTGAGGACTTAGAGCTTATTCCTTTTTATTCTCCTCCTCACTAAAATTTGTAGCAACATCCCAGTCTTCCTCCTCCTCTCCTATTTCTAGTAGGTACATTTGCTTCCTTCCCCTGCAATTATGACCAGGGACAAACTTCTCATCGTACCAAAAACACAACCACTGGGCTCTCCTTTCATCCATTTCAGCTATGGATAGCTTCCTAGATCCCCTCACTATAGACTTTCCATTTGAACTAAGGAATTTGTTCCCTTCTACACTTCTTCTACTCCCAGCTCCCTGAATCTGTAGGTTCCCTCTAGGGTTTGAATTCCCAGAAGAAGTTGGAGTTGGTAATAAGGGTCTAAAATTCCTCTGATTCCTTTGCAAGTTCAGTGAATGTTCAGCTAACTTGGCTAAGCTGTAGGCCTTTGTTAAAATTCATGGAGATAACATCCTCACTTGCACCTCTATTTCTGGTTTTAGCCCCTTTAAAAAATAGCTGATAGAGTATTCCTCAGATAACTCGACTTGGTTTAACAGCCTATCAAAAGAATCCAAGAACTCCTGCACATTCCCTGTTTGTTTCAAGCTAATTAGCTCTGCCATAGGATCCTCATGTAAGGTATGGTCAAATCTGTGGTATAACCCCCTAAGGTAGTCATTCCAATTGGGTAATCCCCTTCCCACTCGGCCCTTCATCATTGCTCGATGCCATTGCAATGCACTACCTTCTAGGTTAATAGCTGCTATTCTAACCTTCTTCTCCTCACTCGTTCCTTCATATTCAAAGAATTGTTCACATCGATAAATCCACCCCTCTAAGTCATTCCCATTGAACTTAGGAAATTCTACTCGAGAGTATTTGTAATTAGGGTTACCTATGTCAAGATACTCCCCATCGTTCTCATGAGCTGCAGCTGGAGGGACCGCCACTGGTGGTGCCGGAGCTTGGTGACTCGCCGCCATCGCCGCTATTAGCTGTCTAATTTCCCCAATCACATCATCATGTTTTCCCCCAACGCCTTAAATTGTTCTCTGATTTCTTCAATTTCTCGACGCATCTCGCCGTTTCTCGTCGCTTCTAGCATGTTTTCCGGCCAAGGATGCTGAGGCTCTGATACCAAATGGAATGTGCCTAATTGATTGAGTAGGAATTCTGTAAATCTAAGGAGCCAAAACGCAAGAAAAGCTCCTGAACAATTTACAAAGAATGAACTTTAGATTGGGAAAGAGAAAGAGAGTAGTATTATTTCTTCTTCAATGTCTTTACAATCGGAAGTATTCTTCTTTAAGTAGTTGTAATCCCTCTCTAACACTGAACTATTGTAACTACTTCTAATAGATTCTAACAACCTCTAACTACCAACTAATGATAATTACTAAGATACCCCCCTAACTTCTATTAATTCTCTTTTCGTCCTGTCTACATTATTATCACATAACATTCACACTCTATGTCCATAAACCATGTTCTTTTTCCTTTGAAATTAATTCTTTCTTTGCACAGAGAGGATGAGTTAATGTAGGTTTTAATCTTTTTTTCTTCAGTATAATCCAAATTAGTAACCGAAAAGACATGAATACCATCAAAAGTGATATCGCCAAAGACTTCTTGATTGACAAGAATCATGGTGACGTTACCCGCATTCTTTAATATTTGGCCTTGAAAAGTTTCTGGCCTCAGCACAATTATCAAACATCACAAGCTTGAACATTAATGATTTCCAGCGATCCTGATAGATATTGTGCAGTCAAACTATGTATGATAACGTATATCAAGGGAATAAGGTATAAGGAAAGTCTTTAGGTTAGACAACTGACTCAGCCATCATATACTTCCTCATTTTCTAGCATAGTCATCGCCACTACCTCTCTATCATGGGTGCTAAAGCCAACTATGAGAATTCAAGGTGCATTGTTAAATAGACAATTGTAGTATTGACTGAGTTACAGTTATCAATATAGGTGATCACAATAATACCCTTCTAAATTATAACAAAAGAACAAATATCAATACTATTATCTAAAATATTAGAAGAAGGTCAATCAAGGGAGCGTGACTCAGTATTTCACTATCATTTATTGCAATATCCATTACAACCTACGACGGTATCTTCACAACCAAATTGGATGACTCCATTTTTCTTTTTAAGTTGGTTGAATTATAGAGGTCTAATATTTTGGGCCTATAAAATATAAAATATCAATTTTATATTTAGTTCTTAAGGGTCCTACATTTTTCTGCCATACTTTATTGAGTTATGCACATCTAGTATCATAATTAAGTATTTTTCGTGTAAAAATGGAACTTCATAATAGTGATGGCTTTGGATGTGAAAAAATGCACAATACTTGCACGTGACTCATTTGTTAGCCTTTTAAAGGATTGTAATCTCATATTCACTTATTTACTTAATTTTTTTGAACAAACCGCACCAATTAACAATAAATCTCTAATATTCATATAAATTATTGTAATATATTAATTTTATTTTTGCAATTCTTATACAGATGAAACCCTACCTAAGTTAACTGGACTTTCTAGTAAAAGTCTAACCTCTTTATTTTATTAAATAAAGATCTTAGGAGATGAAATCCCAATTATAATATAGCGGGGGTCTTTTTTAGGAAAACCACAACATAATAATTTATTTATTCTATGATGGTCTTTGTTTTCATGATCCTAACTTGCACCAAATTTTCATAGCCTTTCTCATCAAGTGGTTGATCAGTCGATCCACCCACAAAATTTTTCGCACAAATGAGCTTCTTGTTGCATGTTATATTTTTTATGAACTCGTACTTTTCTTTTTATTAATTTTGCCGATTGAGGTGGCACATATAATCATCAGGAGTATTCTCGATGTCCAGAAGCTCAATATCACACCTTACAATAGTTCTTTTGAGTTATATCATATATATAGCTTGTTTGGTTAACCTTGGTGAAGACAAGCAGGGCACGTCTCGAACCATTATCACATGTACACCACAATCTTGCCTTTAACATCATTGTTGTGCAATGATCTTGGTAGATATTGTGCAGTCTCTTAACTATACATAATAATATATATCAAGGAAATAAGCTACATAGGAAGTCTAAAGGTTGGGCAGTTGCCCTGTCATCATATAATTCCCCATTTTGTAGCATGGTCATTGCCACTATTTTTTTTTCGTGATAGGGAGTCAACTGTGAGAATCTAAGGACGTGCCTCATTATATTGTAGCATTCACCAATCCACAGTTATTAGCAGAAGCAGTTAGAATAATACCCTTTTGAATTGCAATAGAAGAACCAGTAGCAATACTATTATCATAAATAGTTAAAGAATGTCCACCAAAAGAGAGAGAGAGAGCGCAACGTCTACACCATCATCTTTTGGAATATCCATTGCAGCCAATATGGCAATGTTCGCACAATCAAATTAAATGACTTCATTTTTTCTTTTTAAGTTGGTTGAGTTGTAGTGTTTTAATGTATTGGACCACTATGAAATACAAAATATTAATCTTGATTCCTTAGTATTTAAATTTCGTGCATTTCTTTCCTTACTTTTTTGAGTTATGCGAATATTATCCTAATTATGGCATTTGTGCAAACATAGATGGTCGCGACGATGATGAATTCAGATGGAAAAAATACACAACAATTGCACACGACTCATTTGTTAGCCTTTTTAAGGACCATAATCTCATGATTATTTATATGTTTGTGTGAAGAAAACTCATCAGTTAACATTAAATGTCTAATATTTATACAAATCCTTTTAATATAATATTCATAATTAGATTAATTTCTTTCTTGCAATTCTTATACAAGATGAAATCCTACCTAATTTAACTGAAATTCTAATTAAAATTTCATCTCTTTCTTTTACATAAAAAGAGATTAGAAGATAAAATTCCAATTATAATATAGTGAGGGTCCTTTTTAAAAAAAAAGGCAACTTAGTATTGATCTTTTCTATGATGGTCTTTATTTTCATGATCCCAACTCCTATTAACTCTCACCATACTATTGAATTGTTTCTCCGAGCATGTACTTTTTGTGTATATTGCCATGATGTTTCTCTTCAATTGGTCGATTAGTTGAATCACCTACAAAAACAATTTGGGGCACAAATAACCATTTTCAAGGATACTATTTAGATATTAATTTGTATTTATTTTATTATGAAATTTTAAATTAAAAAAAAATTCAAAAAAATTCAGAACATTTTTGTGATGAAACAATTAAATTGAAAAAGTAAAATTCAGAATGCAGTTACTAATTCCTAAATAGCAGCTACGTCGCGTGGTTTCTACTGAAAAAATCCTCGCACAAAAAGCTCCGGAAAAAGAAGTTTCTTAAAGTGTGCAAATGGACCCAATATCCAGATGTCAAAAGCTGAAAATGCTCTCCAAGAGAATGTTTGGAAAGCCACCTATGAATTGGATTTGGGAGTAATTGGATGCAATTACTTGGTTTGGCATATTTATCTAGTCAAGTAATTACTTGGTCAGTATGAAATTGAGTGTAATTGGAGAGGTGCAATTACACTTTCCAATTCTCAAGGAGAGGTGAGAATTGGTGGTAATTACATTGTGTAATTACAATGTTACTTTTTTAATTTTTTTTGTTTTATTTTAATTTATTTTCTTTATAACTTTTTATTTCCATTATTTTAATTTCACTTTTTAATTTCTTTTTTAATTTTTAAATATATTTTCTTTGTACATTATTTATCTTTTGTTTCTCTACCTTTACTTCTTCTGATTTCATGTAATTGCTTGTATATTTTATTTTTTTCATTTAGCATAATTGCGTTATTATTCTAGTTTTTGAAACTACACCCCATAATATTAGAAATAATGAGTCAGTACCAAACTTAACATATAATGAGTAATGTCATTAAAGTAGAACTTCATTGTTGAACGAGGTTATAAACTTATTATGTTTCCTAATCTTAAGTTGTATTGAAACTTATTTTTAATATGTTGGAATTTGACATACGTTAAACTATTTTTTTAATTTTGAAATTGTGTTATATTTATGGTTCCACTTTACTTGTTTAAGTAGTATTGACTTGTTATTTCACAAATAACATTGCATGTTGTTCATTTTTTAGTTAGAATTTATAGATTAGTTTTGTCAAATATTTAAATAATGTTATGACATTATATTTAAAAATATTAATTTATCTTATCAAACATGCATTCCATGATGTTCTTACAAGACGTATATTTTTAGTTTTTATAATTTATTAAACTAAATATTATTAATTTGAAAAATATATACCAATTATTTTTACAATATTAGTTATAAATATATAATTACTAATTAATTTATATTCAAGAAAAATATGCATCTTAAATATCAAATCTAATATCATTTATACTTATATAAAAAAAATTATAGGCATATATTTATTATATTAACTTTTAAATTTTGATAATCATTTCATTTAAAATTTAATTACACTTGTGCAATCAAACAATACGCTTGTAATTACACCGTAAAGAAAAATCCAACAAATTAATTCTTGTGAAAACAGAGAAGTAACATCTCCATAAGGTCTTTACTTATTTTTAAGATCATATAAGGAACCCCTATCAGCACTGAATCAAACAGATAAAAATAGGAAAAAGATGGACCTGAGATCTCCTACTTAAACGGAAAGCGGTCAGGTTTTCAATCTTCCACAGAAGACCAACGGTACACGGAATTCAATACTAACTGAAAGCTCCAATACTAACATCTCACTACGAAATGACGCTTACTCCCATTGATATTCTCTAAATAAGAACATGCATAGGTTATGCCTTTCCGCACTTTCACAGGTTCTTCTTTTCTTCACAATTTCAGTCCTTTTTTCTGTTTGAAATTCTACTTCTTACGCTGATTTTTTGCCATTTTCATTCGTGGATATGTTTTATGTGTTATGCTAGATAATGCTTGTTTTTCATATTCTGGAACTTTTGTGTTCTCGATTCCACGTTTGTATGTAAACCTCCATGCAGTCGAATCTCGGAAAAGAAATAGCGTTGAAAGAGTTTAGTGAGTTGAGTTAATCTTCTTTTTGTCCTGAATTTTGGGCAAATGACCTCTCTGATAGTCTGATTGCGTCCAATTGGTTGAATAAATTGCAGTAGAATGGTTGATTACTTATGCAATTGCAAGGTTATTTTGTGACCACCTCATCTGAAAGTTTAATTTGTTAGACAAATGGAACTTTCATTTAATTTAGGCCAAATAGGTGTACACCCCTTAAACTTGGCTCCAGTTTCCATTTTGATATTTTAACTTAGCGTTTTTCCTATTGAACACTTTAATATTATATAAAGTGATCTATTGAACACTTTACTCATAACCAGTAAAAATAATGAGGTGCCTGTAATTCACACATGAATGACTTAGCAAAATGACAAATAAGAGGGAGACACGTGGCATTTGGGCCCAAATAGTCAAAAAGAAGTTTTGAAAACAAAAAATATTTATTTTAAACACCCCCTCCCACCGTTACCTTCTTTCCAACCACCCCCTTTCTTTTTTACATTCCATGGAATCCCACCACCGAGTGGAAGATAAAATTAAAGATCCGTTAGAAGAGGTTGAGCCAAGTCCAGTCGGGTTCTTGCTTCCAAGTGATGAAGACGAGCTACTAGCAGGCTTAATGGATGATTTTGATCTTAGCGGGTTACCGACGCAGGTGGGGGATTTGGACGATGATTTTTTTGGCAGTGGAGAACTCGAAATGGAACCTGAGGATCAAAATAATTTGCTTAATGGTATTACAAACTTAAGCATGTCTTATAGTTATCCAAATGGTGCTGCAACTGTTGTCGGGGAACACCGGCGATTCTAGCAACCACCGGCCATTGCTCATTTCCTTTCCTCCTTCATCTCTATTATTCTATTTCATTGTTGTTTTAACTGATAAAAGAGCAGAACTGAAAGAAGTAACCGGACATTTAATATTTCGGTGGCTACCATTAAAATCGGCGACATTTATCACCATTTCTGGTCTTCCATCGTTGTGGTATCGGAGATTCGTTCGTGTTTTGTCTATTACTTATTTCGTGGTCGGTGTGTAAATGTTAAAACCTTGATAAAATTTATTCCGGCAATAAAATTTATTAATTCTGGCGATCTACATTAATTCCGGCAATAAAATTTATTGTTGTTGTTCTTCTTCTTTTTAAAAAGTCAATTTTGATTTAAAAAAAAAAAATGATATCAAAACCATTAAATTCACGCGCGTAAGAGGGGGTGAACTACAACTCTCTTGCCATGTCAGCTTTTGTGTTTAATAGGCATACATAGATTTGGGTTGAAGTGTTCAATAGGAAAAACATTAAGTTAAAGTATCAAAATGGAAACTGGAGCCAAGTTTAAGGGGCCGTACACCTATTTGGCCTTTAATTTATTATAACTCTACCAATGTGGGGTCCGTCCCCATAAATGAAATAAAGAAAAAAGAATGAAAGGGGTCCATCCCCATAAATGAAAGAAAGAAAAAAAAGAAAAATGTGTGCAAATTGTCAAATATAGTAGGCCTCAGAGAGTGAGGCTTCGGTTATAAAAGGAGAGCTTTGGCTCTCATTTCTACACACCAACAACGAGAGAAAGAAAGAGTGATCACAAACAGGGTATAAGAAAATAGTCCGCGAGAAAAATAGAGAGTGAATGATATTGTAGTGATGTGAGAATATCAAAAGAGGGTTATTTCTTTTGAGTGTTGTCTCTCGGGGCCGTGGTTTTTTTTCTCTTATTCAAAAGGGTTTTCCACGTAAAAATCTTTGTGGTGTCGTTGTCATTCTTTTATTCTTGTTGAATATCGTATCTCGGTGCTACGTTATTATTCCGCTTTTATTACCGTGAATATTATTTCTGTAGGGGGTTTATTCAGTGGCGGAGCCACCTTATAGGAAGGGGTGTCAAATGACACTCCTTCCTGGAAAAAATACACTGTGTAACTAGGTAATTCTGGCTCCGCTACTGAGTTTATTACCAACACAATGTACACCTCACAAGTTACCCCGAGTCATTTTTTCTTCCACCAAGTCCGTGATACTTTTTTTTTTTTTTGCTTATGTTTGGTGACGAGACGAGTCCAGGAACTCTATTCTATATCATGTTAGATTGTGTGACCACCTCATTTTAATTTTTGTTTTGCAGAATTCAACTAGTCAATTTCTTCACCCAGCTTGCAGCAGTTAATGTAGAGTAATCAGTATTTGGTTTTGGTTCTTTTAATTATTTTTGATTTATGTGCTAGAAGGCAGCTACTAGGAGAGTTTGAATTCTTTTGAATTGTCTCATTAGCTTTTGGAACATGTAGATTGCATATGCTTGTCACTCATAAATCTGTCTCACTCTTTTTCCTTTTTCCTGTCATTTTTCCTCTCCCCCCTATTACATTAACACATTATATGTCTTGATCCATTTATTCACTTGGAGACTATACGTAGTCATTTTAGGATTGCACGGCTTAGTCTTAGAAGTTTTAGAACAAGATGCAATTCTTTCTGCTATATTAGCCCATAGATATATTGATTCAGCATTTCTGCTTCTATGCGATGCAGATAGCTTCTGAATCGGATGTTGCACTATAGTTCGCTATCATGAATTCCATCCTGGATCGCATTGCCAAAGATTATGGTAGACGGAGCAGCTCAAGCGTATACAGTACTGGGGACGTCTTTGAGCCTTTGTCAAGTAATAATGGTGAGGCTGAAGGGGCAAAACATTTATTCCATTTGATTCTGATCAAACTCTTGTTCTGGCTAATTCTTCTAAATTGTTGTTTCTACAGCTAAGCAACGGGCAAAATTGGTAGAATGGTTAAACAGCGTTCTTCCTCACTTGCGTTTGCCAATAAATTCTTCTGATGAGGATTTGCGAGCTTTCTTGGTTGATGGTACTATCTTATGCCATTTATTGAATAAGTTGAAACCAGGTTCTATACCAGAGGTAGTTTATAACATTTTTTATTTTACAGTATGAAGGAGTAAGGATGGTTTTGTTTTGTTGATTTAACTGTAATTTTTGTTCTAGTGTGGTGGTTCAGAACACTCTCCGGAGTTAGGCTCAGAAAACATTAAAAGGTTTTTTTCAGCTATAGATGAAATGGGATTGCCCAGGTTTCAGGCATCAGACTTGGAACAGGTTAGTAGCATGACTACAAACTCGTGCTCATGTCCTAACTAACATATGTTGATCACTTCATGTTTACTTATGATTATCAAAAGTGCTTGTATGTCTTAATTTTGCAGGCCATTTGTGTTGTTTAACTTTTTCCATATGCACAAAAGTGTTATCATTCTTTAACTTTATGCAATCAAAGTGCCATCTATTTTCTGTTTTCGATATTTTGACACAGATACATTGTCCAGGGTTCTATGAAAATAGTAGTGGAGTGCCTTTTAACTCTTCAGGCAGAATTAACGCTGAATGATGGAGGACACAATTCTAGCACAGTATTATCCGGTAAATCTGGAGCTGATGCAAATAGAAGATGGAAACTGTTGGGAGAAAATTTTGGATGTGGCGATGTTTCATACAGAGAAGAATTTTCAAGAACTCAGTCTTCTCCATCCCCAGGAGAACGACAGAAGAACGGATCAGATTCAAAATTCCAGCGTGCATTGAGAAGCCCTGTAATGGCAGGTATTGTTGTTTCATTCTCTTCCCAAATACATTTGTTTGATATTTTCTTTGCAACCATCAATTGTCCTGTGCTCTTCTTTGTACTAAAAAGTTAAATCCATTGTTAAAGTAGTTATCTAACTGTTTGTTCTCACTACTTTCCCAAACTCCACAAGCCATGTTCCCTTTCTCAGACTGTTAAATTTTCCTTTCTCAACTTTGTAGAGCCATCAGCTGCATTATTACATCACGTCGGACATAAGTTCCATGAAGTATTTCAGCTTAAACAAGGGAGCAACACTGAAATTCCTGCTGCAAAGATTTCAGAAATGATGAAATCTAACAGTTTGGATGTTAGTAACAAGTCCCTTTTTATCAATGAATCTATCTTGTTAGTTGGATAAATTCTACACCTGGGATTTTGAATTTATACTTATTTTCCTTTATTTCATTTCTTATTGCTTTCAGATTGCCCCAACACAGTCACTTCTAAGTGTTGTCAATGGGATTCTTGATGAAAGCATTGAGCGGAAGAATGGCGAGATACCTCAAGTGCGCGCTTGAAATACACATATTGATTCATAGAATTTCTGTTTTACATGAAATGCATTACAAAGAATATGCTCTAACATTAGTTGGTTGGTCTAATTATCAGCGTGTAGCATGCCTATTGAGAAAAGTGGTGCAAGAAATTGAGCGTCGGATATCCACTCAAGCTGAACATCTTAGAATGGTATAATATATAGCTACTGTCTTCTCAATTTCTCTTTTCAGTGAATATGGTTCATATCATTTTTCTTTCTATGCCAGCAGCAAAACAATCTATTTAAGACTCGTGAAGAGAAATACCAGTCGAGAATCAGAGTCCTAGAAGCCCTTGCAGCTGGAACTAGTGAAGAGACACAGGTAGTTATGGACTTCACCATCTAGGAAAAGTTCCAAAGTCTCTGAGTTTTTACTTCTTCCATAGTTTCTACCTTTACACATTCAATTCTTCTCCATTTCAGATTGTCATGAACCAGCTTCAGCAGATTAAGGTAAATCCCACTTTGACTTCCTCTGCCGCATTAAAAGGGCAGCCCGGTGCACTAAGCTCCCGCTACGGGCGGGGTCCGGGGAAGGGCCGGACCACAAGGGTCTATTGTACGCAACCTCACCCTGCATTTCTGCAAGACGCTGTTTAAACGGCTCGAACCTGTGACCTCCTGGTCACAAGGCAACAACTTTACAAGTTACGCCAAGGCTCCCCTTCCTTGGCTTCCTCTGCTGCATTGCTAGCTTAATATTCAGTATGTTGAGCTATATACTTGCATTCTCTCCCTTTCATTTCCTCTTCTTTTGTGTGCTTTAACTCTATAAATCATACAAATCTGATATCCTGGGCATTAAACCACCTATGCTTTCTCCCATTTGTTGGCTTTTGCTTGTCGGAAATAGTGCAGAGGTTGCGGACATTATCATTACTTACTCAGATTAACAATTTCTTTGCTTATGATTACAAGTTTCGCCTAGAATTTGTTCGTTAATTGTGTCAAGTAATATTTGTTATTGATTGATATGATATCAAAGACTAGGTACTTTTAAAAAATTTCAGCTGTCGTCATTCTTCTCAACAATCTTTAATTTTACTATTCCTTGCTTTTTGAAATCACATGCAGAATGAGAAAAACAAAATGGAGGAGAAAAAGAAAAACGAGGAGCAGGATGTGCCTAGATTGAAAGAGAAGGATGATCAAATTGCGACTTTGAAGCAAGAGCTGGAAATAGCTAAGAAATCGTATGAATCGAAAGAGAAGGATGATCACGGTCAAGAAGTCGCAGCTTTGAAGCAAGAGCTAGAAATAGTTAAGAAATCATATGAATTGAAAGAGAAGGAAAATCATAATCAAGAAATTGCAGCTTTGAAGCAAGAACTAGAAATAGTTAAGAAATCGTATGAATTGAAAGAGAAGGAAAATCATAAGAAAGAAATCACAGCTTTGAAGCAAGAAATGGAAATATTTAAGAAATCATATGAATTGAAAGAGAAGGAAGATCATAGACAAGAAATTGCAGCTTTGAAGCAAGAAATGGAAATAGCTAAGAAATCGTATGAGTTGAAAGAGAAGGAAGATCATAAGCAAGAAATCGCAGCTTTGAAGCAAGAAATGGAAATAGCTAAGAAGCCGTACGAGTTGAAAGAGAAGGAAGATCATAAGCAAGAAATCGCAGCTTTGAAGCAAGAAATGGAAATAGCTAAGAAATCGTACGAGTTGAAAGAGAAGGAAGATCATAAGCAAGAAATCGCAGCTTTGAAGCAAGAAATGGAAATAGCTAAAAAATCGTATGAACATCACACCTTAGAAATGGAAAAAAAGGCTACAGAATCTCAACAAGAGCTTGAAGAGAAGTTGAAAGAGGCGACGAGCCTTTTGACAGAATCAAGAAATAGGATAAAGGAACTTGAGACATTTTGTCAATCAAAATAGGAGAATTGGACCAAGAAGGAGCATATTTACCAAATATTTACAGAATTCCAGCTAGGCGCACTTCGTGTATGCTTGATCTCTTTTCTTTATTTTTTCTTTCTAATTTTTTTCTGAAATGTCAGTGTTGTAGCACGTGTAACTTGGACCTCGATAATGTTCAGGAACTAAGGTTTTCTTCTCAGTCAATAAGGCAAGAAGTTGTAAAAACACAGAAGAGCTATGCAGAGGGATTCAATCAACTAGGTCAGTTCAGCTTCTTGAAGTGTTATAATAACGTCGTTTATTGATTGCAGTACAAGTATAAGATATCAGCACAAGTTTAAATATTGACTTAAATAGATTTACCTTATAGAATCAAATTTCGATTACAGGTGAAAAAGTTAGAGCACTAGGACATGCAGCTGCTAACTACTCTGCAGTCCTTGCTGAGAATCGCAAACTGCACAATGAGGTGCAGGAGCTAAAAGGTGCGATAATATTGAGGACTGAAATTTATTACCTGTCCTTTTCATTTACTTATGGTTATTTTTCAATTAGGAAATATCAGAGTATATTGTCGGATTAGGCCATTCCTTCGTGGACAAAAGGAAAAACAATCAGTTGTTGAATACATTGGAGAAAATGGGGAGCTTATTGTTGTAAATCCTTCCAAACAAGGAAAGGAAGGCCGTAGGTCTTTCAAGTTTAATAAGGTTTACAGTCCAGCTGCAACACAAGGTTTTCAGATTCCTCCATTTGATTGTGGATCTTAATTAATTCTTTTATCTACGCGTTCTGCATAATGAACTCTAAAATGAATTTCACCTTTCCAATTCGTTTACAGCTGAGGTCTATACAGATATTCAGCCCTTGATACAGTCCGTGCTTGATGGATATAATGTATGTATATTTGCCTATGGTCAGACTGGATCAGGAAAAACATACACCATGGTAAGAACTTCCGTATATAATTCTGTTAGATATGTTTATACTGTATTTGTTTCACTTTCCTGATGTCAAATTAAATTGACCTCCAGACTGGCCCAGACAGAGCGACTGAGGAGAATTTGGGTGTCAATTATCGCGCTTTAAATGATCTTTTCACAATTTCTCAAATGAGAGGGAGCACCTTCACATATGAAATTACAGTTCAAATGATAGAAATATATAACGAACAAGTTCGTGACTTACTCTCAAGTGATAGTTCACAAAAGAAATATCCTTCCTTCCTCTTTGCTGATACTGCTTTGTCTTACATTTACAATTAATTACCAGAAGACCATCTCCGACTTGCATATAACATGATTTTCATTAACTGTTTTCCTTGATTTGCACACACTTGGGATATTATCCGCCTCCCAACCCAACGGTTTAGCTGTTCCTGAAGCGAGCATGCAGCCAGTAAACAGGACCTCTGATGTCTTAGATTTGATGGATATTGGATTAAGAAATCGAGCAAAAGGTTCCACTGCCCTGAATGAAAGAAGCAGTCGATCACACAGGTTATCTATAACTTTTAAGAGTTCATCTCTATACTTTGTAGTTTAAAGTACATATCTTTCTCTTTTTTTTTATTTTATCATGAGTGCTTTTCTATAGTATACATCAATAAACTAACTGCAATACATGCCCAGCGTTGTAACTATTCATGTTCGTGGGATGGACATAAAGAGTGGTTCATCCATGCGTAGTAGTCTTAATTTGGTGGATCTCGCTGGAAGTGAAAGAGTAGACCGCTCTGAGGTGACAGGAGATAGACTGAAAGAGGCGCAACATATAAATAAGTCATTATCTGCCCTAGGAGATGTCATTTCCGCTTTGGCACAAAAAAATGCTCATGTCCCTTACAGAAACAGCAAGCTGACTCAACTCCTTCAGACTTCATTAGGTACTTATGAATTGTAAGCAAGTAGTATTGGAGATATTTCAACAGTTAATGTGCTCGGCTGTTAAGAGCAGCCCGGTGCACTAAGCTCCTGCTATGCGCAGGGTCATGGGAAAGGCCGGACCACAAGGGTCTATTGTACGTAACCTTACCCTGCATTTCTGCAAGACGTTGTTTCCACGGCTCGAACCCGTGACCTCCTGGTCATATGGCAGCAACTTAACGTGCTCGGCTGTTGCACACTTATTATTTTATTTTGTTGTACAGGTGGCCAAGCAAAAACACTTATGTTTGTGCAGCTAAATCCTGAAGTTGGTTCATATTCAGAAACCATGAGCACGTTAAAGTTTGCTGAAAGAGTATCTGGAGTAGAGCTAGGTGCTGCTCGGAGTAGTAAAGAGGGCAGGGATGTAAGAGATTTAATGGAGCAGGTGTTCTTTTAACTTTAAACGCTTATTAGAAATTTTCAATTGCTGTGCTAGAACTGAAAAACTATTTTATGCTCCGTCATATTACCTAAATGGTTAAGGCTGAGGAAACAAGCCAATCGACGTAAGAGTTATGCAGCTCTATTCTCCTATATGTTGTGCCTATCTTTTTGGTTTTGCATTTTCAAGAAAACTGAGAGATATGATATGCAGACTGACTTTACTTTGTAAGGTGTGAATTGGAGTCTCTTGTAATTTTTGATCTTCCAGGTTGTGTCTCTTAAGGATACGATATCTCAGAAAGATGAGGAAATTGAGAAACTGCAGCTGATCAAAGATAAAAAAAATGTTCATATTGGATCTGACAGCGAGACACATGGTACTGATTGAGGTATGGCTTTCATCTCCTTGCAAAAATTTCTTTGTGAGGATCCTGATAAAGCTGAACACTTTCTGGTACAGCTGAAAATTTTCTTTGCAATGTTTGAATTTCGTAATGTTTATGTCGTGGAAAAACTGAGTGATATAATATCTGATAGTTGTCTTTTAATGGGCACAGAAACTGATTGCAGTGCAGAAAGCAATCTTTTCCATGAAATAGCCAAAAGAAAAAGGCAGAGAACACAGATAAGTAAGTTTATATCATATCAACATATATGGATATGCTTTCTGAAAATCTGTGTTTACAATTTAAAGTAACAATACTATATAATACAATAAGTAACAACCTTCGTATTTTATTGTATTGTATTGTACTGTATCGTTTTGATATATACATTATTTGAATAAATTATATTATTTGTCGTTGTTTTATGATGTCATGTACCATTAATATAAAGAATAAACTTGCAATATTACAAAGAAAAAAAAAGATACGAGGTAGAATTATTATATAAAAAGGTAGGGTAAATGATAAATAAAATAGGATTATTTAATAATAAGAAAGGTCAAGATGAAAAAACAAAACAAGGTAACGACGCGATCACACCAAATCGATCGTTACATAAAGTGACACTTCTCATCATTATATAACGACAGATTTAACGATATGATACATTAAAATTTAAATAACAATCAAAATAAATATTGTATTTAAAGTAACAATACAATACAATACAATACAATAGATACCACCATCCAAACCAGCTGTAAAACTATAAAAATCTCAGTGCTTCTTCATATTCTCTATTCAAGTACATCAAAATACCACAATTGGCTACACTTCACACATTGCTAAAGTTTAATAGAAACTACATTGTCATCTGGAATGATGTAATTATAAGAATCTAGAAAAGATAAGGCAAGTAATTCAAGCGATCAAGCAAATACGAATTGCTTTAGATGAAAAACTGGAAGATCCATGTTATCTGAGGTAGACTTATCATAAACCTCATTGAATCAGAGAAATTTTACTTTATCTTTACAGATATGCTAATTTAGAGTTTATTGAACTCGTACTTTTGAACGTTTAAATTGAACTAACTGCTTGACTATCATATTATGTGATTCTTTTTTTGCAGATCATAAACAATCTAAAATTCATAGACGCCTACTAAACTCACCAAAGGATTCCCTAAAAGTCTCAAGTTGGATGCTGCTTGTCTTAAAGATATTTAGTGTGGTTAAAAGTTCCTTCAAAATTGGAACACTCGGACCATTTGGTCGGCCAAAACTTTCCAAAAGGTTGCATGCAGTGATATGTAGTTGTTAGTGCTCGTCATATTTCATTCTTTCTTGGTTAAATTAAAGAGTCTGATTTAGTGTGAAGGGCTATATGTTATTTTGTTGGGAAAATGATATTGTATAGTCGCTCTCAAAATAATAGCCGAAAAATATATATTTTTTGTGCATGTATACATTTATATATGTTATATACAAAAATATACAGATTTTATATATTTTTGCGACACCGGATATAAATAATTTCGGCCGTGGGCTAAAATGATCTTTGCCTTCTTTTTTTTTGGGTTAATGACACTGTTGGTAATCTATTTTTTTCTTTCTTTTTGGGGGTGAGGGAGGTTTGGGGGTAGTAGAAGTTTGTAGTCAAATAATTTTTGAAAGGTTTCTTGTTTCTCTATGTTTACCCGAAAACGGATAGAGTTGAATTTGAATGTAGTTCTAAGGATACGTGGTATAACTTGACATGAATCGTAAAGGGAAATAAAAATATCAAATATTGACTGTAAAGGATGAAAAATAAGCAAAGTTAAAAAGATGATAATTTATGAACAAGCAAGATAAAATAACGTATGAAGCTCCAAAGGATAATCTTCCAGTATAGGAATGTATCAACAGTATTTTAGTTACAGTGTATGAATAACTTGATCGATCCCCCTTTATAGGAATAATAGCCATCCCTCTTATAGTGTAGGGATCCTACTTTGGATATAATTAAAAATACATAGTGGGGAACCCATGATAAATCAGCTTTTCCCTAATTTTCGCCGAGATTCCCTTTCTTAGTGCGGCTGTAACGGCTCTTGTCTATGAGCTCGATATTGACCCGGGATCGATATTGACTCGAGCTCGATTTTGACTCGGGGCCCGGTATTAATTCGGGCTCAGTATTGGTCGGTCTTTGACTCTTAAGCTCGATAACGTCGCTTCGCATCATAGTTCGATTTTGGATTCGAGCTCGATAATGACTTCGAGCTCGGTATTGATCGGTCCCTGAAACTCGAAGCTCGGTAACCTGGCTTCGGATCTTATCCCGATATTATGAAGACGCTCTTCGGTCCATTATATTCCCATCTCGACCAGTCGTTCGAAGGCCGAACTCTGTTTTGACCGTATACAGATAGTCCCCTCGTTTTTCGGTAAAGATGTAGCAAGAAACGACATGATTTTCCAACAGTACGATTAGATATGTACTGATGTTTTGCATCGAGCCCGATCATGACGTACGTGATAGCTGTCCCGTCGGTTTAGTTTACCAAGGCATTTGATGCATGTCACACGATGGTTGGCCGCTGTTGATACTGAACCGAAGTTGCTCAATCTATAAATAGCCCCTTTCTTTACCATTTATCACATTTACATCTCCAATCTCCAAATTTTCTAAAGTTCTTTCTTGCATTTTCTGAGTTCATCTGTAAATCTGTGATTTTTCACTGCAAAAATTTTCTTTTGTGATTTTTACTGCAAAATCTTTCTTTAAAACATCAGATCTTTGTTATCTCCTTCCTTTTTGATCTTTAAATCCAAAATGCCGAAAATATCAAAAATCGTTCCTCACAAAGAAAGAGCTTCTTCTTCATAGTCTGCCGCCGTCAAAATACCGGTGGAACCACGGCCTGAGGAGTGTGTTCCCGGGGCGTGTGTTCTTACCTCCGATTTTAAGGTCGATAAAGCCTCATCGGTTCCTGGTCGATGTGAACTAGAATCGAGGTATATGTGCTCGATAACTAAGGGACACCTCGAGCAGCTGAGAAAAGATTGTAACTGGGAGAAAATAGAAGTGATAATCCCGGCTCCCGAAGAAGATATAACTACTTATGTGAAAAGGTTTTTAAGTGTGTATACTTACCCTTTCACATTGGCCCCCCTCGACCCTATCGTTATTGATTTTTGCCGCCAATACCAAATAACCCTAGGCCAAATCCATCTTTCTTTTTGGCGGATCGTTATTCTGATCCGTTTTTTGTGAACAAGATCGAGGGGATGCCTTTCACCCTCGACCATCTTATCAGACTGTACAACCCCCGCCTCTATCGCGGTGGGCTAATAAAACTCCAGCGCCGAGCTAACAAAGTGCTCTTCTCGAGCATAAACGAGGACAAGGATCGGGGCTGGATGGGCAGGTTCGTTCGAGTGAAGACCTCCGATCTGATCCCGGCCGAGCAGATGCCATTCCCTGAGGAGTGGAACATGAAGTGTAAGTATATTTCGACTGTTAACTCTTATTGCTTTGCTCCTTCGTTTCTTTCTCACCGATATCTTTTTTCGTGATATAGCGGTTGCTTGGATGCCCGGTGCTATTCCCGACCTTAAGAGCTGGGTACAGGCCCTGGCTTCGACCTCTATATACGTCGAGCGCTCGTGGCGTGATTTGTCAAAGGGCCGATGGGAGGCCAAAAATTATGGTAAGCCTCTTTCTCGTGCCTTTATTGGTTCGAACAGAATATTTTCTATATACTTAACCAATTTTCTTGTGCGTAGGCTTGGGCAAAGATGCGGTCATGAGGCCCCCGTCTGGTGAGGAAGAGACTTCGGCCCCGGTTCCGAAACCGACAAAGGGCAATAAGAGAAAAAGGGCCTCCACTTCCGAGGATCCAAAACCCAAGACAAGGACGGATCGTAAGCCGAGGAGGAAAATTATCCCTCTGACCGAAGAATCTGTTCGGCGTCTGAGGGATGAAGACAAAGAAGAAAAATAAGACGACAGGTCCGTACTGGTGGCCCGAGTGAAGAAAACCATCGATGCCCCAAAGGCAGCTGGATCGATGGTGGTTTATGAAGCTCCACCTCGAATTGAGGGGATATCGGAGAAAGATTCGGGCAGAGTCTCCGAATCATTAGATATCGAGGATGCTTCCCACCGAAGTCAACAAACGGTGGGTATATCTGAAGGGGCCGGTCCTGAAGCTCTCCGAACTGAGGAGAACGCCCCAAGCGAGTCGCTTGGGGAAATAGTAATCGTAGACTCGCTCACTCTCCCTGCTTTTTCCAAAAGGGCGATTCAGGAAGCCCAAGCTTTGGGGGCCCTCGAGGTAGACCGGTCTCATGAAGGGGAGGACCCCTTCCGTGATTTGTTTACTGGTGCCGAGGATGTTGCTGGCCCTAGTGATGTGTTGGGCCTTTTCTATGAAGTGCAACAAGCTCTGAATCGGGTAAGCTCTAACTCCCTTCGTTGATACCACTTTTATGTTTCCTATTCTTTTCTAACTTCTTTTCTTCTTTCTTCGTAGGCCGCAGCAGTTCATCGAGAAACATGTTATCGGTTTCGAGCTGAGCTGCGTCGGTACGAGGCCGACCTCCGACAGGTCACGGAGGAGAGGAATGCCCGTAGACTCCTCTTCAGGTGAAGGGAAGAAAAATCAAGGACCTCCGAGCTGAATTGGCCAAGGTTCAAAAAGACCTGACCGACCTGACCGAGCAGGTAATGATAATCTTAAAAACCCATAGGCTTGATTCTGGAACGGTGGCTAATATTTCGATCTCACAGCTGCAGCAGAAGCTTGAGGTGATTGGGAAGCTTCGTGAGGAGGTCGATATTATAAGGGCGGAGACCTTGGGATGGAAAGATGGCATGGACCGTCTCGCCGCAGAAAAAGAAACTGCTCGAGCCCAATTATCATCGGCCGAAAATCAACTTCAAATCATGAAAGAGAAGAGCTTTGTTTAAGCAAGAAAAATAGAGGAGCTCGAGGCTCGGTTGGCCTCCGAACTTGCCAAGGCCAAATCTGACGCCGAAAAAGCAAAGGCCAATGCGGATGCATTCGTGACCGTCTATCGGGCCGATGCTGAAGCTGCTCAGGTACAAGCAAGAGAGGCAGCCGAGACCACTAAAACTCGAGCATATTGGGTTGCTAAACTTGCCAAATGCCAATCTCTGAGGGTGACCCTCGAGGAGATCCATGCTCGAGGTTTCGATCTCACCGAAGAGATAAAAAGGGCTAAAGAGCTCGAAGCCGATGCTGAAGCTTTGGCTTCCGATGATGACGATGATGATGATGGGAGCAAGAGTGGGTCTGAGAGCGGGGAGGAGCCCGATGGAGAAGAGACCGCCTCCGGAGATAACCAGGAGACTTAGAGTTTTTTTTTTCTATTTTTTGTGTAGGGTCCTGTTCGGACGTTGTAAACACTCCTGTATATATATAAAGATCTTTTCCTTTCCCGACTTGTCTGTGTTTTATTTTCTACCTTGTGAAGATCTTGTTTCATTCATGCCTTATGAAAGTTTTCATAAGTTCGAGGCTTTAGGAATTTTGATCGAATTCGGGCCTTGTAGTCTTTATAACCGAGTGAGAGCTTTGCTCGAACTTAGAATAATTGTTAGCCCTTAGGCTTAGTAGTCAAGTGAGTGATTGCTTGAACTCGGAGAAAGGTAGCCCGTAGGCTTTATAGTCGAGTGATGGATTACTCAAACTCGAAGAAAGGTAGCCCGTAGGCTTTATTAGTCGAGTGAGTGCTTTGCTCGAACTCGAAGTAAGGTAGTCCGTAGGCTTTAATAGTCGAGTGAGTGCTTTGCTCGAACTCGAAGTAAGTTAGCCCGTAGGCTTTATTAGTCGAGTGAGTGCTTTGCTTGAACTTGAAGTAAGGTAGCCTGTAGGCTTTATTAGTCGAGTGAGTGCTTTGCTCGAACTCGAAGTAAGAGTAGACCTTAGGCTTTTATTGATCGAGTGAGTGCTTTGCTCGAACTCGAAGTAAGGTAGCCCGTAGGCTTAATAGTCGAGTGAGTGATTGCTCGAACTCGAAGGAAGGTAGTCCGAAGGCTTTATTAGTCGAGTGAGTGATTGCTCGAACTTGAAGTAAGGTAGCCCATAGGCTTAGTAGTCGAGTGAGTGCTTTGCTCAAACTCGAAGTAGTAGTAGCCCTTAGGCTTTTATTGGTCGAGTGAGTGCTTTGCTCGAACTCGAAGTCAGGTAGCACGTAGGCTCAATAGTCGAGTGAGTGATTGCTCAAACTCGAAGAAAGGTAGCCCGTAGGCTTATTAGTCGAGTGAGTGCTTTGCTCGAACTCGAAATAAGGTAGCCCGTAAGCTTAGTATGGGGCTTGGCCTCATTGATATTTTGGTTGGTAGTCCCCGATTAATGGGGTAATGGTCGATCCTCGAGCCTGTTTGCATAATAGATCATGAAATAGAGGATGGGCTTTGAGACATGAGATATCGACAAAGAAGAAGTTTCTTTTTATATCATTGTACATGTGTTCATTTTTTGTACCAGGGATCGAGCAACCTACACGAGCATGGTTCGTTTTGACCACTTGGCTCTTATAATTTTTCCTATCGAAACCCTGTTGTTATAAAGTAACTTTCTTGCATCGAACTTGATAATCGAACATCAAACTTGATATATTTGAGGGTAATGCCCCACAGTATTCGAGGTTGATTGTAAAGAGGCCTCGAAGACTGTTGAATTGTTCTAACTTAGCACGATCAATGGTTGCCTCATTAAAAACCTTGCCGAAAAACCCATTTGGGATAAAACCGGTCTAAGGGAAAAAGAGTGCAATACGTGCTTTCAGGCCTAAGGCTTTGTGTTGAATAATCCATCCTTGTTCCTGGCTGAACTCCTGCAAGGGTTAGTTCCAAAATATAAACGAACATATGAGGGTCGTACCTTAGCAGTAGTATCGTTTTAGGTGCGACACGTTCCAATTGCATGGTAGTTGTTTGCCGTTTATAACACCGAGCTTGTAGGATCCTTTACCGACGATTTCAAGTACCTGATACGGTCCTTCCCAGTTCGGACCCAGTTTTTCTTCATTTGGATTTCGGGTGTTGAGGGTGACTTTCCTTAGCACTAAGTCCCTGATTTTAAAAATGGCGAAGATTGGTTCTTCGATTATAGTATCTTTCAATCTGTTATTTTTGGGATGCCAATCGGATGAGAGCGGCTTCTCATTTTTCATCCAATAATTCGAGGCTAGTATTCATAGCCTCGTGATTTGATTCTTCTATTGTATGTCGAAACCTGGTACTGGGTTCCCCGACTTCGACTGGAATCAAGGGCTCGGAGCCATATACTAAGGAGAACGGGGATGCTCTCGTACTGGATTTTGATGTTGTTCGATATGCCCAAAGGACTTCGGTTAAAATTTCTCTCCATTTCCCTTTAGCGTCATTCAACCTTTTCTTTATATTTTGAATGATAGTCTTGTTCGTCGATTCGGTATGTCCTTTCCCACTAGGGTGATATGGCGTTGTTAATATCCTTTTTTTTATGGTCTTCGAGGAATTTCGTCACCTTGCTGCCGATAAATTATTTTTCATTGTCACATACTATTTCGGGGGGTATCCCAAATCGACATATGATGTGATCCCAAATGAAGTTTATAACCTCTTTCTCTCTCACTTTCTCGAATGCATGTGCCTCAACCCATTTAGATAAATAGTCAGTCATAAATAAAATGAACTTAGCTTTACCTGGGGCCGATGGCAGAGGGTCGACGATGTCCATCCCCCATTTCATGAATGGCCATGGGGATAGGACTGAATGAAGTTGTTCTCTAGGATGATGGATCATCTGTGCAAACCTTTGACATTTATCACATTTTCGAACAAACTCATTAGTGTATTTTTCCATGCTATCCCAGTAGTATCCTGCTCTAATGATTTTGTGTACTAGTGATTCGGTGCCGGAGTGGTTTCCACAAGTGCCTTCATGGACCTCTCGTAAAATATAATCGGTGTCTCCTGGTCCTAAGCATACTTCCAATGGTCCATCGAATGTCCTTCTGTATAATGTTCCAACTTCAGCCAATGTGAATCGAACAACTTTGATTTGTAGGGTCCTCGACTCTTTAGGGTCTGATGGGAGCTTTCCGTTCTTCAAGTATTCAATATATTTATTCCTGCAATCCCAGGTTAAGCTCGTAGAGTTTATCTCGGCATGACCTTCCTCGATCACGGATCTCGAGAGTTGAACGACAGTCCCCGAGCTGATCTCGTCTTCCTCGGCCGATGACCCCAAATTTGTAAGTGCATCGGCCTTACTGTTTTGTTCTCGAGGTACATGTTGTAAAGTTCATTCTTTGAAACGGTGCAAAGTTACCTGCAGTTTGTCCAAATACCTTTGCATTCTATCCTCTCGAATTTCGAAGGTTTTGTTTACTTGGTTTACCACCAGTAAAGAGTCACACTTGGCTTCAATGACTTCTGCTCCCAAGCTTTTAGCTAGCTCGAGACCTGCAATCATGGCCTCGTACTCGGCCTCATTGTTAGTCAACTTAGAAGTTTTGATAGATTGCCTAATAGTGCTACCCGTGGGCGGCTTCAAAACGATGCCTAACCCGGACCCCTTCACATTCGAGGCACCGTCTGTGAAGAGGGTCCATACCTCTGATGATGTACCCGATTTTAACAAGAGTTCCTTTTCAACTTCGGGTACAAGGGTTGGCGAGAAATTGGCCATGAAATCCGCTAAAATTTGAGACTTGATGGCCGTCCGGGGTTGATATTCGATATCGTACCCACTGAGTTCGACGGCCCATTTGGCCAATCTGCCCGATAGTTCGGGCTTGTGCAAAATATTATGAAGTGAGTAAGTGGTTAATACGCATATGGGGTGACATTGAAAGTATGGTCTTAACTTTCTAGAGGCGCTTATCAGTGCAAGTGCCAATTTCTCTAAGTGCGGATATCTAGTTTCTGCTTCCCCTAAGGTTCGACTTATATAATAAATGGGAAATTGAGTACCTTGCTCCTCTCGAACTAGGACACCAATTGCCGCTATTTCTGATACTGCCAAGTACAAGTAAAGTTTCTTATCTGCCTTCGGAGTGTGAAACAGCGGTGGGCTCGATAAGTATCGCTTCAATTCCTCTAATGCCTGTTGGCATTCCGGGGTCCAGGCGAAATCGCTCTTCTTTTTGAGTAGAGAGAAAAATCGGTGACTTCAATCCGAGGACCTCAAAATGAATCGCCCTAAGGCAGCTATCCATCCGGTTAGCTTCCGTACGGCTTTTATACTGTCCACGACGGTGATGTCTTCGATGGCTTTGATTTTATCGGGGTTGATATCGATCCCCCGATTCGATACCATGAAGCCAAGGAACTTGCCCGAACCGACCCCGAAAGCACATTTCTCGGGGTTGAGCTTCATGTTGTATTTTCTTAAAATCTCGAACGTTTCCTGCAAATGAACCAAATGTTCCTCTCCGCGCAGGGACTTAACTAGCATGTCGTCAATATAAACTTCCATTGATTTACCTATTTGTTCTTCGAACATTTTATTTACTAGGTGTTGGTAAGTAGCTCCTGCATTTTTTAGCCCGAAGGGCTTTACATTATAACAATATGTTCCATACTTTGTGATAAATGAAGTCTTTTTTCCTGGTCTTCCGGATTCATTTGTATTTGATTATATCCGGAATAGGCATCGAGAAAAGTAAGGACCTCGTGGACGGTCGTGGCATCGATCATGCGATCGATGTTGGGCAGCGGAAAAGAATCTTTGGGGCATACCTTGTTTAAATCCTTATAATCTACACACATTCTAAGTTTGTTCCCTTTTTAGGGACTACAACTACATTGGCTAACCATTCGGGATATTTCACCTCCCGAATGGATCCTATTTTGAGAAGTTTAGTTACCTCATCCTTTATGAATGCGTGCTTTATCTCAGACTGGGGTCTCCTCTTTTGATTCACCGGTTTGAACCCGGGGTCCAGGCTTAGCCGATACGTCGTTATCTCCGGTGGGATCCCTGTTATGTCTAAATGGGACCAAGCAAAACAATCTATGTTATCAATAAGAAATTGAATAAGCCTTTTTCTGAGTTAGGGGTTAATCCCGTTCCCAGGTATACCTTTCGCTCGGGCCGGTACTCGATCAATATAACCTGTTCCAGCTCTTCGATCGTTGATTTGGTGGCATCGGAATCTTTGGGAACAATAAAAGTTTGAGGGGTCAGAAAGTCCTCCTCCTCCTCTTCTATCTCCTATTTCCCCGATTCGGTCAAGACTGATGGCTGTGATTGCTATTTGACTTCCTCTTTACCTTTGATGCTCGAACTTTCCGAGGTTGATAGTGTCGATATCGGTATTACCTCATCGACCTCAAACATTTCCTTTGTAGTATGTTGTTCCCCGTATATTGTTTTTCCACCATCCGACATCGGGAATTTCATCACTTGGTGGAGGGTCGAAGGGACTGCCCTCATCATATTGTGGATCCAAGGCCTTCCGAGCAGGGCATTGTATCTAATGTCACCCTCGATTACGTGGAACTTGGTGTCTTGAATTGTTTCAGCCACGTTCACCAGTAGAATAATCTCCCCTTTAGTTGTTTCACTGGCCATATTGAAGCCGTTTAAAACCCGAGCTGCGGGTACGATTTGATTCTGTAGGCCGAGTATTCCACGATCCTCGATCGGACGATATTCGCCGAACTACCTGGATCCACTAAAACACGCTTAACTCGAACTTTACTTAATAAGATAGAAATTACCAAAGCGTCGTTGTGGGGCTGAGAAATGCCTTCTGCTTCTTCGTTGTTGAATGACAAAGTGCCTTCGGGCGCATAATCTCGGGTTCATTTTTCCTTAGTGGTTGATACCTTAGTGTGTTTAAACATGGGTCCCTGTGGAATGTCGACCCCACCGACGATCATATGAATGACATGTTGGGGTTCCTCCTGTTCATTTTTCTTGTTGGCGTCTCTTTCTCTGAATAGACGGGCTACCTCCTCCCTTAATTGTCTGCAATCCTCGGTCTTGTGACCATGCGTGCCATGATACTTGCACATCAAATTTGGGTTTCTTTGGGAAGGATTGGTATGTATGGGTCTGGGTCACCTAGTATCTTTGATCCTTCCGATTGCCGATACAATGCCTGATGCATCGATGCTAAAGTTATATTCTGATAACTGAGGTGCCTCTGTGGGATCAACATACTTGTCAAAACCACTTTTGCTCATAAGTCCCCGAGAACTCTGTCCTCGATCACTTCTTTGATTGTTCCGGGCGGAACTGTGTCCTAAACCATTGTTCCTTCGATCTGCGGTATATGGTTGATATCATTCTCTGTTCGACCTTGGCTCCCTTTCGATGTCCCTCTGATTTTTGACTACTGACCTATTTGGATGTACTGAACCGGAAGGGGCCCCTAGTTGGTCGTCTTCGACCCTTATCTTCGATTGATATCGGTTGTGCACATCTGCCCATGTTACGGTCGGATACTCGATTAAACTTTGTTTCAACTGACGTGATGCTATCGAACTCCGCTCGTTCAACCCTTGGGTGAAAGCTTGAACGGCCCAATCATCTGTGACCGGTGGCAATTCCATGCATTCTATTTGAAATCGAGACACAAACTCCCTCAGCATTTCATTACCCTTTTGTCTTACCTAGAAAAGGTCTGATTTCCTCGTTGCGACCTTTATGGCCCATGCGTGCGCCTTTACGAAAGAATCTGCTAACACGACGAATGAGTCGATGGAGTTTGGTGGCAGGTTGTGATACCAAATCATTGCTCCCTTCGAAAGAGTCTCACCGAATTTTTTTAACAGTACAGATTCGATCTCATCATCTTCTAGGTCATTCCCTTTAATGGCACATGTATAAGAGGTGACATGTTCGTTGGGGTCGGTCGTTCCATTATATTTAGGAATATCGGGCATGCAGAATTTTTTGGGGATCGGTTTTGGAGCTGCACTTGGTGGAAAAGGCTTTTGCACGAATTTTTTGGAATCCAAACCTTTCAACACTGGTGGTGCCCCCGGGATCTGATCGACCCTGGAATTATACGTTTCCACCTTTTTGTTGTTTGCCTTGATCCTCCTTTCTCCGGATTTTATTCGTTTGGTCAGTTCTTCAAACATCTTAGTAATTTTGGGATTAGTTCCCGATTCTTGCTCATTTGCCTTACTATAGCTGGCTCCATTCTGTGGGTGACTTCGCGGGGTGGACTGGGCTCCGGCCTGCTCGGTATCTGGGTTTGACTCTGCAACTGAGCTATCACTACTTGTTGAGCTTGTAACATTTTGAAAATCATACGCAAGCTGATTCCGTTTTCCTCAACGTTATGGGTGTCTCGAGTTGCATATCGAGTACCACCATGAATGTTATTTCCAGGTTTAGAATGTTGGTTTGCCTCAATGGCTACATGCGGATTAATGTCTAATGGTACTTCGACT
Source organism: Nicotiana tabacum (assembly GCF_000715075.1). Taxonomy (NCBI): domain Eukaryota; kingdom Viridiplantae; phylum Streptophyta; class Magnoliopsida; order Solanales; family Solanaceae; genus Nicotiana; species Nicotiana tabacum. Next base: position 124,389,918 of record NC_134094.1, on the reverse strand, counting down.
CGAGCCCCAACGGTATGGATAAGTGGCCTTTCGGCCCTAGGCATCAAGTTGTTGTTCTCACCTTGAAGGCCAACTTCGTTGTCGATAGGTAAGGCCATTAATTGAGAGTTCATCGTTGCTAATCCAAAATCAAAGACACTTTCAACAACAAACGTAAAATGGTGTGTTTTGCAGATTCGTATCAAATAACCACTGCTATCCTTAGCCCCACGGTGGGCGCCAAACTGTTTACCTGAAAAACGGATAGAGTTGAATTTATACGTAGTTCTAAGGATACGTGGTATAACTTGACATGAATCGTAAAGGGAAATAAAAATATCAAATATTGACTGTAAAGGATGAAAAATAAGCAAAGTTGAAAAGAGGATGATTTATGAACAAGCAAGATAAAATAATGTATGAAGCTCCAAAGGATAATCTTCCAATATAGGAATGTATCAACAGTATTTTAGTTACAGTGTATGAATGACTTGATCGATCCCCCTTTACAGGAATAATAGCCATCCCTCTTATAGTGGAGGGATCCTACTTTGGATATAATTAAAAATACATAGTGGGGAACCCATGATAAATCAGTTTTTCCCTAATTTCTGCCGAGATTCCCTTTCTTAGTGCGGCTGTAACGGCTCTTGTCTATTGGCTCGATATTGACCCGAGCTCGATATTGACTCGAACTCGATATTGACTCGAGCTCGATTTTGACTCGGGGCTCGGTATTAATTCGGGCTCAGTATTGATCGGTCTTTGACTCTTAAGCTCGATAACGTCACTTCACATCATAGTTCAATTTTGGATTCGAGCTCGATAATGACTTCGATCTCGGTATTGATCGGTCCCTGAAATTCGAAGCTCGGTAACCTGGCTTTGGATCTTATCCCGGTATTATGAAGACGCTCTTCGGTCTAGTATGTTCCCATCTCGACCAGGCGTTCGAAGGCCGAACTCGGTTTTGACCGTATACACTCTACTAGTCAGTAAAGCTTGTACTATGTAATATTTTTGAAGTTTGTAACATACAACTATTGACTTACAAGCCATTTATGTTCATGTTAAGATTTTTGGCTATGATTTAACAGTTTTTATATGATTATCTTGGTGAAGTTGTTTTTAGATGTTCAGTGTGTCAGGTTTTCATAGTAAGGACCTTTATTTTAGTTTTCCAGTTTTAAGATGAATATATACAGCCCAAACAACTTTTCGTGCTTTCTTTTGGATGGAGAAAAACCAGCCACATGAATATTTTGGGGACTTCTACCGGGTGAAAATCATTTACACCTGTCACGACCCAAAATCTCATCATAGGCGTCGTGATAATATACAATCTCCCAAGACTGGTAGTATTGAGTCACGAACTCTAACTGAATACATGGAATGATCACGAGAACCGAATATACAATACTGTTTGATTAAAAATTAACAGTACAATGAAACGAAAAGACGCCAAGGGACTGCGACGACCAAGCAGCTTTACCTTGAATCCTTACGATCCCTCTTTACTCTGCTCAAGTCCGATATCTCCAATACCTGGCTCTGCACAAAAATGTACAGAAGTGTAGTATAAGTACACCACGGTCGGTACCCAGTAAGTATCAAGACTAACCTCAATGGAGTAGAGACGAGGTACAGTCAAGACACTCACTAGTCTAATAGCATGTGCAATATAATATACAAAATAGTAGGAACAGATAACAATAAGGGCGATATAAAATAACCAGTGATATGCACAACAAGACAACAAGAACACCATTAATATCGCTAAATAATTAATAAATATAATTACACCCAATTAAATCAAGTCTTTCAAATAAATATCTTTCACATATAATTCTTCCTAAACTCTCTTTCAAATATAATATCCTCAAATACTATCTTTCAAATACAATTCTTTCATATAATACTTTCTAAATAAAAATCCTTTATTTTCTGAAATACTATCTTTTAAATACAATTATTTCATATAATACTTTCTAAATAAAAATCCTTCCAAATAAATATTTTGAATATAATTGTTTCAATTAAGAAGTCACCCTGTGAACCTCATTTCAAAATCTTAAAAATACGGGTCTCAGCCCATTTTCATATATTTCCATGGCACTTCGTGCCCATATTTAAATCATCATATTTCCCTGGCACCTCGTGCCCTCATTTTATATCACAACTGTACGGACAATTCACGTGCCAAATATCATTATCATTTACTCACAGCACCTCGTGCCCACATTTCATATCACAACTGCACGGACAATTCACGTGCCAATATCCTCATTATTTACTCACGTCACCTCGTACCCATATTTCATTTTATAATTCACCTAGCAATAGCCACAGACTCTCAATTTCAACATAAATCAGATTGTTATCAATTTATCAACAACAAGACAAATTACACAAGGTATAGAATAAACACAATGAAAATCACAACATCACATGAAAATCACCATTACAATAACTTCACATCATCACATATCATCCCTGACAATAGCCACCCTTATCTCTCCTATAGCCATCCTTATCTCTCCTATAGCTACCTTTATCCCTCCGCCCTGACAATATCAATAGCCACCCTTATCGCTCCTATAGCCACCCTTATCGCTCCTATAGCCGCCCTTATCGCTCCGCCCAGACAATATTCCAACAAACACAACTACAGTGAATTGCCACCCTTATACACACATAATATCAACGGTGAAATTTCACCCTTATCTCCTCAAAATAAGAACTCACACAACATACAATTTATACGGGAAAATATCATGGCAATATAATAAAATCAATTCATATCACAATTTGCCCAATGGCCACAACCAAAATTCCAAAGATACAACCAAATCAATTAATTTAACAACAAATAACCGAAGGCTCCACACAATGTGTATAACACCCTAAAAATAATCAACAGAAATAGAAATTACTCAGCATAAAGCAAAGCCTTCATTAATCCAAACTTAGATAATTAAGTTAATACTTCTTTTTAAATTTGCTTAATTAATTATTTGCATAGGAAAAATTCATATTGAAATTAAATTTCAAGAAATATCAAACCAACCATACTCACGAAATTTCATAAATTTTCAAGTAACAATCGCATCAAATTGTCATATAAAAATAAATTCAACAAGTATTTAGGCATGGCAAATAGATGATTTAATAAATATCCATAATTACCCAATTTACTACACAATAATGCCTAAGACTTTAATCCAATAAAATTTGCACATATAAGCCCGAGTACGTACTCGTCACCTCGCGTACACAACTTTTCATATTTCACAAATGGCACATAAGCCTCAATGCCTAAGAGGTAATTCCCCCACTCGAGGTTAAGCAAGACACTTACCTTTTTGAAGTTAGGCCGATATTCCAAAATAGTCTTCTTGCTTGAATTGACCTCCGGACAGCTCAAATCTATCCAAATTAATTGCACAACCTCATTAAAATTCATCGAAAATAATTCCGGATAATAATACGTCGACTTAAAAATTTATTCCAAAAAGTCAACGCGGGGCTCACCTCTCGGAACCCGACGTAATTTTCACCAAATCCGAACACCCATTCTGATACGAGTTCAACCATACCAATTTTATCAAATTCTGATAACAACTCGACCTCCAAATCTTAAATTTTCGTTTTTAGAAGATTTTGCAAAAAACTTAATTTCTTCCATTTAAATCTAAAATAAATGATGAATATAACCATATAATCATGAAGTATAATCACTTTAGGATATAGAACACTTACCCCAATCCATATGGTGAAAATCGCCTCAAGAATCGCTTCAATCCGAGGTCCATAGCTCCAAATATGTTAAAAATGGCTGAAACCTCGAAATATAACTACTGCCCAGGTATTTACTCTTCGCGATCGCGGAAAATGCTTTGCGATCGCGAAGCACAAAATGTTTTAGCCCCAAAATTGCTCTTCGCGATTGCGAAGAACAAACTCCCCAAACTCTTCCAGACAGCCTCTAGTATAATGGTCATAACCTTTTGTATATAACTCCAAATGATGAATAATTTAACTTTCTGAAAACTAGATTCCAAGGACTATAACTTTCATTTGTTGCTCATTTCCGAGTTCCTTATATATTTCGAAATATAAGCTTCCAAAGTCTGCCCTATGCAATATAAATTTTAAAAAATGAAAGAAAAATATCATGATTTTAAAAAAGTAAAAAAAAGAAAAAAATAAAAGAGAGACAAAGGTTGATATGTAAGGGTAAAAATAAGTATTAAAAAAGTCAATGGACGTAAAATGGGGGAGAATGACTATTGTTCAATGTTGAGGGGGGGAGTTTGATTTTTAAAGCAAAGTTGAGGTGTAAAAATGATTTTCACCCCTTCTACGGACTACGATCAAATTGTAAAGTACAAGGATGATGAAACTTGAAAGTATCAATTGTGTAAATGTTTACTCTATTGCGCAAACTATAAGGGGTTGTTTGATATGATGGATAAGCAAAAATAATTCTGAAATAAAAATTTAGTATCGTCATATCCCTTATTTGGTTACTAATTTTGGAATAAGTTATTACATAATTAGTTATAGTACCAACATAACTTATACATATAGAGGTGGAATAGTTAAGATAAGATATCTCAGAATACAACAATAAAATTGACAATCCAAGGATTATTACAACATACCAAACAATCACTATAAAATAATATCAGGATAACCAATCCCAACATAACCAATTCCAATATAACTAATTCCAGCATAACTAATTCCAGCATAACTTATCTTCAAACCAAACGACCCCTAATAACTTGTTGGAACTTCATTGATGCAGCACTAGCTTAACCTTCAATTGGTTTTCAAGTAGAGACAAATTTTGAATTTAGAGTCAATGGATTTAGAATAAATATTGTATGGGTCAAGAATTAATAATATGATCAAGTCATGTTAGCATTAATGAGACATTCACAGGTCGCCATGTGTCATCGATGCGACTCTAATAGAGACTTTCCCAGGGTCGAAGTGGTTCCGGAAATAGTGAAGGTTGCAGTCGAAAAGTCAGCTAGGATTAAAGTCGAGGAGTCATCACATATCAAGATCGAGGTCGCATATCTTTGACAGAGTTATAGCTGCTAGATTCAAGATATGACACTAAAGAGAATATTCTAGTTGATATTTTCGGCACTTGTACTATTAAGGTTTCTAGGAACATGTTCCCTATAAATAAAAAGAGACATAATGATAGGGGACACGAGATATTCATTTGTAAAAACACATTAACTTTATAGAGAGAATCTGACCTTATTGCAAGCATACAAAAACAACCTTTTACTAAGATTCTTGTCTAACATTTTTACTGGATCCAAGAACAACCTAAGTGTTCAAAGGCTTATCAATTATTCATTATTATGAGAAAAAATATACACTGATCTCATCCCTTTTTCAGTGACTCACACATTTTATTTACTTAAATCTAATTGATTGAACCAAGATCTATATTTTTTGTCAAATAAATATTACCTTATTAAGTATATAATAATTTCGTTTTGTTTTGAATATGTATATTTGAGGAGAACTTAATCTAATGAATTTAGTTAATCTTACAAAACTCTGTCCTAAATCCGCCTGTTTCAAGGAGGTAGTTTGCTTCTGAAGCCATCTAACTTTAGCATCTTATCTTTTTAATATACTCCACATGCAAACACACATGCTAAGCAGATTATAACGACAATACAGTCGGCACACAGCATTCTCAAAGTTTGTTAATTGTATTGTACCCTACTTGGAAAGTCCAATGGGGTAAGGGGAACCCCACCAACTTGCCATTCTTTTATTCTATCGTCTCCAACCATTAGCAAAAGCCAGCCTATTATTTTACGCAAAGTTGTCAGCAATTAACACTCTCTTTGAATGATTCTGCATCCCTAGCATATATCATATTGCTAAACAGTGCCCCACGCCCTACCCCCTTAATCCTAAGGGAGGGTCCATCTTTGAGCTGACATTCAATTCAACCAAATCACATGATCAAAAGCAAATAGCACCCAAGGGTGGGTGAGTTGAGTAAAACCTAGTAGTACATAAAATGGATTCAAAATCTCAAACATAAACAAAAGAATGTTAAATGATTTCTTTATCTGTCAAAGTTTTGATTGACAAAGTTACATCATGCATGTGCTAGTAAAAGATAGTATATATGCAATGGGATAATTAAAATGCATTGCACATGTTATTCGGATACCACCATTGTTTGTTGAGTTTTAGTTCTATGTAATTGATATATAACCTTTTTTATACAATTAGATTATTTAGTAAGTAAATATGATAAATTTATTCATAAACATTAATTGATAATTTAGTAAAAATAATAACAAAGGGCAGTACGATGCACTAAACTCTTGCTATCCGCAGAGTCCGGGGAAGGGTCGAACCACAAGGGTCTATTGTACGCAGTCTTACCCTGCATTTTTGCAAGAGACTGTTTCCGCGGCTCGAACTCGTGACCTCCTGATCCCATGGTAATAATTTTACCAGTTACGCCAAGACCCCCGCGCATAGCGAAAGCTTAGTACACTGGGCTGACCTTGTTTAGTAAAAATAATAACAAACCTTTTAGTACAAGTTAAAATCTACTGATATTACAAAAAAAACTCTTTACACTATCAATATATATTAACTTAAATTGTTATCGAAAGAGATGCTCAAAGCAAATAACCTAAGATACAAATCCGTCCACGTAGTTTCCAATATTTCACCATCAGACCCAACTTGTCTAGGGCAATTTGGCATCTTTACTTATTCGATATGCGGAACAAATGAGAGATATCGTATCACTAAGTTCATAATCCCAAGTTAAGTGGCGATAATAACGCCACTGTGTGGACTTTTACTAAAGCTCTTTGTAAACTTTAGAAACGGAGCTTGGAGTAACAATAAAATTGTGTATGTGATCTATAAATTACTGGCTTGAGCTATGAAATTAACCATTGATGCTTGAACCCACTTTTTAAACAACTTCAGCCCCTTTCTCATCCTCCTTCTCCTCCTTCGTTTTCTGCCCTTTTCTTTGTAAACTTTATATAAAGCCAACTACAATTAACAAACTATGAATTGACGAGTGAAACAGAAGACAAATAGTAACATTTTTTTTGGTTTCCCACCCGGTGTCCAGTACCCTTATTGGAGCCAGACTATATCTGAATTCGTGCCGCGTAAGGCTATTACACTGAAACTCATTATGGCTGGCATACATACTTCTTTCCATTTAAACAGCTAAGGTATTAATAATACAGTATCTTACTGAAAATGAAAACGAAAAAATATCACTAGTAGAATACAAGATGAAAAGAATTTCTAAGAAGACCATCTCTTCTTCTGTGAATATGTTTAATCAAAGAAGTGTCTCTTGAGTCTTCACACTACACTAAATAAAATACTCCCAACTCATACATTGCCCTAATTATGGTAAAGAATCCTAATACTCCTAGAGGAAAGATGACAATCTTTTAGCCTCTCCCTCTCTTGGAGCTTCAAGTTATTGCTTTCCTATTCTCAATTTGACACTCATTCATCACCTCATTACAATATACAGATTACAGGTATTTGAATGATTGCAGAACAAAACTCATCAGCAAAAGAGTACTACCCTCTTTCTTTCACTCAATATATACACACAGCTAAACGAATTGGTTTTGGTTTCTCGCACTCTCCACAAAATTTTCTGCTCTTTTTCGTCATGTCCGAGTAAGTGAGTTATATGTATACCTAAGCAACAGCGGAGATGCTGCAACTGCCACGACAATTAAACCCTTCAATCCTCACAGGAGCTGAATTGTTCCCGAACTTCACTCGAACGCAGCCACCTCCGGTCATACGACAGGAGGAGGAGAAGGGTGGTGGTGGTGAAGGTGGTGGTACTGTTGATTCTTCAATTGGTGGCACAAGTACAAAATTGTCGTTACTAAATTGGGCGTCTTGAATCAGGGGATTTGAAGCCCGACTAGGCGGAGATCCACAAAAAAATGGTGGAGATGAAGCCAACTGCAAATTGGAATTCTCGACATCATATCTTCCCTGATCACAGAAAAAATCAGAATTTTTAGCTAGACTAATTGAATTAAGTAGTCTAAGTAGTTAACAGACTAAATTCTAATGAAAACACACTATTAATAGCTTAAGGAAACAGGTTGAGTGAATCAATAGACTTCGACTGAAAACCATGAAACTAGAGGGAGAAGAAGAATTTATCAGTATTTATAGAGTAAAATTTACTTCCTCTATCTTAATTGGTAAGCTAATCTTTTTCATTTTCGAATGTACTTAAATATTTGACACAACCTTATTTTATAGAATTTAACAACTTCCAACATTTCAAATTTTTATTTTCAGATTTATTTCATTTGAGAAATTTTAACTTTTTAACTAGTATTATTTTAAAAAAAAATTCATAATCATAAATATAATATATAAATCAAATTAGCATCTTAAACAATGAACCTAAGCTCAGCTCCCAAATCCCAATTAAGAGATTATAATTAAATAAAATATCTAATGGATGACTAATTACTACAATAATTAGTAGTACTAATTACCTTGGCGAGAATGATATCCAGAAGCTCAGTTCCTGCTTTCAAATCGCAACCCTCCATTTCTTGATTGCTAAAAGACCAAAAAAGTAGAAATACCCAAAATAAATAAACCAAAACAAAATCAACAAAGGAGAAAAAAATCAATCTAAGAGAAAAAAGAGACATACTTAATTTGTCCAAACGGAAAAGGTGAGCAATTGAATTGGTCACCCCTACGAGGCTTGGGACAAACGACGCCGTTTGATCTATAAACGCCGTTAGTCATCTCTCCAACGCCAACAAAACCCACCAAGGCATTTTGACTGTATGCAAATTTATTCATTTTCGTTTTACTGAACAAAAAACCTGAAAAACAAGAAAGGAGAAGAAGAAGATTTTCAATAGTTGAGATTTTTACCTTCCATACCAAACAAAAGAACTTAATATATACATATAAAAATTACTAAATCTAAACATAGGAGAAATTATGGTGATTAGAGATTTTCGCAAAATAATTGGTTTGAGGAGAAAGAGAGAGAAAGAGATGCGGCGAAGGGGAGGTACCTGGGTGGGTGGATGCCCCGTGAATGGACGAGAGAGAAAGTAGCAAATGAGATATTTTTTGGAGAGAGAGAGGGAGAGTTTGATGTGATGCGGAAGTAAATTTATATTCTGGAAGAGGAGAGAGAGAGAAACGCGTGAAAATTAATGAAGTTGTCTGTTGGATGGGGTTTAGGTTGTGATTTAGTACGATTTTAATGTTGTAATGCACGTGCACTTGGATGCACATGTTCTCCCACTTGACAAAAGAAATCCCGAATAAAAATATGGTCTTTTTGGACTAAAATAATAAAAATAGGTGAAAAAGAAATGAAGTGCCATTTTATATATAACGCGATTATTCACCGTGCTATATCTTAACGACACGTTTGTCCTTAAAGTATAGCGTGGTGAATACATCCGTTATATTTGAACTTTAAGTAGGCAGGAGGTATAACGCATATATAGAAGACGCTATACCTATATAAAAAAACGGGCTCGTCTCCTTCCCCGACCAGATAGAAGCAGCAAGACAAAAAATGCCCGTCTCCTTCCCCGAATTATTTCAATTCTTTTTAATTTGATCGAAATAATTCATATAATATTTCTTATAATTGATTATAGAAATAAAACAACTTGAATTTTGCTTGCCAAAAAGAAAAAAACTATGTTATATTAGTGTGCTAACCTTGTTTCTATCATTTCTTAGAATGAAGTTGAAAAAGAAAAAAAAATCTTGAAAATAGCTTTCCAAAAGAGATTCAAAAAGCCTTTTAAATCTTCAAAGCTATGTGTTCTTGCTCTTAATATTTATGTAATTTTTATAAAAACTAATTTACTCATAAGAATGGATACACGTGCAACGCGCGTATATTATATAAAGTAAAATATATTTAAAATAAATAATTACAAAATATTTAATAATATGGGGGTGGGTGGGAGAGAAATAATTGGAAAACTTCAATAATACTAATGCTTCAACAAACACAAGGTTGCAAGAGTTTAAATTTTTACCATTTGTAACAGAATGTTTTTGTGGATAAAAGTATAATTATTAAATATCAAATCTTTATTTGAAATAATATTAAGAATTTGAATCCTCAAAAATTAATTATTTTCTTTAATGACAAAATAAATGATTAAGTGGTTGAATTAACTAATTAAAAAATTTATTTGAATGAAGTAATTAGCAAAATAATTCAATTTCATTCTTTTTCCAAATTCATCATATAAGTAAAATTATTTTTCAAGTTGATAGAAATATTAAAGTACATAAATTTATTTTCATGAAATATTATCATCGATGAAAGAAACCAAAAGAATCGAGCAAAATCGATTATAATATAATATTAAGAATAAAATTGTTTAAAATACAAACTTGAACATAACGATGAAATAGTAGAAGATAAAATATATTCATAACAAAACGAAATGTCAGGTGAGATATAACTTAACATATTAATATCTAATAATATAAACTACATGTGTAATCACAAATATTGTACATAATTTAACTAATTCATCATTTTGCATATTAAGAAGATAGACTATCGCTTTTGCTTTGCATCTATCTTCTGGTTTTCATGTTGTTGTTATTTTTCCTACGATCACTGTGGTGGTACTGATATTGTCTCCTTTTGTCTTCTTGAGCCGAGAGTCTTTCGGAAACAATAGAGGTAAGGTCTGCATACACACAACCCTCCCCAGACCCCACTAGTGAGATTTTATTTGATTGTTGTTGTTGTTGTTGTTGCATATTAAGAAGATATTGAATTCATTTATTGTGTCAATGTAATACTCCTAACATTTATTTTCATTATTTAAACTAACATTACATTTATTTATAGTCAATGTATACACTTTTAATTGATTGACGCTACACATACGTGCAACGCACGTACACTTAAAATTAGTACTTTATTAAAAGTACGAAGGATCTTAGCGAAATATTGTTCGCCTTTTTTACCCCTTAAAATAGAGTTTATAGTGATTACTAGTCATTTAAATATTTTTATGATATTTAAGAATAATTATTTAATCGATTTCCTAATATTTAGGAACATTCATTTAATTATTTTCCTAATATTAGGAATAGTTATTTAATTTTTTTTTTAATATTTAAGACTTTGATATCAACTAATATTTCATTTATTAAATCTTTTTTTATTTAAAGCATATAGGAAGTCCTAAGATTTTATAATTTAAAATTCGGGAAGCAGAGGGGCAACGTGTGCATGTGAACTTGAATGAAGATTTGGCAGTCGAAGATGTCACGACCCAAGTCTCCCTCCGTAAGACGTCGTGACGGCACCTAATCTTTACGACTAGGTAAGCCTAACAAATTGAGAAATAACAGAAATAAAAATACAATTTAACAACTAGACTACAACGGATGAGTATAAAATAATAAAATGCCGCTCGGCATGTACAAACAACCCAGCACTAGAGTATACACAGAGTTCCTAAAATCCGGTAATCATAAGTCACAAGCTACAGAAGAAAGCTAGTATCTAATACGAAAAGGTAAACGACATAGGAGGGAATAAAGGGGGACTTCGAGGTCTGCGGACGCGGGCATATATACCTTGAAGTCTCCAAAAATCTCGTTGCTCACTGATAACGAGACTGATAAGAAGCACCTGGATCTGCACATAAAATATGTGCAGAAGAGTAGCATGAGTACACCACAACGGTACCCAGTAAGTGCCAAGCCTAACCTCGGTAGAGTAATTTAAGACAGAAAAATATAGCAATGTAATAAGAGACCAAAAATTTAACGAGGAAAAACTACAGAAAGATAACAACACAACACATAGGGATAAACAACTGAGGCACTCCCGAGATACCGTCTCGTAGTTCCAAAAGTAAATGCTCAACATGGGATCTCCCGAGGTATCGCCTCGTAGTTCCAAAAGTAAATATGCATGGGGGAATCTTCCGAGGTACCGTCTCGTAGTCCTAAAAGTAAATATGCAAGGGGAATCTCCCGAGGTACCGCCTCGTAGTCCCAAAAGTAATTATGCAAGGGATCTCCCGTGGTACCGCCTCGTAGTCCCAAAAGTAAATACATAGCTCGAAATCGATGGAAAAATAGGAAATCAACTAAGCATGTTGTACAGGTTTCAAATAAGCAATTGTAATGACCCAGTCGGTCGTTTTGAGAATTTAAGTCCCGTCCGGCAGCATAAGGCCCTGAGCAGCTTCATTTTATGTGTATTGATTTGCGTGCATGGTTGAATTCGATTACCGGATGTCTCAGAGTGATTTGGGATACTTAGTCCCTAAAACGGAAGGTTAAGTCTTAGAATTTTGACCGTAGTTGGAACTATGTGAAGACGACTCCGGAATGGAGTTCCGTCGGTTCCATTAGCTATGTTGGGTGATTTTGAACTTAGAAGCGTGTCCGGACTGTAAATCCGAGGTCTGTAGCTCATTTAGGCTTGACATGGCGAAAGTCGACTTTTTAGAAATTTGGTCCGTAAGTGGACTTTTTGATATCGGGATCGGAATGCGGTTCTGAGAGTTGGAACAACTCCGTTATGTTATTTGGGACTAGGCTGCAAAATTTGACGTCATTCCGGGTTGATTTGATAGGTTTCGGTACGGGTTTTAGAAGTTGAAAGATTTGAAATTTATAAGTTCGATTTATGGTGCGATGCGTAGTTTCATCGTTAGTTGATGTGATTTGAGGGCTCGACTAAGTTCGTATGGTGTTTTAGGATTGGTTGGTATGTTTGGTTGAGGTCCCGGGGGCCTCGGGTGAGTTTCGGGTGCTTAACAGATTAAAAGTTTAATTTGTGTTACTCCTAAGTCTTCAGGCTTCTGGTATTTTCGCACCTGCAGTGAAGAGACCGCAGGTGCAAGAGCGCACGTACGGAGAGGCAAGCGCAGAAGCAAAAAAATGGAGGAGTGCCAGGGGTCGCAGGTGCGAGAAAAATTTCGCAGATGCGATGCACGCAGATGCGAAGATTGAGGCGCATGTGCGAGAAGAGCTGGACTTGACAGTCTCCGCAGGTGCGGAGAAATTGTGTGCATCAGCGGCTCCGCATAAGCGAATTTTGGCGCGCAGAAGCGAGAGGAAGCGCAGGTGCGAGTTGGACGCGCACACCTGCGGTCGCGCAGATGCGGTTAATTATGCGCAGGTGCGGTCACGCCTGGGCAGAAAAGAGAAATTCGAGGGTTTGGTTTCATTCTTCGTTTTTGGACTTGAGAGCTCGGAATTTGGCGATATTTCAAGGGATTTTCAGAGGAATCTTTGGGGTAATGATTCCTTACTCGTTTTTGGTTGTATTGCATTAATCTATAGTTATTTTCTCCATTTAGTTTCGAATTTTTGGGGTTGAAATTGGAAAAAATTGGTAGAACTTCTTCAATAAAGATTTCGAGTTTTGAAAGGGAATTTGTGGTCGGATTTGAGTAATTCTTATATGGTTGGACTCGTGAGTGAATGAGGGTTCATGTTTTGTGATTTTTACTCGTTTTCGAGATGTGGGCCCGGTTCGACTTTTTAGGGCGAATTTCGGAATTTTTATTATATATTGATTTCATTGCTTAGATAAGTCTATTATTGTTGTATTCATATTATGCAATTATGTTTGGCTAGATTTGGGCCATTCGGAGTCAGATAATTGAGGAAAGGGCATTCTTACAGACTGTTTGAGCTTGGTTCGAGGTGAGTATCTTGCCTAACCTTGTGTGGGGGAATTTTCTCTTAGGATTTGAGTCTTCTATGTTGATTGTAGCCCATGTGCACGAGGTGACGAGTGCGTGCTCGGACTTAATTGTGGAAAGTTGGCCTTTTAGGATTTTTAGGTCCTTATATTCACTGAGTATGAAGTTGTTCTTGATATGATTAAGTTCCTATTTACTAGTTTCGCCTCTAAATACTTTAATTAAAATTAATTGCTTTCAGGATTCACTCTTATTGCCTATTTGACTCTTATTTGACTTAACTGAAGATTTTTCCTCCTCTATTGTCATGTTATCTTTTCATAACTGCTTATATTTATTTAAAATTATTATTGTATCATATTATAATTTGTTCAGTCTTAATTGAGGTTATGATTATCTTTACGCTGCTTATCCTTAATTTAATTGTTGAAAATCCTTAGTAATTTCTCAACCTCAAAAGAAGTTTTAGATATCATATGTCTTAGTCGACTTATTTTATTTGGAATTATTTGACTCGTGTAAGTTTCCCTGTTGTTGAAATGTATATTGTGGGATCATTGATACACATTAGTTTGCCCTTTGTTGAGTTGTTCTCTTTACGCCTATCATTCTTTACTGTGGTTGTTCCTTGTGATTTGGTCCCATATTTTTTCTGTGATTTAAAAGTTCTTGAGTTTATTTACTTGTCGTACTTTGTATTATTGCCATTGTTGTTGTTGTATTTGTTGTGGTGATGTACGGAGTTTCTGCCGTGCGGTTGTTATTATTGTGATGCCCGAGGTTTCTGCCATGCGGTTGCTGTTATGGGGTTGCACGAGGTTTCTGTCGTGCTATTGTTACTATTGATTTTTGCACATACGGCATGACAAGGCGGGATATGTATATACATATATGGGTTGCGCAAGTGGCGAGACAAGGTGGGAACATTATTATGCACGTGTGGCGAGACAAGACGGGCATTTATGTTACTATTGCACACGTGGCGAGACAAGGTGGGCTGTGTGAGGGATTGATTTGTGATGATTTGTGGCCTGGGGGCATTCTTGTTGTTGATATTTGTGAAGTGGTATACATACCTATGTGAGCTTTATCTTGTGAAAGTTGTGAGAAAATATTCTATGTGTTGTCCGTTCTTTTTCCTTATGCTTATTTGTTGATATGGACTATGGTAGGACACTTGCACAAACATACACGTAGTTAATCACTCTTATGAGATACGAGGTGTTCTTGATATTGTTGAGCGTAGATGCTTACCCTTGTTTACTTGTCTTCTATGTGAGAATGGCTTTATTGGCATGTGAGTCGTCTGTGTGGTCATGAGGTGTTATGAGGGCATAAGATGCCAAGTGTTAGGGTTCAGGTATTGAGACCCGTGAGTTGTGAATTGTCCGAGGTTCGATACCTCGTGGAGTTGTTGACTAAAACCTGATGTAAAAGCGGTTGTAATTACTGAGTTATTACTTGTCC
Source organism: Nicotiana tabacum (assembly GCF_000715075.1). Lineage (NCBI taxonomy): Eukaryota > Viridiplantae > Streptophyta > Magnoliopsida > Solanales > Solanaceae > Nicotiana > Nicotiana tabacum. The sequence goes on along the minus strand of NC_134094.1, from coordinate 124,374,718 downwards.
TTGCTGTATTCATGATTCCGGATTTAGGTTGTGTTCCATTTACTTTGTCTGCGTCATTTTCATGATATTCCGCTGATACTTGTTGTTTTCTTGCTTTAATTCCATTACTGTATTGTGAGCCATATTGCATAGTCTTTATGTATATATCATACTTATGTTATTCATGTGCTTATATATGTTCACTTTATTAGACCAGTGGGTGTCTTGACTGTTCTTCGTCACTACTCTACCGATGTTAGTCTTGATACTTACTGGGCACCGCTGTGGTGTGCTCATGCTACTCTTCTGCACATTTTTGTGCAGATCCAGGTACTTGTTCGTTAGCTAGCTGTGTGGACTGTTGCTGTGGATACTCAAGGTAAACCTGCTGCTGCATTCGCAGGCTTCGGAGTCACCTTCCAGTTTTCGTTTTGCACTGTTTATCCTTATTTCTGGACAGTTGTATTTAGAAGTTTTCTAGAAAACACTCTGTAGAGCTTATGACTTGTACCACCGGTTTTGGAATTTTAAGAGATTCTATTTAAATAACGTTGTTGTTTTAATTATTGTTAGGCTTACCTAGTCCCTAAGACTAGGTGCCATCACGATACCCAACGGAGGAAAAATGGGTCGTGACAGTTGGTATCAGAGCTCTAGGTTCATGGGGCTACAAGTCATAAGGGAGTTTAGTAGAGCCTTACGGATCGGTACGGAGACGTCTGTATTTATCTTCGAGAGGCTACGAAACTATTAGGACAATTTCACTTATTTCATTCCTATCGTGCGAGCTTATTGATCTCGAAGTTTGAACTTTTATCATTCCATTCTCTCATAGATGGTGAGGACACGAGCTGCAGTTATCGACGATGCTGCTCCTGGAGCAGGCAGAGGCAGAGGCCAACAAGGAGTAAGTGCCACAATCAGAGCATCTACTAGGGCAGCAGTTGAGGAGCCGCCAGTAGTTCTAGTTGGGGAGCAGGTACCGGAGGCGCCTGCTGTTACCCCCGGACTTCAGGAGACCTTAGCATAGTTCATGAGCATGTTTGGTACATTGGCTCAGACGGGGTTGATTTCGGTTGCACCAGCTATTTCACAGATCAGGGGAGGAGCCCAGACTCCCGCCGCCCATACCCCAGAGCAGCGAGTTCATGTTGGTCAGGTGCCAGGTGTCATGGCGACACAGCCTGTGGTCCCAGTTCAGCTCGTGGTCAGGGTAGCAACATCTGAGGATGAGCAGCTTAGACTTGCAAGGTTCAAGAAATATGACCCTCCTACATTTAGTGGTTTGTCTTCAGAGAGTGCACAGGATTTTTTGGAGGAGTGTCACCGCATTCTCCATACTATGGGTATTGTGGAGACGAGCGGGGTTGCTTTTACTACGTTCAGCTCAGGGGAGTGGCTTACTAGTGGTGGCGGGCATATGAGTTGGGTAGGCCGACGGAGTTACCTTCACTTACATGGGTTCGGTTTTCAGAGATGTTCCTGAGAGAGTTTGTACCTCAGTCCCTTCGAGATGTATGGCACGCGGAGTTTGAGCAGCTGCGCCAGGGCACTATGTCAGTGTCAGAGTATGCCGTGAGATTTAGTGATTTGGCCAGGCATGCGCCTGCTTTGGTTACCACAGTTAGAGAGTGTGTCCGCAGATTCATTGAGGGACTCAAGCATGATATTCGGTTCAGCATGGCTCGTGAGTTAGAGTCAAATATTTCATTTCAGCAGGTGGTAGGGATCGCCCGCCGAGTAGAGGGCATGTGGGACCAGGAGAGAGAAGATAGGCGAGGCCACGAGAGAGAGTACAAGCGAGATCAGGAGAGAGAGGACAGGGAGGTAAGGAGGCCTCGTAGACCGTAGAGATCTACCGGTCCTTATTTTGGAGGCAGGGTACGACATGGTAGAGGTTTTGTGGGTCAGCCAGTTCAGTTTGCACTTCAGGCTTTGCACAGTGTTTCAGGTGCTCATGAGTCTCAAAGTATCCGTACCACACAGTTCTCACAACCATGTCAGCAGAGAGGTTGCTTCGAGTGTGGAGATACCTGCCACAGGTAAGAGATTGTCCTAGACTCTAGATATGTGTGTCACAGTGGAGTATTCAGGCGATTAGAGGGCGCCCAAGAGGGGAAGGCCCGACCCATTGATGTGTTTCATATAGTAGGCTTGAGGCCACTACGCCAGATGATGTCATACAAGTGTAATTTTGATTTGTTACAAGGGGGCACTATTCATATTTGATTCGGTTTTGCTTATCGGGGCGAGTTCCCCTACTTGTTGTCCCACGTATGGGTGAGTTTATGACTTGGTATTATGTTTAGGTGTTTACCCCTATTGGGAGACTCTATGAGTGGTAGCCCGTGTCTATTATTTGTTTTTATTCATTATTACGAGACTAGGAGTGAATTCATGTTGTCCATTATGGCAGGTTGATGTGATTCCTGAATAAATTGATTATAATTTGTGATTTAATACTCTATCAGGGTGATAGTTTAGCAAGTGTTGAGATTTTATTGGCAGAATTGAGTTAGTGAAAGACTTCCATTGGTATGATGTGTATTCGACTTGTGATTCAGAGTTGAGGGTGAGACCCTAGCGATTCAATATGATTTGATATGTTTGAGCCGGGCTGTGTGCCGCGGTGGAGGGTGATACCAGGATGAGATACTTATGATTTGTTCATGTACTTTGATTTTTCCATTTGAATTGATTTGTAGTAGGGTATTGTTAGAAAGTTGTGCCTGTCGGGCTTGTTTGACATTTATCTTATATGTTTCTCTTTACATATTTAGTCAATTTCGTTATGTGCTTTATGAGTTTTGGCATGCGGGGTGTGTGCCCGGTGATGTTAGTTGTGACTTGTTGATTCAGGTGTGTAGTTATGAGGTCTTTGTGTTTCTTTCATCATTGTCAGCATTCTCGAGGTTTGAAACGGGTTGCTAACGGATATGGGTCTAATTGCCGGTACTGGTTTTGATTTCGGGCAGCTATTGTGATCAGAAATGTTATTATGGCCTATATGTGGTGTGTCTTGTTGTGTGGTCATACCTTGTTGATGTAGGCATGAGTTGTTACAACTGGTTGAGACTGATACCGATTATGGATTTAGAATCGGGTATTTTGAAGATAGATGGAAGGTGAGAATGTTGACTCTAAGGATTATCGATGTTGATAGAAAGGATAAATTACAGTTGGAATGATGTCCTCAGGTTTAGGTGGGTTAGGGTGATGTAGGGTCCCCCGCGGGTGTATGTTGGATATGTACTTTCAGTGAATTCAAAAACTTAGAGGCGATTCTTAGCACGTTCGAGGTTAGTCTTGATACTTACTGGGCACCGCTGTGGTGTGCTCATGCTACTCTTTTGCATATTTTTGTGCAGATCCAGGTGCTTGTTAGTTAGCTAGCTGTGTGGACTGTTGCTGTGGAGACTCAAGGTAAACCTGATGCTGCGTTCGCAGGCTTCGGAGTGACCTACCAGTTTTTGTTTTGCACTATTTATCCTTATTTCTGGACAGTTGTATTTAGAAGTTTTCTAGCAAACATTCTGTAGAGCTTATGACTTGTACCACAGGTTTTGGGATTTTAAGAGATTCTATTTAAATAACGTTGTTATTTTAATTATTGTTAGGCTTACCTAGTCCCTAAGACTAGGTGCCATCACGATACCCAACGGAGGAAAAATTGGGTCGTGACAGCAATTAAGACATGTAGACACGCGATATTAGGCTAACAGGATAACTATACATGTTGGTATAACTCAATTAAGATGTAACATGTTACTGCTCAGTAAGAAACGAGGTTTATAACAATTAGCCCGTGTACGCACTCGTCACCTCGCGTACACAGCACTCACATATCACATAAGTATCACAACGGTACCAAATCCTAAGGGAATTTCCCCTACACAGGGTTAGACAATCCACTTACCTTGAACCAAACTCAATCAATCAATAAGAATGCCTTTTCCTCGATTTTTCGACTCCGAATGGCCCAAATCTAGCCAAAAGCAATTATATACCATAAATATAACTATAACATACTAATCTAATTAATGAAATCAAGACTTTAGCAAGAAATTAAAAATTCACCCCAAAAATAGACCCGAGCCCACATCTCGAAATCCAGTAAAAGTCACAAAATACGAACACCCATTCAACCACAAGTTCACTCGTACCAAAATGACTCAAATCCGATGTCAAAATCGCAATCAAAACCCAAAAATTTGGTTGAGGAACTTTTTCCATTTTTTTCAATTTTCTCAACCCAAATTCGAAATTAAAGGATGGAATTAATGATAGATTAGTGGGATATATCCAAAAACAAGTGAAGAATCATTACCCAATCGATGCCTATAAAAAGCCCTCAAAATTTTCATCCAAATCCGAGCTTTCTAAGTCCCAAAATAAAAATGGGATAAAACCCTCGAACTTAGCCTTTTTCTGCCCAGCGATCTCGCTTCTGCGAGGGGTTCACCGCTTCTGCAGTTCCGCACCTGCGGAAAAACCATCGCAGGTGCAGACTTAACTTAAGTCCTTAAAAATCGCTTCTGCTATCAAGGGTCGCTTCTGCGCACCTGCTTCTGCGTTCCTTTCACCGCTCCTGCGAGACTCTGACCGCTTCTGCGGTGCCGCACCTGCGGCCCAAAGTGCGCAGGTGAGATTACACCAGGTGCAACAACTTCAGCCAATCCAACACATTTTCAAATGATCTGTTAACCACCCGAAATCAACCCGAGGCCCCCAGGACCTCAACCAAACATACCAACAAATCCCTAAATATCATACGAACTTAGTCGAGCCCTCAAATCACATCAAACAACAACAAAAACATGAATCACACTCCAATTCAAACTTAATGAACTTGAAACTTCAAATTTCAACAACTGATGCCGAAACCTATCAAATCACATCCGATTGACCCCAAATTTTGCACACAAGTCATATTCAATATTACAGACCTACTCCAACTTCCGGAATCGGAATCCGACTCCAATATCAAAAAGTTCACTTCCGGTCAAACTTCTCAAAAATTCAGTTTCGCCATTTCAAGCTAAATTCAACTACAAACCTCCAAAACACAATCCAGACACGCTCCTAAGTCCAAAATTACCCAACGGAGCTAACGGAACTGATGAAAATCCATTCCGGAGCCGTCTTCATACAGCTCCAACTACGGTCAAAATCATAGCACTTAAACTTCCGTTTTAGGGACTAAGTGTCCCAAATCACTCCGAAACCACAAACAAAACCTCCCGGCAAGTCACATAAGCAGAAAAAAGATATGGGGGAAGCAGTAAATAGGGGATCGGGGCTAATACTCTTAAAACGATCGTTCGTCCTCGAACGAGTATAGAGACATACCTGCAGTGGTGAAAAGATGAGGATAACGGCTGCGCATATCATGCTCGGTCTCCCAAGTCACCTCCTCGACCGGCTGACCCCTCCACTGAACCATCACTGAAGCAATGTTCGTTTACCTCAACTTTCGAACCTACCTATCGAAAAGAGCCATTGGCTCCTCAACATAAGATAAATCCTTGTCCAACTGGACTGAGCTGAAATCCAACACATGAGATGGATCGCTGTAATACTTCCGGAGCATAGAAGCATGAAATACTGGATGGACTTCTGCTAGGCTGGGAGGCAAGGCAAGATCATAAGCAACCTCCCCAACACGTCGCAACACCTCGAATGGGCCAATAAACCTTGGTCTCAGCTTGCCCTTCTTTCCAAACCTCATAACACCCTTCATGGGTGACACCCGGAGCAGGACCCGCTCTCCAACCATGAATGCAACATCGTGAACCTTCCGATCCGCATAACTCTTCTATCTGGACTGGGCTGTGCGAAGTCGATCCTGAATCACCTTAACCTTCTCCAAAGCATCCTGAACCAAGTCAGTACCCAATAACCTAGCCTCGCCCGGCTCGAACTAATCCACTAGAGACCGATACCTCCTACCATACAGAGCCTCACACGGTGCCCTACGAATGCTCTACTAATAACTGTTATTGTAGGAAAACTCCACAAGTGGCAAGAACTGATCCCAAGAACCTCCAAACTCCATCACACACGCACAAAGCATATCCTCTAATATCTAAATAGTGCGCTCGGACTGTCCGTCCGTTTGAGGGTGAAATGATGTGCTCAACTTAACTGAGTACCTAACTCATATTGTACGGCCTTCCAGAACCGTGATGTAAACTGGGTACCCCGGTCAGAGATGATAGATACCGGTATGCCATGAGCCTGATAATATCGCGGATATAAACTCGAGCAAGATGCTCGGAAGAATAAGTAGTCATCACAAGAATGAAATGAGCTGACTTGGTCAACCTATCCACAATCACCCAAACTGTATCAAACTTACACTGAGTCCGTGGAAGCCCAACAATGAAATCCATAGTGATCCGCTCCTATTTTCACTCCGGAATCTCCAACTTCTGAAGCAATCCACCTGGTCGTTGATGCTCATACTTCACCTGCTGGCAATTTAGACACCGAGCCACATATTCCACTATGTCCTTCTTCATTCTCCTCCACTAATAATGCTTCCTCAAGTCCTGATACATCTTCACTGTACCCGGATGACTGGAGAACCGCGAACTGTGAGCCTCCTAGAGAATCAACTCACACAATCTATCCACATTGGGCACACATAGCCTGCCCTGCATCCTCAACGCACCATTATCTCTAATAGTAACCTCCTTAGCATCATCGTGTTGAACCGTGTCTCTAAGGACAAGCAGATGGGGGTCATCATACTGACGCTCCCTGATATGATCATAAAGAGAAGACCGAGAGACCACACAAGCCAACACTCGACTCGGCTAAGAAATATCCAATCTAACAAACTGGTTGGCTAAGGCTTGAACATCCAACGCCAATGGCCTCTCCACTGCTGGTAGATATGCTAAGCTCTCCAAACTCTCCGCCCGGCAACTCAAGGAATCGACCACCACATAGGCCTTCCCGAAATGGTACGAAATGGTGATATCATAATCCTTAAGCAGCTCTAACCACCTCCGTTGTCGCAACTTAAGATCCTTCTGTTTGAACAGATGCTGCAAACTCCGGTGATCGGTGTAGATCTCACAAGGGACACCGTACAAATAGTACCGCCAAATCTTTAAGGCATGAACAATAGCTTCTAACTCAAGGTCATGGACGTGATAGTTCTTTTCATGCACCTTCAATTGTCTGAACGCGTAGAAAATCACCCTACCGTCCTGCATCAACACCGCGCCGAGACCAATCCACGACACATCACTATATACAGTATAAGACCCCGAACCTGTATGCAATACCAATACTGGAGTTGTAGTCAAAATTGTCTCGAGCTTCTGAAAGCTCTCCTCACACTCCTTTGTCCACCTGAACGGAGTACCCTTCTGGGTCAGCCTGGTCATAGGTGCTGCAATAGATGAGAAACCCTATACAAATCGACAGTAATACCCCACCAAACCAAGAAAACTCCGGATCTCCTTAGCTGAGGACGGTCTGGGCCAACTTTGCACTGCTTCAACCTTCTTAGGATCCACCTTGATCCCATCACTCGACACCACATGACCGAAGAATGCCACTCAGTCTAGCCAAAACTCACACTTTGAAAATTTTGCATATAACTTCTTTTCTCTCAAGGTATGAAGCACAGTCCTTAGGTGTTGTTCATGATCCTCCCGAGTCCGGGAGTACACCAGAATGTCGTCAATAAACACAATGACGAATGAGTCAAGATAGGGTCGGAACACACTGTGCATCAAGTGCATAAATGATGTTGGGGCGTTGGTAAGCCCAAATGACATAACAAGGAACTCGTAGTGACCATACTGAGTCCTGAAAGCAGTCTTCAGGATATCTGGCTCCTGAATCTTCAATTGATGATAGCTTGAACACAAGTCAATCTTGAAAAATACCCTGGCACCCTGTAACTGATCAAACAAGTAATCAATATGAGGTAGTGGATACCTGTTATTCACTGTAACTTTGTTCACCTGGCGGTAATCAATACACATTCGCATAGAACCGTCCTTCTTCTTCACAAATAAGACGAGAGCACTCCAAGGTAACACACTGGGCCAAATGAAGCCCTTATCAAGCAACTCATGTAACTGCTCCTTCAACTCCTTCAACTCAGGAGGAGCCATACGATATGGAGGAATAAAGATGGGCTGAGTGCCCGGCAACAAATCAATACTAGAAGGGGATCTCTTGAGGTACCGCCTCGTAGTCCCTAAAGTAATTATGCAGGGGATCTCCCGAGGTACTGCCTCGTAGTCCCAAAAGTAAACACAAAGCTCGAAATCGATGGAAAAATAGGAAATCAACTAAGCATGCTGTACACGTTTCAAATAAGTAATTAAGACAAGTAGACATGCGATATTAGGCTAACAGGATAACGACACATGCTGATATAACTCAATTAAGATGTAACAGGTTACTGCTTGAAAAATCCGGGTTGTATAACAATTAGCCTGTGTACGCACTCGTCACCTCGCTTACACAGCACTCACATATCACAAAAGTATTACAACAATATCAAATCCTAAGGGGATTTCCCCCACACAGGGTTAGACAAGCTACTTACCTTGAACCAAGCTCAATCAATCAATAAGAATGCCATTTCTTTTATTTTTCGACTCTGAATGGCCCAAATCTAGCCAAAAGCAGTTACATACCATAAATATAACTATAAAAAACTAATCTAATTAATGAAATCAAGACTTTAGCAAGAAATTAAAAATTCGCCCCAAAAGGTCGACCCGGGTCCACGTATCGGAATCGGATAAAAATCACAAAATACGAACCCCATTCAACCACGAGCTCACTCGTACCAAAATTACTCAAATCCGATGTCAAAATCTCAATCAAAACCCAAAAATTTGGTTGAAGAACTTTTCCCATTTTTTTCCAATTTTCTCAACCTAAATCTGAAATTAAAAGATGGAATTAATGATAGATTATTGAGATATAACCAAAAACAAGTGAAGAATCATTACCCAATCGATGCCTCTGAAAATCTTTCAAAATTCCGTCCAAACCCGAGCTCTTTAAGTCGCAAAATGAAAATGGAATAAAACCCTCGAACTTAGACTTTTTCTGCCCAGCGATCTCGTTTCTGCGAGGGGTTCACAGCTTCTGCAGTTCCGCATATGCGGAAAAAAAATCGCAAGTGCGGATTTAATTTAAGTCCTCAAAAATCGCTTCTGCGATCAAGGGTCGCTTCTACGCGCCCGCTTCTGCGTTCCTTTCACCGCTCCTGCGAGACTCTGACCGCTTCTTCGGTCCAAGCTGGGTAGAACCATAATCGTTTCTGCGGCTCGATGGCCGCTTCTGCGATGTCGCACCTACGGCCCAAAGTGTGCATGTGCGATTACACCAGGTGCAACAACTTCAGCCAATCCAACACATTTTCAAATGATCCGTTAACCACCCGAATTCAACCCGAGGCCCCCGGGACCTCAACCAAACATACCAACAAGTCCCTAAATATCATATGAACTTAGTCGAGCTCTCAAATCACATCAAACAACAACAAAAATACGAATCACACTCCAATTCAAACTTAATGAACTTGAAATTTCAAACTTCAACAACCGATGTCGAAACCTATCAAATCACGTCTCATTGACCACAAATTTTGCACACAAGTCATATTCGACATTACGAACCTACTCCAACTTCCGGAATCAGAATCCGACCCCAATATCAAAAAGTCCACTTCCGGTCAAACTTTCCAAAAATTCAGTTTCGCCATTTCAAGTCAAATTTAGCTACAGATCTCCAAAACACAATCCGGACACGCTACTAAGTCCAAAATTATCCAACGGAGCTAACAGAACTGACGAAACGACGGAGCCGTCTTCATACGACTCCAACTACGGTCAAAATCCTAGAACTTAAGCTTCCGTTTTAGGGACTAAGTGTCTCAAATCACTCCGAAATCACAAACAAAACCTCCCGGCAAGTCACATATGCAGAAAAAGATACGGGAGAAGCGGTAAATAAGGGATCGAGGCTAATACTTTCAAAACGACCGGCCGGATCGTTACAGAACAACAAAAAGCGGAGCAAATCCATGTGGCCAGATATATATTTGACTCTTTATTTATCGTTTCTTTTTCATGTAAACGCAAACTATGGGGTATTTGCATGACGTATATGAACATATAAAAGGTTCGATCTTTGTGAGTGTGAGTTTGTATCTGGGGTTTCTGGATATTAGACTGCAAATTTTCTTCAATTTGATTGTCGATTGGATATGTTGTTTATTGTTTGGTTTCTCAATGCTACAATAATTGCATACTGTGTGGTGCGATGATAAATAATTATAGGAGTAGTCTTTGGGCATCGTTTGCATGAATTTCCCGAAAATTTGTAATTACAGTAGATTAAAGTTTGGAACAACGGTTCAATGACTTAAAGTTTTTACTTTCTATTGCTTCTTCGGTATTGTTGAGTGAGATTTTAGAAAGTGCGAACGAGGCTATCCTGATAATTCTTTTTTAAAATGATGAAAACAAACATTTAAGTCTTTAAATTAACTAATTAACGAATTTTAATTTTTTCCCAAAGTCATCATATAAGTAAAATTATTTGTCAAGTTGATAAAACTCATCGTACATAAATTTATTTTTGTAAGAAAAGAATTGGCATCAGAAAATATAGCAAAATCAACTATAATTTAGTATTAAGGCAAAATTGGTAAATATACAACGTTGAAGCAATAAGGATAAAATAGTAGGAAAAAAATATATTATAAATGAGTTATATATTTTTTGCATTCCGTCTATTGAATGACAACGTCTCACTATGCTCTTTTGTATATTGAGTTATTTGTGGTAAAATATTAGTAACTCAATAATAGTCATTTTTAGACTTTATATTGTAACTATCAAATGTTTTTAGGAGATATTGTGCTTACCTCTTTATTCCCAAATCTCTAAAATACCAAAATATTGAATTTGTAATTTGTGCTTATTTTATAAATCTTTGAAGAATCGTCATAAAAATACTTTTAACTGTTTATTCTGTCAAAAAAATAACAATAATTATAATAAAATATTCTCATATAACCCTCATAAATTATAGTCGCCTGAAAACTTATATGTGACAGAATTTCTTCATTTAATGAGCTAGCTAAGTTCGCATAACATTCATCCTTTTCAAGACAATTTATTGTATTTTTATTTTAATAATTTATATAACTCAAGCACATCATCTAATATATTTATATATTTTTATCAAAATTGTGTACCCATTAATATATGTACTCGCACAGAGAGCGTACCTTTAGACTAATTCTTTAAAAAGAAAACTTTCACTAAAATGTTTCATGAAATGTGTTTCCATTTTAATTAAAAAAGCTTCTGGCTCTCTATTATTTTTTTTTCTTTCTTGGTTACTCGATTTAAGTTATTTTTTAAAAAGAAAGCTTTCATTAAAATGCGATCCCACTTTTTCCTCTTGAAGATTATCACTTAGAATAGTAGGTTGTTAATGTTCGTTGAAAATGAGAACTACAAAATTGAAAGGTTAATCTCCCAAAAGAATTGAATTTTATCAAGAAATGAAGTACTAGGAAAAAATATTAAAATTAGTTTTAATCTCCCACTATAATAAAAAAAACTAATAATGCAAATCATATATCTATAGGAAATAGAAGTACACTAAAAGGTCTACGTAATAGAATGAACGGAATTTTGTTAATTGATTTTTAGCTTACTATATAAAACGTAAGATATTTAAAACTATAAATAGTAATGCTATTATTGATAGTTTTTAAAGTATAAAAACTCGTCGAGGACATAAATAATGCTATTAATTTTAATAAGAGTATGTTCGTCAACGTGGGTCACCGTAAAAAAATTGTATTATCAAATCATATATTTATCTAAAGATAGTTATGTACCCGTACTTTTAAAATTCCGAATACACTTCAGGTTAGTTAGGATGATGTATTGGTGCACTGGTTCTTCGACGGTTGTAATATTCATGTCAAAGGAAAACGGTTTAGAACTAAATGCATCTTAGACATATATGTTTTACCAAAAAATATATATCTTGGTTCAAATAATCAAACTTATATTAATAAGGGTTAATCTTAGCTAACAATAATATACCTAGATGGAGTTCTTAAAGAAACAACAAATACTATGCAGATACGATCGGACAGCGGCAATGTCATACAATAAATATTCTAGAAATCAGAAGCAATAATGTAGCATTCAATATCAATGAATAGCAATAAATAACATTTAAGTAAATAAAATGAATGAGTCACCCAAGAAAGGATGAAGTAAGTGGATGTTCTTTCTGACAATGATGAATGATAGATAATCCCTTGAATATTTGAGTTATTCTCGGATCTAGTGGAAAAGTATAGACAAGAATCTCATAGAAAAGGTGATGTTTGTATCTTAGCAAATAAGATCTCATTCTCTTTCTCAAGTCAAAGTGTGTTTTTTACAAATGAATATCACATGTCCCCTATCATTGTGTCTTTTTCTATTTATAGGGAACATGCTCCTAAGAAACCCTAATAGTACAAGTGCAAAGAATATCCACTAGAATATTCTCTAAAATATCTTATCTTGAAACTAGTCGTTATAACTATGTCAAAGGTACTTGACCTCGGCATCGACCCTTGTTGACGCCTCGACTTCGTAACTCTTCGACTTCGGCCCTTGTTGACTCTTTGACCACAGACTTTGCCGATTCTTGGTTCATTTCGACAAACGATGACTTGAAAACTTTTTTCCTAGTACTATCTTGACTTAAATGTGCTAAACATGGATTTTGACCCATACAGTTAGTTCCTCCGCTTATTGAGGCCGACTTCAAGCAGATTCGATGAGCGAATATTGTTCTTTGGGGTCAAAACAATCAAGCAATCCATGCGGGTCATGGTGATTGCAGCGAAATGGTAGCGTGGCCCTAAGTGGGCCGCACATTTTAAATGCTTAGATTTTCCCGGGCGATTTGATGGAATTATGATGTCCACAAGTTAGGGTGACATCATGTGTCCCAATGCGTTGGTTCGTTTAGCGTGTGACCTCTAATTAAACCTGTGGCTTCGGTTCGGGCACCAATAATGATGAGTTGTTTTCGATTCTGGTGCCAATATCTTTAAAAATAAATGTATTTGGACGTGATTTTGAGGTTTAAGTTTTCTGTTGTTTCGAAACCCCCATATATTCTTCTCTTGCTCTCTTCTTGCTTCGAACTTCTCTTCTCTGTTCCTGTGATTTGTATTGTTCTTAACTCTTTCTCGTTTGATACCTCTCTTTCCTACATTAAACTATGTCTGAAGTATCTTTTGAGTCTGGTGAGGGAAGTCATGCCCCCTCCCTTGGCAATGATGTTTCCCTCCCATGAGGAGAGTGTTCCTTCCACCGTTGAGGATGGAACCTTCCCGCCGGTGAAAGAGATAATTCCACGCAACCCTAATTCTAGATCTGATTTCACCAAATCACCTGATGCTGAATCTGGTGCCTTTCAGTCAATGATGATGGTAAAGGAATTGGAAGAGCTTAAGGCTAAGTTTGGCCTTCCCAATCACATTGAGTTAATCTAGGCTGGGTGAGATACGGTGCAGGTTCACCATCTTGGGTATTGCGCCTTCTACGCCTACCCCTTCCAAGTCAGCTATTCTCTTCCTCTCCTATCATTGGTCGAGGAGTTCTGTCGCTATTACGGCGTTTGCCCAGCTCCGCTTGCGCCGTACGTTTACATGCTTATAAAGATTCTTACCAAATTTGCCGACCTATCCGAGGTCGAGTTGACACTTCGGCACTTAATACATCTGTTCGCCCCTAGCTATTACAGGGGAACGATGTTGAAACTTCGCCACTGAGGAGGCAAGTGCTTGGTGGTGAAGTTGGACGACAAAGCCAATTGTCAATACTGGTTCAACTTTTTTTTTTTGTCAGAATCGAGGACGTGGTGGCCAATGTTGACTGTTTTCCTGAGGCTTGGAATTATGCTCGTAAGTACCTAATTTTCCTGCTTGTAGGTATATGATTTTCCCCCTGTATTTGGTCTTGGGTTTTGACCTCTTGTCTTCTTCTCATGTAGCCAAGACCTCGCCCCATCCCCTGCTTGGGCATGCTCTCCCTTCGACTGGTAAGTTCTTTTTACCATTAGTGTCTTAGCTTCTTTTTGTTTTGTTTACCTCTGCCGACCTTTCCCTTTCCTTGTGTTTTCATAGCTTCGGGCAAGGGGTTTTCGAGGAGGTCAAGAGCTCCCGCACCCTCATTCCAGAAGAGGAAAGCTACTACGTCTTCGACTCTCACCCCTCCTTTTTTCGTGGAGACTTCGGCCACAGAGACCTCGACTTCTCTCTTTATGCCCTTATTGATGAGGACGACGAACCTTTGCCCGGTGATGGAGATTTGATGCCTCGTAAGAGGAGGGCCATAGACGTCGGGGAGAGAGGTCGGCGACCGCCGATGTAGGAGACTGTGGTTTTGTCCTTCGGGAGGCGGCCACAGTGCATGTCACGACCCAAACATTCCTCTGAGACATGTTATGATGACACCTAGTCTCTATGACTAGGTAAGCCTAACAGATAGCAGAAATATCAATAATGTAAGCAAAACTAAATAGCTAACTGCATTAGATACTGAATAACAAATAATAATGCCGCTTGGCATATACAATAACCAAAACACTAGACGTACACAGTTTTCCAAAACCTGGAACATCGTGAATCACAAACTACAGAAGGAAACCTAGTATCTCTATACATCAGAGTCTAACAGAAGAAATAAAGAAGATAATGGACATGGGGAAGAGTAGAAAGGGACTCCGAGGTCTGCGGATGTGGTAGATGTACCTTAAAGTCTCCAAAGTTATCTCGAGTCATTGATAATGCGGCTGGTAAGAAGTACCTGGATCTGCACACGAAAAATATTTGCAGAAGAGTAGCATGAGTATACCACAATGGTACCCAGTAAGTGCCAAGCCTAACCTCGGTCGAGTAGTGACAAGGTCAGGTCAAGGTCCTACTGGTATATAATAAATAAGTAGGAAAGTATAACAATATAATAAGAGATTGGAATTTAAACAAAGAGCACATAGCAAAGTAGCAACGCAAAACACAAGGATAAACAGCAAGGGATCTCCCGAGATACCGTCGTAGTCCCAAAATAAAAGTTTAGGGAGATCTCCCGAGGTACCACCTCGTAGTCTCAAAAGTAAATATGCAGGGAGAACTCCCAAGGAACCGCCTCGTAGTCTCAAAAGTAAATTTGCAGGGAGAACTCCCGAGGAATCGCCTCGTAGTCTCAAAAGTAAATATGCAGGGAGAACTCCCAAGGAACCGCCTCGTAGTCTCAAAAGTAAACACACAGCTCAAACCGATAAATACAATAGTTAACAACAAGATTTCTATATTTACACTGATAAAGAACAAGGAAAATACAGGGAATCAACTAGGCATACTTCACAGAGTTCAAATAAGCAGTTAAAGCACGTAGGCATGCGATATTAGATAAAACAGGATAACTACACATATTGGGATAGCTTAAATAAGAATGAAAACAGACTAATACTCTTTTAAACGGTATAACTCAAATTAAAGGAAAGACATGTTACTACTCAGTAAAATAAATTGGGTTTTACAACAAATAGCCAGTGTACGTACTCGTTACCTCACGTACACAACACTCACATGTCACAATTGTACCAAATTCTAAGGGGATTTCCCCCCACAAGGTTAGACAAACCACTTACCTTGACCCAAGCTCAAATCAATCTGTAACTATGCTTTTTCCACGAATATCTGACTCTGAATTACCCAAATCTAGCCAAAATCAATTACATATCATAAATATAACTATAAGAAACTAATCTAGTTAATGAAATCAAAGCTAAAGCGAGAAATTAGAAAATTGCCCCAAACGTCTCCCAGTTCCACGTCTCGGAAGAGGGTAAAAGTCACAAAATACGAACACCCATTCACGCACGAGTCCAACCATACAAGAATTTCTCAAATCCGACCTCAAATCGCCTTCCAAATCTCAAGAACTTAGTCTAGGAAGTTTCTACCATTTTTACCCAATTTCCAACTCGAATCCTTAATTAAAGGGTGGAATCAACTATAGATTAATGGGATATAGCCATAAAAGAGTTAAGAATCGTTACCCATAAGTTTACTTTGAAAATCCCTCAAATTTTCGCCTCAATCTGAGCTCTCTAGGTCCACAAATGGAGAATGAAATCAAACCCTCGCACTTAGCCCTTTTCTGCCAAGCGATTTCGCACCTGCGTGCCAAGAATCGCACCTGCAGAATTCCCATCGCAGGTGCGGATTCCACTTAAAAACTCAGCATCTGCTTCTGTGATCAAAAGGTCACACCTGCGTGTGCGCACCTACAGACTCATGTCTGCTTCTGCGGGTCATTGAGCGCTCCTGCGGGCATCGCAGATGCGACACATCCTTCGCACCTGTGACCTCAGACATATCCTCTCCTCTCCATTTCTGCACTTGCCTATCCTCACTTGCGATCCCGCACATGCGGTCTCTCCACCGAAGGTGCGAAAACACCAGAACTTATATAGCTTCAGCAATTGCATAAGTCCAAAACTCAATCCGTTAATCACCCAAAACATACCCGAGGCCCCCGGGACCTAAACCAAACATACCAACTAGTCCTAAATCACCATACAGACTTAGTCGAGCCCTCAAATCACATCAAACAACAACAAAAACACGAATTACCCTCCAATTCAAACTTAATGAACTTGAAACTTCAAATTTCTACAACCGATGCCGAAACCTATCAAACCACGTCCGATTGACCCCAAATTTTGCACACATGTCATATTCAACATTACGGACCTAGTCCAACTTCCAGAATCGGATTCCGACCCCGATAGCAGAAAGTCCACTACCGGTCAATATCTCCAAAAATTTGACTTTCGCCATTTCAAGCCTAAATGAGCTATAGACCTCCAAAACACAATCCGGACACGCCTCAAAGTCCAAAATCACCCAACAGAGCTAATGAAATCGAAAAAACTCTATTCCGGAGTCGTCTTATCACAGTTCCGACTACGGATAAAATTCTAAGACTTAAACTTTCGTTTAGGGACTTAGTGTCCCAAAACACCCCCAAAACCAAACAAAACCTCCCTACAAGTCACATAAGCTGAAACAGATATGGGAAAAACAGTAAATAGGGGATCAGGGCTATAACTCTCAAAACGACAAGCCGGGTCGTTACATCCTCCCACTCTTAAAACAATCATTCATACTCGAACGAGTATGGAGACATAACTGAAGTGGAGAAAAGATGAGGATAACGGCTGCGCATATCCTGTTCGGTCTCCCAAGTTACCTCCTCGACCGGCTAACCCCTCCACTGAACCTTCACAGAAACAATGTTCTTTGACCTCAGTTTTCGAACATGTCTGTCTAAAATAGTCACTGGTTCCTCAACATAAGATAGATCTTTGTCCAACTGGACTGAGTTGAAATTCAATACATGAGCCGAATTGTCGTGATACTTCTGGAGCATAGAAGCATGGAATACTGGATGGACCCCTGCAAGACTGGGAGGCAAGACAAGCTCATAAGAAACCTCCCCAACACGTCGCAACACCTTAAATGGGCCGATAAACCTTGGTCTCAGCTTGCCCTTCTTCCCGAACCTCATAACGCCCTTCATAGGTGAAACCCGGAGCAAGACCCACCCTCCAACCATGAATGCAACATCGCAAACCTTCCGATCCGCTTAACTCTTTTGTCTGGACTAGGTTGTGCAAAGTCGATCCCGAATCACCTTCACCTTATCCAGGGCATCCTGAACCAAGTCCATGCCCAATAATCTAGCCTTGCCCGGCTCGAACCAACCCACTAGAGACCGACACCGCCTACCATATAGAGCCTCACACTGTGCTATCTGAATGCTCGACTGATAACTGTTATTGTAGGTAAACTCCGCAAGTGGAAAGAACTGATCCTAAGAATCCCCCAAAGTCTATCACACAAGCGTAGAGCTTATCCTCCAGTATCTGAATAGTGCGCTCGAACTATCCGTCCGTCTGAGGGTGAAATGTTGTGCTCAGCTCAACTTGAGTACCCAACTCTTGTTGTACAGCCCTCCAGAACCATGATGTAAACTGCGTACCCCGGTCAGAGATGATAGATACCGGTACACCAAGAAGCCTGACAATCTTACAGATATAAATTCGAGCCAACTGCTCGGAAGAATAGGTAGTCATCACAGGAATGAAATGAGCTGACTTGGTCAGCCTATCCACAATCACCCAAGGTGCGTCAAACTTTCGCTGAGTCCGTGAGAGTCCAACAACGAAATCCATAGTGATCTGCTCCCATTTCCACTCCGGAATATTTATTTTCTGAAGCAATCCACCTGGCCGCTGATGCTTATACTTAACCTGCTTGACAATTTAGACACCGAGCTACATACTCCAATATGTCTTTCTTCATCCGCCTCCACCAATAGTGCTGTCTCAAGTCCTGATACATCTTTGCAGTACCCGGATGAATGGAGTACCGCGAACTGTGAGCCTCCTGGAGAATCAACTCACGCAAACCATCCATATTAGGCACACATAGCCTGCCCTGTATCCGTAATACATCATCATCTCCAATAGTGACCTCTTTAGCATCACCGTGCTGTACGTGTCTTTAAGGACAAGTAGATGAGGGTCATTATACTGACACTCCTTAATACGATCATAAAGAGAAGACCAAGAGACCACACAAGCCAATACTCGACTCGGATCAGAGATATTCAATCTCACAAACTCACTGGCTAAGGCCTGAATATCCAATACCATGGGCCTCTCTGATGCTGGTAGATATGATAAGCTCCCCAAACTCTCTGCCTGGCGACTCAAAGCATCAGCCACCACATTGGCCTTCCCAGAGTGGTACAAAATGGTGATATCATAATCCTTAAGCAGATCTAACCACCTTCTCTGTTGCAAATTAAGATCCTTCTGCTTGAACAGATGCTGCAAACTCCGGTGATCGGTGTAGATCTCACAAGGAACACCGTACAAATAGTGCCGCCAAATCTTCAAGGCATGAACAATAGCTTCTAACTCAAGGTCATGGACATGATAGTTCTTTTCATGCACCTTCAACTGTCTTGGCGCGTAGGCAATCACCCTACGGTCCTGCGTCAACACCGCGCCGAGACCAACCCACGACGCATCACAATATACAGTATAAGATCCTGAACTTGAAGGTAATACCAATACAGGGGCTGTAGTCAAAGTTGTCTTAAGCTTTTGAAAGCTATCTTCATACTCCTCTGTCCATCTGAACGGAGCACCCTTCTGGGTCAGCCTGGTCATAGGTGGTGCAATAGATGAGAATCCCTCTACAAAACAACGGTAATACCCCGCCAAACCAAGAAAACCCCAGATCTCCATAGATGATGACGGTCTAGGCCAAATCTGCACTGCTTCCACCTTCTTCGGATCAACATGTATCCCATCACTCGATACTACATGACCCAAGAATGCCACTGAGTCTAGCCAAAACTCACACTTTAAAAATTTCGCATATAACTTCTTCTCTCTCAAAGTCTGGAGCACAGTCCTCAGGTGCTGCTCATGATCCTCCCGAGTCCAGGAGTACACCAGAATGTTGTCAATGAATACGATGGCGAAAGAGTCAATATAGGGCCAGAACACACTGTGCATCAAGTGCATAAAAGTTGTTGGGGCATTGGTCAGCACAAATGACATCACAAGGAACTCGCAGTGACCGTATCGAGTCATGAAAGCAGTCTTCGGGATATCTGGCTCCTGAATCTTCAATTGATGATAACTTGAACGCAAGTCAATCTTGGAAAATACCCTGGCACCCTGTAACTGATCAAACAAGTCATCAATATGAGGTAGTGGATACCTGTTATTCACTGTAACTTTGTTCAACTGGCGGAAATCAATACACATTCGCATAGAACCGTCCTTCTTCTTCACAAATAAGACGGGAGCACCCTAAGGTGACACACTGGGCCGAATGAATCCCATATCAAGCAACTCCTGTAACTGCTCCTTCAACTCAGGAGGAGCCATACGATATAGAGGAATAGAGATGGGCAGACTATCCGGCAATAAATCAATGCCAAAATCAATATCTCTGTCGGGCGGCACCATATGGCGAGTGTCGCCACACTCAAAACAAGCTCTCAGAGGGCGTGACTACTGTGACTAGCTCAGGCCAGGTCTACTGGACTAGCTGTTGGGAACACCCCGTGAAGGAGGCATACTAGATACCGGTGGTGCATAATAAGGCTCCTGGGGCCTAGAAGGGGCTGGAACACCACTGGCGGCTGGAAGAGTTGAATGAATGAGGAGAATCACATAACCCCTACCATGGCGAGCTGCTGGGGCACGAGCACCAAAATAAGAACCAGTCTCTCGATACCTCTTGGCCTCTCTTTCCTCTCTATCCCAGGCAAGCATGCCCTCTAATCTCCTGGCGATACTCACAACCTGCTGATAAGAAATATCCATCTCCAACTCCATGGCTATACTAATCCGGATACTAGGGTGAAGTCCCTTAATAAACCGATGAACCCTCTATAGAACTGTGGCAACCAAGGCCGGTGCATGTCAGGCCAAATCACTGAAGTAGACTGCATACTCTGACACAATCATAACACCCTGGCGTAGCTGTTCGCGCGCCATGAGTCCCTGAGGCCCTGAGGGACATACTCTCTCAAAAATATGTCCGAGAACTGAGTCCATGTAAGTGAAGCTGCCTCAGCTGGACTATCCATCTCATAAGCACGCCACCACTGTTAGGCTGCTCCACTAAGCTGAAAGGTGGTTAAAAAAACCCCACTCGTCTCCGCTACGCCCATAGTACGGAGAATACGATGACACTCTTCCAGAAAGCCCTGAGCATCCTCTATAGCCAATCCACTGAAGGTAGGTGGGTGGTACTTCTTGTGCCTCTCAAGTCTGAGCTGCTCCGCCTAAGAAGTGCCTGCCCTAACCTCGGGCTGAGCTGGATCTACTTACTGCATCAGTATAATCTCTGGAACCTGGTCGACCTGAGCCCGCTGCTCTGGAGTACCGGCGACAGGAGTCTGTTCTACTCCCCCGGCCTGAGATGTGGCAGGAGCAAGTGGAATCAATTCAACCTGAGCCAAGATGCCGAACATACTCAAAAATTGGGCTAGAGTCTCCTGGAGGGCTGGTGCAGCAACAAGTACCTAAGGTGTCTGCCCTCTAGTTGGAGCTACTGGGGCCTCCTCCGTGGTAGCTCGTGCGAGTGCTCTAGCTGCATCTGGCGGCTCTAGCAGGGGACACGGGTGCCTGGTCATCAGATCCTCTAGTACGGGTCCTCACCATCTATGAGAAATAATAGAATACAGAAGTTTAGAATTTTTTATGTCAACAATTTCGCACGACACAGAATCAAAGAAGTGAAATTTTTCCTAACAGTTACATAACCTTCCGAAGATAAGTACAGACGTCTCTGTACCGATTCGCGAGACTCTAATAAACCGGTTTGTGACTCATGACACCTATGAACCTAGAGCTTTAATACCAACTTGTCATGACCCAAACATCCCTCCGAGACATGTCGTGACGGCACCTAGTCTCTATAATTAGGTAAGCCTAAGAGATTGTGAAAATATCAATAATATAAGCAAAGCTAAATAGCTAACTGCATTAGATACTGAATAACTAATAATAATGCCGCTCGGCATATACAATAACCAAACACTAGACGTATATAGTTTCCCAAAACCTGGAACATTGTGAATCACAAACTACAGAAGGAAACCTAGTATCTCTATACATCAGAGTCTAACAAAAGAAATATAGAAGATAATAGACATGGGGAAGAGTAGAAAGTGGACTCCGAGGTCTGTGAACGTGGGCAGATGTACTTTGAAGTCCCCGGAGCAGCAGCAAATACACGATTAATAGCGGGGCTGGTAGGATGTACCTGGATCTGCACATGAAAACATGTGCAGAAGAGTAGCATGAGTACACCACAATGGTACCCAGTAAGTGCCAAGCCTAACCTCAGTCGAGTAGTGACGAGGTCAGGTCAGGCCCACTGGTAAATAATAAATAAGGCAGGAGAATATACAGTATAATAAGAGACTAGAATTTAACAAAAGGAAAACACAACAAGGCAATAGTACAACACACAAGGGTAAACAACAGGGGATCTCCCGAGATACCATCTCGTAGTCCCAAAATAAATATGCAGGGAGAACTCTCGAGGTACCGCCTTGTAGTCTCAAAAGTAAATATACAGGGAGAACTCCTAAGGAACCGCCTTGTAGTCTCAAAAGTAAATATGCAAGGAGAACTCCTAAGGAACCGCCTTGTAGTCTCATAAGTAAATGTGTAGGGAGAACTCTCGAGGAAGCGTCTCGTAGTCTCAAAAGTAAATGTACAGGGAGAAATCTTGAGGAACCGCCTCGTAGTCTCAAAAGTAAACACACAGCTCAAACCGATAAATACAAAAGTTAACAACAAGATTTCTATATTTATACTGATAAAGAATAAGGAAAAATAGGGAATCAACTAGGAATGCTTCATAGAGTTCAAATAAGCAGTTAAAGCACGTAGACATGCGATATTAGACAAAACAGGATAACTACAGATATTGGGATAGCTCAAATAAGAATGAAAACAAACTAATACTCATTTAAACGGTATAACTCAAATTAAAGGAAACCAGGTTGCTACTCAGTAAAATAAATCGGGTTTTACAATAAATAGCCCGTGTACGTACTCGTCACCTCACGTACACGGTGCTCACATATCACAACAATACCAAATTTTAAGGGGATTTTCCCCATACAAGGTTAGGCAAGCCACTTACCTCGAACCATGCTCAAATCAATCCGTAATAATGCTTTTTCCACGAATATCCGACTCCGAATGGACCAAATCTTGCCAAAATCAATTACATATCATAAATATAACTATAAGAAACTAATCTAATTAATGAAATCAAAGCTAAAGCGAGAAATTAGAAAATTGCCCCAAAAGTCTTCCCGGGCCCACGTCTCAGAATCGGGTAAAAGTCACAAAATACGAACACCCATTCACTCACGAGTCCAACCATACAAGAATTTCTTAAATCCGACCTCAAATCGCCTTCCAAATCTCAAAAACTTAGTCTAGTTAGTTTCTACCATTTTTACCCAATTTCCAACTTGAATCCTTAATTAAGGGGTGTAATCAACTATATATTAATGAGATATAACCATAAAATTCGAGGACGAATGTTCCCAAGGGGGGAATGATGTTACACCCTATATTGTTTTGTACGTAAAACTGCGTCGTGAGCAAACTAATGTAGGACCAAAAAATGAGATCATCTTTGAAAATATATAAAGAAAGTTAATCATGTTACCTCGAAAGATACAAATATTGAATATCATGAACAACAAGTATAAAGAGGGTTGGAAGGTTTAGAAGCTAAAGGAATTGAAGAAAATAATGTTTCGTCGAAAGCCAACAAATTGGGAATGTTATAGCATTTACTTTTGGGATAAGACCAGGATGTTTTACATGATAAGAAGGTTATGTTACGAGTTATGTTATTCGTATGATAGTCGTGTGTTATGTTTTGAAGTCAAGCGAGTGGTGGAACAAAAGTCGATGAAAGTCATCACAAGTTACGTTCATAAGTTTTATTGAAACTTTGGGTCAAATGTAACTGCAATTTTCTCCCAATATACTTAGAGTTATGGGGTGTTCCACCCATAAAATTAAATATCTATGAGTTTACTTTCCAACGCAGTAAACCGTTTGTCAATACGATATCAGAGTAGATAGATATGGGCAGTTTTGCGAGACTGCACATACTATCACCTACTTGCTTAAACGAGAATCCAAAACTGGGCCAGTTCGGGTCGCTCAAAGAGGCCCTTTTAAAGGATTATCCCCTTCATATATTAGGATGATAATAGGGAAAAATAACCAGACTTAATCTCTGCAAAAATCCTCCCAAAAATTTCCCACAAACCCCAATTAATTTTCTCTCCCTTTCAAGTTCTAATTGGAGGTAAAGTCTAGAGTTTGAAGAACCAAGATAGGAGCTGAGTTATCCCACAAATTAGGTAAGTTTACTGCTCTCTTTCATCAATTCTTTGCAGTTGTAGATGCATGGTAAGTTGTTCTATATTTGTAAGAACTCACGGGACGGTGATCGGAAACCGCGAGTTCGAGTTATTCACTTGTAGCAGACTGTTTTATGGATTGTTTTGTGGACTGTTTGGTGTTGCTGTTGGGCTACGTGATTTACTACTATTTTGTGGAGTTTTGGAGGAGGAAGGGTGTGGAGAAACACCACATAGATGCAGGATGTTGGGCTGGTCGTTCGTCGTAACATTTTCGGGGTTGTTGGCACTACTACGGTGGTCATTTTGTGTATGAAGAGATTGAGGTGTGTTGGGCTGTTTTGTAGTATTGTGTGGCGTACATAAGGTTGGAAAATAATGTATATATGTTGTTATTGTTATTTTTGGTGTTGTTGGTGTTATCTTGAATTTGGAGGAAGTAAGTATCCACTTCCAAGGATTGAAGACTTGTTTGATCAGTTGCAGGGTGCTAGATTCTTTTCAAAGATAGATTTGAGTTCGGGAGAAAGATATTCCGAAGACAGCCTTCAGGACCTGATATGGCCACTTTGAGTTCCTTGTCATGTCCTTTGGGTTGACGAATGCACCCGCCGTATTTATGGACTTGATGAATAGCCTATTCCGACCATTTTTAGATCTGTTCGTGATAGTATTTATTGATGATATTTTGGTCTATTCAAGTTCAGAGGATGGGCATGTGGACCACTTGCGAGCGGTACTCCAAACCCTCTATGATCGTAAGTTGTATGCTAAGTTTTCTAAATGTGAGTTCTGGTTGGAGTTTGTAGCATTCTTGGGGAATATTGTATCTGATGAAGGTATAAAGGTAGACACTAAGAAGATTGAGGTCATGAAATCTTGGCCTAGACCTACCACTCTGACAGAGGTTCGTAGCTTTCTAGGCTTAGCAGGATACTACCGGAGGTTCGTAGAGGGTTTTTCTTCCCTTTCGGCACCATTGACGAAGTTGATGCAGAAATCAACTACGTTTCAGTGGACGGAGGCTTACGAGCAGAGTTTGCAAGAGCTTAAGAACAGGTTGACCTCAGCGCCAGTTCTAACACTTCCAGAGGGTCCAGAGGGTTATGTCGTGTATTGTGATGCCTCAGGTGTCGGGTTAGGATCTGTCCTGATGTAACATGGGAAGGTAATTGCGTATGCTTTAAGGCAGTTAAGGAAGCACGAGAAGAATTATCCAACCCACGATCTCGAGTTAGCTGCGGTTGTCCATGCACTTAAGATATGGCGGCATTATTTATATGGTGTTCATGTTGATGTATTTACAGATCATAAAAGTCTGCAATATATATTCAAGCAAAAAGAGTTGAATTTGCGACAGAGGCGATGGCTTGAGTTATTAAAAGATTATGATGTTAACATTCTCTACCATCCAGGGAAAGCTAATGTTGTAGCAGACGCCTTAAGCTGCCGATCTATGGGTAGCTTAGTACATGTAAAGGCCGAGAAAAGACAATTAACTAGACAGATTCATCAATTGGCTTGTTTGGGGGTTCAATTAGTAGATTCCGACGATGGTAGAGTTGTACTCCAAAACACTGCAAAATCATCTCTCATAGCTGAAGTCAAGGAAAGGCGGTACGATGACCCAGAGGTGGTCGAGTTGAGAGAGCGAGTTCCGCAGCAGAAGAATCCATTGTTAGAGCTCAAGGGAGATGGGGTTCTCAGATACAGGGGTCATTTGTGTGTTCCAGATGTAGCAGGGCTACGAGACAGGATTATGTCAGAGGCACATTATTCGTGGTACTCCATTCATCCTGGGTCGACGAAGATGTATCATGACATTAAGGATGTGTACTGGTGGAACGATATGAAGAAGAACATTGCAGAGTTTGTTGCCTAGTGTCCTAGTTGCCAGCAGGTGAAAATAGAGCATCAGAAGCCCGGAGGGCTAATGCAGACTATAGAGATCCCGACATGGAAATGGGAGGCGATAAACATGGACTTTGTTACGGGTTTACCTCATTCTCATCGTAAGTTCGATTCTATATGGGTGATAGTCGATAGGCTCACTAAATCAGCTCATTTTCTACCTGTCAGATCTACATATACAGCAGAAGATTATGCAAAGTTATATATTAAGGAGATAGTGCGGCTACACGGAGTACCAGTTTCTATTATATCTGACTGTGGGGCTCAGTTTACAGCACATTTTTGGAGCTCATTTCAGAGAGGTCTAGGGACTCAGGTGAATCTCAGCACAGCTTTTCATCCACAGACTGATGGACAAGCCGAGCGCACAATTCAGACGCTCGAGGATATGTTACGAGTATGTGTATTGGATTTTAAAAGAAGTTGGGATGAACATCTACCTCTTGTCGAGTTTGCATATAATAACAATTACCACTCCAGTATCTGGATGGCTCCGTATGAGGCTTTGTATGGGCGTAAGTGCAGATCTCCTATAGGGTGGTTTGATGTTGGAGAATCTGGGTTACATGGGCCAGACCTAGTTCAGCAGGCCGTAGAGAAAGTAAAGCTTATCCGGAAGCGATTGTTGACAGCTCAGAGTCGCCAGAAGTCATATTCTGATGTGCGGCGACGAGACTTAGAGTTTGAGGTTAATGACTGGGTATTCTTAAAGGTATCCCCTATGAAGGGCGTGATGAGGTTTGGCAAGAAAGTCAAGCTTAGCCCACGGTATATTGGGCCTTACATGATTATTCGGAGAGTGGGCCAAGTAGCTTATGAGTTAGAATTGCCCTCAGAATTGGAGTCAGTCCATCCGATTTTTCACGTATCTATGCTACGAAAGTGCATTGGCGATCCTACTAGAGTGGTGTTCACAGATGATGTACAAATTACGGAGGACTTGTCATACAAGGAAATTCCAGTTGCCATCTTAGACCGACAAATTCGCAAGCTACGAAATAAGGAAGTAGCCTCCGTGAAGGTTTTATGGAGAAACAATAATGTGGAAGAGATGGCATGGGAAGCGGAGGAAGAAATGAAGTATAAATATCCCCACCTAGTTCAAACTTAAGATATGGCTCGAGATGAGATGCTACAGCACAACTCTATTCAGGCTAGTAGGTCATCAGGTAAGCTCTTATTTTCTGACTTTCAGTATTTATGATTTACGACTCTTTGAGGCAAAGTGTTGTTATTTATAGACATTGGCCATGTGTGGCATGCATAGTATATTTTCTGGCTGCATGCAAGTTGGATATAGTCTAGAGTACGAAGGAAACTCTGGCAAATTTTTTCCAAAGTCTCTAAAAGTAAACATTCGAGGATGAATGTTCCCAAGGGGGAAATGATGTTACACCCTATATGTTTTTGTACGTAAAACTGCGTCGTGAGCAAACTAATGTAGGACCAAAAAATGAGATCATCTTTGAAAATATATAAAGCAAGGTAATCATGTTACCTATGAAGATACAAATATTGAATATCATGAACAACAAGTACAAAGAGGGTTGGAATGTTTAGAAGCTAAGGGAATTGAAGAAAATAATATTTCGTCAAAAGCCGACAAATTGGGAATATTATAGCATGTACTTTTGGGATGAGACCAGGGTATTTTACATGATAAGAAAGTTATGTTACAAGTTATGTTATTCGTATGATAGTCGTGTGTTATGTTTTGAAGTCAAGCGAGTGGTGGAACAAAAGTCGATGAAAGTCATCACAAGTTACGTTCATAAGTTTTACTGAAACTTTGGGTCAAATGTAACTACGATTTTCTCCTAATATACTTAGAGTTATGGGGTGTTCCACCCATCCAATTAAATATCTATGAGTGTACTTTCCAACGCAGTAAACCGTTTGTCAATACGATATCGGAGTAGATAGATATGGGCAATTTTGCGAGACTGCGCAGACTATCACCTACTTGCTTAAACGAGAATCCAAAACTGGGCCAGTTCGGGTCGTCCAAAACTGGGCCAGTTCGGGTCGCTCAAAGAGGCCTTTTAAAACTCTTATCCCCTTCATATATTAGGATGATAATAGGGAAAAATAACCAGACTTAATCTCTGCAAAAATCCTCCCAAAAATTTCCCACAAACCCCAATTGATTTTCTCTCCCTTTCAAGTTCTAATTGGAGGTAAAGTCTAGAGTTTGAAGAACCAGGATAGGAGCTGAGTTATCCCACAAATTAGGTAAGTTTACTGCTCTCTTTCATCCATTCTTTTCAGTTGTAGATGCATCGTAAGTTGTTCTATATTTGTAAGAACTCACGAGACGGTGATCGGAAGCCGTGAGTTCGAGTTATTCACTTGTAGCAGACTATTTTATGGATTGTTTTGTGGACTATTTGGTGTTGCTGTTGGGCTGCGTGATTTACTACTGTTTTGTGGAGTTTTGGAGGAGGAAGGGTGTGGAGAAACACCACATAAATGCAGGATGTTGGGCTGGTCATTCGTCGTAATATTTTCGGGGTTGTTGGCACTACTACGGTGGTCGTTTTGTGTATGAAGAGATTGAGGTGTGTTGGGTTGTTTTGTAGTATTGTGTGGTGTACATAAGGTTGGAAAATAATGTATATATGTTGTTATTGTTGTTTTTGGTGTTGTTGGTGTTATCTTGAATTTGGAGGAAGTAAGGATTATAGGGGAGATGCTGTCCATTTTAATACAAAATAAGCATGTCGTTCGTTATGTGATAGTTATACGTTTCATAACTTAATGATAGTATTATTATCGTTGTTGTAGATTAAGGTGAGAAGGGGCGAGTTCAACTTGGTGATTGGAAAGAGTATGATAAGGTATGTTAAGGCTAAGCCTTCCTTCATTTTGGCATGATCTCGTTGCTACATGTGTTAGTAATGAGACATAAAGAGAAGTTCGTATTCATGAATTTCTTCACATTATTCTAGTCTCATAAGTTACAATATTATTCCTTATCGAGACTATATATTCAATTTAGTATTGTCTTCTTCCATTCAAGAGAACAGCAAGCCTATATATACAGTATTACAGTATTTTCATTACCATCGAGCTATAATCGATGGGCATGCCCCTATTGGGCAACCTCTGATCAGATGGAAAGTTATATACCGAGCCTACTGTGGCTGAGCGCCTATGAGCAAGCCCAGCATGGATGAGATACATAGCCTAGTATGGCCGAGCACCTATGAGCGAGCCTACTACGGCAGGGCAGTTATATATACCGAGCCTTATAAGGCCGGACAATTATTTTACTTACTATATTGAAGGAGTTGAGTCAGTATCAACAAGTAAGTATATCTCTAGATCATCTTTGACTCCCAATTACTTTCAATTCTTATATTATCAGTTCAGTTTCAACTTTCAGTTATGTTATTACCTTATATACTCTGCACATTATTTTGTACTGACGTCCCTTTTCTGGGGACGCTGCATTTCATGCGTGCAGGTTCAGATAGACAGACGGGTAGACCTCCTCAGTAGGTGTTTCCAGAGTTCAGCCTGATCGGTAAGCTCCACGTCCTTCGGAGTTATCGGGTCTAGGTTTTCGTGTACATCTTCTGTATGTATGTATATATATTATGGGTAGGTCGGGGCCCTGTTCCGATCACAATATATCCATCAGTAGAGGCTTGTAGACATATCCTGTCAGTTAGTGCACTATGTTGGGCTTGTAGGCCTGGTATGTATATTTTGGTAGTTTGTCAGTTGTAGTAGTTATGACGGCCTTGTCGGCCCAACTTTATATTGATGTTTTGTCAGCGCTAGTTTCCATTCAGTTTTATATTTTGCTTCGCAAATTATCTTGCAAGGTGGCCCCATGGCCAAATTATGACATTATATGTTCAGAGTCCCTTAATCGCAATTTGGTATACCAGGTTAGTTGAGGCATCGGGTGCCAGTCTCGCACCCAGGTCATGGAGTGACACTTCCTCTAAAAATCCCTTAAAATTGCGCCTCAATCCAAGCTCTCTAGGTTCAAAATGGAGAATGAAATCAAACCCTCGCACTTAGCCCTTTTTTACCTAGCGATTAGCACCAGCGGAATTCCCATCGCAGGTGCGGATTCTACTTAAAAACTCAGTATCAGCTTCTATGATCAAAGGGTCGCACCTCCGTGTGCGCACCTGCGGACCCATGTCCGCTTCTGCGATCTTCTTCTGCTCCAGCGGGTTATTGAGTGCTTCTGCGGGCATCACAGATGCGACACCTCCTTCGCACATGCGACCCTATGCAGCTCCTCTCCTCTCCTCTCCGCTTATGCGCTTGCCTCTCCACACTTGCGATCTCGCACCTGCGGTCTCCCCACTATAGGTGCAAAACCTCCAGAACTCAGATAGCTTCAGCAATTGCATAATTTCAAAAATCAATCCGTTAAGCATCTGAAACACACCCGAGGCCCCTGGGACCTCAACCAAACATACCAACTAGTCCTAAATCACCATACAGAATTATTTGAGCCCTCAAATCACATCAAACAACGCTAAAAAGATTAATCACCCTCCAATTCAAACTTAATGAACTTGAAACATCAAATTTCTACAACCGATGCTGAAACCTATCAAACCACATCTGATTGACCCAATATTTTGCACATAGGTCATATTAAACATTACAGACCTACTCAAACTTCCGAAATCGGATTCCGACCCCAATATCAAAAAGTCCACTACTGGTCAAAATCACCAAAAATTCAACTTTTACCATTTCAAGCCTAAATTACCTACAGACCTCTAAAATACAATCTGGACATGCCTCTAAGTCCAAAATCACCCAACGGAGCCAACAGAACCGACAAAACTCCATTCCGGAGTCGTCTTCACACAGTTCCGACTGCGAACAAAATCCTAAGACTTAAACTTCCGTTTAGGGACTAAGTGTCCCAAAACACCCCCAAAACCAAAACAAAACCTCCCGGCAAGTCACATAAGCTGAAACAAATACGGGAAAAGCAGTAAATAGGGGATCAGGGCTATAACTCTCAAAACGACTGGCCGGGTCATTACAATGTATATCGGGGAGAGCTCGGATGCTAGTTTCAAGGCCATTTGCTTGGAGGATACGGATGCACAACCTGCAAGGGATGCAGTCGAAGGCATGGTGGGTAGTGGTGGCCCTGTTCTTCCAAGACACGAAGAGACCTTGTCTTCTGGAGTTACAACGAACGTACCTTATTCGAGTGATGATGGATGGGAGGTTGTTGCTGAGGAGGATATTGGATCCGTTTCTGACATGGATGTAGACGAGCTGAGGATGATCGACAAGGGGCTTACTCATCTTGAATTGAGGTTGGAGGAAGGTTCAAGGACTATTACGATAAAGATGGACCGTAATCTTCTCGTGGATACCGAGAATATTATCCCCTCCCTTGTCCCTCTTAGTTCTGAAGTTGAGGGTACGACCCTCAAGACTATGAATGATAGTGACTTGTAGAATAACATTACCAGCCTCATCCTTCGGGTAAGTACATTTGTTATCCATTATTTTTCTTACAATTTTGTCCTTTTATAGGCCCTAACTTCATTCATTTTGTAGACGGGTGTCCTGGAGATCGAGAGTGCTCGTATGGAGTAGAGGCGTAAAGTATCTATTTGAAGTTAAAGGACAAGAACTTTAGAGTCCTTGATAAGGATTGGGAGCTTCGGTACCGACTGCGTGAAACTGGCAATGTGCACCAATTGAGGGATGACTTGAAGGCGAGGGACAAGGAGCTAGTCTAGATGGTGGGGAAGTGCAGCGTCTTGGAGTGACGTTGAGGAGCAAGGAGGAAGAGCTCGAGCTTAGCAAGGGGGTCGAAGCCTAGTGCAGTGATCTCCAAGCTCAGGTGATTTTGTTGTGAGCCCAGTTTGAGGAGTGTCAATTCAGTGCGGAGGCTCTTAGTGGCGAGGTCACCGAGAAGACGAAGGATCTAGGGAAGGTGGAGTCCGCTCAATCGGAGGCTTTGAGAAAGGCAAGGTCTTTTGAAGTGGTGATTCGGACTCTCCGTTCCGAACGAGAAAATGACTTAACAATGGAAAGGCTTAAAGAAGAGCAACTCGATGAGAGGATTGGAGAGTTGGAGAAAGATACTTCTGGCCTCTTCGATTGAGTTACTATTCTGGAGGCCGAGAAGGCCCAATTACTGGCACAGTCTTCCTCTTCCCGTACTTCAGATTTTCCTAATATTCCTCGGGAGTTATACGGGGAGTGGATCCATGCTGAGGTCCAGTAATATGTCTTTCAACATTTGCATGCGGCGAGATCTGTTTCTGAGGCTGCCCTCGAAGATGTTCGTGTTAAGGCTTGTGAATATTGAGTTGCTTATGGGTATGATCCCGCTACGCCTGAGGCCGGTGAGGACGCAGGTGTAGACCAGATCGAGGAGAATGCCTGATATGATGTCGCATATCTTGAGGGCGAATGTGGCGATGGTGAGGGTATTGATGGTCATGGTGGCGGTGCTGTTGAGGGACAAGTTGGCGAGGATGTTGAAGGCCGTAATGGTGGTAACAAATAGTTTTCTCTTTTGATTTTTTTGTGTATTTGTTGTCGGCGTCTTCATGAGCCTCTTGTAAACAGTTTTAAGTATATAAAATATCAAAGTTGTTCCTTGCATTTTCTTCTCTTCCTGTGGTTTATTTTCTGTACTTGTGTATATTTTTTGTTTCTTTGTTGGGATGTGGCCGAGGGCCGATAGGTGTTTGTTCGAGCGAGGTCAAACATAATCTTTCGTTAAATCGCGGTCAAGATCCGGTAGGTGTTTGTTTGATCGTAATCGAATATAACCTTTTGTTAGATCGCGATCGAGTGCCCGTAGGTGTTTGTTCGAGCTTAGTCGAACATAACCTTTCATTAAATTACGGTCGAGGGCTAGTAGGTGTTTGTTCGAGCGGTAACGAACATAATCTTTCATTAAATTACGGCCGAGGGCCGGTAGGTGTTTGTTTGAGCAGGGGCGAACATAACTTTTTGTTAAATCACGGCCAAAGGCCAGTAGGTGTTTGTTCGGGCTTAGTCAAACATAACTTTTCGTTAAATCATGGACGGGGGCTGGTAGATGTTTGTTCGAGCGGGGTTGAACATAACCTTTCATTAAGTCGCGGTCAAGGGCTGGTAGGTGTTTGTTCAAGCGGGGTCGAACATAACCTTAACACGAAAAAGGTGTGCTGGTAAGCGTAAGTTTCTTATTGCTTTGACATTGTTGCTTTGGTTACATACTTGGAGAAATTTATAGATTTGTGGGTGTTGGCTAGCGTTCCAGTCCGAGTCCCAGTCTATCTAGTTCCTTCATTGGATGACTTGTAGAGTATTGAGAGGTTGAGCAATGAAATAGTAACCAAGACCCTACCTTTGCGTACTTTGACTCGAAGCGTTCCCTTCGCCGCCTCGTTAAGAATCTCATTGAGAAAACCCAAATGTGATAAAAATCAAGTGAGGGAAAAAAGAGTATGACTTGGGGGAAGCTTTTACTCTCAGAAGTTAAAGTATTAGAGGTGGATAATATTCCGGTTGTTTGGTAGTAGCTTTCCTTCCATTTTCTTTAGTTGGAATGAACCCTTGTTCGCTTTGGCTGTGATTTTGTACGGACCATCCCAGTTCGTTCCCAGCTTCCTTCTCGGGGATCGTTGCTCATTTGAGTTTTGGCTTTAGTACGTAGTCCCCAACTTTAAGTGGCCAGACCTTTTACTTTCTTGTTATAATAACGTTCTACTTGTTGTTTTTGGGCGACCATTCTTATGTAAGCCATGGATCTTTGTTCATCGATTTTGTCGAGTTCTTGCCTTCTGCTTTCGTCGTTGCTTGTGCCGCTTTTATGGGAGTACCTTAGTCTGGGTTCTCCAACCTCGACCGATATTACTGCCTCAGTCCCATAGACCAAAGAGTAGGGCGTCTCTTCTGTGCTCATCTTCAGAGTTGTTCGACAGACCCATAATACTTCTGGTAGCATTTCCGGCCACAATCCCTTGGTGTCTTCGAGGTTTTTCTTTATGATGTTTATTATAAACTTATTGGAGGACTCTAATTGCCCGTTACCCGCTGGATGGTATGGGGTTGATAGTATCCTCTTGATGTGCCATTTCTCGAAGAACTCAATGGTTTTCTTCCCTGTGAACTGATGTCCGTAGTCACAACTGATTTTCTTGGGTAGGCCGAATCGGCATATGATGTTTCTCCATATAAATGTGATTACCTCATGTTTCCATATTTGGGGGAATGCTCCTACTTCAACCCATTTAGAAAAATAGTCAGTTAAAACCAAAAGGAATTGTACATTACCTCGCCATGCTGGAAGGGGGACCACGATGCCCATTCCCCATTTGATGAACAGCCAAGGGAAGGTGACCGAGTGGAGGTGTTCGCCCGCTTGGTGAATCATTGGGGCGTCTTTCTGGCACTGTTCGCATTACCTCATGAAGTCTGCTGCATCCTTTTTCATGGTGGACCAGTAGTAACCCGCTCATATGAGGCATCTGACCAGTGCTCGATTGCTGCAATGAGCTTCAAAATGGCCTTTGTAGACCTCTTCGAGGACGCGTTGGGTTTGGTTCGGGCCTAAGCACTTCTCCAAAGGTACACCGTAAGTCCTCTTGTATAGGTCGCTATGAATGAGACTATATCTGGCCGCTTGCATTTTTAGTTTCTTGGCCTTTTTTCGCTTGGGAGTGTGTCGTCCTGCAAATATGTGATAATGCGATTGCGCCAGTTCCAAGTTAAGTTTATGGTTCTTACCTCGATTTGGTATAGTAATGAATTGAGGGGGTGGACTACACTTTTATCTCTAGTTGCGATGCTTTTGGTAGCTGCGGCTAGTTTGGCGAGGCAATCTACTTTGGCATTCTGCGCTCGTGGGATTTGATTGAGCTGGAGTTCGTTGAACTGAGGCAATAACTTGCAGATTTTGGTCTGGTATTTTTGCAATCTTTGTTCCTTGATTTGGAAAGTCCCTGTGACTTGGTTGACTGCGAGCTGGAATTCACTACGGAGTTTCAACCGTTTAACCCCATATTTGAGTGATAGCCTTAACCCTGTAATTATGGCCTCATACTCGGACTTATTGTTAGTCATATCCGGGCATCTAATGGATTTGAGAATTACTTTGCTTGTCGGGACCTCGAGTACAAGCCCCAGTCCGAACCCTAATGCATTAGATGCGTCATCGGTTTATAGGACCCAGAGGTCTTGTGTTTGGAGGGAATCTTTGACGGCTTCCCTTTCGACTTCAAGAATTATTTTTGCAATCAGGTCGGCGATGAAGTCGGCGAGCACTTGTGACTTTATTGCCGTTCACGGCTGGTATGTGATATCGTGCTCGCTTAGCTCGGCCCATTTGGCCAGCCTCCCCGTTAGCTCAGGTTTGTGTAAAAGTTTCCTCAGGGGAAAATTTATGACGACCGAGATAGGGTGGCATTAGTAATAGGGTCTAAGCTTCCGTGAAACTACGGCCAAGGCCAGAGCCAGTTTTTCGGGGTATGGGTACTTTGTCTCGGCGTCGACGAGTGTTCTGCTAATGTAATAGATAGGATATTGCAAACCTTTATTTTCATGGATCAAGATAGCGCTTACTGCTACCTCGGATACGGTTAGATAGACGAGGAGCTGCTCCCCAAGTTCGGGTTTCAAAAGCAGGGGCAGTGATGATAGGTATGCCTTTAGTTCGCGCAGAGCCTTGACGTACTCGTAATTCCATTCGAGCCGTTGTCCTTCTTGAGTATGCCAAAAAATTTGTGACATCTATCAGACAACCGCAACATGAACCTTGATAGGGCGGCGATATGACCAGTCAACCTTTGGACTTGCATTTTGGTGGTTAAGTGTTATGGTATCCCCTCGATAGCTTTGATTTGGTGTGGGTTGACCTAAATCCCTCGTTGCGACACCAGCAAACCCCAGAATCTTCCCAAGGCTACGCCAAACACGCATTTCTCCGGGTTCAGCTTCATTCCGTATCGTCTGAGTATGTCGAAGGTTTCTTTCAAATGATCGATGTGATCCTTTGCCCTTTTGGACCTGACTGACATATCATTTATATATACCTCCATGGTCTTAGCGAGCTGATCTTTGAACATCTTGGTTACCAACCTTTGATAAGTAGTCCCTGCATTTTTTTGTCCGAAAGGCATGACCCTTTAGCAATATGTTCCTTGGTGGGTGATGAACGTGGTCTTCTCCTGGTCTTCTTCCTCCATGAGAATTTGGTTATAGCCTGAGTAAGCATCCAAGAAACTCAATAGTTCGTGCCCGGCTATTGCGTCGATGAGCTGGTCGATGTGGGGTAACGAGAACGAATCCTTCATACATGCTTTGTTCAAGTTTGTGAAATCCACGCACATCTGCCATTTCCCATTTTTTGTTTTTGACCACCACTACATTGGCAATCCACTTGGGGTACTTTGACTCCCCGATGAAGCTATTTTCTAACAGTTTTTTCACCTCCTCATGGGCATCATTGATGGCGGAGTTTAATTTTCGTCTGACTTGCCTTACTTGGGGTGGAATGGGTCGACGTTTAACTTGTGTGTGGCGATTTCCTTTGGGATATCCGGCATAACTGCATGGCTGAAAGAAAACAAATTTGCATTAGCTATTAAGAATTGACTGAATTTGCCTGGTTCTTGCTTCGACCTCGACCATGTTGATTTTCTATGCCTCTTTTTCTTTGTCCTTTTTCTGTTAGATGGTCGTGCTGTCCAAGGCAATGTGGTAGCATTCCCAGGACGTGCGCTATTCTCCGCGTATGCTGAATATCCCCAATAGTGTTGGGAACTTAATAACTTGGTATAGGGTGGATGGGATGGCTCTCATGGGGTGTATCCATGATCGTCCCACTATGGCATTGTATGCAGTGGCCTGGTCCATGATATGGAATGTCATCTCCAAATTCATGCCGCCGGCCAGGGTGGGGAGTGTAATTTCCTCGGATGTTTGCTCAACTGTATTATTAAAATCGGTTAGCATACTGCAGCACGATACTATCTTATCCTCGAGCCTCATTTGGGTAAGGATTCGGGGATGGATAATGCATACACCGCTTCCATCATCCACCATGATGCATTTGACATCAATATCTAAAATGTGTAAACTAATAACGAGGGCATCATTACGAGGGAAAGTCAAATCGTAGGCATTCGACTCGTCAAAGATGATACTTTCTTCGAGTCTGTCATACCATTTGCGGGTGATAGACCGCTTGGGTTTGTGAGTGGTGGTGAACTTCACGCTGTTGATAGAGGCGTCATCGCTGCCACCGATGATCATGTTGATGGTACGAGCTGGTGATGGTGGCTTCAGCGGGCCTTGATGTTCATATCCTCTAGCGAAGTTGGTCCTCCCATTGTCTCTTAACCGCTCTTTGAGGTGCCCTTGTCGTAACATGTTTATGACTTCCTGTCTGAGGGCGATGCAATCTTCCATTTTGTGCCTGCGTTCCTAGTGGAACTCACAGAGGGCGTCAGACCTTTTGGTGTCCGGATCTGATCTCATCTTTGGCGTCCACTTCACTTTTGTTCCAAGTTTCTCAATAGCGTAGACTATTTCTGTAGGCGACACACAAAAATTGAGAGCAAATAATTAAGAAGGCATACCTCTTTCGTTCCGATGAGTCCCTGTCCTTGGGTTGGATTAGCTTTCTTCACAGTGGAGGGAGGGTACGGCGTCCGCCCTGACATATGGTTGGTGACGTTCCATGTTAGGTCGCGTAATAGGATGATCTCTTCTGGTATTGTATCTTCATTCTTTTCTGGATTCGATTTGTACCGAGGTTAGCCGGTGAGTTGGTTCGTTGATATCGTCCTCGTCTGCTCGGACCTAGGCACAATAAGCATTGTGGCTTTCATCCAAAGTTGTTGGAGGATACTTCATCAATCGGCTCAACGGTTTTCTAGGTTCTCTTGAACCCTCTCTACTCAGCCCGTTCTGAAAGACTGCGACCGTCATCCCTTCAGATACGTTTGGCAGAGTCGTCCTTACTCTGTTGAACCGGGCGAGGAAGTCCCTTAGTCCCTCTCCCAAGGACTGCTTAATAGCAAATATGTCGTTTACTCTCGCCTCGGCCTTCTTGGCTCCGACATGGGCCGTTACGAATTTATTGGCCATTTCTTCGAACTTTTCTATGGAACGGGCTGGTAGCTGCGAATACTATGTTAATGCCCCTCTCGTGAGGGTTTTTCCAAACTTCTTCAGCAAAATAGAGGATAGTTGTTCCTTGGCGAGGTCGTTGCCTTTCACGATGGTGACGTAATGAGTCACATGATCTTCAGGATCGGTCGTTCCGTCGTATATCCCGAGGTATGGCGGTATTTTGAAGGTCTTTGGTATGACATGCGGGGATGCATCATCGTTGTACGACTGCTCTACGAACCTGTCGGCGTCCCTTTTTGGCAGCAACTTAGGAGCGCCTGATGTAAGCACGTAATTTTTGACCCGCACAAATATTTTTTTATTTTTTTTGTTTTAGTACTCCTAGTATTTTTAAATTTTTTTTTTAATTTGAATTAGTCTAATGGCGCTTTAGTCTACTCTTACTTTTAATTTTGGAGTATAAATTTGAAGACAAAAATTGTTTCATTATATATTTTCTTATTTGTACTTAAGGCCATTAGTATTTTATAGTAATACATTTTCATTTTGCTATTATTTTAACTTATTTTATTTACTTTTATTTGATTATAATATTTGAAAATACAAAAAAGTAGTTTTAGGTTATGATATAGTTTATTTTAATTAATTGGAATTGATTTCACATTTAATAGTATATTTTAGATTATTTTAAAGGAAATGATTAAGTTTCTTAATTAATGAACTTTAAGAGTTGAAATCCTAAGCTTGAGCCCAAAATTCGGACAGCCCCAACCTACTAGCCCATCTACCCCTTTAACTCAACCCGATCGAGTCACCTTATAATCTCAACCCTTCATCCCTTTTTATCCGACGAACTTGATCAATTTTCATAGCCCGCATAAAAAACCTAACCCCAAACCCTAATATTCCAAATCACCTGCACACCACCTCATCCCCACACACTGCTGCCGCATTTCACCCCTCCTAACTAACCAGAACTCACGAGTTCACCCGCTCACAACTCATGGTCCCCCTCTCACCTCCACGTCACCCGCCCCATAATGAACTCCTGACATGATAATATTCCCTCTCATCTCACACGTCTTTTCTCAGATTTATTCACGCGTTAGGCTCTATTTCGGACGAATTTGAGGCTAATTGGAGCCGTAGGATTAAGGTTTTTGATCCTAGCCCTCCATTTATCAAAATTTCGCCCAACCAAGAGAGATACATGGGCTTGGGTATTTTCTTGGTGAAGAAGAACGAAAGTTTCTGGAGCTTCTATATATTGGGGCTCTTTTTTAAGAAAATATTTTTTATTTTTGGAAAGAGAATTTTGGGATAGAAAATTGGTGATACGCAGGGCAATGGAACAGTGAAGAGAGCCGGAAAAAGAAGGGAAAAAGGAAAAAGAAAAGAGAAATGCAAAGATAAACTAGGGCAAAATAAAATAGGTTTTCATTCATAACCATTAAAGAGGATAATTACAACCTATATATAGGATAAAATTATGAAAATGACCTAAGGATTACAGCTGGATAATCTACTCAATATGCCATCTCAGTACAATTTTGGGTAGGACTTGGTTTATATAAGACAAAGGAAATTAAGGGGTCAATGTGTAATTTAAGGAACTTCTAATTTAAAAGATAAGGGACTTAAATAAACATCCCCAAAACTCTTTAATCCTAACTAATTGACCATTGTGTCTCAACTATGCAGCGCAATGTACAACTTCCGCAAGATCCTCTATTTTACTCCGTATCAGATCCCCCTTGTCAAAATCTTCCTTGTCCTCAAGGAAGGAAGGAAGGGAATCTAACCATGAGGGAGTGGTAGTCTTCCCAAGTAGCTTTCTCAGGAGGTAGTTGATCCCATTGTATCAGAATTTGAGTAACTGCCTTGTTCCCTTCTTGGACCATGCGTCGATCAAGGATTTTCGGAGGATTTGGACAGTAGGGGCCGGATATGTCAAGGACAGGAGGGTGAGAGATATTGGCAGGTAAGTTGTGGAATAATTTGAGTTGGGGAACATGGAAAGTGGGATGGAGAAGTAACTGGGATGGGAGGGACAATTTGTATGTCACATGACCAATTTTTTGTAAGACTTGGTATGGTCCATAGTACTTAGCTGAGAGTTTTGAGAAATGGGAACCTGATAGTGTCACTTGTCTATAGAGTTAAATTTTGAGGTAAAACTAGTCTCCTACTTTGAATTGCCTATCTGAGCGATGCTTGTTAGCCTGAGTAGTCATTCTTTGTTGTGCTCGTTGGAGATGATGTTTGAGGAGTTGCAGTTTGAATTCTCTTCTCAAAAGGCTTCTATCAACCTCTTCGACAGCTGAGTCACCTGCTACATAGGGTAAATAGAGGGGGGGGGGGAGGGAGGTTGGACATACAAAGCCTCATATAGTGTTGTTTGTATGGAAGAGTGAAAGGTAGTATTATACCACCACTCAGCAGAAGAAAGGTATGAAAACCAGTCAGATTATGAATCAGAATAGACGCATCTGAGATATGTTTCAAGGCATATATTGATGACCTTTATCTGGCCATCAGTTTGATGGTGGTACACCGTGGATGTATTAAGTGTCACCCTATGCATAGAGAATAATTCCTTCCAAACTTTACTGGTGAATATGGGGTCCCTGTCACTTACTATGTCTTCAGGCATGCCATGAAGTTTGTGAATTTGTTACATGAAGAGTTTGGCCACTTCTGATGCTGAATAAGGGTGAGATAGACTAAGGAAGTGAGCATACTTAGTGAGTCTATCAACTACTACAAGAATCACAGTCTTTCTTTTTGATTTGGGTAGTCCCTCTATAAAATCCATGCTGATGCTACTCCAAGCCGTGACTGGCAACTTCAAGGGCTGTAGGAGTCCTGGATAGGGGGACCTATAATACTTATGCCTTTGACAAATGTCACAACCATTGACATAAGTATGAACAACCTTTCTCAAACCTTTCCAATAAAATAGTGATGCTATCCTCCTGTATATTTGTTCAATCCCAGAGTGTTCCCTCCATAGGAGAATCATGCCACAACTGCATAATGTCCTTCTTCAAGCTATGAGTCTGGACCAATCACCAACTTGCCATGTATTCTAAGTTGATCATGAATGAAAGTGTAGCCTTGTACCTATGTACCCCTATTTAGAGTCAGAATCAAGGCAGTCAAGTCTGGGTCGAAGTTCCAACTTTGAGTGATCAGAGTAAGCAAGTCAGTTTGGATAGAAGATAAGGCAAGGGCAGCTAGTTCAGCTACAGGCAGTATAGATAAGGCATCAGCCACCTTGTTTTCCTTACCCTTCTTGTACTCAATTATGAAATCATATTGCATCAGCCTTGCTATCCATTTCAATTGTGACCTTGTATGCAATTTCTGTTCAAGAAGGAATTTTAGAGCCTTTTAGTCACTCTTCACTGTAAAAGGGCCTGCCAGTCAAGTATTGAACCCATTTATTTACAGCCATAACCAATGCCAACAATTCTTTGTCATACACTGACAGTGTTTGGTGCTGAGGTGAGAGACCCTTGCTCAAGTAAGATATTGGTTGACCCTTTTGCATCAAAATTGCACTAATGCCATTGCTGTAAGCATCCGTTTCCACTACAAAAAGTGTGGAAAAATCAAGTAATACTAGCACTGGTGAAGAAGTGAGTTTTCTTAAGTTTTTCAAATGCTGAAGTAGCTTGCAGTTAGAGACATGTTGGCAGAATAGACCTTGATCATGAAGATCTGAGCAGTATCGACAGAGATGTTATGTAAAGCCTTGGCATCAACAGTTTTAAATAAAGGATAAATACCCTGGAAGGTGACAAGCTTCCCTTGATAGAGAAAGTTCATAAAAAGCTTCTCAAAGTTGACCTTGATATCTCCTAACTTACACAATCATTGAATTCCCAACACAACATCACAACTACCTATAGGAAGCACTAGGAAGTCATATTGGAAAAGAATCCCTTGCATGAGCCACTTGAAGTCCTTACTTCCCTTAACAGATTGGATAATCCTGCCATCAGCTACAGATACATCCTGAGGATGTATTTGGCTAATTGTGCAACCTATTATCTTGGCAGCCTTCTCATTGGTGAAGTTGTGGGTGGAGCCACAATCAATGAGAACATTGATAGGATTTTGTTCAGAGTAGCCCTGTATCCTAAGAGTTCTGCCCTTAGTGCCATTCAAGGCTTGCAGAGATATTTCATAGTTCTCAACAGGGTTTGCTGCTTCTTGAGGCTCTTTAATATCCTCCACTTCCACCTCTGTTTCCTCATTGTCTCCCAGTTCTTCTGTATTTATTTCCTTGGAGTATATGTGCCTTTTGGCCTTGCATTTATGCCCTGGTGTGAACTTTTCATCACAAAAGAAACATATACCCTGAGCTCTTTTCTCATCCATTTCAGCTGGTGTAAGTCTTCTTTTCCTGAAACCATCTAGGTTGGCAGTCACAGGTGGTTTGTAGGTAGGTCCAACAGCCTTTGCCCACCCAGTAGAGCCTTGTCCTTGAGGTATTCTTACAGCAGAATGCTGATGCACTGCAGATTCTGCTTTGATAGCCTTGCTTTGTGCAATAAAACCGGCCTCATGCAACCTGGCTAGGTAGTAGGCTTGTGGTTAACTGGTAGGATTACCAATTCTCACAGCATTGCTGATTTCAGGCTTAAGATTATTTAGGAATATACTAATAGCATGTTCAACTGACAGATTCATCCTAGTCATGACATTATTGAAAGCCTTTTGGTAATCCTTCACACTCCTAATATGCTTGATATTCATAATCTCGGTCATAGGATCAGAATACTCATCTCCAAAGCTATCACATAAACCCCATAAGTATTCATCCCAAGTAGGAAGTGGCATTTGTCCTCTACTTCTCATATAGCCTAAATGCCATTGTAGAGTATCCCCTTCAAAATGCATAGAAACTAGCTTCATTTTCTGCTGGATAGTAAGGTCTCCATCAGAAAAAAATATTGCTCTACCTTGTACAACCATGTCCTAAGGTCTTCACTATTGAACTTGGGAAATTCAACCTTGTGGTACTTGATAAAAGGTATACTAGAAAATGTCACATTGGGAGTGTTTGAGTTGTGGAATTGGTTAGTGGTGGGGACATTCTGATAAGGATAGGTAGTGGATACATATGGGGTCTGGTGGTATAAGGGTGGTGGCATATGTGTGCTTGGATTATAGTAGCAGAAGGAAATTAGTTGGGCTGGTTATATGTCTGGTGGTATAAAGGTGGTGGCACTAATGGTTAGCCTTGAGGTTGTGGAGTTTGATAATACCTTCCTGGGTGATTAGGAAGGTGGGGTGCTAAGGGTATTGCTGTTCTAGGGAAGGGGTTTTGAAAAACCTGCAACCCTATAGCTGGAAAAGGAAAAGATTGTAGCTGAGAGGTTCTGGGATTCTCAATGTGCAGAGAAAGACTAGGGTTTATGGGAATTTGAGGAGCTGAGGTTGTTAAGTTGGTAGTCGAATTAGTTTGAGTGTTAGGAAGAACCGAGCTAACAGCAGGGAGGCTCACTGGTATTGTATAGGTATTAGCTCCATTAGATCTAGGGGAATCTAAGTCACCAAAATCAAAAGGTTTAACATTTGGAAAATAAAGCTCACCTCCACTTTGGGTTACCGATTTGTCATGTTCTGGCCTCTTTCCTCCATGAATAACTTCATTGATCACTTCTCTAAGCTCACTCAAATCTTCCTCCCGATTCTTGTTACTTTGCTCTTGGTTTGCCTCCAACAGATCTTGTCTAGCTGTGAAACTTGACATATCGAGTGAGATATTTTTGAGCACCTCCATAACATTGCTAATATTATCAGCCATGGTCGTCCACAGAGTCAAGAATTGCTCTGATACCACTGATACGTAGGGTAATGGAACAATGAAGAGAGCCGGAAATAGAAGGGAAAAGGGGAAACGAAAAGAGAAATGCAAAGATAAACTAGGGCAAAATAAAAGAGGTTTTCATTCATAGCCATAAAAGAGGATAATTACAACCTATGTAGAGGAGAAAATCATGAAAACGACCTAAGGATTACAGCCGGATAATCCACTAAATATGTCATCTCAATACAATTCTGGGCAGGACTTAGTTTATATAAGAC
This sequence comes from Nicotiana tabacum, assembly GCF_000715075.1. Taxonomy (NCBI): domain Eukaryota; kingdom Viridiplantae; phylum Streptophyta; class Magnoliopsida; order Solanales; family Solanaceae; genus Nicotiana; species Nicotiana tabacum. The sequence continues at coordinate 124,330,580 of NC_134094.1, read as the reverse complement.
AAAAAAATTAAGGGTTCAATGTGTAATTTAAGGAACTTCTAATTTAAAAGATAAGGGACTTAAATAAACATCCCTAAAATTCTTTAATCCTAACTAATTGACTGTTATGTCTCAACTATGCAGCGCAATATATAACTTCCGCAAGCTCCTCTATTTTACTCAGTATCAATTGGAGAGAAAAATTAGGAAAATTGGAGAGAAAAACATCATTTTTAAGAGGTTCTTCTTCTCTGTTCTTGGAGATTTCCAGAAAAATACAAAAATTCAGTTTGGTCTTCTCATTTTCGGATTTCTCTTTAGATTTTTAGGCTGTTTTAAATTTCAGAAAAATACAAAAAGATTTCTGCATTTTAATTTCGGATTTTGCTACATAAATGGAGTTTGATTGAGATGTAGTTGAATTGAAGCTCGTTTTCCAATCGAGGTTGCCGTTCAAGGTTGAGTCTGTGATTCCTGTTTCAGTATTAGTCGTTGTACTCGCGCAGTATCAGTTCGCTGCTGGATTTCTCTCATTGTATATTCACGACCGAAGTTTAATTGAAAGCAACTTCAGGTTCATTTCTGATTGCATTTTACTCTGTCTTAGGTGCTGATTAAAAATATGATAAGAGACATGGTAGTCGGATTGGGATTTATTAGCATCTCTAATGGTTTAAGAATAACGAATCTGTAGGTTCTTAACAGTTAGTTTTAAAAGGGATTGTGTTTGAATGCTGTCTCAAAGTTTGTTTTACACTCGACCAGAACACTCGTGCTTTGCTCTTACTGTTTTTCATTGTCCGCGAAGGAAATTTGACGCTTAGATCATAGCAGCCTCTGTTTAATTTTCTAGAATTCAGATTCATGCGCCTACGCTGATTATGTTTGCTTTAAGTTTTGTGTGGGTTGACGCACAATCGTCGTCTTGAGTAAGGGTGTGGTATCCATGTTATAGGTCTAAACGGCTATTATGTCAAGATTCTTGTAAGTGTTCTGCCTCTATCTTATTGTACTTATTGGAGGTTAAGCTAATGTCTTTGGTCAGTATGTTATCACGAAATTATAGTTCAAATATATGTGAAGTTTGAAACTGTTTGTTGATGTTTAAATAATTCTGCCATTTCTGTTTGAAAACACACGACATCTTGTGCTTTGTTTCTTCTACTTATTAAAAGATCAACCACATAGCTGAGGTCTAAAATGTCTGATTCTTTGTTTTTGACTTCTTGAGCCCATCTTGCTATAGCCCTATTAAGCTTGAACATGAGTAGTTGATAAAGATGGCATGTCTATGATTATGGCTTAATGTTGAGTTGCATTGTATGTATTCAGACTGTTAATGTTTAGATCCATTCACATCTGTAGTTTGTTGCATTGTCTGCTCTTGATGACTAAAGGTCAAGCTGTTCTTTCAAGTGCATTTTTCGTTAGATCCTTCTAAATAACCAAACTGTTCCCTCGTGATTTGTTGGTAATTTGTCTTGATCATATCATAATTTCATGAAATGCTCGTCATGTGAGTTACTTTTCCTAATATCTGATTTTGGTTGCCATCAGTTGTTTGTAAGTGTCAATACAAGAAATTTGGGGTAAATGGAAATGAGATTCTAGTATCTATACATATCAGTCGAGTTTTAGTTCTAGCTCTGGGGTGAAGAGCAAAGTAAGTGACGGTGTTGTGAAAATCTTTAATTAACTTTGAAGGAGGAGATCTTTTATTTTAAATTGGTAGTTCATTAACTTAGAGATTGCCAGAACGGGGTGGGGTTGGTTAAATGGTTTGAATCCACCATTTTCTTTATTTCATTTCTTCACTGTCATTCCTTCTTTCGCTCGTATATTTGATTTACTTGTTTGGATGTTTGCTTGTTTGGAATATTACATTTGTTAAAACGATGGTATTGTAAATGCTTGTTGGACCGTGGGACAGTGGAGGAAAGACTACCCCATTAGTGGTTAAATTTACGAAATTTTACATGTTATAGCTAAATATTGTACCCTATTTATTATAAATCAAAACACTCTAAAAATATTATTATTTATAGCCACTTTATATTTTATAGAAAAGTACAAAAACACTTGATTTACTCATTTTATTTTCCGGTCCATGTTCAATTCCTAATGTATAAGAGCTCTAGGGTTTCAACTTTCAGTAGCCTAATACACAAAGTAGCCGAGCATGGGCAGTAAAATTGTGATCCCCTGGTGCAATCTTCCGAAAGAACTTTTCAAGAGGACCGGCAAATTCCTCGACACACATTGACATGGCCTCTCTCTCTTACCTTCTCTTTCTCCATCATCAGTTCCAGATCCAATTGCCTTTTTTTGTTCCCTTCTCTCATCTAAACCGTCAATTCCAAATCTAAAAATCGCGAAGTCGTGATGGGTCCATTACCGGCAGCAAAAACAATGGAGGAGGAAGATTGGAGGCGTCACCAGGTCTGAATCTAACGGAGATGCCGAAAGATGTGATCTCCGGCGAAGTTTCTTCTCTTCTTTGCTATTGAATCAAATACAATGATACAAATACATTATATTCCGTACAAATACTCTCAAATTTGAGTGTATTCTATATTTTTCAATGCAAATACATTTGTTTTTGTATTTTCACATGTATTTATGTATTCCTAATGTTGTTTTTTGTGACAAGTCTCTGTATTTTTTGAATTTTTGTTGTTTGAATACAGTCGAATTAAATACAATAAATTAAATTCAGTGTAAAAGCAGCTACCAGTGAATACAATGAATTGAATACAACCGAATATCACTATTTTTGTGATTTTTTGTAGTTTGAATATAATCAAATTGAATAAAGTGAAATTGAATATAATGTAAAATAGTTAAGAATGAATATAAGCGAATTGAAAACAGTGTATACAACTGAATTAATTAGAGTTGTATACTCCCTATTTTTTTTATTTTTTTTTTATTATTTGAATACAACTGAATTCAATACAGTGAAATTGAATATAATGTAAAATATATAAGAATGAATATATCCAAATTGAATACAATATACACAACCGAAATAAATACATCGACATGCATCGCATGGCAAGCAATTGGTAGCTACGAAATGTAATTAGTTAAATTATAGCTACGCCCAGCAATAAGCTTCCAAACAATAGTCATATCTGAAAGTTCCCTTTAAATTTACTACATGTTTTAGGATTGGGCTCGGTCTAACAAATGAAATTAATTGTTAAGAAAATGACCATGAATCGAATCTCCTGTTATTTAGTTTTCTTTTGTTTCTTTCCATTATCTGCTAGTAGCATGTTTGGGCCGATCACACCTGGGTAGGAAAATATTAAGTTGTTTATGTGTTTTTTATTTTTCCGAGGCTAGAGGTCGTCCCCTTAGTTATTATGATTTTATTAGGGGAATGCCCCGAAGCACATGTAATTGAAGACTAAAGGCGGACGTCCTTCGAGGAAGTAGTAGTATAGGCCAGTTTAGGGCTTTTATTTTCTCTTCCTTTCTTTTCCTTTTAGGTAGGGGACAACCTCGAGTCTCTTGTTTGTTTTTACCTCAATTGAATATTCTTTAAAGCCAACTTGATCAAGTATGAAACTGTACTAGCTACGAGACTTGGGGAATGCCTAACACCTTCTCTCTGAGTCAAATGAAACCCCTTACTTAGAACTTCTGGTGCAGTCAGTTTTAGAGTGTGTTTTAAAGGAAAAATCATTTCTTAAAAATGGTGACTTGACACACCGAAACCAAATGTCAAGTGGCGACTCTGAAAATCCTTTGAAACAAAATACTTTTGTCACTTTTCAAAATTAAAACCCTTTTGAGCTTTAAAATCATTCTTTATCTATTTAAAAGAGGGTTAAGGTGAAAAAAGGGGTGTGCCACCTGATATCTTGTTAACTCGTTCTTAGTGTTCTTTTATCTGGTCTCGGAGTGCTTTGTTGTCATTCTCCATTTCTTCCATCCTTTTTGGAATGACAGCTAGGGCATTATCACCTGCACTATCAGTAACATTGTGAGTTATACCTGTCATTGGAGGGAGGGGTCGGTTGCACTGCTTTTCTGTTTGTTGTATCGTGCAGGCCCTTGAAGTTTCTGTAGTCACGCATAGAGCAGGTTTGTTGAGGACGTTTGCTAGCGTGTCGGTCAGCAATGCCTCGAGGAGTTTTTTCACAGCTGGGGGCGTCCCCTCCTTTGTAGACATGGAGGCCCCTTTTCCGCTGGGTTTTGTTATGCTGCAGTGCGGGGGTAGTGACCTCTCTTGCCTAGGGGACGCGTTGGGCGTTGTTCCCTTACCTACTATTTTGCATCTTTCATTGATGATATTTATGAGGTTGGTTGGGAAGTCACTTGTTATTTTTGTCCTTTCTCCTTAGTTACATGCCATGTAGGGTTTTGTATACACAAAGAAAGGAGATCTCGGGGTTTTTTATGTCAGTGACTTGCGTTAATTGTAGATCTAGAGGAAAGTAAAAGATATATATGTTGGTTCAAATATATATTAATAAGGGTTAATCTTAGCTAACAATAATATCCCTAGATGGAGTTCTTAAAGAAGCAACAAGTACTACGCATATACGGTCGGACAATGGCGGTGGCATACAATAAATATTCTAGAAATCAGAAGCAATAATGTAGCATTCAATATCAATAAATGACATTTAAGTAAATAGAATGAATGAGTCACCCAAGAAAGGATGGAGTAAGTGGATGTTCTTTTTTACGATGATGAATGATAGACAATCCCTTGAATATTTGAATTATTCTCGGATTTAGTGGAAACGAATAGACAAGAATTTCAGTGAAAAGGTGATGTTTGTATCTTAGCAAATTAGATATGATTTTCTTTCTCAAGTGAGAGTGTATTTTTTTACAAATGAATATCACATGTTCCAATCATTGTGTCTTTTTCTATTTATAGGGAACATGCTCCTAAAAACCCTAATAGTACAAGTGCAGAGAATATCCACTAGAATATCTCTTTAATTTCCTATCTTGAAACTAGCCATTATAACTCTGTCAAAGGTGCTCGACCTTAGCCTCGACCCTTGTTGACGCCTCGACTTCGGCCCTTGTTAGCTCTTCGACTTCGGCCCTTGTTGACTCTTCGACCACATACTTCGCCGCTTCTTGGGCCGTTTTGGCAAACGACGACTTGTGAATTTTTCTCCTAGTACTATCTTGACTTAAATATTCTAAAGATAAATTTTGACCCATACAATACAGTGATTTGCAAATGGAATGTGCTTAGTATTCCAGCTTTGCAACGAGATTGGGATGTAAGTGCTATAACTGCAAAATGCATAAGATTTTAAGAAGAAGAAGAAGAAAAAGAATTATTTTGCTAAATTACACTTGAATAGTGATTTATGAAAAAAATAAAATGTTCAAGCCTTGTGCTTGCTTCTAATAGTATGTTTACATTCACTGAAAATAGAAAAAGAGCATCGTAATTTATAAGGAAGAAAATAACATCTAATATCAGTAATTACTCTCGGACTTTTTCATTATTTGTTATTTCTTTCTTGTTGCTCTAATTATGCATCAGGTATTTATGAATTATGATGCTGCATTGTTATGCTACGGCAATAAAGGAGATGGGTGGATAGGAAATTGTGATCTGATAGAATTAAAATTGGCAAACTTAACGTATGGATGAAATTAGGAACGAGCTAAAGTAATGTTCTAGAAAGGTGATTAATTCCATGGTTGGTGAGCTTCCAAGCTACCACCAGTTTTGGTTACGTACTTAAGATTGTGTAACCACTGCAAAATGAAAAAGAAATAAAAGGGGCGAGACAAAATCGCGTTTGGACTGAAGAAATTAAGTGCTACTTTTTGGTTTAAAAAGGAATAAAAGGATTCGAAACAAAAAAAAAAACAATTCTCATAATTAAATTCAAAATATTGATATCTTACTAATTTGGATATTGAAAAACTGTGGAGAAACCATAAATCATATTTTCAATGTCAAGAAAAAAGTAGTTCGGATTTCCAAATAATGGTAATGGTAGGTTCTTTAGACAGACAATGTAATGAATTTGACAAGGCACTACATCCAACATTTAGTATAATGGATTAGAGAGAAGCTCCAACTTCTCACTAACCATCTACACACTTCAATTCCTAATAATTCTCCTCCCTCCTTATAACTATTGAAACCAACAACAACAAACAACAACCCAGTATAATTTTACTAGTGGGGTCTGGGGAGGGTAGTGTGTATGCAGACCTTACCCCTACCCTGGGGTAGAGAGGCTGTTTCCAATAGACCCTCGCCTCCCTCCCTCCAAGAACTCCCCACCCTGCTCTTGGGGTGACTCAAACTCACAACCTCTTGGTTGAAAATGGAGAGTGCTTACCACTAGAGCAACCTACTCTTGTAACTATTGAAACCATGTCTATCAATCCACCGACTACCAATACATATTCGCCTGATATGAGTTCAATGAATATTGACGATCCAATCATTACACATCAAAATCCTTCATTTATGCAAATACTATTAAATAACCACACTATGTCTTTATCCCCCATTTCTACTATCCAATACTATCTTGACATGTCTGCTGAAGTAATAGAGGATCCAGCTCCAGAAAACTTTATTCCTCTATCCAGTGATGACAAATTCGGACTTTATTCTCCTTGTAAATACTCAATTATAGTTAAGATGTTTGGCAGGAAAGTGGGTCATTTAGCTCTTAAACAAAAATTACAAGCACTAGGGAAACCTACGGAATCACTGTCACTCATCGACTTAGGGAATGATTTCTTCCTAATCAAAGACCAACAGGAAGAAAATATGAATAAAGCCCTACATGAGGGTCCGTGGTTTGTTCTAAACCATTTCCTCTCAGTCAAACGCTGGGAACCTAAGTTTTTAGCCTCTAACGCCAAACTTACCCATACTGCAATATGGACTCGACTGCCAGAGCTACCCACAGTGTTCTATGACATCGTGATCTTACTAAAAGTGGAAAACAAACTAGGTAAACTTCTAAATATTGATACATGCACATTGCCTACGTCTCGAGGGCACTATGCTCGCATATGCATTGAAGTGCCCCTAGAAAAACCACAAAAATCACATGTATTCATTGGAAAACATCGTCAACAAATCCTTTACGAAGGACTCAATATGCTATGTACCACTTGCGGACGAATAGGACATACTCATGTCAATTTTCCCAATCACAACACTTCAACATATTAAATCTAAGTTCTTCAACTAATGACCACGACAGGAAGGAGGTACAAGCTACATAATCGGAATGGAAAGCCATCATATTCCCAAGACGACCAACAAAACACATGATGAAACAACACATACCACTTCACGGCAGTAAGGATGCACGTCACTCAACTAGTTCCACTAAAGGAAACCTACTATCAAATTTACACGTAGCGGCGACTAATGAAGATCACACAGGTACGCACTTAATTAATATTTCTGCTACCCCCTAACTGTATTACAACCAAAATTAACTAATAATAAAATGTTAGCAATAAAAAATAATTTTGACTTATTAAATAATTCTGAGGATCAAATGGACCAAACTACTGAATCTACCCATCCAAGCCCAACCCAGCAACAAAAGGCCCAATAACCACAAACGGTTACCCCCACTTGGCACACCCCTTTTTTACCTCAATTACCATTACCAACACTAGATAATAACCTACACAGTAACACTACCTCACACGATGAACAGTTCACCTATGGACACTACTCCAATATCTTCAGATGCCACGTTAGAGGCACCTCCCAAATTAGCCAATCAAAATCAGTGGAAAACCCACTATCCAAACCCTAGCACAAGCCCACAAACATCTGCACTAAGTAATCATGACCTATCTATACTACACCCTAAGCCCAATTCGATACATAATATTGACACTCATGTTCCCATGCAGACTACCCATTCGATTCCTAGCTCACATGATAAGCCCACTATACAAGAAATTACTTCTCCTACTACAAAACAACCACCTTCATCACCCTCTCCCACCTCTACTAATACTGACAAAATATCATTAAATCAAGAATCCCACATGTAACACACTTCTGTTAATTCCTTATCTATATCAACCTCTAGCCATGTAACGATACCATGCACCAACATTCCTTCTAAGAACTCATCACCAACGACCATCACAACTCCCATTCAGACCACTCAACATCCAATTTCTAGCCCCAACAACCATGCCAAATCATATACCACCTCCCCAAACTTATCCAGTGATCTACACCTCACAAGCACCAAACCCTTTCACCCCGCCTTAATCATGGCTGGAAATAGGACTGCAAAACCATGCACTCACCTTCTCAATGATAGTTAGATTCCAAAATCCATAAGACACAGCTCAGATAGTAACAGATGGTATGACAGTAGCCATGACTCTCTATGGCCAGTACCAGTGGATAACAACACAGATGATGCCAACCACAACATGGGAAACCCTTTTCCTCAATCCAGAATCAACCAACTCCTCCAACCTATGCGGAGTTACTTTTTTTATCCACCCTCATAGTCCCAAATTCCTTGGATACACGAATACATACACCTGCCACACCCCATATTTTCCATGTCTCCAATGAGCCTATTCGAACCACTCACTCCCTCAACTAGCTCACTACGTCCACAACCACCAAGCCCAAGAGATCAAGAAATACTCACTCCTCAGGAAATCACAACAGTTATGGTAGAAATGAGGGAAAAAAGGACGGAACCAGTGTGGCTAGGGGTCTGTCATATCTCCGTCCTCAAGGAGAAATATGACAAAAAATTTCTACTCAATTGTCCACCAGAGGTGACCAAGTATCTAATCAAACTGTGACAAACGGTGAACCCAAAAGTGGAGAAATTAGCAGTGGTGATCACACCAACACTCGGGGAGGCATCTCAGCCAACTAGCGAGGAGAACCAAATTATGGTGGAGCAGGAAACAGCCCCACCAAACCCACCTCCACGCAGTAATTCTATGAATTTTGTCATCTGAAACTGTAGGGGTGCCCAATCTCCAGACTTCAGAAGGAACTTTCGTTCCATGCTTAATTACTACATGCCACCACTAGTCGTGCTCCTAGAAACACACCTAATGGATCATGCAATACTCAAGGATGACTTTGACTTCACAAATCTCTCAAAGGCACTAACTGAGGGACAGGCGGGGGACATAGTAGTTTTATGGACTACCACTATAGTTAATGTTACTTAAATTGCCATCACAAAATCAAGAGATTTACTGCATGGTACAGGTATGTCCCCAAGGTCCACCCTTTTTATTATCAGCTATTTATGCAAGCACATTATTATCATATAGAAAATTACTATGGCAAAATTTAATGTCCATAGCTAATACTTATAAAGGACCATGGGTCGTAGGTGGTGACTTCAATGACATACTATACTCAAATGAAACATTTGGTGACTGTGCTTTAAATAATAATAGAGAATATTTAATGCTAAATTATTTCAACTATTGTAAGCTCATAGACTTAGATTTTAGGGGCAATAAATATACATGGACAAATAAACATAGACGAGGAGCCATGATATTGGAAGGATTAGATCGCATAATTGCTAATTATGAATGGCTTACCATTTATCCAGAAGCACACATACACCACTTACCCAGAACACATTCTGATCATTGTCTGTTACTGTTAACTCTCCTTAAAAAAGCTCTATCAAGAGCTAATACTTTTAGATTCGAAACTATGTGGTTAGCACACCAAGAGTTTTCTCAATTAGTAAATCAAGTGTAGAATGACAACTCTCCTTAAATGGACGCAATTGAAAATTTACTAACTTAGTTCAACTATGGAATAAAGACACTTTTGGCAATATTTTTTACAAAAAATAAAATAAAATATTCTAGCTCGACTAGCAGGAATACAAAAATCTCCAAATTATCCCACTAGTAATTTTTTACAAGACCTAGAAAAAGATCTTATTTACCAATATAATCAAGTACTAACACTTGAAGAGGATTTTTGAAAATTGAAATCTCGCGTCAATTGGCTTAACCAAGGGGACGTGAACACAAGATTTTTTCATTTATCTACACTAAAGAGAAGACACCGTAATCGTATAATTGCCCTCAAAGATTCAACATGCAATTGAATTTCCAATCACATACAACTTCAACACCTAATAACGGACTATTATAAAAACCTTTATACTACTACTCACACCATCTCTCAAAGAAGTTACCCAACAACTAATTATAATTCTCTAACTCAAGTAGATTCTTGCGCTATAACATCACCAGTAACGGATAACGAAATATTTGAAGTTGTCCATTCCTTCCAGGCACTAAAATCATCAGGGCCCGATTGCCTTCACCCATTATTTTTTCAAAAATTCTGACCTCAAATAAAGCAATCAGTAATTCAATTCTGTAAACATATTTTCCAACGGGGACACATCCCAAATGACTTAAACAAGACATATACATGTTTAATCGCTAAAATTAAAAGTCCATCAACAACGTCTCAATTTAGACCTATAAGTTTATGCAATACACTGTACAAAGTCATTACCAAAATAATTGTTAATCGAATAAAACTATTTCTAGACAAAATTATTCACCCTGTACAGTCAGCTCTCCAAAAAAATCATCGAGCAACAGACAATGCCATAATCGTTCATGAATTACTAAATCATTTTAGAAATTCTAGGTCAAAATGCTCAAACATGCTTCTTAAAATAAACCTAGAAAAAGCATTCGATCAACTGGAATGGAACTTTATACGCCAAACTTTAACTTACTTTAATTTCCCACAAAACTTAATCTCACTCATTATGTCCTGTGTATCAACAACCACTACCTCTATACTTTTAAATGGTTCCCCTACCAATTTCTTCACACCTACTAGAGGCATTAGGCAAGGAGACCCGCTATCACCATATCTCTTTATTATGTGCATGGAAATGTGTAACGACCTGGCCGGTCGTTTCGAGAGTTATAGCCCCGTTTTCCCTATTTCTGCTTTTTTGTGCTTTTCAGGTATATTATTATATATCGGGTTAGTTGGTTTGGGTTCAAAGTGGTTTCAGAGTGAATTGAGACACTTAGTCTCTAAAGTAGAAGCTTAAGTTAGAAAAGTCAACCGGACGTTGACTTATGTGTAAACGACCTCGGATTTAAATTTTGATGATTACGTTAGCTCCGTTAGGTAATTTTGGACTTGGAAACATGTTCAAAATGATATTTTGAAATCCGTGGTAGAATTAGGCTTGAATTGGCGAAAGTTAGAATTTTGGCAATTTTGGTCGGTAGTGAAAATTTTGATATCGGGGTCAGAATGAAATTTCGAAAGTTGGAATAGGTTCGTGGTATTATTTTTGACTTGTGTGTACAATTTGAGGTCATTCGGACGTGGTTTAGCAGGTTTCGGTATCGTTGGTGGAATTCGGAAGTTTAGAAGTCCTTAAGCTTGAATCCGAGTGTAATTTGGCATTTTGATGTTATTTTGAGTGATTTTATGATTTGTGTAAGTTCCTATGATGTTGTGGGTTATGTTGGTATGTTTGGTTGAGGTCCCGAGGGCCTCGAGGTAATTCCAGGTGATTAACGGAACAAGTTTTGAAATTGGAGGAATTGCTGAAGTTGAACTCAGCTGTCATAATCGCACCTGCAGATGTCTCATCGCAGGTGCGAGCCTGCAGAAGCGAGCGGGAGATCGCAGATGCGAGATTGGAGGAGCTGGGCAGAAGGCGCAGGTGCGATAAAGTTCCCGTACCTGCGAGGTCGCAGGAGCGTGTGGGAGTCCGCAGGTGGGTAGGAGAGGTCGCATCTGCGAGTCCGTAGATGTGGATAAGTGCCCGTAGAAGCGAAAGTGAGGAGGTCAGGCAGTGGCCACAGGTGCGAGGTCTTTTCCGTACCTGCATGGTCGCATATGCGGATATGGAGCGCATGTGTGAAGTTGTGGTTTTTAATGATTTTTCGCAGGTGCGGAGGTTCTTGCGCAGATGCGGCACCGTAGGTGCACATATTTAGCCGCAGGTGCGAAAGACCTGGGCAGAAACTATAAATGGAACACTTCGTGAATTTTGGTTCATTTCCACCATTTTCAAGTCGGGTTTTGGAGCTTCCGGAGTGATTTTGAAGGGAGATTCAAGGGTTTTCAGTGAAGTAAGTTGCTTGGGCTCTAATACTCCTATCTATGGTATTTTTCCATTGTATTATCATCTAATTAGTGGAATTTAGGGGTGAAAATTGGGGGTTAGGGCTTGGGATTTTGGAGAATGTAATTTGAGGATTTAAGGGACCAAATGATGTCGGATTTTGATGAATTTTGTATAGTTAGACTCGTGAGTAAATGGGCTTTCGGGTTTTGTGACTTTTGTCGGATTTCGAGACGTGGGACCGTGGGTCGGGTTTGAGTAGATTTTGGATTTTTGGTCTAATTTAGTAGTTTTCTTGTGGAAGTGATTCCTTTAGCATATATTAATAGTAGTGTACTGCGTGTGGCAAGATTCGGGATGCTTGAAAGCCGATACGAGAGCCAGGGGCATTTCGGAGTAGGGATTTGCTCGGATTGAGGTAAGTAACGGTTGTAAATCTAGTCTTGAGGGTATGAAACTCCGGATTTTTGTGTCATGTGACTATTTGAAGGTGACACACATGCTAGGTGACGGGTGTGTGGGCGTGCACCATTGGAAATTTGTGACTTGGTCCGTCCCGTAGCAACTGTAAAGTTGAACAACCCGTTGTAGCTATATGCTCCTTATGTGTTTTAGAAAGATTTACTGTAAATCATGCTAGATACCATGTCTAGGCTTTTATGCCAGTATTGTTTGGACGCTTAGAGGTCGTTTCTTGTTGCCCGCTCACTGTTTTAGTTGATATTCCGTACTCAGTCATGTTCATGCATTCTTACATCATAGCTCAGTCTCTGCTATTTTATTTGTTTCATCTTATTAATGTTGTTTGGACTGATTTCTTTGATTTCTGAAAGCCCGAGAGACAGGAGAGGTTTATGACTGAGTGAGGCCGAGGGCCTGTTTGTGAGGTATTGTATCTCAATATGTGAGCTGTCCGTGCGGATTCTGATATGATATTATAGCACATGAGTTATCCGTGCACATTATAGTGCTTGGGCTGTAGGAGCCCCTCCGGAGTCTGAACACCCCCAATGAGCACAGGTACCTACTAAGTATGAGTGCTGAGTGCTGAGCGATTGTGAGGCTGAGCGATTGTGCGCCTGGAGTGGTTGTGATATTGGAGTGATTGGGGGGGACTGGTGATGTTAGACCGAGGGGCAGTATATGATTTCATAATCCATGCTCATAGTTGCTTTGAGTCCTTGTTTGAGAACTGTTGAAAGATATTTTCTAATTGATTTACTTGAACTTGATTTAAATAAGCCGATTTGTCTTAAACTCTGGTTACAAAGCATGCCGCACTTTACTAAATTTTTGTGATATGAACGATACTTGCATTTAGCTCGTCACTACTTCTCAGCCTTTATTTATTTATGTTACTTACTGAGTTGGTGTACTCATGTTACTCTCTGTACCTTGTGTGCAGATCCAGGCATTCTTAGTCACGGTAGCGGCTGTTGATATTCCTGTAGCTGATCATTGGAGTTAGCAAGGTAGCTGCCTGGCGATCGCAACCCTGTTTTTTCCTTCTTTATCTCCCCTTAGTTATATTTTTGGATTTTTTTTCCAGAATATGTTAGTCTTATTATGGTCGGACCAGTTTTTAGTAGTTGCTCATGATTCAGTGACACCCCGATGTTTGGGGCTTTTCATTCCGCATTTTTATTTTTGAGTTCAACCCTTATTTCTTTTATGAAATTCTGCTATACAAGACGCCCTTTTGGCATATCTGTGAATGAATTATTGTAGTATTGTAGGAGTCGGCTGGCCTAGTACCATCGATAGGCGCCATCATGACAAGTTTGAGTTTAGAGTCGTGACAAAATGTTATCTAGAATTATAAATAATGTTGTGGACTACAATCAATAGAAATCGATTTCCTTAAGCGCAAAACTCCACAAATATCACACTTGTTTTTCGCGGACGACATTATAAACACTACTAGTTGTCATAAAATTATTGATCTACCGGATCACTTCACTCAACTATCAGGTCAAAAAATCAATTTTGAAAAATCAAGAGTTTATTTCTCTAAATATTACACACCCACAGATAAGAATTTCATACTTACATCTTTCAATATAGTGGAAGAAAAATCTTTTGGTAAATATCTAGGATTCCCTCTCTTTACTTCAAAGGCAACCAAGAGGGATTTCAATTTATAATTGATAATTTTAAAAATAGGCTTGCAGGGTGGAAAACGAATCATCTCACAATGGTAGGGCATATTATCCTAATAAAGTCAACACTAAATTTCATACACAATCATATAATACAATTTATATCACTTCCTACTCATATAATTATAAAATTAGAAAGCTACCAAAAGAACTTTATTTGTTTGGGGTTCGACTTCTAAAAAAAAGGCTTCATCTCCTTAAGTGGGAAAAAATAACTACACCAAAAGAACAAGGAGGACTAGGTATTCAACGACTAAAGGATAAAAATAATGCCTTACTAGCTAGTACAACTTAGAGGCTATTTCACAACCCTCATGCACCATGGGCAGCCATTCTAATATCTAGATATATTACTACGCCTAGGTACCCAATTAAAAGAACCTCTACTTTATGAAAACACATCATCGTGGGTGAAAGACATGTCAAAATGGATTACTTTGGCATGTCACAAAAGGTACCACGTAAGATTCTGGACGGACAATTGGCTAGCTCCAAATACCAACATTCGAAGCCTTATTCAGGGGCCATTAAAACGTAACGAAGATAATTTAAATATAGCTACTATTTTACACATAAACAGTAGCCAATTCTATCAACTATCCTTTGATTTACCCCAACACATAGTTGACAGAATAAATAGTACTTACATGTCTCTACACGTAACAACACCTGATAGTATCGTTTAGGGACTAATTCCAACGGGTAAATTTACTGTCAACTCTTGCTATAAAGCACTCACACAATCACACCAAGGAGCAAACCATCATGGCTGGATTTGGCGACTCCACATAATGCCAAAAAATAAAAAAACAAATAAGGTTGATTAGCCACAATCGACTGCCAACCAAAGCTTACTTACACAAAGTTAAGAATTACTTATTCTAACGTGTGCACAATTTACAAAATAGGTGAGGATTCGGTAAGTCACATATTATTACATTGTATAAATGCAAATCAATGCTGGCAAGATCTGAAATTAAGGAACCTTATACAAACAATAAACACTGTAGGAGTTCCAAATCTTGTTTAGCATAAACAACTCATTCTCCAACATAACCATTCAAATACAGTTACCATTCCTTTACAACAAATAATTCCTTTTACCTTATGGCATCTATGGAATACTCGAAACAACAACTGCTTTGAAAGTTTAAAGGTGAAACCGTGTCCTAACACCATATACCAACTAGCTAACGAATATTACTACCTAACAACCAGCTCACTTCACAAAAAAATAAAATTACCTATGTAAGTTAAATGGGAACCTCCTCCGTATGGAATTTTTAAGTTAAACACGGATGAGGCAGTCAACAAAACAAAACCCTCAGCTGGATTTGGGGGCGTATTCAGAGATAACAAAGGGGATTGGATAATGGGCTATGCGGGCCAACACCCAATAACCAATGTTATCGATATAGAACTTCTGGCATTGCTAAGAGGATTGCAAATTGCAGCCACGCATAACCTAACGCCACAGGAAATCCAAATGGATGCACAAGAGGTAATAAAAATGCTTCACGGTCCACTCCTAATGTACTCACCTTTGCTTACTGATTGCAGATTCCTGATCCAGAACCTGAGTAATCCACCAGTACTTCACACTTACATGGAGCAAAATATGGTAGCGGATAAATTAGCACATTTTGGAATGGAACTAACTTGAAGCAATATCACCTTTTTGGCAACTCCCCCATATTTCATTGGGACGCAACTCATGGAAGACAAGTAGAGCCATACGACATCAGGTACTTTAAAGGGCTGCTATTTAGGAATTAGCTAATGCATCCTAAAATTCAAATTTTCAATTCAATTTTTCATGACAAAAAATATTTCGAGTTGTCCTGAAGTTAAGATTTTTTAAGTTTAAAATTTCAGGATAAAATAAGTGTTGGCTGATCTCTACATAACATTTATGAGAATGGTTATTTGTGCACTTGCCCTGAAAAATGCATTTTCAGACCATGCTGGCCCAAATTTAATTTTGCTTATGGATTGCTAGGCCGTCACAAGAAACCCAAAACTGTAGAAAAACCCAATACATACAATGCGCTTTATAACTGAAACAGCCAAGAAAAAGAGACCATACAGACTCGGTCCTTTCAGGAGGAATAGGGCTGTTCAAATCAACCCTTAAAACCAATTACCATTAGAGAAAGTTTATCAATATTCTTGCAAAATCGAAAAAAATAAAATGAAAATTCACCTGGGTTTTTTCCGAAAAAATATCACTGTAAAGTCGCTCTCAAAATAAAATGACAAAACATATATATTTTTTTGAATATATATATATATATATATATATATATATATATATATATATATTTTATACACTTTTACGACTACTAAATATAAATAATTTTGACAGCAGACTAAAAGTGATCATTGCTTCTTTTTTTCCCCGAAACAAATGCCACTTAGTAGGACTAGAGACGTTCCATAACTTTGTGCGTCAATTTTGATCTTTAAATGTGCAACTCGTTCAATTCATCCAATTTGAAGAGGCTGAGAAAGTGATTCATTCAAGGATTAAAATAAATTTAAACCAAATCAACCAATCAAAAACATGGGTAAATTTAAGTTACATTATTAGTCCAAATCAAATTATGCGAGAGTTTTGTTAAAAAGTAGAGTACAAAAAGTACTAATTATGGTTTGAATGGTGTCTTAGCTAATGATTTGTTCCTTAGAGATGGGTTATCCTATTAGCAACTCAATTCTATAGCTAATAAACTTTAGATGAAATATTAGATGCGATAACATAGTTTATCAACTCGCCATATTTTAGTTTGTTCAAATTTAATTTGGTCAACTCACCAATATGACCCCAAATTTAAATACAACTGCTCTTAAGGAAGAAAAAAAAAGAAAAAAAGAAGAAAATAGTTCTTAAAAGAATTAGGTTCCTAACCACAGTCTACAAAATATTGCATGGCAATGGAAAAGAAAAAGTTGAATATTAGCGCATATATAAGTCGTCTAAATACTACTCCATCAACTATGTGTACAAGTATTTGAATGTGTACATTTTTTCCTCATCATAGGCTCATAGCTAATTAAACTACAGAATACAGTTAATACAAAATCAAGACATATACTAATTGCTCTATAAATATAAATCTCTTATTGTTTATTTGTTTAGTTGTCTACCCTTTAATTTCTAAAACCATAGTGGGACAAAAATCAAATCAAGATCTTATCCCTTCATATGCTCCACCTTGTTTTTAATTCCATTGCATGGTCCGCAGCTTTAATTTGCCTTTTGAATCAACTCGGATAAACCCTTATTTAAAAGCTCTAAAAAGTAGTAGTAGTAGTAGTAAATTAAAGCTACGTACCCTTGTCTTTATTTTCATCCACTTTCCTTTTTGCCCTTTGCTTTTCTCTCTTTTTCCTTATTCAGTACAGTCAAAATATATCACCAAAACAATCAGTCATCTATCCCTTTAACTCCATCTTTCATACTTTTCCAAAGCTCCCATATGCGAAGATAACTCGTGCACTAAGTTTTCGCTATGCGCAGGGTCCGAAAAAGTGCCAGATCATAAGAATTTACCCTATATTTCTGCAAGAGCCTGATTACGCGACTCAAACCCATGACCGAGATTGCTTTTATTTCTGGGCCACCCCTTTTTTTTTGTCCTTTTGTGGTAGTATTTACAGAAAGCTATGTCTAGGCAAAGGAATATTGAGGATATTCATATTCATGCATTGCACATTCATGATCTAGTCATCAAAGTAAAATGAACTTAGTGACTGGTGGGGTACTTAATTATCAGTGAGCTGGAAAGAAAAGTGGTGAAGAATCTCTTTGTAATTTCCTATCAGAAACTTTCACTTTGCTCATCTTGTTTTCGCACCAATGCAACTGTTCCTCATTCACTTCACTCATTCTCAATACCCTTGACACTAGTTTTAGGTCTATTAAAGACATTAATATTCCCATCTCTTCCTCTTCTCTTAGCCTTCTTTTATTCCTCATGCACTTCCCCGATCGTCGTAGATCTTTCACCTTTGATTTTTTCTGCAAGTCATATTCTTCAACAATTAATATTATGTATACAGGATTTAGCTTTTATGTATAGATAGTGTAAAAAGATTTTACATTACAAAGTCTTAAAAGTCAACTTTTTGTAACATGATAACAAGTATGCATTTTTGTAACTTGAAAAACATGGTGAGTGATTGTTGCAACCTATAAAATTAATTACTAGCAGTGTAAAAATCTTTTACACTATTAGATAATGACAGTATTTATAATATATAAATAAAATCAAATTATATACACCGTTAGTGTAAGAAACTTTTACACTCGGTCACCTTTACATGTTGTAGCAAGTAATATAGTAGTCGTTTGGACATAAGAATTGTAAAATTCGAAAAAATGGTGAAAACAATTTTCAAGTGAAAATGGTATTTAAAATTTGTGTTTGGACATAAATTTCAGTTTGGGTTGTTTTTGAAGTTTTGTGAGCGATTTGAGTGAAAATTTTGAAAAATAGTTTTTCGGATTTTTTCAAATTTTCAAAAATTTCCAAAATGCATCTTCAAGTGAAAATTGGAAAGTTTATATTCGAACGCTGATTTCGAAAAAAAGTGAAATTTTTCTAGAAAAAACTTCAACCAAATTTTATGTCCAAACGGGTCCAGTATGTCTTATTTTCAAGATTACAAATCTCATATTTCAATTAAATTTATTTTGATATCTTTTGGCTAACTTCATAGTGTAAAAAGTTCTTTACATTTTAAAGTATACTTAACTCTAGTATAAATAGTTGTGAATTTCAAAGATAGCAATGTGAACAAAGAAAAATTAATTACAAAAATAGTGTTTAGATACTTGCCTTTTGGTTGACTTTCTTTAGTAAGAGGAGGAGAGTTGCATCAGCTGAACCTCTTCTGTTTCTTTTAAAGAAAGCTGCCATTAATATTTGGCAACGATTCTCCTTGTCTGCCTTAAGGAAATTCATAAATGTTTTGATTGCTTCTTTCATTATCTGGAGAAATGAATCTGAAGATATTCTTGAACAATAATCTTCCTGCCCTTTATCCTCCTCCGAATCTAATCAAAATAAAGTAAAGAATATATTAAAACATCTCGGATATATTAAGAGATTTTTAAGGATTCATAGTGTATATTCCATGTCATATTTGTTTCTCTAATATTCAACGCCCGATTCCTGTAATACACAAGACTACTGAATAGTGAACGTGTGATTCCATTTCAATTTATTTAAAAGTATGAGATTATTTGATAAAATTTGAGTAATAATTATAAACAAGTTTTAGTATTATATAACGATCACAGTGTAAAATTCTTTTCCACTATCAGATTATTTAAAATATAGTTATAAGTAACTACCCATGATAAACGGAATTGGTAACATGAGAAAAGAGAAAATAAATTTTGCTCTAACAATTTCAAAAAATTCATTAGATGCCGACTGTGAATATAATTAAGTTAAATCCTTGGTTAAAAAGTAAAAAAAACTAGCTAGGTAAAAATGAGATTTTTTTTTTTCGTTGACCATATTCAACTAGGACTTTCATATTAAAAGATACAATAACATAAACATTGATGCTCTTTCTTAATTAGTTGTCATGTTTTTCTTTCGCATGCCCCTAACTAATTTATTCTTATCTCTCTTCAATAAATGTGCAGTCTATAATTAATGTATGATTTATTTTAAAGAACAATTAATATTAATTAAGAGCAAAATAAGAAAAACAAATTTAATTATATTTTGATTTTTTAAAATGACAAGTATTCTGGGCCAAATATTTTTAGTAACCTTGACAACTAAAAGAGGACTGAGGGAGTAATTGATTACCTCGATATTCAGGAACTTGAAGCAACTTAGGAGCAAAGCCTCTCATCTTAGCATAAATCTCTGGTCTTTTCCCATGTTCATAGGGTTCATTCTCAACATATCTTTGTAAAAGAACTTGAAACTGTTGAAATTGCTGAGCAACATAAGCAGGACAACCTTGGTCCGATGATTCCTTATTACGTGAAGCTCTTATACGTTGGAAATATTTGTAGTTCCAACTCAGAGCTTCCCATGCTAAGCACACCTGAGCTACATAAGCTGCCTCCAGTTCTTGAAATGGATTAATATGGTGTCGATAATCTGAAGATTTCTTGTTCCTTGTTGATAACTTGTGAACAATCCTATCTGATATTGATCTTGGACATGCTTGAATAGATCTTAAAGTTTCTGAATAAGGGTTTGTTACGTTACTTCAATATTAGTGAGAATACATAAAAGAAAATGAGGGATAATTGCATATATAATTGCTGAACATTATCTATTATATAAGGTAAAGTCACAAAATTATTTATTATTAAAATAATTGAACTATGTATGAATTGTTCAAAAAATACAAAATTAAATAACTAGAAGGTTAATTTTTTAGTGCCGGATTATGACATGTCATGCGCCACATCAGTACTCTGTCATTTTTTAAATTCCACATTAAATTAAGAGATGGAAAAAATTTCAGTGTACAAATTTTGCCTACCCAAATTTTAAACGTAAGGCAATTGAAAAGATCATTTAAATGATACCAAAAAGAAGAACGATTGATGTATTGAAGTCGTTCATCTCTATAAAATTATCAAAAATTGATATTTTCCTGTCATTTGTATTTTTTAACGAATTTACACATATTTTAATTCTTTTCATGCGGTAAAAATAGTTTTATAATTAGGTAAAGTTTAGTAACCATACGTTGAAATTAACCTAGAAAATGATGAAAGTCAGAAAATTACCTGTTTCATGTAGCTTTTGCGCACTAATTCTATCAAAAAACAGCATTTCCTCATCATATTTTTGGAAGATTGTATAAGACTCCCATTTAGGGCAACTTCTCCTTGAAGAAGAAGAAAATGGATCTTCAGTTGTTGAGTCTTTAATGGAGCTTCTCCATTCAGTGGAACTCTTAGAAGTAGAACCAACAGTACAAGAATCTCCAAATATTTCATGCTCTTCTTCCTTTTCTTGAAATTGCAACTTCTTGCTCTCTAACTTTGATATTAATGGTGCATTAACAAACATATTTTCCTCTCGACACAAATTATTTTCCATCACTTTCTTGTCTTTAATGATTTCCCTGTAACAGTTTCCTGTAACATCAACATAATCAAGAAAATAATATGCCTTAATTAGCCAAGAAGCTTGAAATATTCATCATTACTAACATAACAAATCTTATTAAC
Source organism: Nicotiana tabacum (assembly GCF_000715075.1). Classification (NCBI taxonomy): domain Eukaryota; kingdom Viridiplantae; phylum Streptophyta; class Magnoliopsida; order Solanales; family Solanaceae; genus Nicotiana; species Nicotiana tabacum. The sequence continues at coordinate 124,309,116 of NC_134094.1, read as the reverse complement.
AATAACAAATTAAACTCATGTGTAATCTCACAAGAGGGGTATAAGGAGGGTAGTGAATATATAACCTTACTACCTTGTGCAAGTAGAGATATTATTTTCGATTAGAAGCGGACCAATTCTATACAAAGAGGGGCCACCGACACTCATAAAGTTCGGCAAAAAATTCATGTATACATATGTTTTTAGAAAATAGATATATATTAGTAGTGGACACTCTATATACAAAACAGATTTTGTTTGAACACAAAAGTGCATCCGCAACCTTCAAATCCTTGGGTTTGCCTCTAGCTTCGATAGGCCCTCGGACTCAAAACAAACATGTAAAATCATAACAGTACAGAGAACAAATATAGTAGCGTAAAATTGAAGAAAACAGTAACAACAACATAATAGTAGAAAAACGAAAACACAAATAATATCAGGTAGATAACAAGTTTATTAAGATTTATAAAATTTAGTACCATGATTATTGATGTTGTTATCGATCAAGTCTAGTCCATTATTTGTGTTTAATTCCTTGAGAAGAGATGATGTGGGGCCAACTTGGTTGATTTCAGAATAACAACAAGAATCAGAATCATCATCTCTTCTTGGAATCTTTTCTTTGACTTCCACTTCATCATAAGTATGAATAGATTCTGAATCTACTGAGCTATAAATAGACTCTTCTTCAGTAGTACTACAAGTTTCCTCTGTTTCTTTCTCAAAATCAGGAAATTGATCATTTTCTTGATATTCACTAATTATGTCAGCTACAAAATAATTTTCCTCCACTGACTGATGGGCATCATTATGGTAATACTCATTTTCTTCCTCCATTTCTTCATCGTCAGAAAATTCAGCAAATTCATATCCATCTTGATTCCTACAAAAAAAAAAGGCAATTCTTTTTTTTAGTCAAATTGTAAACCGAAATTCTTTCTGACTCGTGAAATCAGTCACTTATACTTATATTAGGAAAGACTGCCCTATATCACACCCCTTGAGGTGCGGCGCTTTCCCGATCCCTGAACTGAATGCTTCGTATACCAGGCTGCCCTTTCTGCCATATAAACTAAGAATTAAAACATTAGGAGGAAAGGAAAAACTAAAAATACCTCCAGAAAAATGGATTTCCACCAAGGAAGTAGAAGAATTTGGCAAGTAAAATGGAAGTGAAGTAGGAGAACAGTAAGAAAAGAAGAAAAGAGCTAGAGAAATTGTAGAACAAACTAGCAATTGTTTCTTCTGAACATTGCATTTTTTTTCTATATGGTTGAAGATACAAAGGTTTTTGAGTCTGTATCGATTTTGCACAAAGCAGAGCAAAGTAGCACTAAAATAAAGGAGTAAACTTTAATTGCTTTCTAAAATTCTTTGTTTGTCATGCTGGTCTATTGCTTTTCCTATGGAGTTTACTTAAATATCCTTATGCATAAGACACTTGATTTTTTATGGGTGTCAAATACGCGCAATTAACTTTATTTAAGTGATAGTAATATGTACGCAACTTTATCAAATATTGCATACAACATTTTTTCCCACCAAAATGCAAAAGAAAAGTAGCTCATTACCACAATTTTCCAATTTTTTTTCTCACTACTAGGAGGGTAATTCGGTGCTTTAAGTCGTTAAGTGTGTTATTAATCTGGTGTTATTAATCTGTATTTGTAAGATATTTCTGGATATAGAAAATAACGTAATAATAGAAATGTAGAAGGAATAGTAATTAATTTGAACCCACTGAATTCATAGTGTTTCTTTAAGGAATTCAATCCTCTCCTAGTACCCGAGGTTATGGATTATTTCCTCTCAGGATAGAATGAATTACATACTGGTGTAGCGGTACTTCACAAAAAAGACCGATTTGGACTAAATATTAATATTTAACAAATAAATTTGGTCGAAAAAAATCCGAAGTCGAGCAACGACGATATCGCGAGACTTTTCTTCTTCCCAACTCTTTAAGAACTAGAAGGATTGTAATCATATATATATACTCAACAAATGAGCTTTCATCCTCCAATATGAGACAATGTTTCTTTGTAAAGGAAGGAAAATCAACATTTTATTTTCCCTCCATTTTCCTGTCACGACCCAATTTCACCTATAGGTCGTGATGACGTTCAACACTACAGCTAGGTAAGCCAACTAATAAATTAAACATATATCGATAAAATTTAAATCTAAGAAAAATAATAAGACACCAAATTCTACCAATGTGTATGCCAAGACCTGATATCACAAGTGTATGAGTATCTAGTAGATTATACAAAACTCCAAATACTGTCTGAAATGCAAATAGACAGAATTAAGAATACAAGAAGAGGCACTGGTAGCTGCAGGACGGCTCAGAAAGGCAGCTCACCACTATGCCCCTGGATAACGAGGATGTGCTATGATAGGTCCTTTACTCGTATCTGTCTCAGATCCTGTACAAAGAGTGCAGCAAGTGTAGTATGAGTACGTAAACAATGTGTACCCAGTAAGTATCAAGCTTAATCTCGAAGTGGTAGAGACGAGATGGCCGACTTTGACACTCACTAAGGGTCAACAATAATAAATGGAATAAATTATAATTATTCAAATCAGCATGATTCACAGAGTTATCAATAATTTTATTCATTTAGCAGAAATAATAAAAATCCTTCAAATGCAACAATTTCCAATCTATTAATTAAATCCTTCAATTTCAATAAAAATTCCAATTTATCAAATAGCTATACAAGCTGCAATTCAATTTCAATAAATTTTCAATTTATTAAATAACTTTACAAGCTACAATTCAATTGTCCAAAAATCGTGTAATTATTATTATTATCAAGCACGATTTCTACCGAGGCCGTACGGCCCGATCCATAGTTTCGTGTACACTGCCGAGGAACGTGCGGCACGATCCATAGATGTATCTATCCTGCCGAGGCGTTCGGCCCGCTCCACAAGAAAGGAGAAAATTTTCTTATGTACCTCCGGAATGAGAGTATATTTATTATAAGATAAATTCAGGAGGAAGAACAATTTCTCTTAACAATTAATTAATTTAAATAGAAAAATCAAGTATAAGAGATTTTCATCCTTTAATAATTTTATCTAACAATTCACAAGATTAGACAAGTAATATTAATTAAACAAAGAATATAATTTATACAAGTAATTCATTCTTTGAGTCCTAAACTACCCGAACTTTAGCATTAATAGTAGCTACGCACGGACTCTCGTCACCTCGTGCGTACGTAGCCCCCGCAATTAGCAATAATTATTTAATTTAATCACCTATGAGGTAATTTTTCCCTTACAAGATTAGACAAGAGACTTACCTCGTCTTGCTCTAATTTAATCTACTAGTAGACCCTTTCCTCGATTATTCAACTCTGTCTCGCTCGAATCTAGCCAAAATAATTCGATACAATCATTAAAATTTATAGGAATAAATCCTATAAGAAAATACTACATTTTCAATAAAATCCCGAAATTAATTAAAAATCCGTCCGTAGGGCACACGTCTCGGAATCCAGTGAAAGTTACGAAATCTGATAACCCATTCAATTACGAGTCCAACCAAACTAGTTTCACTTATATCCGACTCCGAATCGATACCAAAATCTCAAAAATTTGTTTATATGAGATTTCAAAACTTTTTCCAAATTTCAATCTCAAAACACTAATTAAATGGTGAAAGCAATGATATATTTATGTATATAGACTAAATCCGAGTTAGAATTACTTACCCGAATGTCTTTCCTTGAAAATCTATTCAAAATCGCCTATGCTCAAGCTCCAATTTGTTAAAAAATGGCGAATGGAACGAATGACTTCTTTTTATAAAACTGACTAGGCAGCCTTCGAAATTGGGCCTCGAACTAGGCCTCGATCGTGGCTTCGATCACAGGCTCGAGCCTGAACCTCGGTCATGGCCTCGATTATGGCATCGAGCCTGGTCCTTTGATCATAGCCTTGATCATGGCATCGATCCTGAGCCTTCGATTATGACCCTCGATCTGTGGTCTCGATCATGGCCCTCAAGCATTGCCTTCGATCATGGCCCTCGAGTTGGACCTTCGATCATGGCCCTCGAGCTGGACCTTCAATCATGGATTCGATACACAAGCTCGAGCCTGAGCCTCGTCAACCCTGGACTCGATACCTGGGCTCGATATCTGGACTCGATACCTGGGCTCCATCACAACCCAGAATGTCCAACAGAAGAAGAAAAACTGTAGCAACTTTTTAAGTCCAACTTTTGATTCGTTAACTATCCGAAACTCATTTGAGACCTCGGGACCTCAACCAAATATACCAACAAGTCCTAAAATATTATACGGACTTATTTGAAACCTCAAATCACCTAAAACGACGCTAAAACCATGAATTATGTTCCAATTCAAGCTTAATGAAACTTAGAATTTTCAACTTCTACATTCAATGTCGAAACCTATCAAATCAAGCCCGATTGACCTCAAATTTTACACACAAGTCATAAATGACATAACGGAGCTATGAAAATTTTTGGAACTGGTTTTCGACCCCGATATCAAAAAGTCAACTCCCCGGTCAAACTTCCAAACTTAAATTCTTGTTTTAGCCGTTTCAAGCCTAATTTCACTACGGACTTTCAAATAAAATTTCGATCACGCTCCTAAGTCCAAAATCACCATATGGAGCTGTTAGAATCATCAAAATTCTATTCCGGAGTCGTTTGCACATAATTCGACATCCGGTCACTATTTAAACTTAAACTTTTAATTTTTCATCAAAATTCTATATCTAGGGCTAGGGACCTCGGAATTTGATTCCGGGCATATGCCCAAGTCCCAAATCATGATACGGACCTACCAAAACTGTTAAAACACTGATCCGAGTCCGTTTGCTCAAAATGTTGACCAAAGTCAACTCAGTTGAGTTTTAAAGATCTAATTCACATTTTAATCCATTTTTCACATAAAAACTTTTCGAAAAATTTTACGGACTGCGCACGTAAGTCGAGGAATGATAAATAGTACTTTTTCAGGTCTTAGAACACAGAATTAATTATTAAATTTAAAGATGACATTTTGGGTCATCACATTCTCCACCTCTAAAACAAACGTTCGTCCTCGAACGGGTTTAGAATTATACCTGAAGTGCTGAATAAGTGTGGATATCTGCTCCGCATGTTTTCCTTGGCCTCCCAAGTCGCTTCCTCGACTGGTTGGCCCCTCCACTGGATTTTTACTGTGGAAATCCTCTTGGACCTCAACTGTCGAACCTGTTTATCAACAATGGCAACTGGCTCCTCTTCATAACCCAAGCTACTATCTAGCTGAACTGTGCAGAAGTCTAACACATGTGATAGGTCGGCATGATACTTCCGGAGCATAGATACATGGAAAACCGAATGAACTCCTGATAGGCTGGGAGGCAATGGAAGCTCATACGCAACCTCCCCAACTCGTCTCAACACCTCAAATGGGCCTATAAACCTTGGGCTCAACTTGCCCTTCTTCCCGAATCTCATGATTCCCTTCATCGGTGAAACCTTCAAGAGAACTCTTTCACCCATCATAAATGATAAATCTCGCGCTTTTTGATATGCGTAACTCTTCTGTCTGGACTGTGTTGTACGAAGTCGCTCCTGAATCAACTTTACCTTTTCCAAGGCATCTTTCACCAAATCAGTACCGTATAATTTGGCCTTACCGGGATCAAACCACCCGATGGGCGAACGATATCGCTGACCATATAAAGCCTCAAATAGAGCTATCTCGATACTGGATTGGTAACTGTTACTATAAGCGAACTCGGCCAAAGGCAAGAAACGATCCCACTAACCTCCAAAGTCAATCACACATGCCCTGAGCATATCCTCCAAAATCTGAATTGTCTGCTCTGGCTGCCCGTCGGTCTGCGGATGAAAGGCTGTGTTGAGCTCTACACGGGTCCCCAACTCACTCTGTACGGCTCTCCAGAAATGTGAAGTAAACTGAGGGCCTCTATCTAATATGATAGAAATTGGCACACCGTGCAACCGAACTATCTTCTGGATATATATATCTGGGCCAACCTATCTGAAGTATACGTAGTCACAACAGGAATAAAATGTGCCAACTTGGTCAGCCTATCAACAATGACCCAAATTGCATCAAACTTCCGCAAGGTCCGCGACAACCCAACTACAAAGTCCATAGTGATGTGCTCCCATTTCCACTACGGTATAGTCATCTGCTGAAGTAGGCCACCTGGCCTCTGGTGCTCATATTTAACTTGCTAGCAATTTAGACACCTAGCTACATACTCAACTATGTCCTTTTTCATTCGCCTCCACCAATAATGTTGCCTCAAATCACGATACATCTTCGTAGTACCTGGATGAATAGAATACCGAGAACTGTGTGCCTCTTCTAGGATCTTTTTCCTCAGTCCATCCATACTAGGGACACATAGACGATCCTGGATTCGCAGAACACCATCCGCTCCAATAGTAACTTCCTTGGCACCACCCCGTAGTACCATTTCTCGAAGAACCGTTAAGTGTGGATCATCATACCGGCGAGCCTTGATCCGCTCATATAGTAAAGACTGAGCTACAACACGTGTAAGAACTCAGCTGGCTCTGAAATATCCAGCCGCACAAGTCTGTTAGCCAAGGAATGAATATCCGAAGCCAACGGCCTTTCCTCTGCTGAAATGAAAGCCAAGCTACCCATACTCTCCGCCTTTCTACTCAAGGCATCTGCAACCACATTTGCTTTGCCCGGATGATATAGGATAGTAATATCATAGTCTTTCAGTAACTCCAGCCATCTGCGATGCCTCAAATTTAGGTCCCTCTGCTTGAACAAATGCTGCAAACTGCGATGATCAGTGTAAACTTCACAAGACACCCCATAAAGATAATGCCTCCAAATCTTAAGAGCGTGAACAATCGCAGCTAACTCCAAATCATGTACTGGATAATTCTTCTCGCGGGGCTTCAGCTGACGTGAAGCATATGCAATAACTCACCTTTCCTGCATCAATACACAACCCAAACCAACGCGTGAAGCGTCACAATACACTGTATACATCCCTGAACTGGAAGGCAACACCAATACTAGTGTTGTAGTCAATGATGTCTTGAGCTTCTGAAAGCTCTCCTCACAATCATCAGACCATCGGAACGGAGCACCCTTCTGGGTTAATTCGGTCAAAGGTGCTGCAATAGATGAAAAATCTTCCACGAACCGACGATAATAACCTGTTAAACCCAGAAAACTCCTGATCTCAGTCGCCGAAGTGGGACGATGCCAATTCTGAATTGCATCAACCTTTTTGGGATAAACCTTAATACCATCACCCGATACAATATGCCCCCAAAATGCTACAGACTCTAGACAAAACTCACATTTAGAGAACTTAGCATATAGCTTTTGTTCCCGCAATGTCTGAAGCACTACTCTCATATACTGCTCATGCTCCTCCTTACTACGCGAGTAGATCAAAATGTCATCAATAAAGATAATGACAAACGAATCAATATATGGCATGAATACCCTGTTCATCAGATCCATAAACGATGCCGGGCCGTTAGTTAAACCGAAGGACATCACCAGAAACTCATAATGACCATATCTAGTCCGAAAAGCAGTCTTCGAAACATCTGAATCCCGAATCTTCAACTGATGGTACCCCGACCTCAAGTCGATCTTAGAGAATACCCTAGCACCCTGCAACTGGTCAAATAGATCATGAATACGCGGCAACGGGTACTTGTTCTTAATAGTGACTTTGTTCAGTTGACGATAATCAATACACATCCGCATTGTTCCATCTTTCTTCTTCACAAATAATATCAGTGCACCCCAAGGCAATACACTTGGTCTGACGAACCCTTTGGCTAGTAACTCCTCAAGCTGTTCTTTCAATTCATTCGGAGCCATGTGATACGGTGGGATAGATATAGGTTGGGTATCTGAAGCCAAGTCAATACAGAAATCAATATCACGATCAGGTGGCATACCTGGAAGATCTGACGGACATACATCAGAGAACTCCCGAACTACAGGCATTGAATCAATAGCCGGAGTCTCTGCAGTAGTATCCCGAACATAGGCTAGATAAGCCAAACAACCATTCTCAACTATGTGTTGAGCCTTTATGAAAGAAATAACTCGATTAAATGAATTAACAAGTGAACCCTTCCACTCCAGCTTAGGCAATGTTGGAATAGCCAAGGTAATAGTCTTGGCATGACAATCTAGAATAGCATGGTATGGAGATAACCAGTCCATTCCCATAATAATTTCAAAATCGATCATCTCAAGCAATAGGAGATCTGCTCTAGTTTCATAACCACAGAATGTAATAATACAGGACTGGTAGATCCGGTTCACAACAACAGAATCGCCCACAGGAGTGGACACATAAACAGGAGTACTCAAGGACTCATAAGAATTGCCAGGAATGGAGCAAATAGAGATGACACATATGAATACGTGGATCCTGGATCAAATAGTACTGAGGTATCTTTGCCGCAAACAGAAATAATACCTGTAATCACGGCATCTGAGGCCTATGCATCTGGTCTGGCCGGAAAAGCATAGAACCGAGCTGGAGCGCTAACTGGCTGGCCTCCGCCTGGCTGACCTCCACCTCTAGGACGACCCCTACCCACCCGTCCTCCACCTCTTGGTGGTCGGACTGCTGGTGGAGCAACTGGTGCGGTAATCATAGGCTGCTGACCCTACGACACTGGTCTACCCTACAGTCTAGGGCAGAATCTTCGCATGTGACTGGGATCCCCGCATTCGTAACAACTTTTCGGTGCGATAAGCTGCTAACTAGAAGTCTAGCCCTGGTGACCTGAATACCCACTAGAAGAACCCTGAATAGCTGGTGGGCGATAAGAACTCTCTGGTATAGCACTGAGATAGGGTCGTACTGGAGCACCTCGAGAAGGCGGTGGTGATGGATATAGGGGCCTGCTGGACTGCCCTCTCACGAACTGACCTCTGCCCCCAGACGGAGCACCTCTAAACTCTCCAGAATACCTAAACCGCTTATCTCTAGTAACCTGGTCTCGGCTACGCTGACGTACACCCTCAATCCTCCGGGCTATCTCCACGACTAGCTCATAAGCAGTACCTATCTCAACCTCTCGAGCCATAGTGGCCTGAATGCCAGTATGTAAACCCGCAACAAACCTCCGCACTCTCTCCATCTCAGTAGGGAGTATCATAAGTGCATGGCGAGATAACTCAGAAAACCTTGCCTCATAATCGGTCACTGACATCTGACCCTACTAGAGCTGCTCAAACTGAAACCTCAACTCTTCCCTCTGGGAGGGTGGAATATACCTGTCCAGGAAGATACGGGTAAACCTGTCCCAAGTCATGGGAGGAGAATCTTCTGGTCTGCCAAGAACATAAGACTGCCACCATCTATGGGCTCTGCTCTCTAGCTGAAAACTAGCAAAGTCTATCCCATGAGACTCCAATATCCTCATGTTATACAGTCTATCCTTGCACCGATCAATGAAATCCTGGGGATCCTCATGTTGCTCTCCCCCAAAAATAGGAGGATGTAGTCTAGTCCATCTGTCCAATAGTTTCTGAGGATCGGCGGCTACAGCTGGCCTGGGCTCAGGTGTAGCTGCTGCCACTGGCTGGGCTCTACCCACGGGTAGTGTACCTTAGGTCTGATATACAACAGTTGCCTATCCATGAGCCTGCGCGGTAGGGGTCTGTGCTCCCCCACCTGCCTGAGATGTGGCTGGGTCTGCCGAAAATAAACCGGCCTGAGTCATATTATCCATGAACCACAGCATACGACCCATGACATCCTGAAATCCCGGTGCAGATGTGAAATCCACCGGAGCTGGCTTTGCTACAGGCACCTCATCCTGCTCCTCAATATTGGGATTCTCTGCTGGACCCACTGGTGGCATAACTGGAACAGTCCTGGGATGTCCTCTCCCTCTACCACGGGTTGGAGCCCTCCCCCGGCTTCAGCCTCAGCCTCTAGCAACTGGGGGAGTAGCTCTTTCCTGGTCTGGAACCTCATTAGAGCGCGTTCTCACTATCTGTGAGAGAATAAAAGAAGGATATTTAGTACTACATTAACTGCACGATAAAATATGAAGAAAGATAATTTCCTAACATCCTATAGCCTCTTGAAGACAAATACAGACGTCTCCGCACCGATCCGCACGACTCTATTAGGTCTGCTCATATTTTGCGAAACCTACGTGAACCTAGTGCTCTGATACCATGTTGTCACGACTCAATTTCACCTATAGGTCGTGATGGCGCCCAACACTACAGCTAGGCAAGCCAACTAATAAATTAAACATATATCGATAAAATTTAAATCCAAGAAAAATAATAAGAGATCAAATTCTATCAATGTGTGTGCCAAGACCTGATGTCACAAGTGTATGAGCATCTAGTAGATTATATAAAACTTCAAATACTGTCTGAAATGCAAATAGACAGAATTAAGAATACAAGAAGAGGCACTGGTAGTTGCAGGATGGCTCAGAAAGGCAGCTCACCACTACGCTCCTGGATAACGAGAATGTGCTATGATAGGTCCTTCACTCGTATCTGTCTCAGATCCTGTACAAAGAGTGAAGCAAGTGTAGCATGAGTACGTAAACAACGTGTATCCAGTAAGTATCAAGCTTAATCTCGAAGTGGTAGAGACGAGATAGCCGACTTTGACACTCACTAAGGGTCAACAATAATAAATGGAATAAATTATAATTATTCAAATCAGCATGATTCACAGAGTTAACAATAATTTTATTCATTTAGCAGAAATAATAAAAATCCTTCAAATGTAACAATTTCCAATCTATTAATTAAATCCTTCAATTTCAATAAAAATTCCAATTTATCAAATAGCTATACAAGCTGCAATTCAATTTCAATAAATTTCTAATTTATTAAATAACTTTACAAGTTACAATTCAATTGTCCAAAAATTGTGTAATTATTATTATCAAGCACGATTTCTGCTGAGGCCGTACGACCCGATCCAGAGTTTTGTGTACACTGCCGAGGAACGTGCGGCACGATCCATAGATTCATCTATCCTGCCGAGGCATTCGGCCCGCTCCACAAGAAAGGAAAAAATTTTCTTATGTACTTCCGGAATGAGAGTATATTTATTATAAGATAAATTCAGGAGGAAGAACAATTTCTCTTAACAATTAATTAATTTAAACAGAAAAATCAAGTACAAGAGATTTCCATCCTTTAATAATTTTATCTAACAATTCACAAGATTAGACAAGTAATATTAATTAAACAAAGAATATAATTTATACAAGTAATTCATGTTTTGAGTCCTAAACTACCCGGACTTTAGCATTAATAGTAGCTACGCACGAACTCTCGTCACCTCGTGCGTACGTAGTCCCAACAATTAGCAACAATTATTTAATTTAATCACCTATGAGGTAATTTCCCCCTCACAAGATTAGACAAGAGACTTACCTCGTCTTGCTCCAATTTAATCCATTAGTATACCCTTTCCTCGATTATCCAACTCTGTCTGGCTCGAATCTAGCCAAAATAATTCGATACAATCATTAAAATTTATAGGAATCAATCCTATAATAAAATACTACATTTTCAATAAAAATCCCGAAATTAATTAAAAATTTATCTGTGGGGTCCACATCTCGAAATCTAGCGAAAGTTACGAAATCCGACAACCCATTCAATTACGAGTCCAACCATACCAGTTTCACTCATATCCTACTCCGAATCGATACCGAAATCTCAAAAATTCGTTTCTATGAGATTTCAAAAAATTTCCCAAATTTCAATCTCAAAACACTAATTAAATGGTGAAACCAATGATATATTTGTGTATATAGACTAAATCCGAGTTAGAATCACTTACCCGAATGTCTTTCCTTGAAAATCTATCCAAAATCGCCTCTACTCAAGCTCCAATTTGTTAAAAATAGGGAATAAAACGAATACCTTCTTTTTATAAAACTACCCAGGCAGCCTTCGAAATTGGGCCTCGAACTGGGCCTCGATCGTGGCTTCGATCATGGCCCTTGAGCCTAGGCCTCGATCTTGGCTTCGATCACAGGCTCGAGCCTGAACCTCGGTCATGACCTCGATTATGGCATCAAGCCTGGTCCTTCGATCATAGCCTTTATCATGGCATCGAGCCTAAGCCTTCGATTGTGACCCTCGATCTTGGGTCTCGATCATGGCCCTCGAGCATTGCCTTCGATCATGGCCCTCGAGCTGGACCTTCGATCTTGGCTTCGATACACAAGCTCGAGCCTGAGCCTCATCAACCCTGGGCTCGATACCTGGGCTCGATCACACCCCAGAATGTCCAACAGAAGAGGAAAAATTGCAACAGCTTTTTAAGTCCAACTTTTGATCTGTTAACCATCTGAAACTCACTCGAGGCCCTTGGGACCTTAACCAAATATACCAACAAGTCCTAAAACATCATACGAACTTATTTGAAACCTCAAATCACCTAAAACGACGCTAAAACCACAAATTATGTTTCAATTCATGCTTAATAAAACTTAGAATTTCCAACTTCAACATTCGATGTCGAAACCTATCAAATCAAGTCCGATTGACCTCAAATTTTGCACACAAGTCATAAATGACATAACGGAGATATAAAAATTTTCGAATAAAATTTAAATTCCAACTCCCCGGTCAAACTTCCAAACTTAAATTCTTGTTTTAGCCATTTCAAGCCTAATTTCACTACGGACTTCCAAATAAAATTTCGATCACGCTCCTAAGTCCAAAATCACAATACGGAGCTGTTGGAATTATCAAAATTTTATTCCGGGGTCGTTTGCACATAATTCGACATCCGGTCACTATTTGAACTTAAACTTTTAATTTTTCATCAATATTCTATATCTCGGGCTAGGGACCTCGGAATTTGATTCCGGACATACGCCCAAGTCCCAAATCACGATACAGACCTACCGAAACTATCAAAATACTTATCCGATTCCGTTTGCTCAAAATATTGACCAAAGTCAACCCAGTTGAGTTTTAAAGCTCGAATTCACAGTTTAATCTATTTTTCACATAAAAAATTTTCGAAAAATTTTACGGACTGCGCACGCAAGTCGAGGAATGATAAATAGTATTTTTCGAGGTCTTAGAACACATAATTAATTATTAAATTTAAAAATGACATTTTGGGTCATCACATTCCTATTCACCTCAATTATGACTAAAAACTCAACAGAGAGTTTTATGAGTGATTAAAGGTGGAGCCACGTATATTCAAGAGGTGTCAACCGACACCCCAAGTTGACACTTGACACTCTTGGTCGAAAAATTTCGCAGTGTGCAGTTAAAGTAATTTTTTATATATGAATATACACTATATATTGATAACTTTTGATTTCTTTGTGAGTTTACTTCTTTATATTTTGACCCATTTAATAAAAAAAATGGTTCTGCCGCCGTGTGTGTTGCCAAACCAATTGGTTATGCTCTGTTTCTTAGAATTTAACTTATTTATACCGTGGGCATTATGTGGTGTAAAGAATCTTTACGCTATTCATGAAAATTTATATTTTGTAGTAGCATGTTACGTTGCTCCGCCTTATTTTTTTAGGTAATTAGTTCCACATATTATGAAAAGTTTTATATGATATCCTGTATCACATTTTTCTTTTAGTAGCATACCTTATTAGAAAGCTGCGTTAAGACGAATGTATGGTTTATTTATTTATTTATTTCTTTTGAAAAAACAAGAGAAGAAAAGCTACTAAGATTCTGTAAATTAGATAATGGAGAATTAGATAGGCGACGTCTTGACTAGCCTCCAAGAAAATCTTTAAGGTAGGCAGCTTTACATGAAATAATTTCTTTTTCGTATATATAGAAGTACACGAGGCTTGTTTTTTTGGCTCATATTTAATTGTTAAAGTAGAATTGACTGATGAAAAGACTAGCAATGAGCCATCCCTATAAAATAAAATACAATAAAAACAAAAATAAAAAAGAAGAGACCAGACCAAGCCACACGCATCTGAGAAAACCATCTGACTTGCTCTTTACAAAAGAAACGTTAAAATACTTGGCTGCTGGTAAAAAAATGCTGGAGAGCCTAATGCTGTGATTAAACTAAAAAAATGCTAAACACTTCAAAACATGAAAATATAAATAAGAATATGGATTCTAATTATGATTAGGTAGGTACTTGTTTGATTCCACGATGACCAGACCGTTCTTAATTTATAAACACTTTACTTATAATTATTTTTTAGCTGATTTGGTAGTGTCAGATTTTATTTCATAAAAAAGTTAAATTCGATAAAAGAACATAAAATTATGCAGAGAGTCCAATTATTCTTTGCATTTTATAATGTGAAAGAAGGCCTGAACAATGGGTAAAGGGGGTGTTTTGTCACAACGTGTCATTTTTTTATTTTTTTTTATCGCTTTTTTCGGTTACTATGTCTTCAACTTTATTTATTTATTTGTTTGCTTGTTTGTTTATTTATTTTATTTTTATGGGCATCTTTCTTTAACTTGGCCACTAAGATATGCCACGACAGCCTAAACTAATCAGATTTATATAAGGAAATTTTAGCTCCTACGGCAAACACCCTATTTATTATAAATCAAAATAATTTTAAAATATTATTTTTTATAATTACTTTTTATATTTTATACCAAAATAGTTATTTATGGTATATACTACCATTGATGCGTGAAATACGCTATTTATGTTTTTTTCTCTCTTTCTTTCAATTAACACACGATTCTCTCTCAAAATCTCAACAAAATTTTTCTTCTTTCTCTCTCTCTTCGAGCAAAATACCTGCTTCTAATCGTGAATTCTCTGGCCGAATCCTCTAGGGTTACTGCAATTGAAAATACTTCTAAAATGTTGGGAGAAAGAGGGAAAAGACGGACACTTTCTTCAAAATCAGATTCCTCCATAGCAAGGAGGGGCTCATCACTCTGAGGCTGGGGCCTCCGCGCGGGGAGCAAAAACGATATCGGAATAATCCGAGTAGAGCATGAGTACTGTAACATGAACAACAAATACTGCAATATTTTCTACGCCAGAGAAGATTTGAGGATCGAGGTTTTTGTTCAGTCTCCATTTTTAGTTTTTATACAATGTATACAATATTTTGCTTGGCCGAAAAATGCCATCTCCGGCGAACTTTCTTCTTTTCTTTGCTATTTAGTCACATACAATGATACAAATATAATATATTATTAGGAATAACTAAAATACTGTTAATACAAATACATTTGAATATACTGAATATAAAATAGTGAATAAAGTAAATACAAACATTGAATCTAATGAATGCAATAATAAAAAATAAATATTGAAATACACTAAATACAACAGTTATATACATATTAGGTTGATAATGAGACGTGTTAGGATTGATTTTGTTGAGTTGTATTAGGAGTGTATCACGCTAATTGATCCTATTTCCTTTATTAGACAACTAGACAAACCTATTTTTAAGGTGATTGTCGTTGTTGTATTCATGAATACATGGCGCGAATACATGTGAATTCAATCGCGTACAGCTGTAACCCCTTATTTTTAAGCGACTTTTGTTACTGTATTCATGAATACAGTAGTGCGAATATAGCGAATACACTATCGTAACAACTGAATAGTAGTTATAGAAAGTAATTATATATATAATAATTATAAAAAATTAATAGCCACTAAATAACATTGATTATGAAAATTCCTCTTTGTATAACAAGTCAATGTTGATAAACTTCAGTTCTTTTACCAATATTTGCAAGTGGCAACATCAGATTGAGTTTACGGAAAGTTGATTCTTGAGGTGGAAAATATCAGATGGGCTAAACTCAAAACTTTATTTTGGGGAAAGTGCACAGATACCCAATATTGGTAGCACTGTTTAATTTCTAATAAGTAGTTAATAATGGGACAAGAATACCACTATCATTACCATCGGATAATCCTCTTCATGGAGAGTTTCAAATACCATCGGATTCCTCCATTACTGGAATACAAGTCCCATATCCTTTCCGTCTCGATAAAGTTTCAAACTCTACAAAAAGACCAACTTTTGCTCTATTCTCTCTTTGAACCAAAAAGACCAACTATTTTATTGCCCACAAATTAAACACATCGCTCCAGCTAGTTCTGTTTGTTAATCTGCAAATCCACACCATCTTCATCTATCCTCATTCGTATTTCAAATACTTCATTTTTTAACTCATCTTTTGTACTTATCCTTTTTTTTATTTGTTGAAACTTGAACTATAGTCCACTTCAGTTCTTAAATGGGAAAACTGAAGTCTCTGAAATTTCTATATCTAGTTCATCGAGCTAAATCTCCCTCACATCCTATAGAAGAATGCCAAAACCTTAAAAGAAACCCCAATACGCAGTATTTCTCCCCCATGGGCTCTCCAGCTATGGAGAAAAGTGAAATTCAACTTCAGCCACGGAGGTCTGAAGTTAGCACTATCAGTAGTGAACTTCAGTCGCGAAGGTCTGAAGTTAACTCTGCTGTGGGTGAACTTCAGTCACCGAGGTCTGAACGCCACATGTCTGAAGTTTGTGTTAAAGGCTCGTTGCGGCGTGCAACCCGATCCATATATATACACCCCTCAGGCTCGTTGCAGCGTGCAACCCGATCCATATATATACATATAGCTCACAGCTCGACACTCAGGCCCTAACTCAGTCACCAACCTCTCCAGTCTCTCGGGCTCTCAGAAATCATAGAGATCATCCCAAACAAAAAAAAAAATAACATAGTGTATCAACAAGAATGAAGAAGAGACTGAGATATGATACGCAAGTAAAATCATGACTGAGTGCAAGACACAAATTAGCAAATAATTCAATAAGTACGCGACCTCTGCGAGTCCCAACAATACCATCATATAGCCTAAGCATGATTTTTAACATGGTTTGCAGTCAAATTTCCATAACACAGGGAGAGCATATAGCTAACAACAAGTTATTCAACTTTACAGTTCCACGGAATGGACCAAGTCCCAATTCCTATAGTGCACGCCCATATGCCAATCACCTAACATATGCGTCACCTCCAAATCAATCACATAATGTATAATCCAGGGTTTCATACCCTCAGTACCAGATTTAAAACTGTTACTTACCTCAATACGAGCAAAACTCTACTCTAATATGTCTTTGCCAAGCGAATCGGCCTCCAAACGTCTCGAATATAGCCACAAGCAATACAATACAATCAATACGGGCTAAAGAAATCAATTTCACAAGAAAAATATAAAATTATAAGTCAAAATCCGAATAGGCTCAACCCGGCCCCCCGGGCCCACGTCTCGAAATCTAACGAAAGTTACAAAACCTTAAAGCTCATTCACTCACGAGTCTAACCATACTAAATTTATCAAAATCCGACACCATTTGGTCATCCAAATCCCCAAAATTCACTCTCTAATTCTTTAGCCCTAAACCCCCAAATTTCACCTTAAAAACTCACCAACTAGGTGTAAAATTAGTGGGGAAACATCATTATTGAAGATAAATAGACATAGGGATCATACCTCAATAATCACTTCAAATATCCCTCTAAATATCATCCAAACTCCGAGCTCAAAGTCGTGAAAATGGTGAAAAAGCTCGAAATTTCGCTTATATAGGTTCTGCCGAGGCCTTCTGCACTTGCGGCCATTTACTCGCATCTGTGGCTTCGTGGGTGCGAACAAGTCACCCTCTTATGCGAAGAATTCTGCTCCTGCGGACCAAAATCCCGCTTTTGCGAGAAAATATCCGCTTCTGCGAAGCCCAACCCACAGTCTACTTCCGCTTCTACGGTCCTACTACTGCATATGAGGTCACGCAGGTGCGGGAAAAACATCGCACCTACAACCATTTGCTGTCTCTAGCTCCGCACTAGTGCTGACCTCTCCGCCTATGTGAGCTCGCATGTAACGACCCAACCGGTCATTTTGAGCTCTAGCACGTCATTCGGCGATTTGAAGCCATGAGTAGTTTCACTTCAGGTATTATGACTTGTACGCATGGTCGGAATTTAATTTTGAGAAGTTCAGAGTCGATTTGGAAAGAAAATTTTAATTTCAGAAGCCTTAAGTTGGAGGAATTGACTAAAGTATGATTTTCGAGTAAACGACCTCAGAATTGGAATTTTAAGGTTCCAACAGGTTCGTATGATGATTTTGGACTTAGGCGTATGCCTGGAGCGGGTTTTGAATGACCCGGGAGCATTTCGACGCCTATTATGGAAGTTGACATTTTGGAAGAATTTCATAGATTTGAGCTAAAGTGCATTTAAATGTTATCAATGTCCGTTTGGGATTCTAAATCTAGGAATAGCTCCGTATGGTGATTATAATATTGGGAGCACGTGATGTGGACTTGGAGGTCCGTAGGTCATTTTGAGGTCATTTGGCGAAAGTTGGAATTTGAAGGTTTTTGGAAAGTTTGACCGGGAGTGGACTTTTTATATCGGGGTCAGATTCCGATTTCGAAAGTTGGAGTAGGTCCATAATGTCAATTATGACTTGTGTGCAAAATTTGGGGTCAATCAGACATGATTTGATAGGTTTCGGCATCGATCGTAGAAGTTTGGAATTTCAAAGTTCATTAAATATGAATTTGAGGGTGATCCATAGTTTTGATGTTGTTTGGCGTGATTTGAGACCTCGACTAAGTTCATAATGTGTTTTGGGACATGTTAATATATTTGGTTGAGGTCCCGAGGGTCTCGAGTGGATTCCGCATGGTCAACAGATCAACGTGGAGTTTTGTTGTGTTGCTGAAGGGCCTGAGTTCTGGTGTAATCGCACTTGCAGAAAAAGGGCCGCTGGTGCGACGCTGCGGAAGTGGCAAGGAAAGAGCAGAATCTGAGGTTGGCCAAAGAGCCTAGAGCCGCAGAAGCAGGCACAACGCGCAGGTGCGCGCGCTGGGGGCTGTTGGGCCGAGCTTGAACCGCACATGCGATGGAATTTCCGCAGGTGTGGAGCCGCATGAGCGACTGTTGTACCGCAGAAGCAAAAATCGTGGCTGGGCAGTGTGGTCCTTTAAGAACGGGATTTGGCTCATTTTTCCTCCATTTTTCATTCGGTTGGGGCCATTTTGAAGAGCTTCAAAGTGGGATTTTTATCAAGCAATACAAGGTAAGCGATTCCCACTTATTGCAAGTTAAATACATGGTTCGTATAAGGATTTAAACATGGAAATTAGTAGAAAATTTGGGATTTGAAGAAAAATCTAGAATTAGTTTATTTGGATTTTTGACCACGAAATTGGACATGGAATTGAAAATAAATTATGTATTTTGGTTTGTAATGCTATGGGTAGTGTTTATCGTAGAACATTTTCAGAATCCGGGCACGTGGGCTCAAGGGTGATTTTATCGACATTTCGAACAGAGTTGGAAATTGTTGTAAATTGAATTATAATGAGTATTATAACATATATTTATGGATTCACACATTCATTGACTAGTTTTGGAGCTATGGGCATTGGTTGGAGTTGTTGGAAAGGCTTTGGAACCGGTTACGGCGTTTCAGAGCGAGGTAAGTCTCTTGTCTAACCTTGTAAGAGGGAAATTACCCCATAGGTGACTTAAATTAATATTATTGTTGCTAGTTGTGGGTGCTATGCATGAGGTGACGAGATTCCGTACGTAACTACTAATATTGCTATGTCCGGGTAGTTTAGGACTCAAATCATGAATTTCTTGTGATAGTTGTATCCTTTATTTAATTAAAGTATTGGAATTATACTATAAATTGCTAGAGAAAATAGTAAGAGACTGAAATTTCACATATTCGAATTCTTGCGGAAAATATTTGACTGTTAATAGAAATTGTACATACTTATTTTTTAATCTTATAATATCTTCTCATTCCGGAGGTTCATAAGAAAATGACCTCCTTTCTTGTGGAGTAGGCCGAATGCCTCGGCAGTATAGATGCATCTATGCATCGCGCTGCACGCCCCTCGACAGTGTACACGACACTCTGGATCGGGCCGAACGACCTCGTCAGACATCGTGCCTAATAATAATAATATACACGATACCTTGATATTTTATTGCACCTTGTGAAGCTAAGTGATAAATTGGAAATTTTTGGAATTGAAAGAATTAATTATTTCTGCTGGTTAAAGAAAATTATGGTTGTTCATGTAAATCATGTTGATTGAAATATTGCTATTTTAATGTTATTGACCCTTAGTGAGTGTCAAAGTCGACCTCTCGTCACTACTTCTTCGAGGTTAGGCTTAATACTTACTGGGTACACGTTATTTATGTACTCATGCTACATTTGTTGCACATTTTTGTGCAGGCATAGATATGTCTAGCGGCCTTGTGGGTGCAGAGGTGTGGTTAAATGCGGGGACTTAGGCGAGCTGCATTCTATATTATGATCCGCAGCCAGCAGAGTCTCCTTCAGAGTATTTATATTTCTCCAGTCCAAATTTGTATTTCGGACATATGTTGTATTTTATTTTACATTCCTAGTTGATGCTCATGCACTTGTAACACCGGGTTTTGGGGTGATTATGGGTTGTTCTGTACTGAAATTGTTAAAAATATTATTATTTACTCTGTAAATTTTATTTTTTACTATTTAATTTAAGGAAATATGATTTTAAAAATATTAAAAATGAGAACCAAACCAATATTTAGTTTTGGCTTGTCTGACAACAGTGTCCGGCGTCATCACGACCTTTAATGAATTTTTGGGTTGTGACAACATGGTATCAGAGCACTAGGTTCACTTAGGTATCACGAGTCATAAGCGAGTCTAGTAGAGTCTTGTGGATCGGTACGGATACGTCTGTACCTATCTTCGAGAGGCTACAAGACTGTTAGGAGCACTTCCCTTCTTGGTTCCTCATCATTGATTGGATTCCTTTGAGGCTTATGCCTTCGTTTCCTTCCTATTCAATCTTATACAACGTGAAGCACTTGTTATAAATTGGGAATCAAGGAAGTTTAATGGTACTACAGATGTGGTGCAGGATGTTTCTCTCTGCGTATTTGATTGGGCTATTGTCATCGCCTTGCGGAAGGCCGCTCTATCATTTCGGCTCAGTATCAGTATTACCTAAGTTTTGAGATTTGACATTGACTGTTATGACGATTCATGCGTTGCTGTCGCACAGTGCTTTTGTAATGGTAGGATGCTTGTCTATGCGTCGAGGTAGTGAATGACTTGAAAGGAGGTTTTACTCAGTACATGATTCAGAGATTCATTATTTTATTTCCAGCGGAGGACAGGAAATCAGACTACAAATGCTCAGGTTTGGGTCGATGGGGTAGCGAGACTTGGTATTTTCGAGCATGGTGGAATTTTCATATGTGATGTGGTGACGTCGTCCTTGATGGAATATGTTAAGATTACCGGTGTTATGGTCTACTTCAATTCGCCTTTGGGGCAGGGTATTGTGAATGGTGCCGGGTAAGCGGCTGTCAGAGGTCGCAGTGTGCTATGGTTCAGAATCGAATCGGTGATCCTAATGTTGATGGCTCAAGGAAGGTGATCTTCGAAGAGGTTTAGAGTTGGCGGCGTTCTATTGGTTCGGGTGCTACAGAGATGGATTATTATTTAAGGCGACAACTGGGCAACAAAGGATGGGGAAGGACACGTGGGAGGTGTCTTGCGGTGGTTTAACTTCTAGAAGGCCAAGTGTAAGAAAACATAAGTCAAGTAGTTGCTTAAAGGAGAGGGTTTGACCAAAGTGGGTGAGTGACCGGGTAGTATTTGTGTTCTGTGGTAGGATAGCTACACGCGTTGAGGAAAGTTTAGAGTGATTTGGAACTCATGGTGGACATTGACTAAGTCTCTGAACGTAATTTGGAATATTGGCTGCTATACGGAGAAAGGTTGGATATGGCGGAAAGGAGTTTCTTGATATGAAGAAGGATACAATACGACTTTGGATTGGAATGTATGGTCACACCTTTAGTTGATATCCATGAGGAGTGGACAGACTTGTACAACTAGTTAATGAGCACAGGCTCAGGATGATTTATTGGGTTTGTGGTAATTATACTCGGTGCAGCGTTGTTGGAAGGTGTCGGCATGGAATTTTCACAAGTAGGTTATCTTCGGTGAGCAGGTTAACGGTTGCGTGGTGTTGACAAAGCTTCTGCGAAGAATTCTACTAGCTACCCAATAAGAGGTCGAACATGTGAATATGGCTAGTGATTCAGAGCGTTCATGAAATAGTTAACATGAAGATTTCGAGGAATTTGGCTGGTCGATTGCATGAGGTCATGTCAGTGAGGAAGAAGGAATCTTGGTAGGTTCTAGGGTTATGTAATGATAGCTTCAAGCTAAGTGGGAGAGCCCCACTGCCTACGATTGGATTGCATGGTTATTTAGTTATGAGGTTTATGGTTATCGGCATATTGGTGGGTTATTACGGCTAAGGAAAGAGAACATCAGTAGTGAATTAAGCAAAGGATTTGAGGAATGTGTGCTGTAATTGGTCTTATCAATACATGTTCAGGCTTTGGGAAGACTCAAGATTTATGCTTCGTGTAGATGAGATGTACAAGAGAGGTAATTTTGTCGGGTGCTTCTTTGAGGCGGCGTTCATGTGTTAACAGAGCCTTGGAGTTTGATTATAGTCGACACCAAGTCAGAGTGGGTGACTCTTAACAATGGTCTTAGTGGATTCAAAAAAAAATAATTTAAGTGTGGGGCCTTAGGATTTCGAGTTCGTAGTATGGTTAGGTATCGAGCTTTTGCAGCAGATTATGAAAAGGGGCTTGGAGCATTCTACGTTATCTTCGGGTTGCGGTGTAGCATTGGAGGAATGGAAGAAAATAACTTCGGATTCATAGAGGGATTTCAGAATAGGTGTACCAGTTGAAAATGTGAATATGCGCATAAGGAGTGTATGAGATGGTTCGTGGGTTTTGGAGACAATGTGGTCTCATTAAATGAGGTCACTTAGAATGAGTGTGAATTTGGGTTCATGATGTTTTGAGTGGAGCTATTATTATTCCTAAGGCAAGTCCAGAGTAAATTAGAAGAAGTCAGATTGGTTAGCAATGGTTGAATTGGCATGATGGTGGAAATGATCAGTTCGTTCAGCGTGTTAAGTTATACATGTGGTTGGTGGCGGTACGTGTGAGGCTTGACGGCCGCCTTAATTGATTTTATTTGGAGGCATTCGAGTATTATGGCCTGTTATGTATAGATGGATCCCGGAAGAGTTACGGTGGTTTAGACCACTACTTTAGGATTGTATTTTCTGCGGTTATGGGAATTCAGTCGCATGTTGCAATGGTTCTCCTGAAATGAGTTAAGTAAAAGGTTGCTACGTGATGGAGTGTTTAGTCTATTAGGGGATCAGGAGTTATGATGGAATTCTTGTACTCTCATGTATTGGTATGTTAGGTGTAGTGAGCGGCATGGGAATTGGGAGTTGAGGATCAAAGTTACAGTTCGGTGTCGACAAGAATGTCAAGAGCTCGGATGAGTAGGAAAGGATTCATATGGTTAGAGTAAGCTGGTATTTTCTTTAGCGTCACCTGAGATTAGTGTTATGTGTAAGAGGCTTTACGTACTGATCGCGGATTCCTGATTTGCCTTACCGCATTAGTGTGGCCGGCGGTATGGATGTGCAGACTTGTTACCTGGTGCGGAAGGTCATGGGAGTGTATCCCCACAGGAAGATTATATAAGTGTGACATGTAGTCACTTGATTGATTAAAGATTTAGAATCAAGTATGGAGATTGTGGTACTATCGCTAATGTGAGAATTTATGCCTGAAGGGTGCTTGGTTTATTTGGTTATGGACCGTGGAAGTTTATTTCAGATTTGACGGTTGTTCTTGTGTGTCATGGGAAAAAGGGTTATTGTGGATCCTTGAAAGGTTATTAGCCCAGTTTGGTACGATCAAAATTGGCTTGAGGTCTGTGGATGGATCTAAATGTGAATGTGGGCTCTATATCAGGCTGGATGTGTTTATTTCAGCATAACATTGTTTTCGGAGGGGTATTCGGGCCTTGTATGTTATTTCTGTTGTCGGCATTTCCGTGTAGTCTCTGTTGTGCCATGTGGGTTGCGAGGCGGTTTGATTATTCGCACTCGTATTGAGATCCCTTATAGTTTGGGGTGTTATATGAGTAGGATGGCTCTCGAGATACAAGTCATTTATTATACCTTAGCCGTGCTTGAGTTTTGTAGCGTATGGAGCTATCTGATGGTATTGTGCACTTAGCGTGCTTATGGTTGACATTCGGGTATTTCGTAGGTATTAGCGTTTTGGCTTGATGGGTACTTCCCTATTTATTGTCATGTGTGGATCGAGTGGCACGCCGCCACGGGTATGTTGTTTGGATCGGGTGGCCTACCACAACGGTATCATGTATGGATTGGGGTGCACGCCGCAACAATATGATGTTGAGTACAGTTCCCCATAACTATTCTTGCGTGTCTTATTTCTCATGTTCTGAGGAAGGTTCGAAACACCGTTTTGGTTGCTTAAATTGCTGTGTGGGTTGAGTAGTTCTTTCCAGAGTTCATTTTTGCTTATGTATCACATTCGAGTTTGTGGCTTGTTGGCACATGGTGGCATCATATGAGACTTTTGGTAGTGATTGTGGTGGCTTATTACCGGAATGACTTGTACTAGGTGAGGCGAGATTGTTGGACCTGGGATCAGTGCGATCAGATTTATATGAGGCATATTAAAGAGCAAATATCGTTATTTGGTTCATAATGAGGTAATGGTTCCTGTCAGGAGGAGGGACTAAATGATTTGTTGACTATGCAGTTGGTTATGAATTTTTACATATCTCTTCCATCGTGGCAGTATTGCAAGAGTTGGAACAGGACTTATATGTGTCATGAGGCGTGTTGTGAGCATCAGATTCGTGGGATTTCGGCTATTGTTGTCAGAGGATGTTATTGTGGTCATGTGAATAATGCGGTGCATGGTGTCAATTCAGTGAGAGTATACAATCATGTAGTGGTACATCGTGTAGTGATTGAAACAGTGTTTGTATGTTGGAAGCATGCCTAGTAGAGAATTTCGGATGTTGGAATTTGGCTCTAATGCTTATTTGCCTAAATAAAGGGGAGGATCTTCAGATTTGCTCGAGCTAATGTGCTCAACTGAGTTGTGGTAGCACGGGTGGGGATAAAAAATAATTTTAACAAACTATGGAACAATTCTTAGCATTCGAGGACGAACGTATGTTTAAGTGGGAGAGAATATAACGACCCGACCGGTCGTTTTGAGCTCTAGCACGTCATTCGGCGGTTTGAGGCCATAAGTAGTGTCACTTTAGGTATTATGACTTGTACGCATGGTCGGAATTTAATTTCGGGAAGTTCGAAGTCGATTTGGAAAGAAAATTCTAATTATGGAAGCCTTAAGTTGGAGGAATTGACTAAAGTATGATTTTCGAGTAAATGACCTCGGAATTGAAATTCTAAAGTTCCAACAGGTTTGTATGATGATTTTGGATCGGAGTGGATTTTGGATGACCCGGGTGCGTTTCAGCGCCAATTATGGAAGTTGGCATTTTGGAAGAATTTCATAGATTTGAGCTGAAGTGCATTTCAATGTTATCAATGTCCGTTTGGGATTCCAAATCTGGGAATAGCTCCGTATAGTGATTTTGGTATTGGGAGAGCATCTGGATGTGGATTTGGAGGTCCGTAGGTCATTTTGAGGTCATTTGGCGAAAGTTGGAATTTGAAGGTTTTTGGGAAGTTTGACCGGGAATGGACTTTTTGATATCGGGGTCGGATTCTGATTCCAAAAGTCGGAGTAGGTCCGTAATGTCAATTATGATTTGTGTGCAAAATTTGAGGTCAATCAGACGTGATTTGATAGGTTTCGGCATCGATCGTAGAAGTTTGGCATTTCAAAGTTCATTAAGTATGAATTGGAGGGTGATCCATAGTTTTGATGTTGTTTGGCGTGATTTGAGACCTCGACTAAGTTCGTAATGTGTTTTGGGACGTGTTGGTATATTTGGTTGAGGTCTCGAGCGCCTCGAGTGGATTTCGGATGGTCAACGGATCAAAGTGGAGTTTTGTTGTGTTGCTGAAGGGCCTGAGTTTTGGTGTAATCGCACATGCGGAAAAGGGCCGCAGGTGCAATGCCGTAGAAGCGGAGGTTGGCCAAAGAGCCTGGGGCCACAGAAGCGGGCACAACGAGCAGGTGCGCGCGCGCAGATGCGCTGCATGGGGCTCAGATGCTGGGGCTGTTGGGCCGAGCTTGAACCGTACCTGCGATGGAATTTTCATAGGTGCGGATTCGCAGGAGCGGCTGTTGGATCGCCCAAGCAGAAATCATGGCTGGGTAGTGTGGTCCTTTAAGAACGGGATTTGGCTCATTTTTCCTCCATTTTTCATTCGGTTGGGGTGATTTTGGAGAGCTTCAAAGGGGGATTTTCATCAAGCAATACAAGGTAAGTGATTTCCACTTATTGCAAGTTAAATACATGGTTCGTATAAGGATTTAAACATGGAAATTAGTAGAAAATTTGGGATTTTGAAGAAAAAACCTAGAATTAGTATATTTGGCTTTTTGACCACGAAATTGGACATGAAATTGGAAATGAATTATGTATTTTTGTTCGTAATGCTATGGGTAGTGTTTATCTTCGAAAATTTTCGGAATCCGGGCATGTGGGCCGAAGGTGATTTTATTGACATTTCGAACGGAGTTGAAAATTGTTGTAAATTGAATTTTAATGAGTATTATAGCATATATTTATGGATTCGCACTTTCATTGACTAGTTTTGGAGCTATGGGCATCAGTTGGAGTTGTTGGAAAGGCTTTGGAGCCGGTTACGGCGTTTCAGAGCGAGGTAAGTCTCTTGTCTAATCTTGTAAGAGGGAAATTATCCCATAGATGACTTAAATTAATAATTGTTGCTAGTTGTGGGGGCTACGTACACATGAGGTGACAAGAGTCCGTGCGTAGCTACTTATGTTGCTATGTCCGGGTAGTTTAGGACTCAAATCATGAATTTCTTGTGATAATTGTATCCTTTATTTAATTAAAGTATTGGAATTATACTGTAAATTGCTAGAAAAAATAGTAAGTGACTGAAATTTCACATATTCGAATTCTTGATGAAAATATTTGACTGTTAATGAAAATTGTACATCCTTATGTGTTAATCTTATAATATCTTCTAATTTCGGAGGTTCATAAGAAAATGACCTCCTTTCTTGTGGAGCGGGCCGAATGCCTCGGCACTATAGATGTATATGTGGATCACGCCGCACGTCCCTCGGTAGTGTACACGATACTCTGGACCGGGCCGAACGACATCGGCAGACATCGTGCCTAATAATAATAATATACACGATACCTTGATAATTTATTGTAGCTTGTGAAGCTAAGTGATAAATTGGAAATTTTTTGAATTGAAAGAATTAATTATTTCTGCTGGTTAAAGAAAATTATGGTTGTTTCTATAAATCATGTTGATTTAAATATTGCTATTTTAATGTTATTGACCCTTAGTGAGTGTCAAAGTCGACCTCTCGTCACTACTTCTTCGAGGTTAGGCTTGATACTTACTGGGTACACGTTGTTTACGTACTCATGCTACACTTACTACACATTTTTGTGCAGATACAGATATGTCTAGCGGCCTTGTGGGCGTAGAGGTGTGGTTAAATGCGGTAGTGCTGGGTATATATCGGGTAAAATCGATAACCCGACTTGGTAATTATTTATTGGGTTATCGGTATCGGGTTATTGGGTTAATGGTTCAGTAACGGTTTAGAATTTTTTCACTATTGGGTTATCGGTTCGGGCCTCGATTTGTCAATTTTGTTAATGGGTTGACCGATAACCCAATAAGAATTAATAAAATTAGGACTTTACCCTTAAATATATACATATGCTAGGGCTTCAGTTCATTCTCTCCTATTCTTTCTCAGTTGCACTCTTCAAATGCTTCATTCTTCATAATCCTTACTAGTTACTCCTAGCGTAAGTCTTTAGTCTTATACATTAGGCTTTTAATTTTTATAACAAAATTCATCTTCATATAGGGATTGCTCTATGGTTTCTTTTTTTTCAGGTTAGGCATTTGACAAACAACATCCAGTTTATCTTGGACTGTTTGAGGGCTTCAACCCTTGTGGAAGTGCAGGTATTGTGTGAAATAAAAATTCTAAATCAACTATTGTTGTTATCATATCAGAGGAGGCAGCTAATGCCTTGGAACATTTTGTGGGAATTGCTGCAGTTTGATAAATATTTATCCACTGATTCTTTGGTGAAGCCTATAAGGATTGAGTAATTGTTGTCTTGTTAACTTGAATTTGAACTGTTAGTACTATATGTTTGGACTTGTTAATTTTAAGGTAAAATTTCTACTACTTTGTATTACTATTAATGTATTTGGACAACTGTTGTTGAAGAATTAGTTCTATTCTAGTTGTGGCCACTGGACATAACGCAGAAATGGGTAGTATACCATATGTGAATTCTTTTCTTTTTTGCTTAACTCCAGTGACTTGTCTTCTCTTTTTTGCTTAACTCTAGATTGAATTATCTTATCGGGTAAACCGATAACCGAATCGATAATGATCGATAATCGATTAACCAATACCCGATATCTTATCGGTTTGGTTATTAGTTTATCAAATTTGTAAACCGATAATCGATATGCTAAACCGATAATATTCATAACCGAACTGAACCGACCGATGCCCATCCCTAAAATGCGGGGACTTAATTGAGTTGCATTCTATATTACGATCCGCAGCCAGCAGAGTCTCCTTCAGAGTATTTATGTTTCTCCTGTCCAAATCTGTATTCCTGACAGATGTTATATTTTATTTTACATTCCTAGTTGATGCTCATGCACTTGTGACACCGGGTTTTGGGGTGATTATGGGTTGTTCCGTACTGAAATTGTTAAAAATATTATTATTTACTCTGTAAATTTCATCTTTTACTATTTAATTTAAGGAAATATGATTTCAAAAATATTAAAAATGAGAACCAAATCAATATTTATTTTTGGCTTGCCTGACAGCGGTGTCCGGTGCTATCACGACCTTTAATGATTTTTGGGTCGTGACATCGCACCTGATGTTCCCCACTCGCATGTGCGATTACACCAACAAGAACAACACTTCAGCTATCCTTCAACATCAAACTGTGATCCGTTAACCACCCGAAATCAACCCGAGGCCCCCGGGACCTTAACCTAACATACCAACAAGTCTTATAACCCAATACGAACTTAGTCGAATCCTCAAACCACCTCAAACAAGCTCAAAACACGAATTACACCCGGATTCAAGCCTAATGAACTTCAAAATTTTCAAATTCTACAAACGACGCCGAAACCTATCAAATCACGTCCGATTGACCTCAAATTTTGCACACAAGTCAAAAATGGCACCACAAACCTACTCCAATTCCCGAAAGTCCAATCCGACCCCGATATCAAAATTTTCACTCTCGGTAAAATTTGCCGAAAAATCCAATTTTCGCCATTTCAAGCCTAATTCTACTACGGACATCCAAATCACAATCCGGACGTGCTCCTAAGTCCAAAATTATCCAACGGAGCTAACGAAACCATCAAAATTCAAATTCGAGGTCGTTTACAGATAAGTCGACATTTCCTCTTAAGCTTTCAATTAAGGGACTAAGTATCTGAACTCACTCTCAATTCACTCCGGACCCAAACCAACCAACCCGGTAAGTCATATAACAGTTGTAGAACACAATAGAAGCATAAAATGGGGAAACAGGGCTACAACTCTCGAGACGACTGGCCGGGTCGTCACAATTGAAGTCTTTAAGTCTTCAACGATAATCAATTTTCAACAAGTTGTACGTCAATTCGCTAAACTCGTTCCAACTCTTAAGTTTTAATATTATAGTTTTGTTTGTTTTATTTATTTTCTATTACTTGATTAATTAAGATGGCTTCCTTAAAAAACATTTTGGTAAAAATAAGAGAAAATCCAAGAGTGGCGAGTCTAGTGGTCAATCTGTTCCTCCTCCACTGCCCCGGGCTCCCCGAACCAAACCTCATATCCGTCCTACACATGCTATTTTTGATAGCAATAATAGCTTATTACAATTTACTAAGAGTCAATTTTGCCATAATATTGGAGCTGGTGAACAATTAGACCATGAATTAATGAATGCTCTTTATTCTAATCCAACTATTGATGAAAATGATGATGAGGAAATAGATTTTGATGAAACTCAACCGGATGATGATACACCCACTAGTCCTGCTCCTGATGTTAACCCAACTAGTGATAACTCTGCTAATCCAAAAGAATAAATAAAAATAATTTAGTGCCCCTAATATTTCTAGACAACCTACCAAACGGACAAAAACATCTCCTGTTTGGCCATTTTTTACTCAACTAATTCCAGAAAATAAGGCTAAGTGTAAAACTTGTGGCACAGAGTTAGCTTTTAAATATTTTGGATCTCGGGGAGGGGGGCGAGAACTTTGGCTAGAAACATATTGAAACACCCTCAAGATAGAGTCAGATATCTTCGTCTGAAAGCTTTGGCCGAGGGGAAAAGTGTACCTACTCCTAGTCAGGCTGACCCTAGTACCGGTTCAAATTAATTTCAACCGGGAATTAATACTGTTACCGGTGGTATTTTATATTATGATCCAAAAAATGATTGGGAAGAATTGGCAAAAATGATAACTGTTATATGCTTACCCTATAGTTTTCCTTCTAACCCTAACTTTGTACATTATATTAGAAAATGTTTTAATCCTACTTATAAAGGTTTTTCTCGCACAACCGTAAAGAGTGATATTTATAAATTTAAACATGAATATGAACAATCTTTGCGCTATTTATTTACTCATATAAATTGTCATGTTGCTATTACAACTGATATTGGTAGAAGTGGTAATGACTGTGTTTACCTTATTGTTACCAGTTATTGGATTGATGAGGATTGTATAATACAAAAGCACATTATTTCTTATAGAATAATTAATTTACGTCACACATGGCAGTTTATTGCTAGCACAATTATGGAATATTTTAAAAGATGCAATGAATTTGGCCCAAGAGAAAGAAAGGTTCCTAAACCTTGTCCAACTAGATGAAATTACATGTATGAAACCCCATAAACTCAACGTTTAATGCACATGTAAGTGATGATGATGAGCACTTTACGAATGGGGATTGGGCTAATGTTAAAATGCTTGTCGATTTTTTAGAAAAATTTCATATTGTTACAAATGAATTTTTTGGGCAATATTATCCTACTATTTCTAACTGTTAGTTTATATTACAGATTTTGCAAAATTGTTTGCTCATTTTTTAGAGGGTGAAAAAATTTATAAACTTGCTATTGATTCTATGAGAAAAAAGTTTAAAAAATATTTTTTCCCTATTCCCCCTATTTATGGTGTTGCTGCTTTGTTAAATCCTTGTATGAAATTAGGAGGTCCTCAATTTTGGTATGAAACTATTTATAATGGTTTAGCACTTGAAGATGAGGAGTTGTCTCAACTTCCGGAAGCAATAGCCTCAATTAGAATAAATGCTCAAACTATTTTTAACGCTTATCAAGTTGCATTAAATCATTGCCAGATCAATTGTTCCAACTCCTTCTTCTTTGATTCTCAATCATCTAAAAGAACTACGGGAGTAAGGGCACTTATTACTTGGGCGGGGTTTAAGGGTTCTCAAGGTTCTAGTAGTAGTGATTTTTCACAACTAAATGAGCTTGAAATTTATTTGTTGCAGAGAATTGAGGAAGTGAATCCCGATAGCTCCTTTAATATTTTGGAATGGTGGAAGGACAAAGAAAAATACTTTCCGATTTTTTCAAGGATGGCCTGAGACATTTTAACTATTCAAGCTTCAATAGTGGCATCAGAGAGTGCTTTCAGTCAAGCAAGACTTCAACTCAGTGATTATAGAGCGTCTATGAGGGAGAGTTTGGAAAAATCAATAATTTTCAAAGATTGGATCCGTTCGAAAAGATGAATTTTAGACTTGCTGAATCACAACCAGAGGAAGACAAAGCTTACGAAGAAATGCTAGCTGAACTTGCGGAGGATGCTGCTTCGCCCAGAGGTGGCGATGACCAGCTACTTTTCCGCCACCACCAACGGAAATTCCTCCGGACCTTGATGTATTTATGAAGTTTGTAAAAGATACCATGTAACTTGTATGAACAGAAATTAGTATGTATTATGTAACTTGTATTTTTGGCACAACTTGATTAGTTTATTTTTCTTCTCAATGATGGTATTAGCACCTTGTTGTACTCATTCCATAGGGGGAAGAAAGACTAAGAAAGATATTGCCATATTTTTTTAATGCTATAATAAAATTACAAGGCATTGCTTTAAATATCTCTTTATAATATTTTTGTCTTTAGACTTCAAATTTGAATTAAAAAATTTAGGTCACAATTCTATAATAAAATTTACAAGGCATTGCCTTAGATATTGTTTTTAACATCTTTTTGTCTCTAATTTCTATTTAATTTAAAAAACAAAAATATATCCGTTGGGCCCACTTAGCCTACTGAGATCACTTAGCCCGCAGGCCAGACCGTTTAGCCCGGGACCATGAGTTCGTGGGCCCGATCTCGGGCCGGTTCATACAAAAATATCATTTGGCCCGGGATCGTTTGGCCCGTTTAATTTGGGACCGTTTGGACCGCGACCATTTGGACCGGCTCACTTGGCCCGTTTAGGGCCCGGATCGGCACCTTGATAGTCTCTAACTGATAACACTCAAAAATCTAATAGTCACCGTGTCCGGAAGCACCTGGATCTGCACACGAGGTGCAGAGTGTAGTATGAGTACAACCAACTCAATAAGTAACAAGACTAACCTCTGAGCTGAAAGTAGTGATGAGCTCCGCAGGTACAGTCTAGTACATTAATAATGGTGCAGAAATGTAGGCATACTTTCAAGTTCTACAGTTAAACTCAGTACAAGCAAAGATAGATCAATACTACATGATATGAGGAATATGACATCTCAGTGGAAAGACCTTATCTACTACTAGTCACAATTCATTCGGTCACTCAATATTGAATATGGCCAATCCAACCCAGGGATATTCCATCTCGTATACACACACACACACACACACACACACACACACACACACACACACACACATCGACTGACACTCAGTCACTCAGTACCGTATAAGGCCAATCCAGCACTGGGAAATTTATCCCCAAATATAAATGATACAGACAAGATCCACGTCCTGGGAAATTCATCACAATATAAAAAAGAAAGCCAAGTCCATACCCTGGGAAGTCCATCCCTAATATATAATCACCTACGCTCACTAGGAGTGTATACAGATTTCGGAGGGTCTCCTTCAGCCCAAGCGTAACATAAAGCCGATATGACCTACTTTAGGTGGGCAGTCCCGATCCGTATAATAATAAATCCTATAAGGCTTGCTACAGGCGGGCAACCCCGATCCATATAATAGTAAATCCTGTAAGGCCTGCTGCAGGAGAGCAACCCCGATCAATGTAATAATAATATATATATAAAGCCAATATGGCCTGGTGCGGCGCACAACTCGATCCCATAAATATCCTCATAATGGAAAAAGGGCTTGTTTGTTCCATCTTCGGAATCTCACTTCGATCAATCATCGTTCGAACTCGATTGGACGTGCGAATGTCGAAATCTATTTCGACCGTATACATTAGTAAAATTGCGATAATACTTCATTTATTACAAATTAACCTAATGCAGCTTTCCTAATATCTTATAGGAGTAAATATTAAAGCTATTAATATTTCATACTAATTTTCATTTATCGTAGCGAGCAATATTTTCATCCAACGGTTGTAATTTGTTTAGTAAAAGATTTTAGATATTGGATATTAACAAATACATAGACTGAGTGCGAAATGTATATTTTTAAAACAATTAATTCAACAGCAACACGACCCCATGTGTCCCAAAGATATCGGCACGTAGCCTAAACATGATCTTTAATAAGAGCCTCAGCTCAATTTCCCTAACACGTGGAAAATGTTCAGATAATAACATGATTCTTAAATTTTACAACTTCACAGGATTTATTCAAATCACAATTTCTATGGTGCACGTCCACACGCTCATCACCTATCATATGCGTCACCTCCAAACAATTTATATAACACTCAGAACCGAGTTTAGAAATGTTACTTACCTCAAACCGTGTTATTTCTTACTCCGCTATGTCCTTGCCTCACGAATTGGTCTCTGAAAGCATCGGATCTAATCATAATTATTTTGATTCAATCAATACAAATCATTGGAATTAATTCCATATGAAAATACTAATTTTCCAACAAAAACCCAAAATATAACTCAATAATCGTTTGTGGGGACCATGTCTCAGAATCGGACGAAACTCACAAAATCCGACAACTCATTCAATTACGAGTCCAGCCATACTAGTTTCACTCAAATCCGACTCCGAATCGACATCGAAATCTCAAAAATTTGTTTTGTGAAATTTCTATAATTTTCCCAAATTTCCATCTTAAAACACTAATTAAATGATGAAAACAATGATATATTCGTGTATATTGACCAAATCCGAGTTGGAATCACTTACCCCGATGTCTTTCCTTGAAAATCTCTCATAAATCGCCTCTCTCCAAGCTCCAATTTGTCAAAAAAGGAAAATGGGACGAAGTCTCCTTTTTATAACTTAAAGTTTCTATCCAGGCGCTGCCCTCGATCGTTGCCCTCGATCGCTATCCCCGATCGCTGCCCCCGATCATTGCCCTCGATCGCTGCCGCCGATTTCTGCCCCCGATTTCCAGCAGAAAATTTTGAGCAACTATTTAAGTCCAAATTTCGATCCGTTAACCATCCGAAACTCACCCGAGGCCCTCGGGACCTCAACCAAATACACCAACAAGTCCTAAAATATCATACGAACTTAGTCGAAACTTCAAATCACATAAAACAACATAAAAACCACGAATCATACCCCAATTCAAGCCTAAGGAACTTAAGAATTTCCAACTTCTACATTCGATGCCGAAACCTATCAAATCAATTTCGATTGACCTCAAATTTTGCACACAAGTCATAAATGACATAACGGAGCTATGAGAATTTTCAGAACTGGATTCCGACTCCAATAGCAAAAAGTCAACTCCTCGGTCAAACCTCCAAACTTAAATTTCTATTTTGGACATTTCAAGTCTAATTTAACTACGGACTTCCAAAAACTTTTTCGGATACGCTCCTAAGTCCAAAATCACCATACGGAGCTATTGGAATCATCAAAAAGTTATTCTGGGGTCGTTTACACATAGGTCGACATCCAACCAACCTTTTCGACTTAAGTTTTAAACTTTGGAACTAAGTATTCTCATTCATTCCAAGACCTCACCAGACCCGAACCAATTATTCCGGCAAGTCATATAATAACTATAAAGCACAAATTGAGCAGTAGATGTGGAAACGGGGTTGTAATACTCAAAATGACTGGCCGGGGCGTTACATTCTCCCCCACTTAAACATACGTTCGTACTCGAATGTGCCAAGAGTTGTTTCCAAGCCATCACATCACTATTCCATCTTACCACACACATACCCGGGGGTGATCCCACGCCACCCTATTCCATATAGGCCTGAACAATACAACATAATTGAAGATCCTTACTTTAACTTTACTCCGTAAAACTTAGAACCCAAATTTCCAACATCCAGAATTCTTTTCAAGACACAAAATCTCACATCTACACACTGTATAAGTTTGAACAAGCAATATCAAGCTATAACCATAAACCCAAGTATAGTCACATAACATACTACACAACTCGCATACTTGCAGCACCATTTAGGATCACAGTAACTACTCAAAACTAACCCGGTACTAGTATTAAACCCCATATCAAACAAAACCTCGTTCTAAAACCTTCGCACACTGCTGATAATGAAAGAAACATGCGAAATCTCATAACACCTTATCAGATCGACAAGTCATGGAGCTCTCCCGCCCCAACCAGAAGCATAATCACTTTCTAAGCCGACCTTCAATAGTATCCTCTCAATATACTGGAATCAAACCTGATAGTATCCATTCTAGTTCCAATGACCATATATTATTAAACATAACTATCCCACTGACATGCCATACCAATGCAACTCAAGCCACAACTGCGCAACCTTGTACCCAAAATGGAAGATGTCTCAAAGTAGAGAACTGTATTGCAAGTTCAACAAGCACCACCACAATTGCAATGCTATAAGCTCATTATATATAGTAGAACCAAGACACATGAATTTAATAACAATAACCAGCTCTTCTACAGTTCACATTAACATCACTCGCACGAACAACTCATGTGCTATAATATTAATATCTGGACCTGCACGGACAACTCACGTGCCAATAATATCAGTATATGGATCCACACGGACAACTCACATGCCAATAATATAATCCGCCTGGCATGGTCACAAGCCTCCAGTCCAAGCATATCGTACATGGGCAATCAAATAAGTACACATGTATATGATAAATGAATTAAGATTCTCATGCTCCTGGACTGGTATAAATAACACGTCATAGAGTAGGCAGGTGCAAAGTGTGCTATCACCACTCAAATCGGCAAGTTAACGCAGAAATAGTAACTACCCAATTTATTCAGGGAATTAGCCTCTTTGTAACCTCAAGTGTAGTCCAGATAGTTCTCGATAAAGGTACAAATACGAGAAACGTTATAACTTTACGCTTAATAGTCAACTCTGGGCATATCTTTGCCTAAGCATTCTTCCGAGTATGAATACTTGCTCTGATGCCCGCACATGGCTCAAACCTCCCATATGTACGCATTTGTGGCGCATAGCTATCACAATAATTAACGCAATTAGTGCCTCCACCGAGTTTAAATAAATACTCACCTCAACCAGGTCGCAACCCAGAAACAATTTTCTTCTGAGAACTCCTAGTCCCCCAAATTCATAGAACACATGAACCACCGTAACTGATCATAACTCTAGAACTCGAATGACTATCACATCCTTCATGCACGATCATCCCACTAGGAATACTTCCATAATTCTTCCGTGCCACATAGCAATAATTGGAATATTAGCAGTCTATCACCAGGTGAGTACCACAATACCGATGAATATCCGTAAGTCAAAACATAATGCGCCTTCTGAAATACGCATCCTTCTCAGGGACTACCAAGCAGTTATAACATTAATCTAAATATCTGAAACTGACCATTCTGCCCCGAATTTGTGACCTTCCCTTCAAGAATAAACTTCCACCTTGTACATGTAAATCTTAATCCTGCACAACACACCACATCTATCATGCCATTATGTGACAAGTACGAGATTATCATTATCAACTCTGAGTCACCAGCAAATTACATACTCGGTCAATTAGAAACCCTCCTCTTGCTTCATTCCAGGAGGAGACAATACACAACACATTCCCTACACTGGTAGAAAA
Organism: Nicotiana tabacum; assembly: GCF_000715075.1. Classification (NCBI taxonomy): domain Eukaryota; kingdom Viridiplantae; phylum Streptophyta; class Magnoliopsida; order Solanales; family Solanaceae; genus Nicotiana; species Nicotiana tabacum. Next base: position 124,271,722 of record NC_134094.1, on the reverse strand, counting down.
TATCCGGCTTAAACCATGGTAAAAACTATCAAGAACACTTTGGAATCTATTTGCACATAACTAAGCTATCAGAACTAAATTCTTCTAACTCTACCAAGCCACGCAGGTCACCAAACCCAAGAATATTGTCACCAAAACATCTGTAAAGTCTTACCACATCATAATTATCCAAAAGAACCGTGCATACCATTACCATACTGGTCTAGCCTACTACCCAGTTGTCATAGTTACTTTGAGTTTCTTCTGAATTACCCTCAAGTGAGACTTCTCCTTGTCAGAACACTACGAGTCATACCCAAAGCTCACTACAAGACATCCTAATATAAAACCATATCGTCCTAAGATTCATAAGCCACTGTATTCTTCTTAAGCACCACAAAAGTACCACAACCGTAACACTTACTCCGATAATACCTTATATGAATTTAAAATTGTTCTTCTTACCTTTCTTACACTGAAATATAGAATCTATAGTCATACAGAATTACCGCAAGTCTCGGCACCATGCAGTGTAATTAACCGATTCTGGCGATATACAAATTTCAAAAAAATATTCAATTGACACGTATATATTTTTAATCCATTAGAACACTTTTGAAAGTCACCCACTATGCTCAAATCTAAATTGCACCGCCCAAACGGGCCGAAAGACACAAGCTCCATTAGCATAACAACCCCCAAAGAAGTAACCCTGCCTTAACACCACCGATTAAATTTTATACTTCGTGCGCACTACATCATTCACAAATAATAACTCACTCATCCCATGATTTTCATATACTCATAAAGCGCAATATAACCCGTATTTAGGAATTTTAGTACTCGAGTCATCCTCGATCTTAACCTCTGCAAGTCATAACTAATCCACAAGTATGCCTCAAACCAAAACCAAAATTTAACATATAACTATGAATTGAATTGCCAATAACAGGCTCCCCCAGTTGGCTCAAAGCCATAAATTAAAACACTCAATAACTCACAATACCCATACTCTATTAATGTCGTAATACCGCAGTCAGTTTAACAAAAATTCTTCTCAAGCTCATGCAACGCCAACCATAAAAATACCTCAATCATCTGCTAAGCTCGCATTCATTCTCTTGACACTCAAATCAACTTTCTCAACTAGATTCAAATTCAAATCTCAACACATACGCCCCGCTGGCAGAAAAGAAACTTTTCGCTCAACATTATAAGGAACACACCTACGTAGATTACTCCCAGGGGATAACCCACCTGCTTAGCCTCAAATTGGCATCTTGTTATACCTTTCCGCAATCACAATTACTATGCAATCACTTAATCTTTTTGAGTCCAAACTCATTAATAAGACATGAGAATTTAATTTATCCCAAAATTTAACAACGTGAAAGGTCCTTCAAAATATTCATACTCGAGACTGTACGTCACATCAAAATGAAAATCAAGCACCCAATGGACCTTTTTACATTTCAAGGAAACACTTCTCGTCACATTCAAGTTGTCTTAACACATCCCGCAGTCATATCATACTCATCACAAAGCCATTCCACCGCTCATCGAGCCATAAATTTCACTCGTAGGGACATTATCGGACATATGAGTCTAAATGTACACGTTATAACTAAAGCTACCGAGCTTAAGCTGCGGTCTAACCCTGGCCTCAAGTCCTCCAGACTGGCCCATCACCAAAACATAGAATACTCTTTTCGAACCTCATTCATGGAATCATAAGCCGGCGATGCACAACTGATACCGAGGGTTTACATGCGCACATGAATGCGTGGAATAGATTCAAAGAGTTATGTTTCAAGCTGAATCAATGTTGCACGATGGATACAAGAAAGTGAAATTTCCTAAGGGTTCGGCAACTTCTCGAAGATATGTACAAGCGTCTCTGTACCGATATGCAAGACTCTACTAAACCTGCTCATGACTCGTGAGACCTATGTAACCTAGGCTCTGATACCAACTTGTCACGACCCAAAATATCACATGTCGTGATGACACCTATCTCGATACTAGGCAAGCCAATAACCTCAATAAATCCCAAATTCTTTTAAATTTGAAAAACATAATAATTAAATTCAATGAAAGAATCTCACAAATACAAATATAAACACTCCCAAAACCCGATATCACTAAGTGCATGAGCATCTAATATGAATACAAAGTTTGACTGATAAAACACTGTATGAAAGTATAGAACAATACAATAATTGAAGGAAAGAGAGACAAGGTCAGCAAACGCCAATCAGCTACCTTGATAGTCTCCAACTGGTAATACACTGAGGTCTAACAGTCGCCGTGTCCGAAAGCACCTGGATCTGCAAACGAGGTGCAGAGTGTAGTATGAGTACAACCAACTCAATAATTAAAAGACTAACCTTTGGGCTGAAAGTAGTGACGAGCTCTGCAGGTACAGTCCAGTATAAATAATAACAATACAGAAATATAGGAATGCTTTCAAATTCAATAATTGCTTTCAGTACAAATAAAACAGATCAATTCTAAACAATACGAGGAATATGACATCTCTGTATCTACATGCCAATGTACATACTGTATGTGATTCACCTTAGTGAAAACTCCATATACTCACAATCTAAGATACTTAATCACTCAGTACTGTATATGGCCAATCCAGCCCAGGGAAGATCCATCCTATATATATATATCCATCAACTGACAATCAGTCACTCAGTACTGTATAAGGCAAATCCAGCCTAGATCCCACTTATCAATGATTCGGAAAAGATCCATGTCCAGAAAAAATCCATCCCTCAATATAAATGCTTCGGGCAAGATCCATGCCGACGGAAGATCCATCCCTAAATATAAATGCTTCGGGCAAGATCCATGCCCAGGGAAGATCCACCCCTCAATACAAATCAACTGCGCTCATTGGGGGGGTGTGTGCGGACTCCGGAGGGGCTCCTTCAGCCCAAGCTCTATAAAAAGCCGATATGTCCTACTGCGGCGTGCAGTCCGATCCCATAATATTAATAAAGCCTATAAGGCTTGCTGCTGGCGGGCAACCCCGATCCATATAATAATAATATATATAAAGCCAATATGGCCTGCTGCAGCGCGTAGCTCGATCCCATAAATATCCTCACAATTAGGCCCTCAGCCTCACTCAGTCCTCAATCTCTCCAGTCTCTTGGGCTCAAAATGTCATGAAAATTAGCCCAAAATGATAATATGATGTATCAATAAATAGCAACATAGACTTAGATATGATATGAAATGAATGAACATGACTGAGTATGGAATTACAATTTAAAACAATCAATTCAACATCAACACGACCCCATGAGTACCAAAAATATCGGTATGTAGCCTAAACATGATCTTTAATAGGAGCCTCAGCTAAATTTCTCTAACACGTGGAGGATACACGGATAATAACATGATTCTTTAATTTTTCAACTCCACGGAATTTATTCAAGTCACAATTTCTATGGTGCACATCCACAGGCTTGTTAACTATTGTGTGTGTCACCTCCAAGCAATTTATATAACACCAAATTCGGGGATTCATACCCTCAGAACCAAGTTTAGAAGTGTTACTTACCTCAATCCGAGTAAAACTCTACTCCAAAATGCCTTTGCCTCTCAAAACGGTCTCCAAACGTCCCGATTCTAGCCATAAGCAGTACAATACAATCAATATAGGCTAAAGGGATCAATTTCACAAGAAAATACGAAATTATAGCCAAAAATCAAAAATCGGCTCAAATCTGGCCCCCGGGACCACGTCTCGAAATCCAACAAAAGTCACAAAACCCGAAAGCCCATTCACTCACGAGTCTAACCAAACACATTTCAACAAATTCTGACATCTACTCGACCTCAAATCTTCAATTAAAGTCTTTGAAGATTTCTGCCATTTTAAACCCAATCTTTACCCATTTGAACTCAATAATGTTTCCACAACCCTTATTGGTATGTGTATGTATAAATAATACTCTCACACCTAAGAATCATACTCTCAATCACCCATCTTTACCCAAACTCGAAATTGAAGATTAGGGGTTAGAACCTTACCTCTTGGGTGAAGATCTTGTGATATTTTCTTGTTGGATTTCAAAGCTTGAATAAGACCTTGATGAACAAAGCACTTAAGTTTCTCTGTCTCTCTAGAACACTCTCCCTTCTCTCTAAAAATATCAGATTTTTGCTCCAAAATAAGCTTCAAGGGCTATAAATCGAAGTTGGGTCGGGTTATAAATACCAGGCTAGGCACACTCTGTAGCGAGCTAAATACCAGGCTAGGCACGCTCTGTAGAGAGCTAATACCAGGCTTTGCGAGGGATATAGCATGGTCTAGCGCGCTACAGACTTGGCTTCGCGAGGGATATAGCAAGGTCTAGCGCGCTATAGACCTGGCTTCGCGAGGTCGAAATGATTCAACTCCCCAATGCACTGTTCAACCCAATAAGTCCGAAAATACAATACATTAGCCTACCTTGGCACCACGAAATCTTAAATTTCTTAACGAACGTTTACGGGGCATTACATTATTGATGAAGCGAATTGGTCTCTGAAAGCCTCGAATCTAGTCATAATTATTTCAATGTAGTTAATAAAAATCATTGGATTTAATTTCATATGAAAATACTAATTTTCCAACAAATATCTGAAGTTTAACTCAAAAATTGCATGTGGGGCCCACGTATCGGAATCTGACAAAACTCACATAATCCGACAACTCATTTAATTACGAGTCCAACCATACTAGTTTCACTCAAATCCGACTCCGAATTGACATCGAAATCTCAAAAATTCGTTTCATGGAATTTCTACAATTTTCCCCAAATTTCCATCTCAAAACACTAATTAAATGATGAAAACAATTATATATTCGTGTATATCTACTAAATCCGATTCAGAATCATTTACCCTGATGTTTTTCCTTGAAAATCTCTCAAAATCGCCTCTCCCCAAGCTCTAATTTGTCAAAAATGGAAAATGGGACGAAGTTCACTTTTTATAACATAAAGTTTTTGTCCAGGCGCTGCCCTCAATCGCTGCCCTCAATCACTGCCCCCGATTTCTGTGATGACCCAAAAGATCACTTATATTTTAGTACTTGAATCTGTGCTCTTAAGCCTTAAAAATCTTATTTTTGTCCTCCTCGATTTGCGTGCGCAGTTCGGGTATGTTTTCGGAAAGCTTTTATGTTAAAAATTGATGAAAATAAGAATTTATGCCTTAAAAGTTGATTTTAGTTGACTTCAGTCAACATTTTTAGTAAACACGCCCGGATCCGTGTTTTGACGGTCCCGGTGGGTCCGTATCAAATTATTGGACCTGGGCGTATGCCCAGAATAGAATTCGGAGGTCCCTAGCTTGAGTTATGAATTTTTGAAAAAAATTAAAAGTTTGAAAATTATTTATTTTTAAGAATTGATTGATGTTTGGCATTGTTAGTACCTGGTCCTATTTTTGTTTCGGAACCCGGTACAGGGTCATTATTATATTTAAGACTTGTCTGTGAAATTTGGTGAGAAACGGAGTTGATTTGACGTAATTTGGACGTCCAGTTGAGAAAATAGAAATTTTAAAGTGTTCTTGAGAATTTCATTTGATTTGGTGCTAAATTCAAAGTTCTAGGTGTTATTTTGGCGATTTGATCACGCGAGCAGGTCCGTATGATATTTTTAGACTTGTGTGCATGTTTAGTTTGGAGCCCCGAGGGCTCGGGTGTGTTTCGGATAGGCCACGGGATGTTTTAGACTTGGAAAAAATCTGGTTTTCTGTAGATTCTGGTGTCTCGCATATCCTTCTTCGTGTTCGCGAAGGTCCTCTCGCGAACGCGAAGAGTAAACTGGTGAGGCTGAGACTTCTTCTTCGCGAACGCGAAGGCCTGGTAGTGATGGGTGATTTACCCTTCGCGAACGCGACCGGCTCATCGCGAACGCAAAATACTTGGGGACCTGGGGGGTGTGTGTGTGTGGGGGGGGGGGGATTGGTCGTTCCTTCATTGCGAACGCGAGCAATGTCTCATGAACACGAAGGCCATGGGGGAGTAACGATCGTGAACGCGTGCAGCATCTCGCGAACGAGAAGGCTTGGCAGCCAGTACCATTCGCGAATGCGATAGTGTCCTCGCGAACGTGATGCACACTGTCGCCCAGTGCATAAAACAGAATCAAACACGGGTTTAAGCCATTTCTTCAGCATTTTTTAAGAACCAAACGGGTAAAGGCAATTTTCAAGAGTCATTTTCTTCCCCAAAGTGTGGGTAAGTGATTCTAAGCCATTTTCTTCCAATTACCCATTACATTTCTTGAATTATCAACCTAAAATCTATAATTTTCATGGTAGAATTGGGGGTTAGGGTAGAAATTAGGAATTTCGGAAATTTGGGGATTTAGACCTCATTTTGAGGCTGGATTCCAAAACTAATTACATATTCGGGATCGAGGGGTGAATGGGTAAATGAATTTTGGTCCGAACTTTGGATTTTGACCAAGCGGGCCCGGGGTCGATTTTTCGACTTTTTGGAGGAAAATTTAGGAAATTTAATTTATGCAATATAATTGATTTCTTTAGCAATATTTGATATTATTGAGTCATTTTTGAATAGATACGAGTGGTTTGGAGGTGAATTCCAAAGGAAAAGCTGTGATTGAGAATTAAGTAGCCTTCAGAGCGAGGTAAGTGTCGTGTCTAACTTTGGCTTGAGGGAATATGTATTATATGTTTATTTGCTACGTGTTTGGTTGTTAAATACAATGTATAGGTGAGATGACGAGCATTTATGCGTCGTTGTCGAGTCATAGCATGCGAGTGAATTTCTATTCTTGTCTATTTTGTAGCCTTAAATTCTACTATCCATGCTTAGCGGGTTATTTGAAATGTTGGGTGACTTATATCTGGTTTCATTGAGATTTGGTAACTTTCGAATATTGATTCAAGGTTAAGGTTACATTGTGCTATTGATTATAGGTAAAATGCTTGTTTTTTTGTGATACTCCTATCTATCCGTTGTTATTGATTTTGTGATTTGTGAGGGGGAGTGTAAAGCACGAAGGGTGATGCCGTGCATGAATTAATTATATTGTGAGGAAGAGTGTAAAGAACGAAGCGTGATGCCGTGTATATTATGAGAGATTTAATGCACGAAGGGTGATACCGTGCCGTTCTATTTATTTATTTGGTGAGGTTGAGAGTAAAAGCATGAAGGGTGATGCCGTGCCGTTCTATTTATTTATTTGGGTGAGGTTGAGAGTAAAAGCACGAAGGGTGATGCCGTGCCGTTCTATTTATTTATTTGGTGAGGTTGAGAGTAAAAGCATGAAGGGTGATGTCGTGCAGTTTTCCTTTGCTGTTTTAATTTTTCGGTTTAATTCTGTCTTTTCATTATTCTCACTCTTTATATTGTATCCCCCCACTGTATGTCCCCTTCTCATTATTGCTGCGTTATTTCTTTATTTACTGTTGTTGTCATTAGCTTGATTATACTGTTCAGGTTATATGTGGGTGTCTTGTCCTAGCCTCGTCACTACTTCGCCGATGTTAGGCTCGACACTTACCAGTACATAAGGTCGGTTGTACTGATACTGCACTCTGCACTTTCTATGCAGATTTTGATACCGGCTCGGGTTGATCGAGATTTTGCTATTGGTCCGTTGTCCGGAGACTCTAGGTAGATCTGTCGGCGTTCACAGACCTTGAAGTCCCCGTCTATCTTTTCTGTTCTACTATTTCTTTCATTCAGACAGTTATATTTCTTTCAGACTATTACTTGTAGTAAAATCTAGAATTCTCGTGAATTGTGACTCCAGATCCGGATGGTAGTAATTAATAGAGTTTTATGATATTCCGCATTCATTATATTTCATCTTAGTTAATTATTGTTAATTACTGAATGGAAATAAGGAATTGGTTTAATGATTTTCTAACATTGACTTGCCTAGCACTAGGTTGCCTAGGTCTCACGATTCAAGAGCTAGCTTAGTAGAGTATGGAGGATCGGTACAGAGACGTCTGTGCATATCTTCCAGAGGCTATGAAGTTTAGGAACAAGTTTCACTTCTATTCTTCTCTGTTGTGCGATTTTGCTTTCTCAATACTGATTTAACTCTTCTACTCTTATTCTCTCGCAGATGATGAGAATACGTACCGCTTCCTCAGTTGAGCAACAGCCAGGGCCTCCAGTGGCAGCTCCTACGCGGGGTAGAGGTCGAGGCCGAGGCCGTGCTAGAGCCCGGGGAAAGGGCAGGGCTCAGTCTAGAGCTCGAGCAGCAGCCCCAGTAGTGGAGCCTCAAATAGAGCTTGACGAGGAAGTTCTAGCTCAGACTGTTCCTACGGGACTAGCTCAGGTTCCGGAGGGGTTCATTGCTACCCCAGTACTTCAGGACGCTTTGGTTTGTTTGGTGGGTCTTATGGAGAGTGTGGCCCAGACTGGTGCATTTCCCATGGCACCAGCAGTCTCTCAGGCTGGAGGAGGAGCCCAGACTCCCACCACTCCCACTCCAGAGCAGATAGCTCCCCAGTATCAGGCTCCATCAGCTCAGCTAGTCGGATTAGTTCAGCCGGTTATTGCGGCACAGGTCGGAGATGGGCCAGCTATGTCTTCTGAGGCTTTATGGAGATTGTACAGGTTTACCAAGCTCTTTCCTGTTCACTTCAGTGGTGCTCATTCAGAGGAACCCCAGGAGTATCTTGACAGATGTCACGAGGTTCTACGGAACATGGGTATAGTGGAGACCAATGGGGTCGATTTTGCTGCATTTCAGATGATTGGTTCTACCAAGAAACGGTGGAGAGATTACTTGTTGACCAGACCAGCTGGATCGCCTGCTCTTACTTGGGACCACTTCACTTAGCTCTTCATAGAGAAGTTTCTTCCTATCACATTGAGAGAGGAGCGTCGCCGTCAGTTTGAGCATCTCCAGCAGGGTAGTATGACTGTTACTTAGTATGAGACCTGTTTTGTGGATTTGGCCCGTCATGATATTCTTCTGCTTCCCACCGAGAGAGAGAGGGTGATGACGTTTATTGATGGACTTGCTCAGTCTATCAGATTGCAGATAGCTAAGGAGATTGGGAGTGAGGTTTCTTTTCAGGTGGCTGCTAATGTCACCAGACGAGTCGAAATGGTTCTTACTCAGGGAGGTCAGGGGTCTGATAAGAGACCTCGTCATTCTGGTGAATTCAGCGGTGCCTCATCTAGATGAAAGAGTACTTTTGGTAGAGGCCATCCTCCCAGGCCGTTTCATTCAGCGCTCCAGGCATCCCACGGTGCCGCAGGTGGTCATGGCCCTCAGATGCATTATTCCGACCAGCTAGCCTACAGTGCACCACCCGCTCCTATTAGTGCACCTCCACCCCAGAGTTATCAGGGTGGTTATTCAGGTCAACAAGGTCAGTTTCAGGGTCAGCAGTCACAACAGCCGAGTTTATGTTATACTTGTGGCGATCCGAGGCACATTGCTAGATTTTGCCCTCGGGCAACAGGCAGCTCACAACATCAGAGTTCTCGCGCCATGGTTCTGGCACCAGTTGCTGCACTACCTGCTTAGCCAGCCAGAGGCAGGGGTCAGGCAGCCAGAGGTAGAGGCCAGACTGTTAGAGGTGGAGGTCAGGCCGTTAGAGGTGGAGACCAGCCAGTTAGAGGCCGTCCCAGGGACGTAGTTCAGGGTGGTGGGGCCTAGCCCCGGTGTTATGCTTTCCCAGCCAGGCGTGAGGCTGAGTCATTTGACGCTGTTATCACATGTACTATTTCAGTTTGCAGTAGAGATGCTTCAGCTCTATTTAATCCAGGATCTACTTACTCCTATGTGTCATCCTATTTTGCTTCCTATCTGGTTGTGCCCCGTGATTCTTTGAGTGCTCCTGTATATGTGTCCACACCAGTGGGAGATGCTATTGTTGTAGATCGTATTTATCGTTCATGTGTGGTCACCATTGGGAGTCTTGAGTCTCGTGTAGATCTTCTACTTCTCGACATGGTTGATTTTGATGTCATACTGGGTATGGATTGGCTATCACCTTATCATGCTATATTAGATTGTCACACCAGGATGATGACCTTAGCCTTGCAGGGGTTGCCTCGATTAGAGTGGAGAGGGACTCTTGGCCATCCTACTAGCGGGGTTATCTCTTATGTGAAGGCTCGGCATATGGTCGAGAAGGGGTGTCTAGCTTATTTGGCTTATGTCCGCGATTCTAGTGCGGTGGTTCCTTCTATGGATTCAGTGTCGGTTGTTCGTGAGTTTCCAGAGGTGTTTCCTGCAGACCTACCACGGATGCCACTCGACAGGGATATTGATTTCTACATTGATTTGGCTCCGTGCACTCAGCCTATTTCCATTCCACCATACCGCATGGCCCCTCCAGAGTTGAAAGAATTGAAGGAGCAGTTGCAAGATTTGCTTCATAAGGGCTTCATTAGACCTAGTGTCTCACCCTGGGGTACACCTGTGTTGTTTGTGAAGAAGAAAGATGGATCGATGAAGATGTGTATAGATTATCGGCAGTTGAACAAGGTCACTATCAAAAACAAGTATCCATTGCCGAGGATTGATGATTTATTTGATTAGCTTCAGGGTGCCCATGTGTTTTTGAAGATTGATTTGAGATCTGGCTACCATCAGTTGCGGATTAGGGCATCCGATGTTCCTAAGACAGCTTTTCGGGCTCGGTACGGGCATTTCGCGTTTCTAGTGATGTCATTTGGGCTGACAAATGCCCCAGTAACATTCATAGATTTTATGAACCGGATGTTCAAACCCTACTTGGATTCCTTTGTGGTTGTGTTTATTGATGATATCTTGATCTACTCCCACAGTCGAGAGGAGCATGAGCAGCACCTTTGGATCGTTCTTCAGACTTTGAAAAACATCTAGTTATATGCTAAGTTCTCAAAATGCGAGTTTTGGTTGAGTTCAATTGCTTTCTTGGGTCACGTTGTATCAGCAGAGGGTATTCAGGTGGATCCTCAGAAGATTAAGGCAGTTCAGAACTGGCTTAGACCCACATCAGCTGCAGAGATCCGTAGTTTCCTGGATTTGGCGGGCTATTATCGTCAATTTATGGAGAGGTTTTCATCCATAGCAGCCCTGTTGACCAGATTGACCCAGAAGGGTGCCCCATTCAGTTGGTCAGACGAGTGTGAGGCGAGCTTTCAGAAGCTCAAGACATCCTTGACTTCAGCACCAGTGTTGGTATTACCATCAGGGTCAGGATCTTACACGGTATATTGTGATGCCTCCCGTGTTGAGCTCAGAGCAGTATTGATGCAGGAGGGCAGGGTGATTGCATATGCATCTCGTCAGTTGAAGGTTCATGAGAAGAATTACCCTGTCCATGACTTAGAGTTGGCAGACATTGTTCACGCGCTGAAGATTTGGAGGCACTATCTTTATGGCATGTCGTGTGAGGTTTTCACGGATCATCACAGCCTTCAGTATCTGTTCAAGCAGAAGGATCTCAATTTGAGGTAGAGGATATGGTTAGAGCTATTGAAAGACTATGATATCACTATATTGTACCATCCGGGAAAGGCCAATGTGGTGGACGATGCATTAAGTTGAAAAGCAGTAAGTATGGGCAGCCTTACATTCATTCCAGTTGGTGAGAGGCCGCTAGCTTCAGATATTCAGACTTTGGCCAATCAGTTTGTGAGGTTGGATATTTCAGAGCCCAGCCGTGTTCTGGCATGTACAGTCGCTTGATCTTCCTTGTTTGAGTGTATCAGAGATCGGCAGTATGATGACCCTCACTTGACCCGGTGGTTTGCTTCAGTAGATGGAGATTCCTGAGTGGAAGTGGGAGCGTATCACTATGGACTTTGTTGCTGGACTCCCACAGACTCAGAGGAAGTTCGACGCCGTGTGGGTTATTGTGGATAGGCTGACTAAGTCAACGCACTTCATTCCTGTGGCAGTTACCTATTCCTCGTAGCGGTTAGCAGAGATTTATATTTGGGAGATCATCCGTCTTCACGGTGTGCCCATGTATATCATTTTTTATCGAGGTACGCAGTTTACCTTGCACCTTTGGAGGGTAGTAGAGTGTGAGTTGGGTACACGGGCTGAGTTGAGCACAACATTCCATCCTCAGACGGATGGGCAGTCCGAGCGTACTATTCAGATCTTGGAGAATATGCTCCATGCTTGTGTCATAGATTTCGGAGTATTGTGGGATCAGTTCTTGCCCCTTACAGAGTTTGCCTACAATAATAGCTACCAGTCGAGCATTCAGATGGCTCCCTATGAGGCATTATATGGTAGACGGTGCAGGTCGCCAATTGGGTGGTTTGAGTCGGGGGAGGCTCGGTTATTGGGTACAGATTTAGTACAAGAGGCCTTGGACAAGGTCAAGATTATACAAGATCGACTTCGTTCAGCTCAGTCCAGAAAGATGAGTTATACCGACCGTAGAGTTCGTGATGTGGCATTCATGGTCGGGGAGAGAGTATTGCTTCGGGTATCGCCCATGAAGGGTGTCATGAGGTTCGGAAAGAAGGGCAAGTTGAGCCCTAGGTATATCAGACCATTTGAGATTCTGGAGAAAGTGGGAGAGGTGACTTACAGGCTTGCGTTGCCACCTAGTTTAGCAGATGTTCATCCGGTATTCCACGTGTCTATGCTTCGAAAGTATCACGGTGATCCGTCCCATGTGTTTGATTTCAGCTTTGTCCAGTTAGACAAGGATTTGACTTACGAGGAGGAGCCGATGGCTATTTTAGCTCGGCAAGTTCACCAGTTGAGATCAAAGAGTTACCCTTCAGTTCGAGTGCAGTGGAGAGGTCAGCCTATTGAGGCAGTTACTTGGGAATCCGATTCCGATATGCGGAGTAGATATCCCCACCTTTTCACCAGCCCAGGTACTTTTCTATATCCGTTCGAGGATGAACGATTGTTTTAGATATGGAGAATGTGATGACCCAAAAGGTCATCTTATGTTTTAGAACTCAAATCTGCGCTCTTAATCCTTAAAAATCTCATTTTACCCTCAATTTCCGTGCGCAGTCCGGGCATGTTTCCGAAAAGCTTTTACGTTGAAAATTGATGAAAATAAGAATTTATGCCTTAAAAGTTAATTTTAGTTGACTTCAGTCAACATTTTTCATAAACGCTCCCGGATCCATATTTTGACGGTCCCGGTGGGTCCGTATCGAATTATGGGACCTGAGCGTATGCCCGGAATAGAATTTGGAGGTCTCTAACTTGAGTTATGAATTTTTGAAAAAACTTAAAAGTCTGAAAATTATTCGTTTTTAAGAATTGATTGATGTTTGGCATTGTTAGTACCGGGTCCGTATTTTTTTTTCGAAACCCGATACAAGTTCATTATGATATTTAAGGCTTGTCTGTGAAATTTGGTAAGAAACGGAGTTGATTTGACGTGATTCAGACGTCCAGTTGAGAAAATAGAAATTTTAAAGTGTTCTTGAGAATTTCATTTGATGTGGTGCTAAATTCAGAGTTCTAGGTGTTATTTTGGCGATTTGATAGTGCGAGCAGGTCCGTATGATATTTTTAGACTTGTGTGCATGTTTGGTTTGGAGCCCCGAGGGCTCGGGTGAGTTTCGGGTAGGCCACGGGATGTTTTAAACTTGGAAAAAATCTGGTTTTCTGCAGATTCTAGTGTCTGGCATATCCTTCTTCGTGTTCGCGAAGGTCCTCTCGCGAATGCGAAGAGTAAATTGGTGAGGCTGAGACTTCTTCTTCGCGAACGCGAAGGCCTGGTTGCGAACGCGAAGTGATGGGGGATTTAACCTTCGCGAACGCGAACGCGAACGCGAAGCACTTAGGGACCTGAGGGTGGGGGTTTGGGGGGGGGGGTTGGGTTGGTCGTTCCTTTATCACGAACGCGAGAAATGTCTCGCAAACGCGAAGTCCAGGGAAGAGTAACTATTGCGAATGCGAGAAGCGTCTCACGAACGCGAAGGCTTGGCAGTCAGTACCCTTCGCGAACGCGACAGTGTCCTCGCGAACGCGATGCACACTGTCGCCCAGTGTATAAAACATAATCAAACACGGGTTTAAGCCATTTCTTCAATATGTTTCAAGAACCAAACGGGTAGAGGCGATTTTCAAGAGTCATTTTTCTTCCCCAAATTGTTGGTAAGTGATTCTAAACCATTTTCTTCCAATTGCCCATTACATTTCTTGAATTATCAACCTAAAATCTAGAGTTTTCATGTTAGAACTAGGGATTAGGGTAGAAACTAGGAATTTCGGAAATTTGGGGATTTAGACCTCAATTTGAGGTTGGATTCCAAAATTAATTACATATTCGGGCTTGGGGGTGAATGAATAAATGGATTTTGGTCCGAACCTCGGGTTTTGACCAAGCGGGCCCGGGGTCGATATTTTGACTTTTTGGAGAAAAATTTGGAAAATTTAATTTATGCAATATAATTGATTTCTTTAGAAATATTTGATATTATTGAGTCATTTTTGAATAGATACGATTGATTTGGAGGTGAATTCCAAAGGAAAAGCTGTTATTGAGAATTAGGTGGCCTTCAGAGCGAGGTAAGTGTCGTGTCTAACTTTGGCTTGAGGGAATAGGTATTATGTGTTTATTTTCTATGTGTTTGATTGTTAAATACGATGTATAGGTGAGGTGACGAGCATCTATGCGTCGTTGTCGAGTCATAGCCTGCGAGTGAATTTTTATTCTTGTCTATTTTGTAGCCTTAAATTCTACTATCCATGCTTAGCGGGTTATTTGAAATGTTGGGACTTATATCTGGTTTCACTGAGATTTGGTAACTTTCGAATATTGATTCAAGGTTAAGGTTATATTGTGCTATTGATTGTGGGTAAAATACTAGTTTCTTTGTGATACTCCTACCTATCTGTTGTTATTGATTCTGTGATTTGTGAGGAGGAGTGTAAAACACGAAGGGTGATGTCGTGCATGCATTAATTATATTATGAGGAAAAGTGTACAGCATGAAGGGTGATGCCGTGTATATTATGAGAGATTTAATGCACGAAGGGTGATATCGTGCCGTTCTATTTATTTATTTGGAGAGGTTGAGAGTAAAAGCACGGAGGGTGATGCCGTGCTGTTCTATTTATTTATTTGGTGAGGTTGAGAGTAAAAGCACGAAGGGTGATATCGTTCAATTTTCCGTTGCTGTTTTATTTGCTCAATTCGTTTAAGGATTTTCTGTTTAATTCTGTCTTTTCATTATTCTCACTCTTTATATTGTATCCCCCCCACTGTATGTCCCCTTCCCATTATTTCTGCGTTATTTCTTTATTTACTGTTGTTGTCACTTGCATGATTATACTGTTCAGGTTATATGTAGGTGCCTTGCCTTAGCCTCGTCACTACTTCGTCGAGGTTAGGCTCGACACTTACCAGTACATGGGGTCGGTTGTACTGATACTGCACTCTGTACTTTCTGTGCAGATTTTGATACCGGCTCGGGTTGATCGAGATTTTGCTATTGGTCCGCTGTCCGAAGACTCAAGTTAGATCTGTCAGCGTTCACAGACCTTGAAGTCCCCGTCTATCTTTTCTGTTCTACTGTTTCTTTCATTTAGACAGTTGTATTTCTTTCAGATTATTACTTGTAGTAAATTTTAGAATGCTCGTGAATTATGACTCCAGATCCGGGTGGTAGTAATTAATACAGTTTTATGATATTCCGCACTCATTATATTTCATCTTAGTTAATTATTATTAATTACTGAATGAAAATAAGGAATTTGTTTAATGATTTTCTAACGTTGGCTTGCCTAGCAAGTGAAATGTTAGGCGCCATCACGGTCCCGTCGGTGGGAAATTCCGGGTCGTGACAATTTCCAACAGAAAAATTCCAGCAGTTGTTTAAGTCCAAATTTCGATCCGTTAACCATCCGAAATTCAACCGAGGCCCTCAGAACCTCAACCAAATACACCAACAAGTCCTAAAATATCAGACGAACTTAGTCGAAACCTCAAATCACATAAAACAACGCTAAAACCACGAATCATACCCCAATTCAAGCTTAAGGAACTTAAGAATTTCTAACTTCTACATTTGATGCCGAAACCTATCAAATCAATTCCGATTGACCTCTAATTTTGCACACAAGTCATAAATGACATAACGGAGCTATGAACATTTTCAGAACGGGATTCCGACTTCGATATCAAAAAGTTAACTCCCCGGTCAAACTTCCAAACTTAAATTTCTATTTTGGCCATTTCAACTAATTTAACTACAAACTTCCAAATAATTTTATGGACGCGCTCCTAAGTCCAAAATCACCATACATAGATATTGGAATCATCAAAAAATTATTCTGGGATCGTTTACACATAGGTCGACATCCAGCCAACCTTTTCGACTTAAGTTTTAAACTTTGGAACCAAGTGCTCCCATTCATTCCAAGACCTCACCAGACCCGAGCCAATTACCCCGACAATTCATATAATGCTATAAAGCATAAATTGAGCAGCAGATATGGAATCAAGGTTGTAATACTCAAAACGACCGGCCAAATCGTTACACTATTTGTGTGAATAATTAGTGACAATTATTTAATTGTCTCTGTTTAACCTACAATTTAGTCGCAACAAAAGTTTTGTCACGAAAAATATAATTTTTAAATGGAAACAACTTGAATTTTGTAGTTGAATATTACAATTATTGGCGACAAAAAAGATTCATAGTTAAAAAATAAAAGACAGTTTTGTTCGTGTATGGTACATAAAATTACTTTAGGACTAATTAACCTTATGACTGAAGCACCCATCTTGAAACATTATCAAGTTCGAGAAACTTGAATCCCATTTTATAAAGTTCTATTATGAAGTCTATATGACCGGCAAAATCGAAAGAAACTAAATTAAAACCGTACTCATTTGGATTCAATTGCCATATCTAACTTTAGAAAATACAAAACCAAAAAACCAAATTAAAATTTAATAGAACCCAAGGAACATTTTGATAGTAGAAAACTTGTTGTTGTATGTGAAAGAAAGAAAAATCAAAAAGAGTTGAACTTATGATGTAAGCGCTTACATGTCACAACCCAAAATCCACTAGTCGTGATGGCTCCTAACCCAACCCACTAGGTAAGCCAACTAATAACCATCCAACTCCAGTAATAGTAATAAGACAATTAAACAAAAGAATTATCTAAAATTTATACATTCCCCAAGGACTGGTAGTACAAATCATGAGCTTCTAGGAATAGAATTTACAAAGCTGATATGGAGTAAATACATCTTCTATTTGAAAAGTACATAAACAGAGTTTTTATAAATCTAAGGCTACCATGAACAAGAGGCAGCTACAACAGGAATGCAGGTACATCTTCAAATCCACCAACCATCGAGCACGACAACAACATCAGCCAACATCTGCACGTAATGTGCAGAAGTATAGTATCAGTACAACCGACCCCATGTACTAAGTAAATAACAAACCTAACCTTAGGTTGAAAGCAGTGATGAGCTGGAACATAGGTCGGGTCCTACACCAATAACCAGTAACAGTTCATAACAACATAGAGCATATAAATAAAAAATAACTTAGAGATAAAAATGCTCAGCTTTTTCATAGTTTTTCCGAATATAGTTCCACTTTTCAAAAATATCACTGAAAACTTAAATCCTTTACCGAAATTGTCGTAAAATATGAGATAGTTTGAAAACTGTAATTTTTTCCAAAAATCCTCTCGACAATAAATTAGATGTTTCGTTTTTCTATCCAGATAGTAAGTGAAAGATGCCTCTCTATGTCCACATATAAATGTGTGTAAAAAATCATGAATGACGTGACACCGTACAACATGAGGAGAAATGCATCTCTATTCCTGTATGTCATGTGTGCATGCCAATGCCATGTATCTCAGAGATGAATCATGTACTCACACTCTCAGAGTACTCAATCTCACTGCCTCACACTGTCCACTCATCATTCTCAACCACTCGGTAATGTATATGGCCCATACGGCCCAAGGAAATCCATCCCGGAACATATACAACACTGACTATATGTCAACCAGTATCGAGGAAAAAGGGTAATCTAGCCCTGTTGAGAAATCCATCTCCAAGTATCAAATACTTCGGACAAATCCATGTCCCGGGAAATCCATCCCTCAATAATATCATCCGCGCTCACTGGGGGTGTGTTACAGATTCCGGAGGGGCTCCTACAGCCCAAGCGCTATCATAATCATCAATATAACCACTGCGGCGTGCAACCCGATCCCATAACTTTCACTCATAATTAGGCTCTCGGCCTCACTCAGTCATTAATCTCTCCAGTCTCACCCACGGGCTCACAATGCCATGAAAGCTAACCCGGAACAATGATATGATGTATCAATAAATAACAACAGACTGAGATATGATATGAATGCATGAATATGACTGAGTATGAAATATCAATGAAATCAGTGAGATGACAACAAGTAACGACCATAATGGGTCCTAACAATATCAGCAAAAAGCCTAAACATGGTATCTAGCATGATTGACAGCTCAATTACTTTATCACATGGTGAAAACACAGATATCAACAAGATAGTGCCATTATACAGTGCCATGGAAACAACGGAATCACAATTCACAGGGTGCACGCCCACACGCCCGTCACCTAGCATGCGCGTCACCTCAATACCAATCACACAACATGAAATTTGGGGTTTCATACCCTCAGCACTAAGTTTAGAAGAGTTACTTACCTCGAACAAGCCAATTCCAATACCGAAAAAGCCAAGCGATGTTCCAAGAATGCCACCACGCACGTAGCGATCTCTGAATGGCTCAAAACTAGCCATAACCAAGTTAAATACATCAAATAAAGCCCAAGGAAACAATTCCAAATGATAAAGATCGAATCCTAAATCAAATCCCAAATCCGGCCAAAAATCACACTTGGGCCCGCACCTCAAAACCCGACAAAACTCCCAAAATCCGACAACCCTTTCAATTACGAGTCCAACCATACTAATTTCACTCAAATCCGACTCCAAATCGGTGTTCAAAACTCAAAAATTCATATTATGAAACTTTAGGCCAAAAACCCCAATTTTTCTTTAAAATTCCTCAACCAATAGCAAAAAATTAAGATAGATTCATAAAATGTAATCAAAGCTGAGTAGAAAACACTTACCCCAATCCTTGTGATGTAATTTGCTTCAAAAATCGCTTTAATCCGAGTCCCACATCTCAAAATATGAAGAAAGAACAAAACCCTCGATTTTTATATTTCTGCCCAGCACTTTCCGCATTTGCGGTCAAATTGTTGCATCTGCAACCACCGCTTCTGCGGTGATTCCTCGCTTCTGCGAAACAGCCTCACTCAGCAAAACCTCGCACCTGCGGTCCTTAAGCCGCTTCTGCGATCATGCTTTTGCGCACTTGAACCGCATCTGCGGTTGCATAGGTGCGTCCAAGTACCCACACCTCCGATCCTCACGCCCAGCTCTCTTTCTCGCTTCTGTGATGGCACTGCCAGTTTTGCGGCTCCGCACATGCGTTATACACTCCGCAGGTGCGGTCATACCAGAACCATAAAATCCTCAGCAATGTAACATGGAATGAAAATGGTCTGAACCTCGTCTGAAACTCACCTGAGCCACTCGGGACCCCGTCCAAATATACCAACAAGTCCCATAACATAACACAGAACTACTCGAGGCCTCAAAACATACATAACAATATCGAAACGATGAATCACACCTCAATTCGAAATCGTTGAACTTTGAAACTTCAACTTTCACAACCGATGCCAAAACGTATCAAATTACGCCCGATTGACCTCATATTTTACACATAAGTCACATTTGACATTACAGACCTGCTCCAACTTCTGGAATCGGAATCCGACCCCGATATCAAAAAGTCCACTCCCGGTCAAACTTTTCAAAATTCCAACTTTTGCCATTTCAAGACAAATTTTACTACGGACCTCCAAATCACAATCCGAACGCGCTCCTAAGTGCAAAATTTCCCAACGGAGCTAATGGAACCATCAGAAATCTAATCCGAGGTCAAGTACTAAAAATTCAAAATTGGTCAAACCTTTCAAATTTAAAGCTTCTAGCTGAGAATCTTTCTTCCAATTCATTTCCGAATAACCTGAAAACCAAAACCGATGATTCACATAAGTCATAATGCATCATACGGAGCTACTCATGCCCGTAAACTACCGAGCGAAGGGCAAATTCTCAAAACTACCGGTTGGGTCGTTACATCCTCCCGCACTTAAACATACGTTCGTCCTCGAACGTGCCCATAGTTGTTCCAAAAGCCATCAAACCGTAGTGTAACCTTACCATGCACATACCCGGGGGTGATCCCATATAACCCTATCCCATATAGGTCTGATAACACAATATGACTGAAATTTCTTAATCCAACCTAGGCCATAAGCCTTAGAATCCAATTCCCACATCCGAAATGTTCTGTATGATCAGAATCTCGCTTCTACATACTATATAAGGCTGAACAAGTTGTGTCCATCCATAGCCATAACTCAAGATGAAATCACATGATATAACACATAACTCAAACACTCATACCGAAAATTTCTAATCACAGCAGCTGCTCAAAACAACCCAATGCCGGTAATAAACCTCTTATCAAACAAAGCCTCGTTCTAACACCTTCATATACTACCAACGATGAAAACAGCACGCAGAAACTCATAACCATTCTCCAGATCAATAAGTGGTGGAGCTCTCTCTCCTTCGATAGGAACTATAGCAAATTTCTAAGCCGATCAACATCAATATCCTTCCAAATATACCGCAATCAGATCCGATAGCACCTATTCTAGTAGGATGACCTCATCCCATCGAACATAATCACTCTAGTGACATGACACATCAATACAGCTTAAATCCACAACCCGTGCACCAAATAGCAACATTCCAAATGTACTCAATCATGGAAAAATGACTCAAACAAGAGAAACGTCCTGCAAGCTCAACGGGTACCACCAGAACGCAATGCTAAGAACCCATCACACACCACAAAACCAAAACATGTGAATCTAACACAAAGGATCATACCTCAATATAACTCTGCTACAATGTATGACCCATCTAAACGCTGGTCCATGTTATATACCTCAAGCCACCCTGCTCAAAATCAATAACCACATGCAATTCGACATTAAGTACTCAAAGTGCATTACCATAACCATAGAGAAGCAAATGATACAATTCCACACAAAACCCGAAAAACATAACCAATATGCCATCAACCAAGCAATACCCAATACTCTTGTGGCTCAAATTCCGCTATAAGACCCTAATAGAACCGCACTAGATGTGCATATCACCAACGAATCATAGCTTCTCGTAGCATAGAAGAGTAACTCACAGAACATTTCAGAACACGAATAAGCTTAACAATAACCGAATGGCACATCCCTCAATAATAACAGTATGTAGCCAACCAATCCGTCTCGATGTAGAATACACATCCTAATTAAGCCTACCAATGGACACCCAAACCAACTCTGGTTACACACAAATAGATAAATAACCCTCCAAAAATTCACAATAACTAAAATCGTAATACATACTATCATCTGGATGACTTCGGCCACTACCTCATAGTCCACAACCATGAAACAATCTGCTCCTGAGAACTCCCAACCTCCAAATCCATAGAACACACGAATCACCATTTCTGATCCCATCTCCATCGCCCGAATGTCTAACACATCTCTCATACATGATCATCCCACGAGGAATACTTCTCCAATTATTTTGTTCCATATAGCAACATCTTAAAATCATCGGTCGATCAACCAGGAGAGGGCCGCAATACCTATGACATATCCATAATTCAAAACATAGTGCGCCTTCTAAGATGTACACTCTACTCACGCAATACCAAATATCTATAGCATTCATCTAAAACATCAAAAATCATCCATGCCCTCTAAGAATTTATGACTTACCCTTCAAAACTAAATCGTGACCTTGCACACGCAAACCTTAATCCCACACAACACACCGTATCTATCATACCGTTATATGAAAAATATGAGAACCTCATAATCATCCTGAGTCACAAGTAGAATACATACCCGATCAGTCAGAAACCTTCCATTTGATCTTATCCAAGAGAAAAATCCCAATACGCAACATATTCCTCACACCGGTAGGAAATATACATCTCTAACCGTGGTAGAAATGATCAATAACTCTCTGAATCCTATTTGCACAAAACTAAACCGTCAGGACTGAACCCCTCTAACTCAACCAGGCTACGCAGGCCATCTAAACCCAAGAGTATCGCCACGAAACACATGTAGAAACTCACCACATCATAAGCACCAAAATAGCCAATCGCATCCGTTACCATGCTGATCCAACCCGTTACCAAACTGTCGTAATTCTCCGAGTTCGTTCTAAATTACCTTCAAATTGATACTCCTCCTTGCCATAATACTTCAATCCTCAACCTAAGACTCACCATACGAGACCCTAGCATAAAACCTCACCGCCCTAAGGCTGGTAAGCCGCTCAATATTCTCTTAAGCACCACAAAAGTACTACAATCGAGATACCCACTCTGAAGAGACCTTCTATGAATTTCAAGTTGTTCATCTTACCTCCCTGATACTGAAATGTAGAATCCACAATGATGTAGAAATACTGCGAGTCTCGACACCATCCAGTATAACCCTCCGATTTCAGCCATGCACAAATCCGCAAAATTCTCAACTACCACATTTAAACCTTGTATCCATTAGAACCATTCTTGAGAGTCTTCCGCTTTACTCATGTCTCAATTAAACCGACCAAACGGACCAAATGACCTGTGCCCCATTAGCACACCAACATCCAAGGGAGTAACCCATACTCTTAAGCAACCGAGCAAATTTCTACTCTACGCACACTACATCCTCTATGAATAACAACTCAATCACTTAATGAAAACCCATATACACATAGAGTATAATACAATCTGTATCCAAATATTTCCATTACCCGAGTCATTCTCAAACTCCACCTCTTCAAGTCATAACTGATTCACCAGTATACCTCAAACAGAAACTAATACAATGCATAATCGTACAATTAACTCATCGATAGTAGACTCCCCCACTTGGCTCCAAGCCATAGATCAAAACACACAATAACTCACAATTCCCACACTCTATTACTGCCATAATACCGCGGTGAGATTCAACTAAATCCTTTATCAACTCATGCAACACAAACCATCTAGTACCTCAAATCATCTGCGATTCTCGCATTCATCCTCGTGATGGTTAAGCCAACTTCCACAAGTGGTCCAAACTCAAATTGTAACACATATAATTTGCTGGTAAAGGAGAACTTTCTACAAAAACAACATAGGGACCGCACAACCTCAGGACACCCGGCAGAGGTAACCCACCTGTTTTGCCTCAAACTGACATTTCCCTATACCCTTCCACAGTCACGACTACTACGCAATCACATGATCTTCTCGATTATGAACTCATCGACAAGGCATGAGAATCTACTTTACTCCACAACTAAACAACATGAGAGATCCCTCAACACACCCATAACTTGAGACCATACGCCAAATCAAGACAGAAATCAAACATTTCATAGCCCTTGCTACATCTCAAGTAAACTCTTCTCGTCACATTCGAACAATCTGAACACATCTCGCAGTTTTATCATACTCACCACATAGCCATCTAGTCACAAATTCCACCAATAGGGATACTACTATACATATATGTGCAAAAACACGTGCTCATATAATCAACACCTCTGTGCTCAAGCTACAGTCAAAACCCAGCCTCAAGTCGTTTAGACTGGCCCATCATCAGCATATCAAAATCACATCTCGCGCCTCTTTCATGAAATCACAAGACATATGCATAGATAATACCGAGCGCTAACGTGCACATACGAATGCGTGGAAAGAATTCTATGGATTACGTCTCAAGCTGAATCAATGCCGCACGATAATGAAAGAAAGATGGGAAGTATATCCTAAATGTCCTATAGCCTCTCGAAGATAGGTATGGACGTCTTCATATTGATCCACAAGACTCTACTAGACACTTGCTCATGACTTGTAGAACCTATGAACCTGGGGCTCTAATACCAATCTGTCACGACCCAAAATCCACTAGTCATGATGGCACCTAACCCAACCCGCTAGGTAAGCCAACTAATAACCATCCAATTCCACTAATAGTAATAAGATAATTAAACAAAAGAATTATCTAAATCTTATACATTCCCCAAAGAACTAGTAGTACAAATAATGAGCTTCTAAGAATAGAATTTACAAAGCTGATATGAAGTAAATACATCTTCTGTTTGAAAAGTACATAAACAGAGTTTTTTTTATAATCTAAGGCTACCATTAACAAGAGGCAGCTACAACAGGAACGCAGGTACATCTTCAAATCCAGCAACCATAGAGCACGGCAACAACATCAGCCAACATCTGCACGCAATGTGCAGAAGTGTAGTATCAGTACAACCGACCCCATGTACTGAGTAAATAACAAACCTAACCTTAGGTTGAAAGCAGTGACGAACTAGAACATAGGTCGGGTCCAACACCAATAACTAATAGCAGTTCATAACAACGTAGAGCATATAAATAAGAAAATCACTTAGAGATAAAAATGCTCAGCTTTTTCACAATTTTTTCGAAAATAGTTCCACTTTTAAAAATATTAGTGAAAACTTAAATCCTTTACTGAAATCGTCCTAAAATATGAGTTAGTTTGAAAATTGTAAATTTTTCCAAAACTCCTCTCCACAATAAATTAGATGTTTCATTTTCTTTCAAGATAGCAAGTGAAAGATGCCTCTCTATGCCCACATATCAATGTGTGTAAAAAATCATGAATGATGTGATACCGTAGAACATGAGGAGAAATGCATCTATATGCATGTATGTCATGTGTGCATGCCAATGCCATGTATCTCAGAGATGAATTATGTACTCACACTCTCAGAGTACTCAATCTCACTGCCTCACACTTTCCACTCATCATGATCAACCACTCGGTACTGTATATGGCCCATACGGCCCAGGGAAATCCATCCCGGAACATATACAACATTGACTGTAAGTCAACCAGTATCGAGGAAAAAGGGCAATCCAGCCCAGTGGAGAAATCCATCTCCAAGAATCAAATACTTCAGACATATCCATGTCCAGGGAAATCCATCCCTCAATAATATCATCCGCACTCATTGGGGGTGTGTTGTAAACTCCGGAGGGGCTCCTACAGCCCAAACGCATCATAATCATCAATATAACCACTACGACGTGCAGCCCGATTCCATAACTGTCACTCATAATCAGGCTCTCGGCCTCAATCAGTCATCAATCTCTCCAGTCTCATCCACGGGCTCACAATGCCATGAAAGCTAACCCGGAATAATGATATGATGTATCAATAAATAACAACTGAGACTGAGATATGATATGAATGAATGAATATGACCGAGTATGAAATATCAATGAAATCAATGAGATGACAACAAGTAACGACAATAATGGGTCCTAACAATATCAGCATAAAGCCTAAACATGGTATCTAGCATGATTGACAGCTCAGTTACTTTGTCACATGGTGAAAACACAGATATCAACAAGATAGTGCCACTATACAATGCCATGGAAATAACGGTGTCACAATTCACATGGTGCACGCCCACACGCTCGTCACCTAGCATGCGCGTCACCTCAATACCAATCACACAACATAAATTTGGGGTTTCATACCCTCAGTACTATATTTAGAAGAGTTACTTACCTCGAACAAGCCAATTCCAATACCGAGCAAGCCAAGCGATGTTCCAAGAATGCCATCACACGTGTAGCGACCTCTGAATGGCTCAAAAATAGCCAAAAGCAACTCAAATACATAAAATAAAGCCCAAGGAAACAATTCCAAATGATAAAGATCGAATCCTAAATCAAATACCAAATCCGGCCAATATTCACACCCGGGCCTGTACCTCGAAACCCAACAAAACTCCCAAAATCCGATAACCCATTTAATTACGCGTCCAACCATATTTGTTTCACTCAAATCCGACACCAAATCGGTGTTCAAACTTCAAAAATTCATATTATGAAACTTTCGGCCAAAACCCCCAATTTCTCTTTAAAATACCTCAACCAATAGCCAAAAATGAAGATAGATTCATGAAATGTAATCAAAGCTGAGTAGAGAACACTTACCCCAATTCTTGTGATGAAATTTGCTTCAACAATCTCCTTAATCCGAGTCCCACGTCTCAAAATATGAAGAAAGAACAAAACCCTCGATTTTTATAATTTTGCCCAGCACTTTCCGCATTTGCGGCCAAATTGTCGCATCTGCGACCACCGCTTCTACGGTGATTTCTAGCTTCTGCGAAACAGCCTCACTCAGCAAATCCTCGCACCTGTGGTCCTTAAGTTGCTTTTGCGATCGCGCTTTTACGCACTTGAACCGCATCTGCGATTGCGCAGGTGCGTCCAAGCACCCGTACCTATGATCCCCACGCCCAGCTCCCTTTCTCGCTTCTGCAATGGCATTGCCACTTTTGTGGCTCCGCATATGCGTTATACACTCCGCATGTGCGGTCATACTAGAACTAGAAAATCCTTAACAATGCATCCGAACCTCGTCCGAAACTTACCCGAGCCACTCGGGACCCCGTCCAAATATACCAGCAAGCCCCATAACATAACACGGACCTACTCGAGGCCTCAAAACACATATAACAATATCGAAATGAAGAATCACACCTCAATTCAAAATCATTGAACTTTGAAACTTCAACTTTCTCAACCGATGTCGAAACCTATCAAATCACGTCCGATTGACCTTAAATTTTATACACAAGTCACATTTGACATTACGGACCTATTCCAACTTCCGGAATCGGAATCCGACCCGATATCAAAAAGTCCACTCCCGGTTAAACTTTTCAAAATTCCAATTTTTGCCATTTCAAGCCAAATTCTACTACGGACTTCCAAACCATAATTCGGACACACTCCTAAGTCCAAAATCGCCCAACGGAGCTAACGGAACCATCAGAAATCTAATCAGATGTCAAATACTAAAAAGTCAAACTTGGTCAAACCTTTCAAATTTATAGCTTCTAGTTGAGAATCTTTTTTCCAAATCTTTTCCGAATAACCTGAAAATCAAAACCGACGATTTACATAAGTCATAACGCATCATACAGAGCTACTCATACCTGTAAACTACTGAGCGAAGTGCAAATGCTCAAAACGAACGGTTGGGTCGTTACATTACATCGACATTCTTATGATGTATGCGCTTGCATCGGAAATCGTATGATGTAAGCGCTTACATCGGCATTCCTATAATATAAGTGCTTAGGTTGGCAGGGCATTCAAATGCCTATAAAAGTGGTATGCATTTTCATTTGCAAATCATCCCTCAACTTTTTCTTTATCTCTTTAATTAATAAAGAGCTATTCTTTGTGTGGCCGTGGAGTAGGCAAAAATTGTCGAACCATGTAAATCTTCTCTTGTCTTGTGTGATGACTCAAAATGTCATCTTTAATTTAAACGTTCATTTCTGTTTTCTATGAAGATGTTGAGAGCTTACCTGCTATGTGTTATGTATCACCTCAATAGTTGATGTTAATGGCGTTCCTTTTCTAGTAATATATTGCTTATGAGGCCAACAAACAATAACAACAACGACCCAGTAAAATCCCACTAATGGGGTCTGGGGAGGGTAGTATGTACGCAGACCTTACCCCTACCCCGAAGGAGTAGAGAGGTTGTTTCCGAAAGACCCTCATATTGCTTATGAGGCCATTTCTAGTATTGTTTTCATGTTGTGTTACGTTGATTGGATTATGTGTGTGTTGTTAGGATTGGTTTCTGGGATTCTCTGGCAGGTGGATAGGCCTAGTTATAAAGGAAACTCTGGCAAAATTTTTGGAAATTTTGGGAGTTAGTAAAAATTCAGGAAATTGAAATCGGTGAAAGAAGAGATAAGTTATGTTATGTGTTTGGGGGTGGACTCTACTTCTCATTTGAGGACTATTAATATGATGGATATCAATTGGATATGATAATAAGTGTACGAGGCATATTATAAGTGATGTGGGGTCTAAGGAGAGGCCTAAGTCTAAGTCAAGTTGGAAAATTTCATAATAGACTAAAGTTCCAAATGAGTACGCACAAGACCAAACTTTGGACAAGAATATCTAAATATATATAAGTATTTATGTGATGATCAACCTATAAAATGAAAGGTCTTTGAGTCCAGTTTCTAACGCTTCAAAACGTTCGTCATATGGACACTCCTATAAGAAGTTATGACCAAATTACCAAAGGCTGGAAAAATATGATTTTGCGGTCAGATGTGCGGCCGCAGAATCATTATGCGAACCGCAAAACCGATTGTGCGACCGCAAAATGGTCGCAGACCTGACCAGTGTAGCCCAGTTCTGGGCATCAGTTTTGCCATCCATTGTACGACCCTTATACCCATTGTGTGTTCCATTATGAGACCGCATACTTGAGTTCGCAGGGTCCATTTTCCTATTTTCATAAGCCGACCCCATTTTGATAAATAGGCTTTGGGGCTTATTTTGGGGCAATTATCGGATGATTTTAGTGAGAAGTGAGAGTGTCCTAGAGAGAGAAAATGGATGAAGTGCTTTGTTCATCAAAAATCTTGTTCAAGCTTTGAAATCCAACAATGAAATATCACAAAATCTTTACCCAAGAGGTAAGGTTCTATCCCCTAGTCTTCAATTTTGAGTTTGGGTAAAGATGGGTGATTGAGAGTGTGATTCTTGGATATGAGAGTATTAGTTATACATGCATTTACCAATAAGGTTGCGGGAAGATTGTTGAGTTCAAATGGGTAAAGATTGGGTTGAAATTGGTAGAAATCTTCAAAGACTTTAATTGAGGATTTGAAAGGCAATCCGATGCCAAAATTCGATAATTTCTGTATGGTTGAACTCGTATCGGAACAGGTATTCAGATTTCATGAGTTTTTAAAATAAATAAATTTTGCATGGTTGAACTCGTGGGTCCCACTGTCGATTTTTAAAATAAATTTCGGATTTTAATCGAGAAAATTAGTAATTTCATATGGAATTAATTCCTACGATTCGTGTTGAGTGTATTGAATTATTTTTTATTAGATTTGAAGCTTTCAGACACTAATTCGCGAGGCAAAAGTTTATTGGAATCTTGAACTTGGTTGCAAAGTGAGGTAAGTATCGTGGTTAACCTTGACTTGAGGGAATAGAACCCTTAAATTATTTGTTAAGTGAATTTCATGTCTAATGACGTATATGCGAGTTGACGAGTGCCTATACGAAGTTAAATTGATTGTTTGCATAATTATCTGAAAATCATAAATTATTTTAAATCATGAATTAATTATTACATTAATTATTTCTCTCAAATTCCTTGTTCAATATTATGTCTTAAATCCATGCTATAATTGTTACATGCTTATTTGAATTATGTGTCGTAATTGCTACTTGACATTTAGCATATTATATATTAAATTGCCTATTTTCTCCGTGATTTTCACAATTAATTGCTACTTGTCAGTACTTGTTTCCTAAATAAATCATAATAATTGTATACTTTATTGCCTAATAATTTCTTATTAAATATGGTATTTATTGGAGTATTTTTACATTTAAGTTGTTTAATTATATTGTTGGAGCGGATCGCACGCCACAACAGAATTAAATTGAAAGATTATATTGTTGGAGCTTGTTGCATGGCGCAAAGGATTTTATTTTAATTTTATATTGTTGGAGCGGGTTGCACGTCGCAACGGAAATAAATTGAGGGATTATGACTGCTGAATTGACTTCAATCTTTGATATGATTTATCGGTCTTACTTATATTCCTGTTATTATTATTATTATTATTAATGCGCACAGGTTAATGTAAGCGATCTTCCTTAGCCTCGTCACTACTTCCTCGAGGTTAGGATCAGCACTTACAGAGTACAGGGCCGATTGTACTCATACTACACTCTGCACTTCTTGTGCAGATACCGGAGTTGGTCCCAGCGGCGTACAATAGATTTGTTTGGATTCAATTATTCACAGGAGACTTGAGGTATGATTGCATGGCGTACGCAGTTCTGAAGTCCCCTTCCACTTTATCGTAGCTATGTATTTCTTTCAGGCAACTTCATTTTCATTCCGACCTTTATTTCTATTATTCTAGTAGCTCGTGCACTTGTGACACCAGTTCTGGGATGGTATTTAGACATCGCTAATATTATGGATTATTCACTTTATTTCAGACTTTATTTCCGCATTTGTTTCTTTTTTATTAATTAATTTAAAAAAGTATTTAAAAATAATTAATATTACTCTAACGTTGGCTTGCTTAGCAAGTGAAATGTTAGGCGCCATCACGGTTCCAAAGGTGGAAATTTTGGGTCGTGACATCTTGTCTTGTGTAATTTATTTCTTTTCTCTTTCAAATATTTTTTCCTCTTCTATTAGACTGGCACGTTTCCCAATAACTAGTATTAGAGCACAGACAGTGTAATTCTGGTAGAAAAGTACGGTATTGGTGCAAGTACTATTCACAAGAATAGTACGACACTATTGATAGTACCAAAATCTCCATACTTGGTTTCAATCTTTAATCAATCAAGTGACTATATGTCACACTTATACAACCTTCCCGTGGGATACGCTCCCCCGACCTTCCGCACCAGGTAACAAGGTCTGCATATCCATACCACCGGCCATACTAGTGTTGTAAGGAAAATTTTGAACCCGCAAATCAGTACAAAAATCCTCCTACACAGGACACCGTTCTCAGGTGACGCTAAAGAAAATACCAGATTACCCTAAACATCTGAATTGTTTCCTGCTCATCCGAGCTCCTGACATTCTTGTCAACACCGAACCGCAACTTCCAATTCCCATGTCGCTCAATGCACCTAACCTGCCACTATGCGAGAGGACAAGAATTTCACCATAACCTCTGAACTACTAATAGAATAAACACTTCATCATATAGAAACTTTTCACCTAACTCATTTCAGGAGAACCATTGCATCACGCGACTGGATTCCTATAACCGCATAAAATATAACTCTTCCGGGATCTATCTACACATAACGGGCCATAATAATTGAATGCCTCCAATTAACTCAAATTACGACGGTCGTCAAGCCTCGCACGTACCACCACAAATCACTTGTATAACTTAACACGCTAAAGGAACTGATCATTGCCACCACCATGCTGATTCCCACATTGCTAACTGAACCAACTTCTTCTAATTTACTTTGGACTTGCCCTAGAAATAATAATAGTTCCATTAAAACATAACGAACTCAATCTGCACTCATCCTGAGTGACCCCATTTCACGAGACCACATTGTCTCAAAATCCACGAAATATGTCATACCCACCTTGCGCGCACATTCGCATCTTCAATTGGTACACCCATTCTGATAATTCCTCTACGAATCTGAAGTTATTTTCTCCCATATCTCCAATGTTGCACCGTAGACTGATGATAACATAGAACACTCCAAGTCCCTTTCATAATCCACTGCAAAAGCTTGATACTTAACCACACCACGGACTCGAAACCCTTGGGGACCTCACTTTAACCTTTTGAACCCACTAGGACCGTTGTTGAGAGTCACCCACTCTGACTTGGTCACGGATATAATCAACTCCAAGGATCTTCTAGCACGTGAACACCCTCTCAAAGAAGCAACAGGCTGAATTCCTTTCCTTGTACATCGCATCCACACGAAGCATAAACTCCGAGTCTTTCCAAAACCTGAACATGAATCGATAAGGCCAACTGTAGCACAGATTCCTCAAATACTTTGCTCAAATCACCATTGATGTTCTCTTTACTTAATTGCAATAACCCACCAATATGTCGATAACCAGAAACCTCACAAGTAGATAACCATGCAATCCAATTGTACTCGGTGGGGCTCTCCCACTTAGCTTGAAGCTACTAGTACATAACCCTGGAGCCTACCAAGATTCCTTCTTCCTCACTGACATGACCTCGCGCAATCGACCCGCCAAATTCCTCGAAATCTTCGTGTTAACCATTTCATGAACGCTCTGAATCCCTAGCCACATTCACATGTTCGACCTTATATCGGGTAGCTAGTAGAATCCTTCGTAGAAGCTTCGTCAACACCACACGACCGCTAACCTTCTCACAGGAGATAACCTACATGTGGAAATTACATGCCGACATCTTCCGACAATACTGCACCGAGTACAATTACCACGAAACCAATAAACCATCCTGAGCCGATGCTCATTCACCAACTGTACAAGTCCGTTCACTTTTTATTGACATCAACTAAAGGTGGGACGATACATTCCAATCCAAAGTCATGTTGCATCCCTCTTCATATTAAGTAACTCCCTCCTGTCACACCCAATGTTCCTCAATATAGCAGCCAATATTCCAAATTAATCCCGTAGACCTAGTCACTATCCACCATAAATCCCAAATCACTCTAACTTCCCCAAGGCGTGTGGCTATCCTACCACAGAACCCGTATGCTACTCTGCCACTCTCCCTCTTTGGTCAAACCCTCTCCTTTAAGCAACTACTTGACTTATGTTTCTCATATATGGCCTTCTAGAATTTTAACCACCGCAAGACACCTCCCACATGTCCTTCCTCATCCTTCGCTGCCCAGTTGTTACCTTAAATCAAAATCTATCTCTGTAGCACTTGAACCAATTGATCACTACCAACTTTAAACCTTTCTGAAGAACATCTTTCTCGAGCCCTCAACACTAGAAACACCGATTAGATTCCAAAATCGCTAAACCCCATTATTTCTGACAACCGCTTCTCCGGCACCATTTCACAATACCCCGCCCCGAAGGCGAGTTGAAGAAGACCACAACACCAGCAAACTTAACTCATCCAATCAAGGATGACAACACCACATCACAGATGAAAATTTTGCCGCGCTCGAAATACCAAGTCTCGTTACTCCATCAACCCAAACCTGAACGTTCGTAGTCTGATTGCCTCTCCTCCGAGGAACTAAATGCTGAACCTCTAAGCCGTGAAATGAGAAGTCCTTCTATTAAGTCGTTTAATGTCGCGATCCATAGATAAGAACCCTACCATTACACCAACACTATGCGTTAGCAACGCACGAATCATCATAACAATCAGTGTCAAATCTCAAACTATAGGCAATACCGATACTGAGCTGAAATGACAGAACGGCCTTCCGCAAGGCGATGATAATAGCCCAATAAAATACACAGGTAGAAACATCCCGCACCACATCTGTAGTACCATTACAATTTCCTCAATCCCCAATTTATAACAAGCATTTTATGTCGTATAAGATTGAATGGAAGGAAATGAAGGCATAAGCCTCAAAGGAATCAGATCGTACGATGAGTAATCAAGAAGGGAAGTGCTCCTAACAGCCCTGTAGCCTCTTGAAGATAAGTACAAACGTCTCTGTACCGATCCTCAAGACTCTACTAGACTTGCTCATGACTTGTGAGACATAAGTGAACCTGGCTCTGATACCACGTTGTCACGACCCAAAATCCATTAAAGGTCGTGATGGCGCCTAATACCACTGACAGGTAAGCCAACAATAAACTTTTAACTTAATTACTCATTTTAGTATTTTTGAAATCAAATTTCCTTCAATTGAATAGTAAAAGATAAAATATACAAAGTAAATGGCAATATTTTTAAAACTTTAATACAGAACAACCCAAAAGCATTCCCAGAACCCGGTGTCACGAATGCATGAGCATCTACTAGGAAGTAACTAAAATACAATATGTGTCCGGAATACAAATTAGATAGGAAAAATACAAATAACTCTGGAGGAGACTCTGTTGGCTGCGGATCATAACATGAAATGCAGCTCGCGGCAATTCCCCACATCATCCGTGCCTCCGTGCCCAAAGGGCCACCGGACATAAAAGTACCTACACAAAATGTGCAGCAAGTATAGTATGAGTATGTAAATCCATGTGTACCCAGTAAGTATCTAGCCTAACCCCGGAGGAGTAGTGACGAGGGGTCGACATCGACACGCACTAGTTGTCCAATAATATCAGGTACAGTAAGGAGATGCACAAATACAAGGCAGAGTAAATAAATGAAATAAACAAGTGTAAATATGTGGTATAATTATCCTCCTTACAATAAACTCAAGCTCTTAATTAGCAAATTCCCCCTCACCAAATAGGTTGTTATAATTCGAATCAGGGAAAATTCACAGATACTCTGACTTCTTGCCAAATATTACGCATGATTCCATGAGGATACTTTTATAGGAATGTTGAGGCATACGGCCCGATCCCTGATAAACATTAAATTGTGCACTGCCGAGAGTCGAATGGCACGAACCATAGATGCATCTATTAAACTTCTGAGGCGAATGACCCGCTCCCATGAGAGTGTGGTAGATAAATCCTACCGAGTTGAACGGCCCGATCCCATTAGAATGAGAATTTTAAACGGGTCCTTGACCCCCACTCACGAATGAACATGTGAGTTATATATTTAAGGAAATTTATTCGATGACAACGCATAACGCGCGAGAAATCCGTAAGGGGAACACCATTATACTGTGGAAAATCATAAAACTCTCGAAAACTCTACAATAGCAAGTCCATCACTCTACGCATGTCTAGTTTCAATATCCTGCTCTGGCAGAAGGCCTGGAAGCTCATCGAGAAACTCATTAATCACGGGGATAGATTGAAGGGTCGGTGACTCTGCTTTCACATCCTGTACCCGAACTAAGTGATAAATATAGCCCTTTCCGATCATCTTTCTTGCCTTGATATAGGAAACAAATCTGCCTCTCGGCAATGCAGTATTAACTTTCCACTCTAGAACTGGCTCCCCTGGAAACTAGAACCGAACCATCTTTGAACTACAATCAACGTTAGCATAACAAGAAGCCAACCAATCCATACCCATTATGACATCAAATTCTACCATATCTAGCTCAATCAGATCTGCTACTGTAGAACGACTAAGAACTACTACTACACAATCTCTATATACCCGTCTAGCAATCAGTGGATCCCCAACAGGTGTAGACACCTCAAAAGGTTTAATCAACTCAGGTTCTATCCCAAACTTGCTAGCAACGAACAGAGTGACATACGATAAGGTGGAACCTGGATCAATCAATGTATATACATCATATGAGGAGACTGATAATATACCCATAACAACATCAGGTGACGACTCCTGATCCTGCCGACCTGCTAATGCATAAACGCAATTCCGAGGATTGCTCGAGCTAGATGCTCCACTTCTACCTCTACCACGACCGGTTGGTGCCTGTGAACCTTGCCCCGGGAGGTGTACTGATGATGACGAACCAGCTACAGATCCCGCTGGCTGAACTATACATGCACCACCTCTCGTGGGACAATCTCTCATAATGTGGCCTGGATAACCACAAGTATAACAAACACTCAACCCCACGAGGCACTGCCCGACATACTGCTTACGCCTCATCTGAGTTGGCATACCCCAATATTGAGAACTAGAGGCCCTAGAACTCTGACTGGGCCCTGGATAGGTGGAACGATCAAATTTCCTACCGGTAAACTAAGGGGTGCACTTGCCGATGGCTGGGCCAGATACCTCGGGTACTGCTATCTATGACCACCTAGAAACTCACCAGAAGGACATGAATATCCCACTCTCTTACTCTGGCCCCTATCATGATCGACCCTATGCTTCTGCTTAGGCTCCTCTACACCCTGAGCGTATGCCTGAATACGAGAAATATCAATTCCTGGATGAAGTGAGACCGACATACAGTCATTAAGCAGGTACGACTCCAACCCAATCACGAACCGGTGAACCCGATCCTCCATCTTAGCTACAATAGTGGGAGCATACCTAGCCAAAGAATCAAACTGAAGGTTGTACTCTCGAAAACTCATATTACCCTGCTGAAGGGCCAAGAACCTATAAACTCTGGCCCGTCTAAGCTCTTGTGGAAAATAATGACGAAGAAAAGCCTCTATAAACTCCTATCATACTGTTGAAAGGGCATCCTCACCTATGGACAAGTCCTAAGACTCGTACCAATTAGTTACAACATCCCGAAGTCTATAGGAAGCTAGCTAAACTAACTCAGTCATAGTGGCCTTCATTACCCTCAAAGTCCTTTGCATCCTATCGATAAATACCTGAGGGTCCTCGTTTGGATCTGCTTCAGTGAATATCGGAGGGTCCAAATTAATGAAATCATGAACCCTCACACTAATGGCCCTATATGCATGACCAATACCTACCTCCTGGCGCTGAGCCTGTGCGGTCACTAATCGAGTCAATAGGGTCAGATTGACAATGAAGGATATACAACAACATTCGGTAACAGGATCGTGGAAGATAACCAAAGGAAATTTTTGGTTCTGGCACGAGGATTTAAGAAGGGAACACTGTATGCAATTGCAATACAGAAAGATACCATAGCAACAATTGATCATGGTCGTGATACAACATTGTGGCACAGGAGGCTCGGGCATATGAGTGAGAAGGGAATGAAGTTATTGGCATCCAAAGAAAAGCTTCCAAACCTAAAGCATATTGAATTAGGTTTGTGCGAAGATTGCATTTACGGGAAACAAAAGAGAGTTAGTTTCTCAAAGGCGGGCTGGACGCCAAAGAAAGAGAAGCTGGAACTAGTGCATACAGACGTGTGGGGACCAGCTCCTGTAACTTCTCTGGGAGGCTCACACTATTATGTCACCTTCATTGATGATTCCACAAGAAAGGTATGGGTTTATTTTCTGAAAAATAAATTTGATGTGT
The DNA here is from genome assembly GCF_000715075.1 of Nicotiana tabacum. Classification (NCBI taxonomy): domain Eukaryota; kingdom Viridiplantae; phylum Streptophyta; class Magnoliopsida; order Solanales; family Solanaceae; genus Nicotiana; species Nicotiana tabacum. The sequence continues at coordinate 124,234,976 of NC_134094.1, read as the reverse complement.
TTGTTACCTTTAAAATATAGAAAGCTAAAGTTGAAAATCAAACAAGTCTAAAGTTAAAATGTCTGAAGTCTGATAATGGAGGAGAGTGTGATAGTTAAGAGTTTAAAGCATTTCGCTCTGAGAATGGAATCAGAATGATCAAGACAATTCCTGGAACATCGGAACAAAATGGCGTTGCTGAGAGGATGAATAGAACTATGAATGAACGAGCCTGAAGTATGAGAATATTTTCTGTATTGCCGAAGTATTTTTGGGCCGAGGATGTTAACATGACAACTTACCTCATAAACATGGGACCCTTTGTACCGCTGGATTTTGAAATTCTTGAGGAGGTATGGATGGGAACAGAGGTAACTCTGTCACATCTAAAATTTTTTGGTTGTGTTGCTTATGTGCATTTAAACTCTAATGATAGAGATAAGCTTGATCCTAAGTCCAAGAAATATTTCTGTATTGGCTATGGTGATGATAATTTTGGTTATCGATTTTGGGATGATCAGAATAGAAAGATCCTAAGACACAAGAATGTCACATTTAATGAAATTGTGATGTACAAAGACAAGCTTGAAGTAGAACCAACCAGCATTAGTAGACAGACATCTGAAACAACTGAGTTAGAAGAAATCTTAGAAAATGAAGTGGCTAGAGAGACTACAACTGGATCTAAAATTGAAGATGTCGAACTAGAAGCCGAACCTGGATCAGAATCAGAACCATAACCAGAGATAGAATCAGATGGAGAACCAGATCTGGAGTCAGGGCTTGAATCAAATTCGGGATCAGTTAATCCTGAACCTACATTAAGGAGATCTAAAAGAGTCACGAATGCTCCGGATAAGTTAACTCCCTCTCTCTCTCCACTGTTTACTTCTGGCTGGTGCTGGAGAACCAGAGTATTTTGTTGATGCAATGCAGGTGATAAGCTCTGATAAGTGGAAGCTAGCCATGAAAGAAGAGATGAATTCTCTTCAAAAGAATAAAACATGGATACTTACAGAGTTACCAAAAGGAAAAGAAGGCATTGCAAAACAAATGGGTGTACAGGGTCAAGGAAGAGCATGATGGTAAGAAGAGATACAAAGCACGATTAGTAGTAAAAGGCTTTCAGCAGAAGGAAAAGATTGACTACACCGAGATATTCTCTCATGTAGTCAAATTAACTACTATCAGGTTGGTTCTAAGTATCGTAGCTGCAGAAAATTTGCATTTGGAGCAGCTAGATGTTAAAACTGCTTTCTTGCATGGTGACCTTGAAGAAGACATCTAAATGAAGCAACTTGAAGGTTTTCAAATTTCTGGTAAAGAAAAACTTGTGTGTAGGTTGAAGAAGAGTTTGTATGGTTTGAAACAAGCACCACGACAATGGTATAAGAAATTTGATGGATTCATGCATAATAATGGTTTCACACAATGTGAGATGGACTATTGCTATTATATCAAAAATCTTGATAAATCCTATATCATTTACTGTTGTACGTTGATGATATGCTAATTGGAAGATCTAGCATAAATGATATCAGGTTAAATAACAACTGGCAGAGGAGTTTGAAATGAAAGACTTAGGACCATCTAAGCAAATGATTGGGATGAGGATTAGCAGAAACAGGTCTGAAGATACCTTTAAATTGTCTCAAGAAAAGTACATACAGAAGGTACTAAGCAGGTTCAGTCTTCATGATGCAAATACCAGAAGCACTCCACTCGGAAGCCATCTTAATTTGTCGAAGGAGCAATCACCTAAGATATATGAAGAAAGAAAGTACATGTCCAAAGTTCCATACGCTTCAGCAGTAGAAAGTTTGATGTATGCTATGGTTTGCACTAGACCTAACATAGCCCATGCAGTTGGAATTGTCAGTAGATACATGTTAGATCCAGGAAAGGAGCATTGAGAAGGTATAAAATGGATATTGCGATATCTCAAAGGCACCTCAGGTATGACACTTTATTTTAAGAGGAGCAATATTATCTTACAAGGTTTTTCTTATGCAAATTTAGGTGGCGATCTGGATAGTCGAAAAAGTACCAAAGGCTATGTGTTCACCTTGGGTGATATTGCTATTAGGTAGATGCCAAGACTTCAGAAAAGTGTTGCTCTATCTACCACTGAAGCAGAGTACATGCCAATCTCAGAAGCTGAAAAAATGATGATTTGGCTCAAGATTTTTCTTAAAGAGATAGGTAAAAAGCAGGACAATTGTGAGCTTTTCAACGATAGCCAGAGTGCAATTCATATTGCCTAGAATCCAATTTTTCATGCAAGATCGAAGCATATTCAGTTGAGGAATCATCATATCCGAGAATTGATAAGTGAAGAACCTCTTTCCCTCCAGAAGATACCACGATCAAAGAATTCGTCAGACATGTTGACCGAAGTTGTCGGTGTTGACAAACCGAGGCTGTGCACTGCCTCAGTTTGCCTTCAATAGTGATAGCGTGAAGGCGCCACCAGAGAATAGCAAATATTTTTTTAATTTCATTCTTGATGTAACATAGGTTTGAGGGGGAGATTTATAGTAGCAAACATGTTGTTGTATGTGAAGGAATGAAAAATAGACAAAACAAAAGAAAGAAAATTCAAAAAGAGATGAACTTATGATGTAAGCGCTTACATCGACATTCTTATTATGTATGCGCTTACATCGGTATTCGTATGATATAAGCGCTTACATCGGCATTCCTATGGTGTAAGAGCTTACGCCGGCAGGGCATTCAAATGCCTATAAAATGGGTATGCATTTTCATTTGCAAATCATGCCTCAACTTCTTCTTTCTCTCTTCACTTAATAAAGAGCTTTTCTTTGTGTGGCCGTGGAGTAGGCAAAAATTATCGAACCACGTAAATCTTCTCTTGTCTTGTCTTGTGCAATTTATTACTTTTCTCTTTCAAATATTTGTTTCCCTTTTAATAGCCTGATATATTTTCCAACACGCTTGCTGCTACAAAAATTTAGCTTCCACTTCAATATTTCTTGAGATTAAAATGTTAGTCCCCTAAATGATCCTCCTTTATTTACCAATTTAACCTTATATCTAGCTCATCATTTTATTATAAATAAAAATAAATAGTACACCTTTTTAGCTCACTAATTACAATTAATAAGTCTAATCCTCACATGAATGCTTGTTAGGCTAACTAACCACAAATATCAAAATACAACACAAATTAGAATTCTATCCGTCAATAAATATGCATAACACATACTCAATTTTCTTTGAACTATTATTAGACTATATTGTTGACATATCATGTGATAAAATAAATAAAATGGCTAAAAATATCACGATACCCTGAATAAAAAAAGTTACAAATTAAGTTGTCAAAACCATCAAGGGTCTCAACAAGTCTGCAAATACTTTATCATACACATGGCTCATAAAAGGTATCTGAACATAAGAAATTTACAAGATCCATTGCAACAGTTAGAGTTAACAAGAGTTATATGCCTACTTCTAAGCTGTATTCTAACAAAATAAGATAGAGAACAAGAATTTCAATAATGTTGTCTCATTTCGGCAGAGAAGCCTCTTCCATCTCTTTTCTGCAAATGTCACTCAAACCAGAAAAGCCTTTTAAAATAGAGATGTGACGGTATTTTATTGGATACAAAATTTAAAAGGAAGAAGGACTTATTAAATTCTAGTTTAAAAAGGTCATAGAAATTTTTGTGTCTATTCATTCATTAGGGTATAATGAGAAGTTTAAATTTAAATTATTTCTGATTAAGTAATATGACATTCACGTACTAAAAAAGAAAATATGACACATTAATTAGGATAGAGGAAGAACTAACAAGTAAAGTATGTAACATAGAACAGGACAAAGACATTATGTAATAGTTGTAATGGCTAAAAATAACATTGTGCCAGGGCGATTAACTTTTATCGTCGGAACCCAATTGATCAAGCCCATGTCGCCCTTTTAACCTAATTGGTGGATTTTAAGCATCTACAATAGTTATATTAGAATCAAATCAAACCAAACCAAATTGGTTTATTATTGGTTCAATTTTATTGATTTTTCTATCAGTTTCTTTTAAAAAAGACGTGACATATAATATTAAACACATATTTATAGCAATTATATTGAATTACTTATTAAGTAAAGTTGTTAATTCTCAAGATATTTGATGATAATTGAATAATGATGAATAATTTAAGGACTCAATTAAATTAAAAAAATTATTTTTAACATGGAATAAATTCTACAAACCAAAATAGAATATAAACGATACTATAAGTGCAAAAATTAGGCTACGAACCAAGAGCGCAAAAATCAATGTGTAATGTAAAATTTTATATAGTTATAATTTCTAAATAGGTATTTATATCATCAATCTGGTTCGACCTTTTCGATTAAGTTTTGCTGAAAATTAAATAATTAGATTTTATATGTTCTTAAAACTAAAAAATCAAAATCAAATCAAATAAAGATGTCGATGTTTTTCTCCGATTTGATCTGTTCTCTGTTTAGTTCAATTTCTCGTGATCACCCTCTGTATAACATTTTATTTTATGCCAAGATAGTTAAATCAATTTTTGAAATAATTATTTTGAATATTGTATTATTGTAGTATATATATTTCATATAACTTATTTATAACATAAAGTCATCCAAAATTGGGATGCGTTCTAAAATAAAGTTTCATTTTAGTATTATTTTCACAAGTTAAAGTTTCTTTTTACTATTTTTTCCATAAGTTGGTTGTAGATTTGTAGTATTAAACCGGCTAATATTTTAGAATTAGTGAGAGAGAAAGAGAGAGAGATAAAGGTTAGGGTTAGAAGAAAGTTTGGGTAAAGAACTTCTCCACTTCCTAATTTTTTGGGATAATCTTCTTCCTTGGCATGATAACTCTTCAACCTCGTCCATACCCACCAAACTCGTCGATACCCACCAAATAGAATTCCACAACACTGTAAAATGGAGAAAGAAACCATCTTTTGGCGCTGGTTTTTGGGATTTTTGGCTCCAAACGAATTTCAGAATAACCACTATATATATATATGAGAAAAATGGCTGGAAAAAATACATTGCAAAGTGAAGCAAAATTTCTGAACAAGTATGTATCATTCCACCTACTCTATGTTTGAATAAGATTCAATAGATTGTAATTTGCCACAATCATATATCGAATTATTAATTCATTAATTATTTGTGGCATAGACATTGATATGCCTTTATTTTGTCTCATATGATCAATCTAGACGAGAATAAATCAATTAGAAGATTTTGAAACAGAAACTCTCTAATTTACTGTGTAGATTTATAGTTTTTAATTTATTAAGTATATTTATAGTTTTGCATGGTGTGTATTTTTACAGTTGATGTGTGGCATACAACTAGTGAAGCATGTCTGTACTGAAGGGGAAATATCAGGGATTATCAGAGTAGGCATCTATTTTGTATATATATATATATATATATATATTGACGTTTTCTGTCTGGTTTTGAGGGAAGAGTGGATGGAATGTGGAAATATGGTATTAAAGCTTCTGTTTGAGTCAAATCATGCTTCTTGGTGGCACATAGGAATTTGTTTGATCGGATAATGATATTTTAAATTCAGATAAACTGAACCAATGTGTTTTAAGGTGAATATTCTGTAGGGTAATTTATATTTTTGTTGAAACTAGTAAATATTTCTTCACTAAGCTCAATCTTTGATAGACGCACAACTTCGTTTAACTCTGCTGCAAGTATAAGTTTTTGAAAACATAGTTTATGTGGCTTAAAATTTGAAAAATTCCTGCATAAATAGATCTTTGGTATGTTATACTAATTACTTAAGTCGGCTAGTGATGCTTCAATAGTTCAATAAATACTAGGAGAAGAAGATAGTAAACTCTTATTAGGAAATGATGTGCATCAAGCTTTCCAGATTGATGATTTATGTTCTTTTTGAATTCCTTTAGTTATTTCTAACTTTTGGTTTGTTAAACTAATAGATTTTACATCTAATGAATATACTAAAATTATATAGTATTTTTTGTAGAATTCTACAAATCAATGGCACCAGGCGGACGTGTATGTACAAACCACAATTACAGGTGCTTCTACTCAAGCAAGCCGATCATCTGATCCATCAAATAGTAATAATCCTACTCCTAATACAGGTAATACTTACCTTTTATTATATTGACTGAAGGGTATCTATTAGTTATTGTTTGTTCTCTTTTTTTCTAATGCTTATTGCTCATTGTTGTCAATATACTCCTATTTTTTGTTGTTTACTCTTATGGATCCTGTTTTTTGGTTGTTCTGTGAATTCCTTGTTGCTTTTCTATATGCAACAAGTATATCCTGCACTTTCTAATTCATACTTTTGGTAGTACTATTTTTATTAAAACCTTTGCTGTAAAATTGAAGTAATTTCTTATGGTTAGGTCAATTCCATTGCAATTCGAAGGTATATTGGGGATTTTTATTTCTGTGGAAGTCCATTATCTGATAAATTACATTGAACCCATTCTTTTTTATTGGTTTTAGTAGATACAAAGGGTAGCCAAGAACTTTACACCTAATGCAATATTATTCTTGAGTTCATCTTTAAAAACAAACGGATTGTGTTTAAAAGAGGGGATATAAACAAAGTTTCTGATTGTCTCCCAATAAGAAGTTGCAATAAATTCTTACTTTCCTCGACTGGAAAGAAATAGCTATCTTTATATTCCAGCATCTAGGATTCTTTTGTGTTCATTTAGAATTCTTTTAGCATCTAAGTTCGAATGATTTTTTTAATGATACAGCGAAGATCGAGCTCCACCAGATTATCAACTTTGGGTACACTAAACTTCACACTATTTTTTTTTTTCTCATTTTTATTTTTTTGTATCACAATTCAATTATTTGTTTCACCAATTAAACTCTACGTTTAACAAGAAGTTGTAGTTTATACCAATTATATTTTATTTATACCATGATACCATAAAATATTAATTAAATCTTAATTTTTTTCTCTATCTTTTATACAGGTATATGAAGGTAAATATTGGATCAAGACTAATTGCAAGTGAAGTGCCATTGCATTCCTCCACTTCTCAGTCCTAGTTTAGGAGTAATATTTAGTATATCTCAATTCTCATTTAGACTTTTATGTTGGACAGATTTACTTTAATTATGTTTCTTTTAATTTGAGGAGCTTTTATCTCAATATAGTTTTAATATTAGTGTAATGACCTGGCTGGTCGTTTTGAGTATTACAGCCCTGTTCCCCTATTTACGGCTCAATTTATGCTTTACAGTTGTTATGTGACTTGTATGGGTGATTGGTTCGGGTCCGGTGAGGTTTTTGGAATGAATTGGAACACTTAGTTCCAAGGTTAAAGCTTAAATTAAAATAGTGATCGGATGTCGACTTATGTGTAAACAACCTCGGAATAAAGTTTTGATGATTTCAATAGCTCCGTATGGTGATTTCGGACGTAGGAGTTTGTCCGAAAAATTATTTGGAGGCCCGTAGCTAAATTAGGCTTGAAATGGCTAAAACAGAAATTTAAGTTTGGAAGTTTGACCGGGGAGTTGACTTTTTGATATCGGAGTCGGAAGCCAGTTCTAAAAATTTTCATTGCTCTGTTATGTCATTTATGACTTGTTTGCAAAATTTGAGGTCAATCAGAATTGATTTGTTTGGTTTCGGCGTCGAATGTAGAAGTTAAAAATTCTTAAGTTTCATTAAGCTTGAATTGGGGTATGATTCGTGGTTTTAGCGGTGTTTGATGTGATTTGAGGTTTCGACTAAGTTCGTATAATATTTTAGGACTTGTTGATGTATTTGGTTGATGTCCCGAGTGCCTCGGGTTAGTTTCAGATGGTTAACGGATCGAAATTTAGACTTAAACATTTGTTTGGGATTTTTCTGATACATGTATCTAGTTTCCTTCAATCGGGGGCAGCGATCGGGGGAAGCATCCAGGGGCAGTGATCGGGGGCAGCGATCGGGGGCAGGCCTGGAGAGGCGATTTTTGAGAGATTTTTAAGGAAAACATCGGGGTAACTGATTCTAACTCCGATTTGGTCAACATACATAAATATATCATTGTTTTCATAATTTAATTAGTGTTTTGTGATGAAAATTTGGGGGAAATTGTAGAAAATTCATAAAACGAATTTTTGAAATTTCGATGTCGATTTGGAGTCGGATTTGAGTGAAACTAGTATGGTTGGACTCGTAATTGAATGAGTTGTCGGATTTTGAGAGTTTCATCGGATTCCGATACTTGGGCCCCATGGGCGATTTTTGAGTTAAATTTAGGATCTTTATTGGAAAATTAGTATTTCCATATGGAATTAATTCCAATGAATTGTATTGACTGAATCGAATTAATTATAACTAGATTCCTGGCTTTTGGAGACCGATTCGCGAGGCAAGGGCATAGTGGAGTAAGAAATTACACGGTTTGAGGTAAGTAATATTTATAAACTTGGTTTTGAGGGTATGATTTTCATATAACGAATTTTTGAGATTTCGATGTCGATTTGGAGTCGGATTTGAGTGAAACTAGTATGGTTGGACTCGTAATTGAATGGATTGTCGGATTTTGAGAGTTTTGTCTAATTCCGATACTTGGGCCCCATGAGCGGTTTTTGAGTTAAATTTTGGATTTTTATTGAAAAATTAATATTTTCATATGGAATTAATACCAATGAATTGTATTGACTGAATCGAATTAATTATGACTAGATTCGTTACTTTTGGAGACCGATTAGCGAGGCAAGGGCATAGCGAAGTAAGAAATTACACGGTTTGAGGTAAGTAATATTTATAAACTTGGTTCTAAGGGTATGAATCCCCGAATTTGGTGTTATATAAATTGTTTGGAGGTGACACACACGATAGGTGATGAGCGTATGGACGTGCACCATAGAAATTGTGATTTGAATAAATCCTGTGAAGTTGTAAAATTAAAGAATCATGTTATTATCTGAACATTTTCCACGTGTTAGGGAAATTGAGCTGAGGCTCTTATTAATGATCATGTTTAGGCTACGTGTCGATATTTTGGGACCTATAGGGTCGTGTTGATGTTGAATTAATTATTTTAAAAATATATATTTCACACTCAGTCATATTCGTACATTGTGAGGATAATTATGGGATCGCGTTGCGTGCCGTAGCAAGCCATATTGGCTTTATATATATTATTATTATATGGATCGGGGCTGCCCGCCTGCAGTAGGCCTTATATGCTTTATTACTATTGTAACGACCCGGCCGGTCATTTTGAGTATTACAACCCTATTTCCCCATTTACTGCTCAAATTATATTTTACAGTTATTGTGTGACTTGCCGGGGTAATTTGGTTCGGGTCCGGTGAGGTTTTGGAATGAATTGGATTACTTAGTTTCAAGGTTTAAAGTTTAAGTTAAAATAGTGATCGGATATCGACTTATATTTAAACGACCCTGAAATACAGTTTTGATGATTTCAATAGCTCCGTATGGTGATTTTGGACTTCGGAGCGTGTCCGAAAAGTTATTTGGAGTTCCGTAGTGGAATTAGGCTTGAAATGCCGAAAGTTGAATTTTTGGATGTTGGACCAGGGGATTGACTTTTTGATATCGGGGTCGGAATCCGATTCTGAAAATTGGAATAGGTCCGTAATTTATAATGTGACTTGTGTGCAAAATTTAAAGTCATTCCGGATTGATTTGATGTATTTCGGCACACGATATAGAATTTAAAGTTTCAAAGTTCAATGATTTCGAATTTAGGTGTGATTCGTTGTTTCAATGTTATTAGGTGTGATTTGAGGCATCGAATAGGTCTGTATTATGTTATGGGACTTGTTGGTATAATTGGTTGAGGTCCCGCGGGCCTCGGGTGAGTTTCAGATGGTTAACGGATCAAATTTGGACTTAAGGAAATGTTGGAATTGCTGCCTACTGGTGTGATCGCACCTGCAAATATTTTATTCGCATGTGCGAAGCCGCATGTGCGTAAAATAAACCGCAGAAGCGGCCAAGAGTGGGACTGGGTAGTGCTCGCAGGTACAAGGAATTTGCCGCATCTGCGAGGCCGCATGTGCGAAGGTGTTGGCGCAGATGCGAACTGGGGCTGGCCTGGGGCGAACGCAGGTGCGAAGGATTTGCGCATCTGCGAGCCCGCATATGCGAGGTTTTGGAAGGTTGACATTGTCCATAGGCACGTAATTTGTTCCGTAAATGCGGATGCGCAGGTGCGAGCCCATGCACCGCAGGTGCGAGCCCAGGCACCGCAGGTGCGAGCCCAGGTACCGCAGGTGCGGAAATGCCTGGGCAGTGTTTAAAATGAGGGTTCTGAGATTTATTTTCTCATTTAGGACATTTTGGAGCTCGGTTTGAGCGATTTTGGAGAGGAATATTTTCACACAACTTGGGGTAAGTGTTCTTAACCCCCTTGTGATTATATTCCATAAATTAATCTTCATTTTTGGTGTGAGATTATTGAATCTTTAAGAGAAATAGAAGGAAATTTCTATAATGTCACGAAACGAAATTTTCAAGTTTGAATACCGATTTAGAGTTGGATTTGAGTTAAAGTAGTATGGTTGAACTTGTAATTGGATGGGTTGTCGTATTTTGTGAGTTTCGTCGGATTTTGAGACGTGGGCCCCACAGGAGATTTTTGGGGCGTAATTTCGGATTTTGTGAAAAATATTAGCATTTTGATATGGAATTAAGTCATATAAATTGTGTGGACTGAATCAAATTAATTATGGTAGATTCGAGCCGTTCGGGAGTTGATACGCGCATAATGGGATTTCTGAAACATTGTTTAGCTTACTCGACATTGGATTCGGCTTGTTCGAGGTAAGTAACTCTTTTAATCTTGGAGTTGAGGATATGAACCCTAAATATATGTATTTTGTGAATTTTTGGGAGGTGACGCACATGCTAGGTCACGAGCGTGTGGGCGTACACTATAGAAATTGTGACATAATTATTTCTGTGGAATTTTGTAGTTAAATGATCTTGGCATTTTTCATGCGTTTTATGAGTTAAAGAAATTTAGTTGAAAAGCATATTAAAAATCATGTTGAGGCTATGTGCCAGTATTATTGGGACTCACAGAGGTCATATTGCTGTGAATTATTTGTTAAATTAAAAATTCATACTCAGTCATATTCATTTCATTGCATATCATATCTCAGTCTCAATTGTTATTTATTGATGCATCATATCATCATTTTTGGGCTATTCTCATGACATTGTGAGCCCATGAGAGAGAGACTAGAGAGATTGATGACTAAGGAAGGCCGAGGGCCTGATTGTGAGGATATTTTGGGATCCGGCTGCACGCCGCAGCAGGCCATGTTGGCTTTATATATATTATTACTATTATATGGGTCGGGGCTACCCGCCTACAGCAGGCCTTATTGGCTTATTATGGCACGTGAGTTGTCCGTACGGATTCTGATATGATATTATAGCACGTGAGTTATCCGTGTAGCACGTGAGTTGTCTGTGCAGATTATAGCGCTTGGGCTGTAGGAGCCCCTCCGGAGTCTGTACTCACTCCCAGTGAGCACAGGTACCTAATAAGTGCGAGTACCGAGTGCTGAGTGACTGGGAGGCATGAGTGATTGTGAGGTATGCCCGAGTGACATGAGTGATTGTGAGATATGCCCGAGTGGCATGAGGGACTGTGAGGTATGCCCGAGAGGCATGAGTGACTGTGAGGTTTGCTCGAGGGGTTGTATATGAGTGATGTTCTGTCCCGAGGGGCTGTTTATGATCTTATCACCGAGTTGCATCGCATTGGCATGCACACATGACATACAGGCATAGACATGTATTTTTATCGCATTTTGTACAACATCACATCATTCATGATTTCTCACACATTTTTACAGATGGGCATAGTGATGCATTTGTTTTACACGGGTTATCCAGAAGGAAAATGAAACATCTTATTTATTGTTGAAAAGATTTTTGGAAGAAATTATTGTTTTCAAACTATTCATATTTTTGGCAACTTCGGCAAACGATTTGGGTTTTCACTGATGTATTTGAAAGGAAGAACTACTATTTTTGAAATCATGATTTGGCTGAGCATTTTATCTCTGAGTTACTTCTGGTATTATTTGCTTTACATTGTAATGGACTGTTGTGGACTATTGGTTATGGACCGGACCTTGGTAGAAGCTCGTCACTACTTTCAACTTATGGCTAGGTTTGTTACTTACTCAGTACATGGGGTCGATTGTACTGATACTACACTTCTGCACATTGCGTGCAGATGTTGGCTGTTGTTGTTCCTGTGCTCGATGGTTGCGAAACTTGAAGATGTACCTGCGTTCCTGTTGTAGCTTCCTCTTGTTCAGGGTAGCCTTAGATTTATAAAAGCTCTGTTTATGTATTATTCAAACAGACTATGTATTTATTTCATTTCCGCTTTGTATACTCTATTCTTAGAAGCTCGTGATTTGTACTACTAGTTCTTGGGGAGATGTAATGGTTTCATATATTTTCTTTAATAATTGTCTGGTTAAATTACATTGGAAGTGGATAGTGAATAGTTGGCTTACCTAACGGGTTGAGTTAGGTGCCATCACGTCTAGTTGGATTTTGGGTCGTGACATGGTAGTATCAGAGCTCTAGGTTCATAGGTTCTACAAGTCATGAGCAAGTGTCTAGTAGAGTCTTGCGGATCGGTATGATGACGTCCATACTTATCTTCGAGAGGCTACAGGGCATTTAGTTTATATATACTTCCCATCTTTCTTTCCTTATCATGCGATATTGATTCATCTTGAGACATAAACTCTTTGAATTCCTTCCACGTATTCGTATGCACACATGAGCACTTAGTATCAGTTGTGCATCGCCGGCTTATGATTCTATGAATGAGGTTCGAGATGTGTATTATGTGTTTTGGTGATGGGCCTATCTAGAGGACTTGAGGCCATGTTTAGCTCGCAGCTTAAGCTCGGTAGCTTCAGTTGTAACTCGTACAAGTGGACTTATATGTCCGGTAATGACCCTACAGTGGAATTTGTGGCTCGATGAGCGGTGGAATGGCGGTGTGATGGGTATGATGTAACCGCGGGATGTGTTAAGACGATTGGAATATAACGAGAAGTGTTTCCTTGAAATGTACAGAAAAAGGCCATTGGGTGCTTGATTTTTGATTTAATGTGACGAACAGTCTCGAGTAATGAATGCTTTAAAGGATCTTTCACATTGTTAAATTTTGGGACAGACCAAATTCTTCTCATGTCTGGTTAATGAGTTTAGACTCAGATAGACTAAGTGATTGCATAGTAATTGTGACTGCGAAAGGATATAACAAGATACCAGATTGAGGCTAAGCAGGTGGGTTATCCCCTGCGGAGTAATCTACGTAGGAGTATTCCTTATGATGTGAGTAGAGAGTTTCTTTTCTGCCGACGGGGTGTGTGGGTGGAGATTTGAATCTAAATCTGATTGAGAAAGTGTGTTAAGAGGATGAATACGAGCTTAGCGGATGATTGAGGTATTTTTATGGTTGGTGTTGTATGAACTTGGGAAGAAGTTTCATTGGACTGACTGTGGCATTATGGCAGTAAGAGAGTATTGGTATTGTGAGTTATGGAATGTTTTAATCTATGGCTTTGAGCCAAGTGGGGGAGTCTGCGATTGACAATTTGATTTCATGGTTAGGTGTTAAATTTTAATTTTGGTCTGAGGCATACTTGTGGGTTATCTATGACTTACAGAAGTTGAGATCGAGGATGACTCGAGTAAGAAAATTTCTGGTTAAGGATTATATTGCACGTATGAGTATATGAAATTCGCAGGATGTGTGAGTTGTTATTGGTGAATGATGTAGTGCGCACGGAGTATGAATTTGATATGTGGTGTTAAAGTAGAGTTACTTCTTTGAGTGTTGTGGTGCTAATGGGGTACGTGTCTTTTGGCCCATTTGGGCGGTGCAATTAGATTTGAGCAAAGTGGGTAACTCTCGAGAAAATTCCAGTGGGTTTGAGAATTATATATAGCAATTGAGAATGTTTTCGGTCTTATGTATGGATAAAATCCGAGATTTGCATTTGATGGTGCCTGGACTTGCAGAAATTCTATATGACTATGGATTCTACATTTTTGTATAAAGAAGGTAAGAAGAACAATTTCAAATTCACATAAGGTATTCTCAGAGTGAGTGTTATAGTTGTGGTATTTTTGAAGGTGCTTAAGAAGAATACATTTGCTTATGGGCCGTAGGCGTTATAGTTCTATGCTAAGGTTTGTAGGGTGAGTTATGGTTAAATATCGTGGTATTTTAGCAAGAAGAAGTATCAATCTGAAGACAAATTCGGAAGGGACTCGGAGAAAATAGGACAACTGGGTAGTAGGTTGGATGAGTATGGTAATGGATATGATCGGTTCTTTGGGTGCTTATGATGTGGGGGTTTTCTACAGGTGCTTTGTGGCAATACACTTGGACTTAGCGACCTGCATGGCTTGGTCGGGTTAGAGGAATTTAGTTTTAAGGGCTTGATTATGTGCAAATGGATTCCAAAGTATTCTTGATGGTTTCTACCGGTGTGGAGAACGTGTTGTGTATTGTGATTTCCTCTTGGAAGGAAGCAAGATAAAGGTTTCTAAATAACTGGATATGTAATTTGCTGGTGACCAGAGTTGATAATGAGATTCTTGTGCTTTTCACATGATGGCAAGATAGATGTTATGTGTTGTGTGGAAGTTATATTTACATGTACAAAGTGGCAGTTTAGTCTTGAAGAAAGGTAACAAAGTTTGGGAAGAATGGTCATGAATTCTTAGACAACATGGGCGGTTCCAAATGACTAGATGAATACGATTACTACTAGGTGTATGAGGAGGGTGCGTATTTCAGAAGGCACATTATATTTTGACTTATGGATATTTCATAGGTATTACAACATTTTCCTGGCTGATTGATTACTGATTTAAGACGTTGCTATGTGGCATAAAAGAATGGGAGAAATATTTCTCTTGTGATGATTGTGTATGAGAGATGTGTTAGACATTCAGGCAGTAGAGATGGAATCAGAAATGGTGATTCGTGTGTTCTACGGATTTGGAGACTGGGAGTTCTTAGGAGCAAATTGTTTCATGATTATGGACTGTGAAGTTATGGCCGGAGCTAACCAAATGATAGAATGTATTGTGATTCAGTCATTATGGATTTTCGGAGGGATTTTTATCTATTTGTGGGTAACCCGAGTTGATTTGGGGGTCCATTGGTAGGCCCAATTAAGATATGTATTCTACACCAAGCCAGAATAGTTGGCTCCATACTGCTGTTGTTGAGGGATGTGTTAATCGGTTGATGTTGAACTTATTCGTGTTCTGAAATGATCTGTGAGCTACTCCTTTATGCTACGAGGAGTTGTGATTCATTGGTTATGAGCACAGATGATGCGGTTCTATTTAAGCTTTATAGCAGAATTTGAGAGTATTTGGGTATTGCATGAGCAATTGCATAACAGTTATGTTCTTTCAGGTTTTGTGTGGCATTTTTGTCCTTTGCCTCTCTGTGGTTATTGATTTTGAGCTGGGTGGCTCGAGGTATATATTATGGAGCAATGTATGGATGGGGTCGCGCATTGCAGCAGAGTTATCTTAAGGTATGAACCTTGTGTTAGAATTGGGTGATGGTTCTACGGTGTATGGTGAATTTCAGAGTTTCGTTGTGGCGGTACTTGTTAATCTGGCAGGGAAATTCTCTCATTTGAGTTATTTTACATGACTGGGTACATTTGAATTATTGTGTATTGGTGCACGGATGGCACGGGTTGTGGCTCTGAGTTATATCGGTGCAGCATGTCTGTGGAATAGTTGTGTTTAGTAATATAAGGTCATTGGACCTAGAATGAGTACTATCAGGTTTGATTTTGGTATATTCGGGAGTATAATATTGAAAGTCGGCTCAGAAAGTGATTATGGTTCTGGTTGGAGCGAGAGAGCTCCGTGACTTGTTGATCTGGTAAGTGTTCATGAAATTTCGCGTGTTTCTTTTATTATCAATAGTGTACGAAGGTTTTGGGATCAGGTTTGGTTTGATATGGATTTAATACTAGTATGTGGTTCGTTTTGGAGTAGTCACTGTGAGCAAGAATGGTGCTACGAGCATGCGAGTTGTGTAATATGCTGGGTGATTATATATGTGGTTATAGTTATAGCTCGATGCAGCTTGTTCGGACTCATACAATGTGTAAATGTAAGATTCGTGTCTTGAAAGAAATTTTAAAGGGTGGAAATTAAATTACAAGGTTTATGGGCTAAAGTTAAATCAATGATTTCAGTTGTATTGTGTTGTCAAGCTTATATGGAATAGGGTGACGTGGGTTCACCCCCGGGTACGTATGTGGTAAGATGGAACAGTAATTTGATAGCTTGGAAATAACTCTTGGCACGTTCGAGGACGAACGTATGTTTAAGTGGGGGAGAATGTAACGACCCGGCTGGTTATTTTGAGTATTACAACCATGTTTCCCCATTTACTGCTCAAATTGTATTTTACAGTTATTGTGTGACTTGCCGGGGTAATTTGGTTCGGGTCCGGTGAGGTTTTGGAATGAATTGGAATACTTAGTTCCAAGGTTTAAAGCTTAAGTTAAAATAGTGACCGGATGTCGACGTATGTGTAAATGACCCCGGAATGGAGTTTTGACGATTCCAATAGCTTCGTATGGTGATTTTGGACATAGGAGCGTGTCCGAAAGGTTATTTGGAGTTTCGTAGTAGAATTAGGCTTGAAATGTCGAAAGTTGAATTTTTAGAAGTTTGACCTGGGGGTTGACTTTTTGATATCGGGGTCGGAATCCGATTCTGGAAATTGGAATAGGTCCGTAATGTGAAATGTGGCTTGTGTGCAGAATTTGAAGTCATTCCGGATTGATTTGATGTATTTCGGCACACGATATAGAATTTAAAGTTTCAAAGTTCAAAGATTTCGAATTTAGGTGTGATTCATCGTTTCAATGTTATTAGGTGTGATTTGAGGCCTTGATTTGGTCCATATTATGTTATGGGACTTGTTGATAAAATTGGTTGAGGTCCCGGGGGCCTCGGGTGAGTTTCAGATGGTTAACGGATTAAATTTGGACTTAAGGAAATGTTGGAACTTCTGCCTACTGGTGTGATCACACCTGCGAAGATTTTAATTGTAGGTGCGAAGCCGCATGTGCGTAAAATAAGTCACAGATGCGTCAAAGAGTGGGACTGGACAGTGCTCGCAGGTGCGAGGAATTTGCCGCATCTGCGAGGCAGCAGGTGCGAAGGTGTTGGCGCAAATACGGACTGTGGCTGGCCTGGCGCGAACGCAGGTGCAAAGGGTTTGCGCATCTGCGAGCTCGCAGATGCGAGAAGGGCGTTGCAGATGCGCGAGGTTTTGGAAGGTTGACATTGTCCGCAGACGCGCAATTTTTTTCGCAAATGCGGATGCGCAGGTGCGAGCTCAGGCACCGCAGGTGCGGAAATGCGTGGGCAGTGTTTAAAACGAGGGTTCCGAGATATTTTTCTCATTTTGGACATTTTGGAGCTCGGTTTGGGCGATTTTGGAGAGGAATATTTTCACACAACATGGGGAAAGTGTTCTTAATCCCCTTGTGATTATATTCCATGAATTAATCTTCATTTTTGGTGTGAGATTATTGAATCTTCAAGAGAAATAGAAGGAAATTTCTATAATGTCATGAAACGAATTTTTCAAATTTGAATACCGATTTGAAGTCGGATTTGAGTGAAATTAGTATAGTTGAACTTGTAATTGGATGAGTTATCGTATTTTGTGAGTTTCGTTGGATTTCGAGACGTGGGCCCCTCGGGTGATTTTTGGGGCCTAATTTCAGATTTTGTAAAAAATATTAGCATTTTGATATGGAATTAATTCCTATAAATTGTGTGGACTGAATCAAATTAATTGTGGTAGATTCGAGCCGTTCGGGAGTTGATACGCGCATAATGGGATTTATAGAACATTGTTTAGCTTGCTCGATATTGGATTCAGCTTGTTCGAGGTAAGTAACTCTTCTAATCTTGGAGTTGAGGGTATGAACCCTGAATATATGTATTTCGTGAATTGTTGAGAGGTGACGCACATGCTAGGTGACGGGCATGTGGGCATGCACTATAGAAATTGTGACATAATTGTTTATGTGGAATTTTTTAGTTAAATGATCTTGGCATTTTCCATGCGTTTTATGAGTTAAAGAAATTGAGTTGAAAAGCATATTAAAAATCATGTTGAGGCTATGTGCCAGTATTATTGGGACCCACAGAGGTCATATTGCTGTGAATTATTAGTTAAATTGAAAATTCATACTCACTCATATTCATTTCATTGCATATCATATCTCAGTCTCTGTTGTTATTTATTGATGTATCATATCATCATTTTAGGGCTATTCTCATGACATAGTGAGTCTATGAGAGAGAGACTGGAGAGATTGATGACTGAGGGAGGCCGAGGGCCTGATTGTGAGGATATTTTGGGATCGTGCTGCACGCCGCAGCAGGCCATGTTGCCTTTATATATATTATTACTATTATATGGATCGGGGTTGCCCGCCTGCAGCAGGCCTTATTGGCTTACTATGGCACGTGAGTTGTCCGTGCGGATTCTGATATGATATTATAGCACATGAGTTGTCTGTGCAGCAGGTGAGTTGTCCGTGCAGATTATAGCGCTTAGGCTGTAGGAGCCCCTCCGGAGTCTGTACACACACCCCAGTGAGCGCAGGTACCTACTAAGTACGAGTGTCGAGTGCCGAGTGCTGAGTGACTGGGAGGCATGAGTGATTGTGAGGTATGCGCGAGTGGCATGAGTGATTGTGAGATATGCCCGAGTGGCATGAGTGACTGTGAGGTATGCCCGAGAGGCATGAGTGACTGTGAGGTTTGCTCGAGGGGTTGTATATGAGTGATGTTTTGCCCGAGGGCTGTTTATGATTTTATCACCGAGTTGCATCGCATTGGCATGCACACATGACATACAGGCATAGAGATGTATTTTTTATCTCATGTTGTACAACATCACATCATTCATGATTTCTCACACATTTTTACAGATAGGCATAGTGATGCATTTGTTTTACACGGGTTATCCGGAAGAAAAATGAAACATCTTGTTTATTATTGAAAATATTTTTGGAAGAAATTATTGTTTTCAAAGTATTCATATTTTTGGCAACTTTGGCAAACAATTTGGGTTTTCACTGATGTATTTGAAAGGAAGAACTACTATTTTTGAAATCATGATTTGGCTGAGCATTTTATCTCTAAGTTATTTCTGGTATTATTTACTTTACGTTGTTATGGACTGTTGTGGACTATTAGTTATGGATCCGACCTTGGTAGAAGCTCGTCACTACTTTCAACTTACGGCTAGGTTTGTTACTTATTCAGTACATGGGGTCAGTTGTACTGATACTACACTTCTGCATATTGCGTACAGGTGTTGGCTGTTGTTGTTGCTGTGCTTGATGGTTGTGGAACTTGAAGATGTACCTGCGTTCCCGTTATAGCTGCCTCTTGTTTAGGATAGCCTTAGATTTATAAAAGCTTTATTTATGTATTATTCAAACAGACTAGGTATTTATTTTATTTTTGCTTTGTATACTCTATTCTTAGAAGCTCATGATTTGTACTACCAGTGTTTTGAGAGATGTAATGGTTTCATATATTTTCTTTAATAATTGTCTGGTTAAATTACATTGGAGGTGGATAGTGAATAGTTGGCTTACCTAACGGGTTGGGATAGGTGCCATCACGACTAGTTGAATTTTGTGTCATGACAACTATACGGATCGGGACTGCCCGTCTGTAGTAGGTCATATCGGATTTATATCACGCTTGGGCTGAAGGAGCCCCTCCAGAGTCTGTACACACCCCTAGTGAGTGTAGATGATTATATATTCAAGATGGACTTCTCAAGGCATGGACTTGCCTTATTTATATTGTGATGAATTTTCCTGGAAATGGATCTTGTCCATATCATTTACATTTGGGGATAAATTTTCCAGGACTGGATTGGCCTTATACGGTACTGAGTGACTGACTGTCAGTCGATGTGTATATATATACTGGATGGAATATCCCTAGGCTGGATTGGACATATACATTACTGAGTGACCGAATGAATTGTGACCAGTAGTACATGAGGTCTTTCCACTGAGAAGTCATATTCCTCATATCATGCAATATTGATCTATTTTTGCTTGTACTGAGTTTAACTGTTGAACTTGAAAGCATACCTACATTTTTGCACCATTATTTATGTACTGGACTGTACCTGCGGAGCTCATCACTACTTTCAGCCCAGAGGTTAGTCTTGTTACTTATTGAATTGGTTGTACTCATACTACACTATGCACCTCGTGTGCAAATCCAAGTGCTTCCGGACACGGCGACTGTTAGACCTAAATGTGTTACCAGTTGGAAACTATCAAGGGAGCTGCTTGGCGTCCGCTGACCTTGTCTCTCTTTCCTTCAGTTATTGTACTGTTCTATACTTTCAGACAGTGTTTTATAAGTCAGACTTTGTATTCATATTAGATGCTCATATACTCAGTGACGCCGGATTTTGGA
This sequence comes from Nicotiana tabacum, assembly GCF_000715075.1. Lineage (NCBI taxonomy): Eukaryota > Viridiplantae > Streptophyta > Magnoliopsida > Solanales > Solanaceae > Nicotiana > Nicotiana tabacum. The sequence goes on along the minus strand of NC_134094.1, from coordinate 124,214,439 downwards.
AGTGTTTATATCTGTATTTGTGAGATTTCTTCCGCTGAATTTAAATATTATGTTTCAAACTTAAAAGATATGGTGGTTTATTGAGATTGTCGGCTTGACTAGTATTGAGATAGGCATCATCACGACAGGTGAGATTTTGGGACGTGACAAATTTTTTTTTTTTTTTTTTTTGCCTAAGGGCTAATATATAAAAAAAAAATCCCAAAAATGGGTCCAATGCTTACAAGATATCCAAACCAAAAACCAAAATAGAAGTTGCATGAAGCTACTAGCTATTAAAAAGGATAGAAAAGCTAAAATCTAATGAACTAACTATTACAACATGATAAGTTGAATGCTTCATTCTCCTATTAGTGTATGTGAATCCAATTGTCATTGGCAAATACCAAGCAACACCTATCAAGCTCTCACCAGGCGCCAGGGTATATTGTCCATAGTCTAAAATAAATTCCAAACATCTCCACCGCAGAGTTGAAGTCCGCATCGTCCTCCAAGTGTCGCTACTATATGATCTCCATATGCAGTGGATTAATTTTGTTCAAGTATTAATCATGTGCTCACTCATCAAGATTAATGTGTAGAAGAGGAGCCTGACTTTAGGCAGGCTTTGCAAGGCAAAAGCCAGGCTTGAGCTGGCTTTAGGCAGGCTTTACAAGGCAAAGGCCAGGCATGCGCTGGCTTTAGGCAGGCTTTGCAAGGCAAAAGCCAGGTATGAGCTGGCTTTAGGTAGGCTTTGCAGGCCAAAGGCCAGGAGTGAGCTGGCTTTAGGCAGGCTTTACAAGGCAAAGGCCAAGCGTGAGCTGGCTTTAGCCAGGCTTTGGGTCGTGACAATTAGTTGTATGATCAATGGTGAATATTTTTGTTATTACGTTTGATTATTTTTATTTTTTTGTTATTACCTTGATTGTTTTATTATGTTATTTCAAATTCGTACAACGCCATTCTAAAACAAAACGAATACAAACGTCATGAAACATTTGTTATTAGTGACAAAAAAGTTCACTTTTGTATAGTTTTTAGCAATATCACATTTTCGTCACGAAACAAATTAAGTTCGTCATAAATTTACTATGTTTAGTGACAAAAATAATTTATGTCCCAAAATCATCTTTTTATTGACTACGAATTAAATTTGTATTTTTGACAATTGTAATTGTCACTAATTATGATAATTTATAGTGATAACTTTATTTTGTCGATAAAAATAATTTTTTTAGTGACGAGATGATAGTTTTAACTACAAAATTATAATTGTTACTAATTATATATTTAGGGATGAAATATTTTTTGTAGATAAAAGGTAGTCTTTAGTGACAAAATTACAGTTTTTCAACTACGAAACACACATAGCTTTAGAGGTGTTTGACGTCGTCACTAATTAAACTAAATATTTAGCGACGAGGCAGTTTCGTCGACGTTAATGCACTTTTTAGTGACAAAATCATACTATTAAGTATGATTTTTTTGTACTTTTTATGACAAATAAATCCGTCATAAATATTACATATTTGGGGACGAAAAAAGATTCTCTATTTAATATATTATCATTTGGCGACGAAACACAAAGTTGCCTTTGTATATTATTAGTGACAGTGTTTTAGAGACGAAAGATTGACAAAAAAAATTTCGTCAAAAAAAAATTTTGGTGACGAAAAGTGAATCATAGGTGACAATATGATTCATCACTGAAAATCAAATTTGTTGTAGTGACCGTTAATTTTTTTTTTTTGGCTCAACATTACCCTTATTAGTAACAGAAAATCCCAGAAAAAAAAAGAATTTTTTTTTATTAATATCCACGTGTCACCATTCCATTGGCCTAACTTGAACTTCAACCAAGAACTTCAACCAAAATATAACTAAACTCACCCGTAATCCGTCCGAATATAGACCCGCTCCGATTTAAAGACACATCTCTCTCTCCCTCCCTTTGCCTCTTCGCCATTTCGTTCTAATGAGCATTTTTGTATGAGTGTATATCTACGATTATTCATGAGGTAAATCCAAAATTGAATCCTCTATTAGAATAATTTTATACATCATCGATACAGAGAATTTAAACTCAAAAAAGTACTACATCCAAACATATTATACATCTAGCTCGGAAAGGGTTTACAAGTATCTCCTAAATATGAAAATCTTTAAAGCCGAGTGATTAGGCTGTAGAATAAATCACAATTTAGACACCAAGTAGTCTAGGAACAAATATTGGGCGGAACAAGTCTTATAACTCAAATCATTAAAATATTGACTTGACATACCAACGTGTACTTAGTATTTACTGACGAAAAAAGGAGGATGGGCATGGATATTAATTTGGCCTTTCAGAATAATTCCTTAGCTAGATTTTATTTTGTCCAACTCGATTGATGAAAGAGTTAGCTTAATTATTAGTAACTGTGTTCCTGGGATCTTTCTTAATTCTAGCTAGCCAATGTTAGAGCAGTGAAATAAATAAGAAATGTTTTGAAGATCAAGTATGTATCAGTCTCTTAAATTAAATTGCAAAAGAATGATGAAGGAAATAAAACAAGAGTAGCTTCTAGCTGCATTAATATAATATTGTCTATCTCGTCCCTTTCTGAGAATATCTTCCTGGGATTAAATATAGTTGTTGTTACTCTTATTTTTTCAAAATTCAAGTCTGTTCTTTAGTGTTCAACCTCTCATTGAAAACAATATGATTAGTCTTTAAGATCTTATTCACTGTTTTCACACGTAGTTGCTCAGTGCTTTTCTACAATGAAAATTGAATATGCTCGGAGACATATATATTAAATAAATTATAATTTCTTAATTAATATCTTAAAAAGTTTATCGCTTGATATTACGTAGTTGGGTTAGAATTGTGGGATAGTGTAGCGATACATGTGAGATTTAGAAAATATAAAATTATTGAGTACTGAAAATGAAACATGCCTATAAGTAGCTACCTTAGTATATATATGGAGTATTAATTGATATAGAAGATCTACATAACCAATCCCAAATTGATTGTGGAATTAAGACATTTTTGTTGTCTTATTATTCGTTTTTATTATCGTCATTCTGCTCCCAATAATAATAATAATAATAATAATAATAATAATAATAATAATAATAATAATAATAATAATAATAATAATAATAATTATTATTATTATTATTATTATTATTATTATTATTATTATTATTATTATTATTATTATTGTTGTTGTTGTTGTTGTTGTTGTTGTTGTTGTTGTTTACCCAAAAAATCGGATAACAATTGAATTTATACGCGGTTACAAGGATATGTGATCTAATTTGATACAAAGTGAGGAATTAGACTTAATATGGAAGAATAAATAGAACAATAAATGCAAACCATGCAGATTGAACAACTTAAGCCTTGCGAGGTTAACTTCCTTCGAATTTAGACGTGATATTATTGAAACCAGAATAATATGAACAAAGCTGGAAAAAATAGTATGTAGTTCTTTCAAGTATATTATAATGTGTCCCTATGAATTATCAAGTCCCCCTTGTATATAGGGGGAGATCTTCCTTTTAAGACATTATTTTATCAAAAACATAAGTCCTTGATTTTGAAGACCGTTGGCCCCTTTTTTGAATTAATACCGTGATTTCTGCCATAATGATAGGTTAATGGCGAAAATCACAGATCCTTGTCGGATGAGTTGGCGAAACTTTTCTCCGAGGCCGTTAAAAGCAGGATCGGTGGTGCCTTCGGTAAACTCGAGGGAAAATATGATGGTCTTGTTGAAATTGAACTTCAATATTGAGCTCAATTTCATCTGTAACTTCGATCTCTAATAGATGATTCGAGCCTGGTCTATTTTTCCAGATGATCGATCAAGCATCGATCTTGGTTTTACCCGTATACAGATAGTCCCCTCATTTTTTGGAGAGTAAATGATGAAAAACGATATGAACCCTCGGTCCTCAGTTCGATAAATCATGACGACGAATTCATGACGTAGGTGATAAGAATAGTGGAAACATCCCGTTAGTCCAGTCTTCGAGGCATTAAATGTGTGTCAGTCAATGGTCGGCCATCTCGGGATGTGCGCCACTGCGATTTGAACCAACGTTTGGGAACACTATAAATACCCTTCGAACCGTCTATTAGAACTTTTACATTCAAATTCTTCTTGTGTTCTAAGAAAATTTCACCTTCTTCATCTTTTGGTTTTTTAACTGTTAACCTCAAAGCTTCCTTTACCAACAATTTATTTTCTTCGTTTTTTTACAAAAATGGCAAAGACTTCAAAGTTTGTTCCTCAAAAAGAAGCACATTCTTCTTCAAAACCTTCTAAAAATGTTTCTCACGCTGCTACTGATGAACCTCCTCTGAAATCATACATCCCTACTAGGTGCCCAACTGTGGCTGAATTCAATGTCAAGAATACACCCATGGTACCGGGTCGATGTGAACCACTCTCGAGGTACATATGTACGATTACGGACAACATCCTCAATAAAGTTAAAAGAGGATTGCAACTGGGTAGGCAAACTCGTAGTGGTTCCTACCCCTGAAGAATCAATCACCACCTACGTGGAGGGTTTCTTAAGTGTTTACACTTACCCTTTCACATTGGGTTCCTCTAGACCCTGTTATCATAGCCTTTTGCAAATGGTATGATGTGATGCTCGGGCAGATACATCCTTTATTTTGGAGGATCGTTATTCTGCTTCGATTCTTCGTGAGCAAGGTTAAGGGATGTCCATTCACCATCGACCATCTCATGTGCCTGTACAGTCCTCGACTTTACCGAGGAGGATTAATTAAGCTTGCACGCCGAGCCACCAAGACCTTGTTCTAGAGTATCGACGAGGATCGGGATCGGGGTTGGTTTGGTAGATTTGTTCGAGTGAGGACCTTGGACTTAATCTCGGCTACGGACATACCATTTCCTAAGAAATGGAACATGAAACATAAGTTTAGCTTTTCCTTCGGTATTTCTTTTGTTGCTTTTTGTTCCGTTGGTTTCTCATAGATGTTATGTGATGCAGTTGCCACCCAAATACCGAACTCCGACACTGAACTTAAAGAGTGGGTCGAGGGCATCGCGACACAGAGGCCTTACTCCGGGTGCTTATGACGTGAACTCTCGAAGGGCCGATGGGAGGTCCATAATCATGGTAAGAATATTTTTTTTCTAATAATATATGTGATCTTATTTTTTCATCATTTTGCTTTGATCCATTATATTTTCATTTTGCAGGTTTACCAAAAGACGTCGAGATAAGGCCTATATCGGCTGACGACGGTATACACGTTGATCCCCCTGTTTCGAAATAGGACAAAGAGAGGAAGAAAATAAAAGCTCCAAGTCCCTCGGATCCTTAAAAGAAAAGACCGAGGAAGTGGCTGGCACGCAAAACCAAAGATGCTAGTGCCCGGCATCTCTCATCGGACTCACTCCTTCGGTTGAGGGATTAGTCCGAAGAAGAAGAACAAGATTCTAATCTGGTGTCCCGTGTGAGAAGTGGTTCTGAACTACCTCATACCATGAAGGTCGTAGAAGAAGTAGCGACCGAAGCCTTCGAACCGGGGAGGGCTGAGGCCGTTTCGCCCCGAGCTGTCCAAGTTGACTAAAGGGAATTTGGCCGATACTTCCCGATCAAAAGATAATATACCTAAGGAGGCACTTGGGGTGTGATGGTAGGCTATAGTCTCATGTTTTAGTCGCTTATCACATTCTAATTTACTGTACTTTAATTGAGTTGGAGCTTTAATCGCTAGTGTTTTGCATTAATTATGTGTTTTATGCCTTGTAGGACTGATTCCGATCTATGTAGATATTTTGGAATGAATTCAAGCTATTCTTGCACTTTTAAGTATGAGTAAAAAGCCCAAGAATTAAGTCGGGATCGAGTTCGGGGATCAACGGATGATAGTGAAATGAAACAAAGAATCGAATAGGCATATTACACAGCGTCCATTAAAATGCACATAACTTTTCGCTCGGAACTCCGTTTGGGCTTCACAATATATCATTAGAAATCTATTTAAAAAGTATACAACTTTCATGTTTTACATTTTCCCTAATTCCCAATTTATACAACCCAGGTGCGCGATCATACACTGGCCATGCACTTGGGATAGAATGGTGTGCAAAGTGCGCGGCTAGGTGTGCGGTCGAGCATGTCCTGCCCGGGAAGAGTCCTATTTCGCTAAGAAAAGGGTTTTTTCGTCCGTTTTTGTTTTGGGGGCGGATTTAATACCCCAAAATACCATTTTTGACACACTTTTGACATTCCTTAGACCTAGGGAATCTTAGGAAAAGAAGGAGAAGCAAGAGCACAAGGATTGCATCCTTCCTTCCTCACTCAAATCCGGGTTCGGATTGTATTTATGTTTTTCTATATTTTTATTTCATTTGTGAAGAACTCATCCATGTCTATGGAGTAGAACCTTTTGGTTTTTGATGGATTTGGTGTATTGATGGTTGTTTGTGGATTATAACTCTATGTTTATGTATTTGAATCATTTTTGCAAGATTTAATTGTTGCATCTATGTTCACATGTTCTTGTAATCGAAAGCGGCATAACTTGTGATATATTTGTACTATGTTGTTGGTTAAGTTCATAGATTCTTCTAAGTAATCGAAAGAGGCTAGTTGAATCCTTGATTAAACCTGGTTAGGAGGATAATCTAAATAGGTTCTCCTAAAGACTAATCCATTATGAATTCTTGCATATTTTCACCGAGTTTAAATTAGTTCATATTGTGAGGTTGAGACTTAATCGAGAGAGGAGTTTCTACTAAACATTTGTATTCATATTTAAGTGAATTCGAGAGACTAACTTGAACATTAGAAGTGAATTATCTAGAGTTAGATCCCGAACAATTATCTTGCACCTATCCTATCAAGCCATATTTTCTTTCATTGATTACTTCCTTGCTTACCTTTGTTGAGATTGTCATTAGTTAATAGTTTAGGTTCTTACTTAGCTTCAAATCTTAATTTTATAAATCTCCATTGTTGATCCTCCTGGATAGCAATCAAGCTACGAACTACAAGAATACTGTGTAAATCAAATCCATGTGGAGGCGATAATTATACTATACTATCTTTGACTTGCGAGCACAATTTAAGTGTGTGTTTTGCGCTCATCAAATTTTGGCGTCGTTGCCGAGGATTGGCAATCAATGGTGTTTGAAGTAGTTTGTAGTGCTAATTCAAGAATTAGCTTTTAATTTTTTCTTTTGTTGAAGAAACCTTGAAGAGCATATTCTTGAGATTGAACTCTAAATGATGTGAAGATGGAGTACAACCAGCCTAAGAAAATAGTTGAAGAGTTAGCAACTAAATATTATCAACGGTGTGCTACGTGTTTTAAATGCAGTGGAAATCATCAATAGGTTGATTGTCAAGCAGGTAGGTATTCTTCCTATGGTTCATCTTTTGAACACTCTCACTTTGTCTCTAGTTCGTACAGGTATGAGGATTTATATGGGTACAATTCTGACTCTGGTTGGGATGAAAACCCTTATTATGACTGGAATGCAAGCGAAGTGACCCACCTCAAGAGGAGAATGTTAGTTTAGAAGAGCTTATGTATAAGTTCATTAATAAGGTGGATGAGAGGTTAAAGGAAGAGAGGTTCACACATGATGTTGAAGCCTCTAACAAACTGACAATGCAAGTGGATCAACTAATAATTACACTTTCAAAAAGGTCATTGCATTGTGATGGTGAATACATAGAGGAGATACCATGTGATAATGAGCCTACCCGAAATGATGAACATCTATAGAGAGAGTTTTTCACTCTACAAGAGGACTCTGTCTCAACTGAGATGATTAAAGATAAGGCTTTGGTTGATTGTGCATCAATAAAAGAAGAGTTCAAATTCCCTTCCTCCAATCCACAATTTTTAATAGAAGAGAATAAGAACAAATGGTCTCAGACATACCAGAAGAATACTCAGATGACCTTTCTTCTTCATTTTCTTATTCTAACCTTGATCATGTGGATTTTGTTTGGGGGATTTACAGAAATATGCACAGATTGATTTTGTAAATGAATGTAGAAACAAGTTGAGGATAATCATACAAGAATAATCCACCGCTCAAAATGAGGCCAAGAAAGAAAGAAAAGAGCGGGTCTTTCAAAAATCCCTATAAGACTTTGGCCTGATAAGCTCCATAAAGAATCCTGAGGAGCGAAATCGAAAAATGCATTCAGAATTAGGGGTGGAGTTCACAAGTTCTCGGAAATGAAAAAATTCCAAGGGAGTTTTCTTTACCTCTTGATTTTTATTTGTGTGTCATGGGGACATGCCACAATTTAAAGTGTGGGGTGGGGATGTACATATGTAAATATCTGTTTGTTTGTGTTTCTTGTGTGTGTTTGCATTTCTTATGTGTGTTTTCATTTCTTATGTGTGTTTTCGTTTCTTTTGATTGAAATTTTTAAAGTCGGAAAAAAAAATATTTTCTTTAGATAATATAATAATTCCCCCTTGGTTTTGAAAAGAGAAATAGTAGATTTGTTCAGTCTTAGAAGTAATATAGGCATTTCTTTGTTGAGCCAACTATATATGTTACCCACTAAATTGTTATGTATCGTAGTGAACCCCGTGGAGCCTGTAATTTTGTTTCTTTGGTAACCATATTACAAGCCTTATCTATTTGAACCATTTACCTCTCGCGAGCACTTGAAATTGGTATGAACTTTGTAAAAGTTGAAGTGTGGGGTGGTTGGTTTGGCTTTTGAGTGGAAATATTGAAATAAGGAGAAAGGTGCACTGTTGTGAAAAAGTATGAGCCACTTGAATCGAAAAAGAAGATGAAAAAAATAGTTTATATTCATTGATAGTGGTAACTCTTGATGTATTTGTGTTTAAAGAATTTGGGAATATACATATACAGATATGAATATGGAATTATGGTTTGACATAAGTATGGGGTTTAAAGGTTAAGTATATGTATTAAAAGTGCTTAGGGAGGTGTAGTTACTCTTATATCTAAATGTATCCTACCCGTCCTGCAACCTACATTACAACAAATTAAAGTCATGCTTGATCCTTGACTGAATGAGATCAATTAGTATAGTAGTACACTACGGGCAAGCTTATGGTTCATCTTTTGTGGAATATGAATGTGCTTTCTGAGAGTGAGTGAATTCTTTCTATATTGAGTTCCTAATTGTTCTTAATTTTTATTTTGTGTGGAACTACTCTCTTTTGTTGTGTGAGGGCACTTGATTCATGAAGAAAAGGTAATGTCGTTGACCTCTATGTTAGAGTAAGTGAGTAAGTTGTGTATAATGCGTGGCGCTTGTGAGTCAATTCTTGAGGTGAAGATGTTACGCTATTGTGCTTAGTCTATTTTAAATATTCTTGGTATGATGAGTTATGAGAGTTGTTTAAAAAGGTCCGTGTCTATATGAAGTGTAGTTTGATTGCTCGAGGACGAACAATGGTTTAAGTGTGGGGTGTTGATGGTAGGCTATAATCACGTTTTTTAGTCGCTTATCGCACTTTAATTGAGTTGGAGCTTTAATCGCTAGTGTTTTACACTAATTGTGTATTTTATGCCTTGTAAGAGTGATTCCGATCTATGTAGATGTTTTGAAATGAATTCAAGCTATTCTGGAGCTTTTAAGTCTGAGTAAAAGCCCAAGGATTAAGTCGGGATCGAGTTCGGGGATCAACGGATGATAGTGGAACGAAACGAAGAAACGAGCAGACATATTGCGCAGTGTCCAGTAACATGCACATAACCTTTTGCTCAGAACTCCGTTTAGGCTCCACAATATATCGTTGGAAAGATAATTATAAGGGCTACAACTTTCATATTTTACACTTTCCCAAATTCCCAATTTATACAACTCAGCTGCGCGACCACGCACTGGGCGCGCACTTCAGGCAGAATGGTGTGCAAAGTGCGCGACCAGGTGCGCAGTAGCGCATGTCCTGTCCAGGAAGAGTCCTATTTCGCTAAGAAGAGGGTATTTTCATCCGTTTTCATTTTGAGGGTGGATTAAAAACACCAAAACACCATTTTGACACATTTTGACATACCTTATACCTAGGGAAGCTTAGGAGAAGAAGGAGAAGCAAGAGCACAAGGATTACATCCTTCCTTCCTCACTCAAATCTAGGTTTGGATTGTATTTATGTTTTCCTCTATTTTTGTTTCATTTGTTAAAAACTCCTCCATGTCTATGGAGTAGAACCTTTTGGGTTTTGATGGATTTGGTGTATGATGGTTGTTTGTGGATTTTATGTATTTGAATCATTTTTGGTAGATTTAATTATTGCATCTATGTTCACTTGTTCTTGTAATCGAAAGAGACATAACTTGTGATATATTTGTACTACGTTGTTGGTTGAGTTCATAGATTCTTCTAAGTAATTGAAAGAAGCTAGATGAATCCTTGATTAAACCTAGTTAGGAGGATAATTGAAAGAGGTTCTTCTAAAGATCAATCTATTACGAATTCTTGCATATCTTCACCGAGCTACCCGATTTTTTCCTCATATATATATATATATATATATATATATATATATATATATATATATATATATATATATATATATATATATATACTTTCAAAATAGCGCATGTGCATCATCATTTGATTTACAAGCATACACAAGTATGTTTCATAATTTTCCATGATTTTTAAAGACATTAAACCAATTTATTTCTGCATTTTTTATTTTATAAATATCCAGTAATTATCCTCCAAATTATTTTATGATGATTTAATCATCTAAACTTATCATTTATACCAATATTATGTTTAAATATTTTCAAGGCATTTCTTATAATTACATTTGCATTTTTCTAGAGCCAAATTGCACATTTTGCAATAATAGCCCATATGCATGTATAATTACATTATTTATGCAGAAAATAAGTTTTTATATTTTTATAATGTTAAATAATTGTTTTTAATCATTTTCATGCACAAATAATAATTTTGATATTTATTATTTACTTTTATAAATTATTTATTTATTAAACATTGGGTATTTAAAATCTAGCCCTAAATTCCTTTTAATTTCGGACCTAACTACCCAATCCCAGCCCAAGAACCCTTGATCCCAAACCAATTAACCCAACCCCATACCCGGTCGTGACCCGTTTCACTAACCCGACCCAGAAACCCCGACTAATCGTGGTCGTTGATCTTTGAGATCAACGGCCCACGTTACATCTTCCCCTTTAACTATACCTAAACCCCTAACCCTAATCATTCTACACCACCCCGCTGCCCTGGAACCCTCTCGTCTCTCATCTCTCATGAACCCTAACCCGCTGCCTCTCCAAAATCCGCCCCTAATCTCGTTCTTAATGGGATTTTCTCCCCATTTACTTACCATTTCGACATATTTCCTTTATAGGTTGATTCTTTACGGTATTACTTAGTACTTTCCTAAACATGGCAAGTACCCTACTCTGATTCTGCCCTAATCGATCTTCATCTCTTAAATCTAGACGATATTAAGTCCAAACACGTTATTTTGCATCGTGTGAGTCTGATTTGTTCGTATCTTGCTTATTCATACTTAACCCTAAGGTTAGGGTTTACATATTCCCTTTGATTCGAACCAAAATTGGTTCAAACTTTAATATTAAGTACTATCTCGTCTATATTCGCCTTATTATGTATGAATCTGTCTATTTCTGCCGGTTATTTTTTTACTTACCCTAAATTAGGGTTTCAGATCCTTTTTATTTGAACCAAATTTGGTTCGGTTCTGTGTTTTGTGAATAATATTCATGTCTATGTTCATTTTATACAATATGTGATTCTTTGCCTTTATTTTCAGCCGATTTTGTGGAGTTTACCTAAAAACTATGGTTTTAAATTTTTTCTTCTTTACTGAGTGTTTGAATTAATTATATTTCTGTATTTATATGTTCAGTTCCTACACTATATAAACCCCTCCCCACTCCCCTTTGAAACAGTTCGAAAATCATTAAAAAGCTATAAAACTAAGGTTGTACGTTCTTCATTCTTGAATAAACTTGTTCTGTATTTTTTATTCCTGGCCGGCTGAAAGCCAAGGCCAGAAATTGCTAAGTTCTTGCTTTGTTTGGTGATACTCACAATACTATTGGATTTCCTTCTTCCTTGCTTCATCTTAACTGGTGAGTTATCATATCTCTGTCATTTCATTCTGATTAGACTATGTTATCCTAAATACTATTACATTTGTAGTTTGAGACATGCTTAAATCTACTTTGAGTTTTGTTAGCTCGATTCTGCTTAACCTATATGTCACTGATAGCAATCTCTTGAATTTAAGTTTGTTATTATCTTGCTCTTTGAACATGTTCTCATATCTCCTACTATAGAATAGTTAACTAGGTATATATGTCTTCCTTAATAGGATAACAAGTCTGTTTCTGAGTGCATCATAATGTGGCATGTTTGACTTTGTCTTTATTATATTTTGATACCCCTATTAACTGCCCTAATTAGTTCCTAACATGTCCTGATCTTTTGCTAATTGATTTCTTCTTATGACACTAGTTTCTGCACTTAACTTAATTTGGATCCCCTTTTATCATTATAAATTTGTCTTATGACTTGTCTTGTTAGCATGTGATTGAGTTTATTTCTTGAAACTAGACTAAGTCTGCCTAGTTTCAAGCATGCCTGTTATTTGTATGTATATGCTCAATTTGGATTCTGTCCTTCAGTGAAATACCATCACTCTATTCTATTCCTTTACTATCTGGTCCTTCTGAATTTTTATTCTTAGCCGGCTGAAAGCCAAAGCAATTTAGGTTCTGTCCCTTGGCCTCCCTAGTGTGAGCACTGCTCAGGGTTCATATGAGACCCTCGTGAACTCTAACACACTAGGATTTGGTCCCTAGTATTCTTTGAATTGTTCTAATCATTCTTCTCCAGTGTGAGCACTGCCCTGGGTTCTTGAAGCCCTTGGGAACTCTGACACACTAGAGATTTGGGTTATGTATGCTTATCCTTGAACATGGGCTTTTGGAGCTACTGTGAGTTGAAGGGCTGGCCTGTCCAGGTGTATTTGGGCCTGCTACAGGCTTCCTATAGTTTTTATACTTTGTAATTCATTCATTCAATTCTGGTCTGTAATAATTATTTGTAATAACAATTGGGGTATTAGTAAATTGGGAAACTGGGTTTATTTTAACATTTGCATGAGAATGGGTAGAAATCCTACCTATAGGTGCTTACTTTGCTCATTCTGCTATTGTGCTAGATAACCTGCCTATAGGTGTTTACTTTGCTCATTATGCTATTGTATGTTAGATAACCTGCCTATTGTTGTTTACTTTATTCAAAATACATTCTGCTATTGTATGTTAGATAACCTGCCTATAGGTGTTTATTTTGCTTTAATATGCTCTGTAGATAACCTGCCTATAGGTGTTTACTTGCTCGAATAAGCTCTGTGGATAACCTGCCTATTCTGCTTTTTAGATACTATGGCTATAAGCAATAAAATAACCAAAGTTCAATTTGCATTGTAGCATATTCATTAGGCATCATGATCATAGGGTCATTTATAAATCTGCATTTTTAGAAGTCATGCCCATAGGGTTCTAAATTAATTGATATGTTATTGTCATACTTGCTCATTTAGTATATAAGAACTAAAACCAGTTTCAATCATCAAGGGTAAGAATCATGTCTATAGGGTAATCACTATCTGTGTTAAGCACTAAAATCAGGCTTTAAAACACTGTCGCGTTGAACGTCAGTAGAAAGCATGCCTATAGGAACAACTGAGTAATTCTGAATATCTCTCGTGTTTATTACTACCAAATACTGAGTAAATCACCTAGATAGCATGTTTATAGGTTTAAACCGCTTATACTTATAATCAGTAGACAACTGTGCAGTCACTTAGAAATTACTTAGCATAACTGCTCGCATGATTAAAATCCAGAATCATATAGAAATCATGTTTATAGGGCCTAACGACTTCAATTGTTGAAACTGTCAAAACACCTAATTTGTTTGCATGCATTTGCTGCCTAAGTGTGGAGGCTAACCTGGGCCCTTATTTGCTTTTACATGAAAGTCCAATTTGTTTTGTATGTCGCCTAGTTTTTATCATTTTTGAGCAACCTAAGTCAAGTCTAGAACCATCCAAAAATAGAGGTCCAAATGCCTCCTGGGCCACAGGAAAAGGACGGGTAGTGCACGCATAGGATACGATTTAGAATTGATTAGAGCGCTTTAGGTAAATAACTTAAAGATAGTAATCGGGTAGCAGGAGATAATAGTCTGTGCCTGCTGAATAATATGCGTAACACCCCCGTCTTGGGGGAGTTACGAAGTATTATTTATGTTGCATGGGGTGATCCTTTAGGCTAAAGAACTTAGGACCCCCTACTCCTATTAAAATAATTCTTTCTTTATGCTTCTCTTCTCTCTTAGACTAATTCACATGATTTAAGTTCGGCCAGGACCCACCGTTGTGGACCTCGAGGAGTGCCTAACACCTTCTCCTCGAGGTAATTTGAGCCCTTACCCGATCCTTGGTGACGCAAACTAGTAAACCCGAGTCATTTGCAATGCACCTTAATCTGTTAGGTGGCGACTCTCTTTTAATAACCCTTCCTCCCTTTTTAAAAGAGTTGTCAATGTCGAAACCTGATTTCGCGAGAAAAATGGGGCGCGACATTCACCGAGTTTAAATTAGTTCATATTGTGAGGTTGAGACTTAATCGAGAGAGGAGTTTCTACTAAACATCTGTACTGATAATTAAGTGAATTTGAGAGACTCACTTTGTAACAACCCGTTTGGAAGGTGCTACTTACGAAACAAATCTAATTTACTACTTACAACATTAAGAAGATATTAATTAAAAAAATATTCAGAATAATTTAGTAGCGGAAATAGGCCCATGCTAAAAGTTTCAAAGTGCAATGTTTTTATTTTTGAAAATACACTTCATAATTATTTTTTTAATGAAATACAATGTCAAAATGTTAACATAAGGTGATATAACCCTTCTTGAATAATCAACACATTAAAGCAATGTCACGACCCAAAATCCATTAAAGGTCGTGATGGCATCGGACATCGTTGTCAGGAAAGCCAAAAATAAATTCTTAATTTGGTTCTCATTTTACTATTTCTGAAATCATATTTCCTTCAATTAAATGGTAAAAGATGTAGTTTACAAAATACATAATAATATCTTTAAAAATTCTAATACAGTGCAACCCATAATCGCCCAAAACCCGGTGTCACAAGTGCATGAGCATCAACTAAGAATATAAAATAAAATACAACATCTGTTCAGAATACAAATTGGACAGAAAAATATAAATATTCTGAAGGAGACTCTGCCGGTTGCGCACTCGTAACGTGAAATGCAGCTGACCTAAGTCCCCGCAATAATCGCGCCTCTGCGCCCACAAGGCCACTAGACATATATGCACCTACACAAAAAATGTGCAGCAAGTGTAGCATGAGTACGTAAATCAATGCGTACCCTGTAAGTATCCAGCCTAACCTCGAAGAAATAATGACGAGGGGTCGACTTCGACACTTACTAAAGGCCAACAATATGATAATATGAAATTCTAATTAAGCATAATATATATAACAATAAAACTCATAACAAGAAATAACTAAACAATTCATCACCCTATTTAAGGACCCAAATCACTTTCTTCATTTAAAACAAATAATCTTTCAAATAATGAATTTATACCAATTTTAAAAGGAACTTCCAGTTCTATTATCACACACGAATACCACCGAGGACGTTCGGCCTGATCCAACATAAATATAAATTGTGCAATGCCGAGGGTCGAACGACGCTAACCATAGATGCATCTATTACCCCGTTCGCGAATCATACATGCGACGCGGTCAAATATAAATTTATCAATAAATCATAACTCTTTCTTGATTCTTTTCAAAATAAAGACAACGACTCGAATATTTTAAATCCTTAAAAATTCTCAACTCAGTTCCATTTGATACAGTTAACAAATATAATCAAATAACGGTGTCAACAAGCATGGTATAAACCTAAAACTACCCGGACATAAATAGGAATAGTAGCTACGTACGGACTCTCGTCACTTTGTGCGTACGTAGCCCCCACAAATAATAACACATATTAATTAAGTTCACCTATGGGGTAAGTTCCCTCTTACAAGGTTAGAAAAGAGACTTACATCACTCTGAAATTCGATAACCGGCTCCCAAGCCCTTCCAACAACTCAAACCGATGCCCAACGCTCCAAAACTAGTCAATAAATGTTTAAACCCATAAATATATACTCTAATACTAATTATAATTCAGTTTACAATAATTTTTAACTTCGCTTAAAAAGTCGATAAAAATCACCCGCGGGCCCGGATTCTAAAAATATTCGAAGATAAACTTTACCCATGACACCACGAACTCAAATATATAATTTATTCCAAATTCAATGTCCAATTTCGTGATCAAAATCCAAAAATATAAATTTCTAGGTTTTCTACCAAAATCCCAAATTTCTACAAATTTTCAAGTCTAAACCCATATATAATCCAAGTATTTAACTTGCTATAGGTGGGAATCACTTACCTTTACATAGATGATGAAAATATCCCTTCCAAGAGCTCCAAAAATCGCCCAACCAAAAGAAAAATGGAGGAAAATGGCCAAATCTCGTCTTTAAAATGACATTGCTCAGCTCGACTTTTCGCTTATGCGGTCCAACAGCCGCTCCTAAGGCTCCGCACCTGCGGAAATTCTATCGCATGTGCGGTTCAAGCTCGGCCCAATTGCCCCCGAATTTGCAACCCTTACACGCTTCTGCACCTTCGTTTCTGCGATTCCACGTGCGCAGGTACGGTCCCACTTCTACGGAACTCGACCGTATCTGTGGTCCCAGCCAAAACCGCTTCTGCGACCCTCGTAGCCTCTTCTGCGGCTCCGCACCTGCGGCCAAAACCTCGCAGGTGCAGTTACACCAGAAGACAGATGCTTCAGTTTTCCTTCTAAGTCCAAACTCGATCCGTTAACCATCCGGAATCCACCTGAGGTCCTCAGGACCTCACCCAAATATACCAACACGTCCCAAAACGCATTACGAACTTAGTCGAGGCCTCAAATCGTGCCAAACACCATCGAAACTACGAATCACCCTCCAATTCTTAATTAATGAACTTTGAAATTCCAAACTTCTCCAATCGATGCCGAAACCTACCAATCACGTTTGATTGGCCTCAAATTTTGCACACAAGTCATAGTTGACATTACACACCTACTCCAACTTCCGAAATCGGAATCCGACCCCGATATCAAAAAGTCCACTCCCGGTCAAACTTCTCAAAATTAACCAAATTTCCAACTTTCGCCAAATGACCTACGGGCCTCCAAATCCTCATTCGGACGCGCTCCCAATACCATAATCACCATACAGAGCTATTCTCAGACTTAGAATCCCAAACTGACATCGATATCATTGAAATGCACTTCAACTCAAATTTAAGAAATTCTTCCAAAATGCCAACTTTCCACAATAAGTGCCGAAACGCTCTCGGGTCATCCAAAACCCGATTCGGACATATGCCTAAGTCCAAAATCATCATACGAACCTGTTGGAACCTTCCAATCCCGATTCCGAGGTCGTTTACTCAAAAATCAAACCTTAGTCAATTCTTCCAACTTAAAGCTTCCAAAATTAGAATTTTCTTCCAAATCAACTCCTAACTTCCCGAAATTAAATTCCAACCACGCGTACAAATCATAATACCTGAAGTGAAGCTGCCAGGGTCTCAAACATATGTATGACGCACTAGAGCTCAAAATGAACGGTCGGGTCGTTACATTCTCTCCCACTTAAACATACATTCGTCTGTGAACGTGCTAAGAACTGCTTCTAGAGTTGTCTGAAATCGATGTTTAACACCTCGTGCACCTACCCGTGCTACCAAAACCCAGTTGAGCACATTTTCTCGAGAAAACCTGAAAATCCTCCCTTTTGTTTCTAGTCAAATAAGCCTTAGAGCCAAATTCTAACATTTGAAATTCTCTACCAGGTCTGTTTCCAACATACGAACATCGTATTAATGACTACACGATGCACCAATACATATTTGCATACCTCCACGGAATCCACACCATGTAGCGCATAATTCACATGACCATAATAACATCCCCTGATAACAACATCCGAAATCCTCTGAATCTGATGCTCGCAACACATCTCATGACACATCTAAGTACTATTCCAACTCTTGCAATACTGCCACGACAGAGAAGATGTGTAGAACTCATAACCACCTACCGAATCAAAATTTATGGAGTCTCTCCTCCCGACAAGAACCACAACCTCATTCTGGACTGAATAACAATATGTTCTCTTTAATATTCTTCATATAAACCTGATCGCACTGATTCCAGGTCCAATAATCTCGTCTCACCCAGTACAAGCTGCTCAGGCGATACCTAAAATCTCGTAATAAGCCACCTCAAACACTACCAAAATCAATGTTCCAACAAGCTACAGACTCGAAGGCGATACCTAAGGAAAAACGAACTCTGGAAAGAACTACTCAACCTACGTAACTAATTAAATAACCGAAAGAATGTTATGAACCTTCCTCAGGAAATGAGAAGCAAAACACGCAATAATAGATATGGGAAACTGTACTCAATAACACACTATTGCGGCGTTCAACCCGATCCACACATGATACCGTTGCGGCGTGAAACCCGATCCAACCATGATACCCATGGCGGCATGCCACCCGATTCAATCAACATATCCGTGGTGGCGTTCCACACGATCCAACCATATACCTGTGGCGGCGTGCCACCCGATCCACACATAATAATCTAAGGAAAACACACATCGAGTCATAACACGTATACTCAAAAAATGCCTGAATATCAACCATAAGCACACCAAGTGCATGATACAAATCCTGGGAGGCGGGTAGCGTCATACGCTATAAAACTCAAGCACGGCTAAGGTGCGATATATGATCTGCATCTCGAGAGCCATGCTGCACACATAATACCACAAACCATATGGGATCTCAATGCGAGTGCGAATAATCAAACCACCTCACAACCCACTTGGTATTATATAGATTACACGAAATAGCTGAAGACAGGAATAACATCCAAGGCCCGAAGACCCTTCTGAATACAATGCTATGCTGATATGAGCACATCCGGCCTGATATAGAGCCCACATTCACATATAGATCCATCCACGGACATCAACTGATTCTGATCATACCATGATTAGGTAAATAGCCTCTCAAGGACCCACAACGACCTATTCACGACACATAAGAACAGCCGTCAAATTCGGAACAAACTCCCACATTCCACAACCAAATGAACTGAGCGCCCTTTAGGCATAAATTCTCATGTTAGCGATAGTACTACAATCTCCATACTTGGTTTTAAACCTTTATGGAATCAAATGACTAAATGTCACACTTATACAATCTTCAGTAGGATACACTCCCACGACCCTCCGCACCAGGTAACACGTCTGCACATCCATACCACCGGTCACACTAATGTTGTAAAGCAAATCAAGAAGCCTCAATCAGTACACAAAGCCTCGTGCACAGGACATCGGTCTCAGGCGACACTAAAGACAATACCAGCTTACTCTAAACATCCAAATTCCTCCCTGATCATCCGAGCTCGTGAAATTCTTGTCAACACTGAACCGCAACCTTGATCCTCAGCTTCCAATTTCCCATGTCGCTCGCTGCACCTAATATACCAATACGTGAGAGTACCAGAATTCCATAATAACACCCATGATCCACTAATAAGATAAACACTTCATCATATAGAAACCTTTTACTCAACTCATTTTAGGAGGACCATCGCCACACGTGACTGAATTCCCAAACCACAGAAAATACAACCTCATGTCGTAATCTAAACTGCCATAACTCTTCCGGAAATCCCTTTATATAACAAAGCCATACGAATTGAATACCTCCCAAATCAACCAAGTTGTTGTGGCGTTCAATCCCAAGTGCACAGCCACAAACTACATGTATAACTTCACGCTGGAGAAACTGGCCACTGCCATAACCATGTTGATTCAACCATTACCAACCAAGCCACTTCTTCTAATTTACTCGGGACTTGCCCTAGAAATAATGATAGCTCCATTCAAAACATCATGAACCCAAATCCGCACTCATCTTGAGTGACCTTATTTCACGAGACCACGTTGTCTCCAAAACCCACGAACCATCTCACACTTTCCTTGTGCGCATATTCACATCTTCAACGGGTACACTAATTCTGATTATTTCCCTATGATTTCGAAGTTATTTTCTCCCATTCTTCCACTGCTACACCACATACCGAAGATAACATAGAACACTCCAAGCCCCTTTTATAATCTGCTGCAACAACTCAATACTTAACCATACTACAGACTCAAAATCCTTAGGCATCACACTTTAACTTTTAAATCCACTAGGACCGTTGTTGAGAGTCACCCACTCTGATTTGGTCCCGAATATAATCAAACCCCAAGGCTCTACTAGCATATGAACACCCTCCCAAAGAAGCACCCAGCTAAATCACTTTCCTTGTAAATCACATCTACGCAAAGTACAAGCTCCGAGTCTTCCCAAAGCCTGAACATGAATCGATAAGACCAATTATAGTACACATTCCTCAAATCCTTGGCTCAAATCACCATTGATGTCCTCTTTCTTTAGTCGTAATAACCCATCAACATGCTGATAACCAGAAACCTCACAAATAGATAACCATGCAATCCAATCATAGACGGTGGGGCTCTCCCACTTAGCTTGAAGCTACCATTGCATAACTCTGGAACCTACCAAGATTCCTTCTTCCTTACTGACATGACCTTGCGCAATCGACCCGCCAAATTCCTCAAAATCTTCCTGTTAACTATTTTATGAATGCCTTGAATCACTAGCCACATTTACATATTCGACCTTTTACCAGATAGCCAGTAAAATTATTCGTAGAAGTTTTATCAACACCATGCAACAGTTAACCTGCTCACCAGAAATAACCCACCTGTGGAAATTCCATGATGACATCTTCCAACAATGCTGCACCAAGTACAAGTATTATGAAATACTTAAACCATCATGAGCCCGTGCTCATTCACCAGTTGTACACGCCCGTTCACTCCTCACTGACATCAACTAAACGTGCGACGATACATTCCAATCCAAAGTCATGTTGTATCCTTCTTCATATCATGCAGCTCTTTTCCATCGTATCCAACCCTTATTTGTATAGCAGCCAATATTCCAAATTAAGTTTGTAGACTTAGTCATTGTCCACCATGAGTCCCAAACCACTATAAACTTTTCCCAAGGCGTATAGTCATCCTACCACAGAACCCATATACTACTCTACCCCGAAAGCAAATTGATAAAGACCATAACATTGGCAAACTTAACACATTCAATCCAGGGCGACGACACCACATCACAGATGAAAATTCCACCATGCTCGAAATACCAAGTCTCGTTACTTTGTCCACCCAAAACTGAACATTCATATCCTGATTGACTTTCCTTCGCCGAAAATAAAACACTGGATCTCTGAATCATGCACGGAGTAATCCTCCTTCCAAGGCATTCACTGCTTCGACGCGTAGACAAGAATCCTACCATTACACCAACGCTGTGCGATAGTAACACGTGAATCATCATAAAAATCAATGCCAAGTCTCAAAACCTTAGGTAATACTGATACTGAGCTGAAACGACAGAAAGGCCTTCCTCAAGGAGACGACAATAGCCCAAAGCAAATATTCGGGGAGAAATATCCCACACCACATCTGTAGTACCATTCGAATTCCTCGATTCCCAATTTATAACAAGCACTTCACGCCGTGTAATATTGAATGGGGAGGAAATGAAGGCATAAGCCTAACAGGGGATCAAATCGCATGACAAGGAATCAAGAAGGAAAGTGCTCCTAACAACCTTGTAGACTCTCGAAGATAAGTACAAACGTCTCTGTACCAATCTGCAAGACTCTACTAGACTCGCTTATGACTCGTGAGACCTATGTGAACCTAGTGCTCTAATGCCATGTTGTCACGACCCAAAATCCATCAAAGGTCGTGATGGCACCGGACACCGCTTTCAGGCAAGACAAAAATAAATACTTAATTTGGTTCTCATTTTAATATTTCTGAAATCATAAAAGGAACTTCCAGTTCTATTATCACACACGAATACTACCGAGAACGTTCGACCCGATCCAACATAAATGTAAATTGTGCACTGCCGAGGGTCAAACGGCGCAAACCATAGATGCATCTATTACCCCGCTCGCAAATCATACATGCGATGCGGTCAAATATAAATTTATTAATAAATCATAATCCTTTCTTGATTCTTTTCAAAATAAAGACAATTCAACTTGAATCTTTTAAATCCTTAAAAATTCTCAACTCAGTTCCATTTGATGCAGTTAACAAATATAATCAAATAACGGTGTCAACAAGCATGGTATAAACCTAAAACTACCCGGACATAAACAGGAATAGTAGCTACGTACGGACTCTCGTCACTTTGTGCATACGTAGCCCCCACAAATAATAACACATAATAATTAAGTTCACCTATGGGGTAAGTTCCCTCTTACAAGGTTAGAAAAGAGACTTACCTCGCTTCGAAATTCGATAACCGGCTCCCAAGCCCTTCCAACAACTCAAACTGATTCCAAACGCTCCAAAACTAGTCAATAAATGTGTAAACCCATAAATATATACTCTAATACTAACTATAATTCAGTTTACAATAATTCCTAACTCCGCTTGAAAAGTCGATAAAAATCACCCGCGGGCCCACGTGCCCGAATTCTGAAAATGTTCGAAGATAAAATTTACCCATGACACCATGAACTCAAATATATAATTTATTCCAAATTCCATATCCAATTTTGTGGTCAAAATCCAAAAATATCAATTTCTAGGTTTTCTACCATAATCCCAAATTTTCAAGTTTAAACCCATATATAATCCAAGTATTTAATTTTCTATAGGTGGGAATCACTTACCTTGACATAGATGACGCAAATCTCCCTTCCAAGAGCTCCAAATATCGCCCAACCAAAAGAAAAATGGCCAAATCTCGTCTTTAAATGACTGCCCAGCCCGACTTCTCCCTTTTGCAGTCCAACAGCCGCTCCTGCAGCTCCACACCTGCGGAAATTCCATCGCAGGTGCGGTTCAAGCTCGGCCCAACAGCCCCCGCATTTGCGCCCCTTACACGCTTCTACGACTCCACGTGCACAGGTGCGGTCCCGCTTCAACGGAACTCGACAGCATCTGCGGTCCCAGCCTACCCCATACAGAACCGCTTCTGCGACCCTCTTGGCCGCTTCTGCAGCTCCGCACCTACAGCCAAAACCTCGCAGGTGCGGTTACACCAGAAGACAGATGCTTCAGTTTTCCTTCCAAGTCCAAATTCGATCCGTTAACCATTCGGAATCCACTCGAGGTCCTCGGGACCTCACCCAAATATACCAACACATCCCAAAATACATTACAAACTTAGTCGAGGCCTCAAATCGCGCCAGACAACATCAAAACTACGAATCACCCTCCAATTCTTACTTAATGAACTTTGAAATTCCAAACTTCTCCAATCGATGCCAAAACCTATCAAATCACGTCCGATTGACCTCAAATTTTGCACACAAGTCATAATTGACATTACGAACCTACTCCAGCTTCCGAAATCAAAATCCGACCCCGATATCAAAAAGTCCACTCCCGGTCAAACTTCTCAAAATTAACCAAATTTCCAACGTTCGCCAAATGACCCCGAAATGACCTACGGGCCTCCAAATCCACATCCGGACGCGCTCACAATACCAGAATCACCATACGGAGCTATTCCCAGACTCAAAATCCCAAACGGACATCGATATCATTGAAATGCAACTCAAATTTATGAAATTCTTCCAAAATGCCAACCTCCACAATAAGCGCCAAAACACTCCCGAGACATCCAAAACCCGATCCGGACATACGCCTAAGTCCAAAATCATCATACGAACCTGTTTGAACCTTTCAATCCCGATTCCGAGGTCATTTACTCTATAATCAAAACTTAGTCAATTTTTCCAACTTAAAGCTTCCGAAATTAGAATTTTCATCCAAATCAACTCTGAACTTCCCGAAATTAAGTTTCGACCACGCGTACAAGTAATAATACCTGAAGTGAAGCTGCTCAAGGTCTCAAATCGTTGTACGACGCTCTAGAGCTCAAAACGACCGGTCGAGTCGTTACAAGCAACTTCCTAACAAAACTATACTTTTTATTCAACATCACTGCATGTTCATATTTATACATAAATTTAAAACTAGTGAGTAAAACATAATAAAAATAAATAAATAAAACTAGTCTTCTCCTTTGTACATTTTTACAAGACAAAGTATAAATTCAACATATTACAAGACTTGAGTTATTAACACACCCTAAAATAGCAAAACAAGTTATCAAATTCAAGTACAAGATTTTGTTCTTAATATCCAACAAGCCTCCAAATAACATACATAAGTGTGACATATCTATCATATACATGTCCCAAAACTATACAAAACTAAGTTGCATATACAAATGTGATCTCCATAAGTGCTCCCAAAAAGACTACTTCATAAGGTCGTCTTCAAATTTTATCCGGTATTTTACCTACGATAGAAAACTACTATCGCTAAGCATAAAGCTTAGTGGCGTATAAACTTTGCGCTTTGAGCCATTAACTTCTCCAATTCCCATTTTCAGTAATAGGTAGCTAAAATGAAACATAGTTTAAAACAAGTAAACAAATATATCAAAAGTATCAAATATCAACCCTTGAAATGTTTCCAAATATCAATAATAATGTTCAAGATTCAAGAGTTGAGAAAGTATATACTATTAATCCAAGAGAGTTTGTCAAATATCCATTTTTCATACAATATGTACGCCATGCCATCACACTAAGCAAAATCGGAGATCAAGATGGACCAAAGCCCCAAATCAAGTAGGGTCAAAACCTAATAGTCAAGATAATCAAGAACCATTTTAAAAATGGCTTCCTAGTTTTTACTTAACACGGACAAGTTCCATAATTTAAGACGAACTACAAATCCAAAGTCAAGATGGCAAAAGATCCAAATCAAGAGGCATGCCAAGATGAGTGATAAAGTCACTACCACAAGAAGGACAAAGTCCCAACAAGAATGCAAAATGATCAAACAATTCGTACGATTGGGCGATTTAGCTAATATTCTGCAATACTTGATATAACACGAATACAATGCTATTAATTGAAGACAAAAAAAACAAAATATCAAGTTATTTCAAAATATTCCAGCAAGTAAAAAGAGTACAAAGTTTATACACAAACCTTGGTGTTTTACCACAAAACAGTTCAACCACAACTTGAGGACGTTCGAATCGTCTACGCCATAGACAAACCAAACCCGTCCACTTCCTCAAATAATTCCCCTTAGATTTTACAAGGATATATATACCTTAAATACATAATCAAATATTATATAAGTTCGGTGATTTAACATGATATTGGTGAAAATTACCCAAAATGTTTGAAACATAAATTCTGGACAGTATCACTGTCTCGTGTTGTGACTCATATTTGAAGATGAAAAAGGACAAACTAGATTGTGTGGTCTTCTTTCCAGTTGTATATATGTGTCTTAGAATTTCAGAATATCTTAAATCACCCCCATATCAATTGTGTACAAAAGGTTATGCTAAAATTACTAACAGTAGTACGGGGAGGGTTTGTAAAATAGAAAATCTGGGCAGCACCTGCCCTTTACTTCATCACCTATTTTTGAGTAAATAAAAGACAAACCAAGTTTTGGTTCCTTCATAAGAGTTATATATATATATATATATATATGAAATAGCTTTCCATAAAGTCTTGGATCACTTAAAACGGAGCTCTATATAAAATGATATGAAGAACACACTAATAGTTATCTAGTGTAAAAATGGGTTTAGTAACTTACCACAAACGAGAGGAGCAACTTGAGCTTCACCAAGAACGAGATTTGCGGGTTGGTTTAGTGGAAATTTATGATGGTTTTAATGGAGTTTTTCAGGTGATAAGAAGGAGAGAGAGAGAGAGAGAGAGAGAGAGAGAGAGAGAGAGAGATGGGTTTTCTTTGGCATTCAGGACTAAAAATGAGATGAGGTTATGAAAAAGCATGTCACAAAAGAAATATAAAAACTTTGGATAAATATGAAAAATGTGACTGCCCAACCTACTAAATATTTTTAGATAAATACAAAAGGATGGCAGTCCAAAACCATAATTATATAATATATTTAATAACAATTCATCAAAATAATATTAAGTGTTACTCATAGCAACATCACGGAACTTCTTGGTCAATATTAACACAACTTAAAGTAGGAATTTTCATGTATTATCAATTTCACGTTTAGGAAGTGCGAAATAAAAAATAACTCCTCATTATAAATATGCTCAATCGAAAATGCAAATATTAGTAAAAATTTGAGGTGTTACAACTTTCTCCCCCTTAAATAAATTTTGACCCAAAATTTACCTTTGTACTAGTCCCGAAACAAATGTGGATATTGAACTCGCATATCCTCTTCTCGCTCCCAAGTAGCTTCTTCGCCAGAATGATTTTTCCTAAGAACTTTCACTAAGGGGATGCTCTTGTTTCTAAGCTCTTTTAACTCACGTGCTATGATTTAGATTGGTTCTTCTCCATATGTCAAATCAGGATTGACCTTAATAGATTCAATCAGAAGAACATGAGATGGATCTGATCAGTATCTTATAAGCATAGAAACATGGAAGACATTGTGGATCTTGTCTAACTCTGGTGGAAGAGCTAGTTTATAAGCAACTGGGCCAACTCTCTCAAGCACTTCATAAGGTCCAATAAATCGAGGACTAAGTTTACCCTTTTGGAAAAATCTCATAATCTTCTTCTATGGAGAAACTTTTAAAAATACCATATCACCCACTTTATACTCAATTTCACACCTCTTAAGATCAACATAAGACTTTTGTTTGTCTGAAGCATTTTAAGCGATCCTTGATGATTTTTACCTTATCTTCAGTTTGTTGAACAATCTCAGGACCCACCAATTTTCTTTCACCAACCTTGTTCCAACAAAGAGGCATTCTGCATTATCTCCCATACAAAGCTTCATAAGGACGCATGCCTATACTTGATTGGTAGCTATTATTGTAAGCAAATTCTATCAGGGCTAAGTGTTTGTCCCAACTACCCTCAAACTCAATAATGCAGGCTCGGAGCATATCCTCCAAGATTTGTATTACCCTCTTAGACTGGCCGTCTGTTTGTGGATGGAAAGCAGTACTAAAATTCAGCCTAGAACCCAAAGTTTTTTGCAAGCCGGACCAACATCTGGATGTAAACCTTGGATCTCTGTCAAACACAATAGAAACAGGGATTCCATGCAGCCTCACAATCTCATTAATGTATAATTCTGCCAAACGTTCTAGTGAGTAGTCCATTCTGATTGCCAAGAAATGAGCACTCTTAGTTAGTCTCTCTACAATCACCCAAATTGCATCATGATCATGTTAAGTGCGTGGAAGTCCAGAAACAAAGTCCATCGTTATCCTTCCCCATTTCCACTCAGGTATTGACAAGGGTTGCAGTAGACTAGCTGGGACTTGATGTTCAGCTTTTATTTGTTAACATACAAAGCATTTAGAAATGAACTCTACAATGTCTTTCTTCATACCACTCTACCAGTAATGCTCCTTGATGGTCCGGTACATTTTAGTACCTCCAGGATGCATTGCATAAGGTGAACTATGTGCTTCAATCAAGACATGCTTCCTCAATTTATCATCATTAGGAACACACAACTTATTTTTATAAAATAAGGTACCATCTTTCTTCAATGTAAAATTTGATTCTCTTCCATTTTTGACTTCTTCTACCCGTTTCACAAGCTTCTCATCTAACATCTGCGCTTCTTGGACCTGCTCAAGTAAAGCTGGCTTGACTTGCAAATTAGCAATGACAGAACCATTAGAATTAAATGAAAGACAATCATTCATGGCTCTTAATTCAAGAAGCAAGGGCAAAGGATTTAGAGTTAAACTTGCAAGGGAATTGCAACTCAACGCAACTACAACCACATTGGCTTTACCATGATGATAATCAATCGTGCAATCATAATCTTTGATGATTTCAAGCCATCTACGTTGTCTCAATTTTAACTCTTTTTGTGTACCCAAGTAATTCAAACTCTTATGATTAGTAAATATGTGACACTTCTCCCCATACGAGTAATGCCTCCAAATTTTTAAGGCAAAAACAATGGCAGCAAGTTCAAGATCGTGAGTGGGATAATTCAATTCATGTGATTTCAACTTTTGATAGGCATACGCAATTACTTTCCCTTCTTGCATCAAAACACAACCCAAGCCACGGTAAGATGCATCACTGTATACCGCATAATGTTTCTCTTCAGCTAGCAAAAGAGAGTATTGGAGCTTGTCTCAACAAGGATTTGAGATTTTCAAATCTCTCTTGACACTTGTCATCCCACACAAATTTGGCGTCTTTCCCTAAAAATTTGGTCAAAGGAGAAGCTATAATAGAGAAGACCTTCACGAACCTCCTATAATATCCTGCTAAACCCAAGAAACTTCTTATCTCATTTGGAGTTTTAAGAGGTTTCCAATCAATAATAGCTTGAATCTTACTAGGATCAACCTTCACACCTTCAGTTGATACAATATGCCCCAAAAATGCCACTTCACTCAGCCAAAATTCACATTTGGAAAGCTTCGCGTAGAGTTGCCTCTCTTTCAGAATTTGCATGACAATCCGGAGATGCTTATCATGATCTTCTCTATTCTTGGAATAGACTAAAATGTCATTAATAAAGACCACCACAAATTTATCAAGGTAAGGCTTGAATACACGGTTCATTAGATCCATAAATGCAGCAGGAGCATTTGTCAAACCAAATGGCATTACCAAAATTTCATAATGGCAATACCTGGTCCTAAGCAGTTTTAGGAATATCTTGCTCCCTCATGCGCAACTGATAATATCCAGACATCAAGTCAATTTTTGAGAACAAGCTGGCACCCTTCAGTTGGTCAAACAAGTCAACGATTTTAGGCAGTGTGTATTTGTTCTTGATTGTTACCGTATTCAGCTGTCGGTAATCAATGCAAAGCCTAAGAGTGCCATCTTTATTTTTCACAAATAAAACAGGAGCTCCCAAAGGAGAAATACTGGGATGGATAAAACCTTTCTCAAGAAGTTCTTGCCATTGAGCCTTCAACTCTTTTAATTCAGCTGGAGTCATTCTATAAGGAGAGATAGAAATAGGAGTAGTTCCAGGGACAAGTTCTATAGGAAATTCCCCAATTGTGTATCGACTATATGAGCAAGATAGGCATCACAACCTTGACAAATCATCTTCATTGCCAAGACCGCAGAAATAATATTAGAAGTCAATGATCTTTCTCCTTGGACTACTATGTGTGAATATGCAGGAGTTCTAAAAGTCACTTGCTTCAACCTACAATCAACTAATGCATGGCACCTATGGAGCCAGTCCATACCAACAATAATATCATAGTCTTGGAAGGGCATTTCAAACAAGTTTGCATGGAAGACCAGCTTTTGAATCATGAATGGACAATCTCGGTAAATCCTGTTAACAACAGCCTGATGACCTAATGGACTCGTGACCATCACATCAAAGTCAAGTCTCACATATTTAACAGTATCAGAAAATGCATGTGATGAGAAAACATAAAAGTGTGAAGATCCAGGATCAAATAATGTAACAATATATATGCCAAATAAGTGAAAATTACCAATAACCACGTCTGGGCCATCTTGGTCATTCCTTTGTCTCATAGCATAGACTTGTGCAGTAGATTTCGACCCACTAGCCTGATTAGCTCCACCAGAACCCCCTGCTTGCTTGGCTTATTTTGCTTATGATATGATGACTTATGTGCACTTTCAGTCTTAGAATAGTCAAACTTTTCCTTCTTGGATGGACCGTCATAATCTGAATTACCCTTCCTAAACCTATTTTCTCCCCTACTAGCTTCTTCCTTGTCAATTCTTTCTCAAGTAAGAGCAGCTAACATTAGCTTGGAAAAATCCTCAAGTTGCAAGATTGCCACAGACTTTCGAATGTAACCATTCAAATCTTCTGCAATACTTGATATAACACGAATAAAATGCTATTAATTGAAGACAAAAAAACAAAATATCAAGTTATTTCAAAATATTCCAGCAAGTAAAAAGAGTACAAAGTTTATACACAAACCTTGGTGTTTTACCACAAAACAGTTCAACCACAACTTGAGGACGTTCGAATCGTCTACGTCATAGACAAGCCAAACCCATCCACTTCCTCAAATAATTTCCCTTAGATTTTACAAGGATATATATACCTTAAATACATAATCAAATATTATATAAGTTCGGTGATTTAACATGATATTGGTGAAAATTACCCAAAATGTTTGAAACATAAATTCTGGACAGTATCACTGTCTCGTGTTGTGACTCATATTTGAAGATGAAAAAGGACAAACTAGATTGTGTGGTCTTCTTTCCAGTTGTATATATGTGTCTTAGAATTTCAGAACATCTTGAATCACCCCCATATCAATTTTGTACAAAAGGTTATGCTAAAATTACTAACAGTAGTACGGGGAGGGTTTGTAAAATAGAAAATCTGGGCAGCACCTGCCCTTTACTTCATCACCTATTTTTGAGTAAATAAAAGACAAACCAAGTTTTGGTTCCTTCATAAGAGTTATATATATATATATATATATATGAAATAGCTTTCCATAAAGTCTTGGATCACTTAAAACGGAGCTCTATATAAAATGATATGAAGAACACACTAATAGTTATCTAGTGTAAAAATGGGTTTAGTAACTTACCACAAACGAGAGGAGCAACTTGAGCTTCACCAAGAACGAGTTTTGCTGGTTGGTTTAGTGAAAATTTATGATGGTTTTAATGGAGTTTTTCAGGTGATAAGAAGGGGTTTTAATGGAGTTTTTCAGGTGATAAGAAGGAGAGAGAGAGAGAGAGATGGGTTTTCTTTGGCATTCAGGACTAAAAATGAGATGAGGTTATGAAAAAACATGTCACAAAGAAATATAAAACCTTTGGATAAGTATGAAAAATGTGGCTGCCCAACCTACTAAATATTTTTAGATAAATACAAAAGGATGGCAGTCCAAAACCGTAATTATATAATATATTTAATAACAATTCATCAAAATAATATTAAGTGTTACTCATAGCAACATCACGAAACTTCTTGGTCAATATTAACACAACTTAAAGTAAGAATTTTCATGTATTTTCAATTTCACGTTTAGGAAGTGCGAAATAAAAAATAACTCCTCATTATAAATATGCTCAATCGAAAATGCAAATATTAGTAAAAATTTGGGGTGTTACAACTTTCTCCCCCTTAAATAAATTTTGTCCCAAAATTTACCTTTGTACTAGTCTCGAAACAAATGTGGATATTGAACTCGCATATCCTCTTCTCGCTCCCAAGTAGCTTCTTCGCCAGAATAATTTTTCCTAAGAACTTTCACTAAGGGGATGCTCTTGTTTCTAAGCTCTTTTAACTCACTTGCTATTATTTAGATTGGTTCTTCTCCATATGTCAAATCAGGATTGACCTTAATAGATTCAATCGGAAGAACATGAGATGGATCTGATCGGTATCTTATAAGCATAGAAACATGGAAGACGTTGTGGATCTTGTCTAACTCTGGTGGAAGGGCTAGTTTATAAGCAACTGGGCCAACTCTCTCAAGCACTACATAAGGTCCAATAAATCGAGGACTAAGTTTACCCTTTTTGAAAAATCTCATAATCTTCTTCCATGGAGAAACTTTTAAAAATACCATATCACCCGCTTTATACTCAATTTCATGCCTCTTAAGATCAACATAAGACTTTTGTTTGTGTGAAGCATTTTAAGCGATCCTTGATGATTTTTACCTTATCTTCAGTTTGTTGAACAATCTCAGGACCCACCAATTTTCTTTCACCAACCTTGTTCCAACAAAGAGGCATTCTGCATTTTCTCCCATACAAAGCTTCATAAGGAGGCATGCCTATACTTGATTGGTAGCTATTATTGTAAGCACATTCTATCAGGGCTAAGTGTTTGTCCCAACTACCCTCAAACTCAATAATGCAGGCTCGGAGCATATCCTCCAAGATTTGTATTACCCTCTTAGACTGGCCGTCTGTTTGTGGATGGAAAGCAGTACTAAAATTCAGCCTAGAACCCAAAGCTTTTTGCAAGATGGACCAACATCTGGATGTAAACCTTGGATCTCTGTCAAACACAATAGAAACAGGGATTCCATGCAGCCTCACAATCTCATTAATGTATAATTCTGCCAAATGTTCTAGTGAGTAGTCCATTCTGATTGCCAAGAAATGAGCACTCTTAGTTAGTCTATCTACAATCACCCAAATTGCATCATGATCCTGTTAAGTGCGTGGAAGTCCAGAAACAAAGTCCATCGTTATCCTTTCCCATTTCCACTCAGGTATTGACAAGGGTTGCAGTAGACTAGCTAGGACTTGTTGTTCAGCTTTTATTTGTTAACATACCAAGCATTTAGAAATGAACTCTACAATGTCTTTCTTCATACCACTCTACCAATAATGCTCCTTGATGGTCCGGTACATTTTAGTACCTCCAGGATGCATTGCATAAGGTGAACTATGTGCTTCAATCAAGACATGCTTCCTCAATTAATCATCATTAGGAACACACAACTTATTTTTATAAAATAAGGTACCATCTTTCTTCAATGTAAAATTTGATTCTCTTCCATTTTGGACTTCTTCAACCCGTTTTACAAGCTTCTCATCTAACTTCTGCGCTTCTTGGACCTGCTCAAGTAAAGCTGGCTTGACTTGCAAATTAGCAATGACAGAACCATTAGAATTAAATGAAAGACAATCATTCATGGCTCTTAATTCAAGAAGCAAGGGCAAAGGATTTAGAGTTAAACTTGCAAGGGAATTGCAACTCAACGCAACTACAACCACATTGGCTTTACCATGATGATAATCAATCGTGCAATCATAATCTTTGATGATTTCAAGCCATCTACGTTGTCTCAATTTTAACTCTTTTTGTGTACCCAAGTAATTCAAACTCTTATGATTAGTAAATATGTGACACTTCTCCCCATACGAGTAATGCCTCCAAATTTTTAAGGCAAAAACAATGGCAGCAAGTTCAAGATCGTGAGTGGGATAATTCAATTCATGTGATTTCAACTTTTGATAGGCATACGCAATTACTTTCCCTTCTTGCATCAAAACACAACCCAAGCCACGGTAAGATGCATCACTGTATACCGCATAATGTTTCTCTTCAGCTAGCAAAAGAGAGTATTGGAGCTTGTCTCAACAAGGATTTGAGCTTTTCAAATCTCTCTTGACACTTGTCATCCCACACAAATTTGGCGTCTTTCCCTAAAAGTTTGGTCAAAGGAGAAGCTATAATAGAGAAGCCCTTCACGAACCTCCTATAATATCCTGCTAAACCCAAGAAACTTCTTATCTCATTTGGAGTTTTAAGAGGTTTCCAATCAATAATAGCTTGAATCTTACTAGGATCAACCTTCACACCTTCAGTTGATACAATATGCCCAAAAATGCCACTTCACTCAGCCAAAATTCACATTTGGAAAGCTCCGCGTAGAGTTGCCTCTCTTTCAGAATTTGCATGACAATCCGGAGATGCTTATCATGATCTTCTCTATTCTTGGAATAGACTAAAATGTCATTAATAAAGACCACCACAAATTTATCAAGGTAAGGCTTGAATACACGGTTCATTAGATCCATAAATGCAGCAGGAGCATTTGTCAAACCAAATGGCATTACCAAAATTTCATAATGGCAATACCTGGTCCTAAGCAGTTTTAGGAATATCTTGCTCCCTCATGCGCAACTGATAATATCCAGACATCAAGTCAATTTTTGAGAACAAGCTAGCACCCTTCAGTTGGTCAAACAAGTCAATGATTTTAGGCAGTGTGTATTTATTCTTGATTGTTACCTTGTTCAGCTATCGGTAATCAATGCAAAGCCTAAGAGTGCCATCTTTATTTTTCATAAATAAAACAGGAGCTCCCCAAGGAGATATACTGGGATGGATAAAACCTTTCTCAAGAAGTTCTTGCCATTGAGCCTTCAACTCTTTTAATTCAGCTGGAGTCATTCTATGAGGAGCGATAGAAATAGGAGTAGTTCCAGGGACAAGTTCTATGGGAAATTCCCCAATTGCGTATCGACTATATGAGCAAGATAGGCATCACAACCTTGACAAATCATCTTCATTGCCAAGACCGCAGAAATAATATTAGAAGTCAATGATCTTTCTCCTTGGACTACTATATGTGAATATGCAAGAGTTCTAAAAGTCACTTGCTTCAACCTACAATCAACTAATGCATGGCACCTATGGATCCAGTCCATACCAACAATAATATCATAGTCTTGGAAGGGCATTTCAAGCAAGTTTGCATGGAAGACCAGATTTTGAATCATGAATGGACAATCTCGGTAAATCCTGTTAACAACAGCCTGATGACCTAATGGACTCGTGACCATCACATCAAAGTCAAGTCTCACATATTTAACAGTATCAGAAAATGCATGTGATGAGAAAACATAAAAGTGTGAAGATCCAGGATCAAATAATGTAACAATATATATGCCAAATAAGTGAAAATTACCAATAACCACGGCTGGGCCATCTTGGTCATTCCTTTGTCTCATAGCATAGACTTGTGCAGTAGATTTCGACCCACTAGCCTGATTAGCTCCACCAGAACCCCCTGCTTGCTTGGCTTATTTTGCTTATGATATGATGACTTATGTGCACTTTCAGTCTTGGAATAGTCAAACTTTTCCTTCTTGGATTGACCGTCATAATCTGAATTACCCTTCCTAAACCTATTTTCTCCCCTACTAGCTTCTTCCTTGTCAATTCTTTCTCAAGTAAGAGCAGCTAAAATTAGCTTGGAAAAATCCTCAAGTTGCAAGATTGCCACAGATTTTCGAATGTAACCATTCAAATCTTCTGCAATACTTGATATAACACGAATACAATGCTATTAATTGAAGACAAAAAAACAAAATATCAAGTTATTTCAAAATATTCCAGCAAGTAAAAAGAGTACAAAGTTTATATACAAACCTTGGTGTTTTACCACAAAACAGTTCAACCACAACTTGAGGACGTTCGAATCGTCTACGCCATAGACAAACCAAACCCGTCCACTTCCTCAAATAATTCCCCTTAGATTTTACAAGGATATATATACCTTAAATACATAATCAAATATTATATAAGTTCGGTGATTTAACATGATATTGGTAAAAATTACCCAAAATGTTTGGAACATAAATTCTGGACAGTATCACTGTCTCGTGTTATGACTCATATTTGAAGATGAAAAAGGACAAACTAGATTGTGTGGTCTTCTTTCCAGTTGTATATATGTGTCTTAGAATTTCAGAACATCTTGAATCACCCCCATATCAATTTTGTACAAAAGGTTATGCTAAAATTACTAACAGTAGTACGGGGAGGGTTTGTAAAATAGAAAATCTGGGCAGCACCTGCCCTTTACTTCATCACCTATTTTTGAGTAAATAAAAGACAAACCAAGTTTTGGTTCCTTCATAAGAGTTATATATATATATATATATATATGAAATAGCTTTCCATAAAGTCTTGGATCACTTAAAACGGAGCTCTATATAAAATGATATGAAGAACACACTAATAGTTATCTAGTGTAAAAATGGGTTTAGTAACTTACCACAAACGAGAGGAGCAACTTGAGCTTCACCAAGAACAAGTTTTGCTGGTTGGTTTAGTGGAAATTTATGATGGTTTTAATGGAGTTTTTCAGGTGATAAGAAGGAGAGAGAGAGAGAGAGATGGGTTTTCTTTGGCATTCAGGACTAAAAATGAGATGAGGTTATGAAAAAACATGTCACAAAGAAATATAAAACCTTTGGATAAGTATGAAAAATGTGGCTGCCCAACCTACTAAATATTTTTAGATAAATACAAAAGGATGGCAGTCCAAAACCGTAATTATATAATATATTTAATAACAATTCATCAAAATAATATTAAGTGTTACTCATAGCAACATCACGGAACTTCTTGGTCAATATTAACACAACTTAAAGTAACAATTTTCATGTATTTTCAATTTCACGGTTAGGAAATACGAAATAAAAAATAACTCCTCATTATAAATATGCTCAATCGAAAATGCAAATATTAGTAAAAATTTGGGGTGTTACAACTTTCTCCCCCTTAAATAAATTTTGTCCCAAAATTTACCTTTGTACTAGTCCCGAAACAAATGTGGATATTGAACTCGCATATCATCTTCTCGCTCCCAAGTAGCTTCTTCGCCAGAATGATTTTTGCTAAGAACTTTCACTAAGGGGATGCTCTTGTTTCTTAGCTCTTTTAACTCACGTGCTATGATTTAGATTGGTTCTTCTCCATATGTCAAATCAGGATTGACCTTAATAGATTCAATCGGAAGACCAAGAGATGGATCTGATCGGTATCTTATAAGCATAGAAACATGGAAGACGTTGTGGATTTTGTCTAACTCTGGTGGAAGAGCTAGTTTATAAGCAACTGGGCCAACTCTCTCAAGCACTTCATAAGGTCCAATAAATCGAGGACTAAGTTTACCCTTCTGGAAAAATCTCATAATCTTCTTCCATAGAGAAACTTTTAAAAATACCATATCACCCGCTTTATACTCAATTTCACGCCTCTTAAGATCAACATAAGACTTTTGTTTGTCTGAAGCATTTTAAGCGATCCTTGATGATTTTTACCTTATCTTCAGTTTGTTGAACAATCTCAGGAACCACCAATTTTCTTTCACCAACCTTGTTCCAACAAAGAGGCATTCTGCATTTTCTCCCATACAAAGCTTCATAAGGAGGCATGCCTATACTTGATTGGTAGCTATTATTGTAAGCAAATTCTATCAGGGCTAAGTGTTTGTCCCAACTACCCTCAAACTCAATAATGCAGGCTCTGAGCATATCCTCCAAGATTTGTATTACCCTCTTAGACTGGCTGTCTGTTTGTGGATGGAAAGCAGTACTAAAATTCAGCCTAGAACCCAAAGCTTTTTGCAAGCTGGACCAACATCTGGATGTAAACCTTGGATCTCTGTCAAACACAATAGAAACAGGGATTCCATGCAGCCTCACAATCTCATTAATGTATAATTCTGCCAAACGTTCTAGTGAGTAGTCCATTCTGATTGCCAAGAAATGAGCACTCTTAGTTAGTCTATCTACAATCACCCAAATTGCATCATGATCCTGTTAAGTGCGTGGAAGTCCAGAAACAAAGTCCATCGTTATCCTTTCCCATTTCCACTCAGGTATTGACAAGGGTTGCAGTAGACTAGCTGGGACTTGTTGTTCAGCTTTTATTTGTTAACATACCAAGCATTTAGAAATGAACTCTACAATGTCTTTCTTCATACCACTCTACCAATAATGCTCCTTGATGGTCCGGTACATTTTAGTACCTCCAGGATGCATTGCATAAGGTGAACTATGTGCTTCAATCAAGACATGCTTCCTCAATTAATCATCATTAGGAACACACAACTTATTTTTATAAAATAAGGTACCATCTTTCTTCAATGTAAAATTTGATTCTCTTCCATTTTGGACTTCTTCAACCCGTTTTACAAGCTTCTCATCTAACTTCTGCGCTTCTTGGACCTGCTCAAGTAAAGCTGGCTTGACTTGCAAATTAGCAATGACAGAACCATTAGAATTAAATGAAAGACAATCATTCATGGCTCTTAATTCAAGAAGCAATGGCAAAGGATTTAGAGTTAAACTTGCAAGGGAATTGCAACTCAACGCAACTACAACCACATTGGCTTTACCATGATGATAATCAATCGTGCAATCATAATCTTTGATGATTTCAAGCCATCTACGTTGTCTCAATTTTAACTCTTTTTGTGTACCCAAGTAATTCAAACTCTTATGATTAGTAAATATGTGACACTTCTCCCCATACGAGTAATGCCTCCAAATTTTTAAGGCAAAAACAATGGCAGCAAGTTCAAGATCGTGAGTGGGATAATTCAATTCATGTGATTTCAACTTTTGATAGGCATACGCAATTACTTTCCCTTCTTGCATCAAAACACAACCCAAGCCACGGTAAGATGCATCACTGTATACCGCATAATGTTTCTCTTCAGCTAGCAAAAGAGAGTATTGGAGCTTGTCTCAACAAGGATTTGAGCTTTTCAAATCTCTCTTGACACTTGTCATCCCACACAAATTTGGCGTCTTTCCCTAAAAGTTTGGTCAAAGGAGAAGCTATAATAGAGAAGCCCTTCACAAACCTCCTATAATATCCTGCTAAACCCAAGAAACTTCTTATCTCATTTGGAGTTTTAAGAGGTTTCCAATCAATAATAGCTTGAATCTTACTAGGATCAACCTTCACACCTTCAATTGATACAATATGCCCCAAAAATGCCACTTCACTCAGCCAAAATTCACATTTGGAAAGCTTCGCGTAGAGTTGCCTATCTTTCAAAATTTGCATGACAATCCGGAGATGCTTATCATGATCTTCTCTATTCTTGGAATAGACTAAAATGTCATTAATAAAGACCACCACAAATTTATCAAGGTAAGGCTTGAATACACGGTTCATTAGATCCATAAATGCAGCAGGAGCATTTGTCAAACCAAATGGCATTACCAAAATTTCATAATGGCAATACCTGGTCCAAAGCAGTTTTAGGAATATCTTGCTCCCTCATGCGCAACTGATAATATCCAGACATCAAGTCAATTTTTGAGAACAAGCTGGCACCCTTCAGTTGGTCAAACAAGTCAACGATTTTAGGCAGTGTGTATTTGTTCTTGATTGTTACCTTGTTCAGCTGTCGGTAATCAATGCAAAGCCTAAGAGTGCCATCTTTATTTTTCACAAATAAAACAGGAGCTCCCCAAGGAGAAATACTGGGATGGATAAAACCTTTCTCAAGAAATTCTTGCCATTGAGCCTTCAACTCTTTTAATTCAGCTGGAGTCATTCTATAAGGAGCGATAGAAATAGGAGTAGTTCCAGGGACAAGTTCTATAGGAAATTCCCCAATTGTGTATCGACTATATGAGCAAGATAGGCATCACAACCTTGACAAATCATCTTCATTGCCAAGACCGCAGAAATAATATTAGAAGTCAATGATCTTTCTCCTTGGATTACTATGTGTGAATATGCAGGAGTTCTAAAAGTCACTTACTTCAACCTACAATCAACTAATGCATGGAACCTATGGAGCCAGTCCATACCAACAATAATATCATAGTCTTGGAAGGGCATTTCAAGCAAGTTTGCATGGAAGACCAGATTTTGAATCATGAATGGACAATCTCGGTAAATCCTGTTAACAACAGCCTGATGACCTAATGGACTCGTGACCATCACATCAAAGTCAAGTCTCACATATTTAACAGTATCAGAAAATGCATGTGATGAGAAAACATAAAAGTGTGAAGATCCAGGATCCAATAATGTAACAATATATATGCCAAATAAGTGAAAATTACCAATAACCACGTCTGGGCCATCTTGGTCATTCCTTTGTCTCATAGCATAGACTTGTGCAGTAGATTTCGACCCACTAGCCTGATTATCTCCACCAGAAACCCATGCTTGCTTGGCTTATTTTGCTTATGATATGATGACTTGTGTGAACTTTCAGTCTTGGAATAGTCAATCTTTTCCTTCTTGGATGGACCGTCATAATCTGAATTACCCTTCCTAAACCTATTTTCTCCTCTACTAGCTTCTTTTTTGTCAATTCTTTCTCAAGTAAGAGCAGCTAAAATAAGCTTGGAAAAATCCTCAAGTTGCAAGATTGCCACAGACTTTCGAATGTAACCATTAAAATCTTCTACATTTGTCTCTTTCACCATCAATAATACCTCCAGCATAGCGAGAAAGCTTGAGAAATTTTGTTGATACTCTGCAATAGACATACTCCCTTGTTTTAAATTCAGAAACTTTTTTTTCTTAGCATCACAATAGACAGGGGGCATATTTCGCTCGAAATGCTTTCACAAAGTCATCCCAAGTCAGCACCAGAGATTTTTCTTTTGCATTTGGCACACTTACCCACCAATTATAGGCCTATTTTTGTAAAAGAGAGATAGCATACTTAAATTTGGCAGCATTAGTACACTCTAGTTGTTCAAAGACCCTCTTCATGCGCTCGATCCATTGTGCAGCTACAGTGGGATCAGTAGTGCCTTCAAATTCAACTCCACCCATTTTCCTCATCTTCTCAAAATTCATTTCACTAGGTTCTGACATTGTCCCATCCAAGTGACGAAAGAACTCAGCCATCTCCTGAAATGGATGAGTCATAATAGGAGTACTATGACCCACTACTCTTGGGTTATTTCCCACTTTATTTTCACTAACACGATGATGATTTAGGTTAGGCAAGGGTACCTCATCTCCTTCCTGGAGGTGGGGTGGAGCATTATAATGGGCGTGACTTTCATCAACGGATTCAATAGCTTTATTCGAAGAAGAGACCATATTAAAATTAGGCAATGTGTATTTGTTCTTGATTGTTACCTTGTTCAGCTGTCGGTAATCAATGCAAAGCCTAAGAGTGCCATCTTTCTTTTTCACAAATAAAACAGGAGCTTCCCAAGGAGAAATACTGGGATGGATAAAACCTTTCTCAAGAAGTTCTTGCCATTGAGCCTTCAACTCTTTTAATTCAGCTGGAGTCATTCTATAAGGAGCAATAGAAATAGGAGTAGTTCCAGGGACAAGTTCTATAGGAAATTCCCCAATTGTGTATCGACTATATGAGCAAGATAGGCATCACAACCTTGACAAATCATCTTCATTGCCAAGACCGCAGAAATAATATTAGAAGTCAATGATCTTTCTCCTTGGACTACTATGTGTGAATATGCAGGAGTTCTAAAAGTCACTTGCTTCAACCTACAATCAACTAATGCATGGCACCTATAGAGC
The DNA here is from genome assembly GCF_000715075.1 of Nicotiana tabacum. Taxonomy (NCBI): domain Eukaryota; kingdom Viridiplantae; phylum Streptophyta; class Magnoliopsida; order Solanales; family Solanaceae; genus Nicotiana; species Nicotiana tabacum. Next base: position 124,173,326 of record NC_134094.1, on the reverse strand, counting down.
CAGTCCATACCAACAATAATATCAGTCTTGGAAGGGCATTTCAAGCAAGTTTGCATGGAAGACCAGATTTTGAATCATGAATGGACAATCTCGATAAATCCTGTTAACAACAGCCTGATGACCTAATGGACTCGTGACCATCACATCAAAGTCAAGTCTCACATATTTAACAGTATCAGAAAATGCATGTGATGAGAAAACATAAAAGTGTGAAGATCCAGGATCAAATAATGTAACAATATATATGCCAAATAAGTGAAAATTACCAATAACCACGGCTGGGCCATCTTGGTCATTCCTTTGTCTCATAGCATAGACTTGTGCAGTAGATTTCGACCCACTAGCCTGATTAGCTCCACCAGAACCCCATGCTTGCTTGGCTTATTTTGCTTATGATATGATGATTTATGTGCACTTTCAGTCTTAGAATAGTCAAACTTTTCCTTCTTGGATGGACCGTCATAATCTGAATTACCCTTCCTAAACCTATTTTCTCCTATACTAGCTTCTTCCTTGTCAATTCTTTCTCAAGTAAGAGCAGCTAAAATTAGCTTGGAAAAATCCTCAAGTTGCAACATTGCCACAGACTTTCGAATGTAACCATTCAAATCTTCTGCATTTGTCTCTTTCACCATCAATAATACGTCCAGCATAGCGAGAAAGCTTGAGAAATTTTGTTGATACTCTGCAATAGACATACTCCCTTGTTTTAAATTCAGAAACTTTTTTTTCTTAGCATCACAATAGACAGGGGGCATATTTCGCTCGAAATGCTTTCACAAAGTCATCCCAAGTCAGCACCGGAGGTTTTTCTTTTGCATTTGGCACACTTACCCACCAATCATAGGCCTATTTTTGTAAAAGAGAGATAGCATACTTAAATTTGGCAGCATTAGTACACTCTAGTTGTTCAAAGACCCTCTTCATGCGCTCGATCCATTGTGCAGCTACAGTGGGATCAGTAGTGCCTTCAAATTCAACTCCACCCATTTTCCTCATCTTCTCAAAATTCATTTCACTAGGTTCTGACATTGTCCCAGCCAAGTGACGAAAGAACTCAGCCATCTGCTGAAATGGATGAGTCATAATAGGAGTACTATGACCCACTACTCTTGGGTTATTTCCCACTTTATTTTCACTAACACGATGATGATTTAGGTTAGGCAAGGGTACCTCATCTCCTTCCTGGAGGTGGGGTGGAGCATTATAATGGGCCTGACTTTCATCAACGGATTCAATAGCTTTATTCGAAGAAGAGACCATATTAAAATTTCTATAAAAGATAAGATCGCACTACATTAGGGACATGTGCATGATGCATATGCACAAGCAATACAACAAATTACACTAAACAAGTATGCAAAAATTTATAATCTCGAAGTCATTTTCAACAAAGAAAATAACAACAAATATTAGGTACAATCATAACAAGAATCCTAGAATCACAAACCCTGGATATGATACCAAAACATGTAGCAACCCCTTTGGGGGGGGGGGTGCTACTTACGAAAAAATTCTAATTTACTACTTACAACATTAAGAAGATATTAATTAAAAAAATATTCAGAATAATTTAGTAGCGGAAATAGGCCCATGCTAAAAGTTTTAAAGTGAAATGTTTTTATTTTTGAAAATACACTTTATAATTATTATTTTTAATGCAATACAATGTCAAAATGTTAACATAAGGTGATATAACCCTTCGTGAATATCAACACATTAAAGCAACTTCCTAACAAAGTTATACTTCTTGTTCAACATCACTTCCTGTTCATATTGTACATAAATTTCAAACTAGCGAGTAAAAACAAAATAAAAATAAATAAATAAAACTAGTCTTCTCATTTGTATATTTTTACAAGACAAAGTATAAATTCAGCATATTACAAGACTTGAGTTATTAGCACACCCTAAAACAGCAAAACAAGTTACCAAATTCAAGTACAAGATTTTGGTCTTAATATCCAACAAGTCTCCAAATAACATACATAAGTGTGACATATGTATCATGTACATGTATCATGTACATGTCCCAAAAAGACTACTTCATAAGGCCGTCTTCAAATTTTATCCCGTACATTACCTACGATAGAAAACAACTATCGCTAAGCATAAAGCTTAGTGGCATATAAACTTTGCGCTTGGAGCCATTAACTTTTCCAATTCCCATTTTCAGTCATAGGTAGCTCAAATGAAACATAATTTAAAATAAGTGAACAAATATATCAAAAGTATCAAATATCAACCCTTGAAATATTTCCAAATATCAATAACAATGTTCAAGATTCAAGAGTTGAGAAAGTATATACTATTAATCCAAGAGAGTTTGTTAAATATCCATTTTTCGTTCAATATGTACGTCATGCCATCACACTAAGCAAAATTGGATATCAATATGGACCAAAGCCCCAAATCAAGTAGGGTCAAAACCTAAAAGTCAAGATAATCAAGAACCATATTAAAAATGGCTTCCTAGTTCCTACTTAACACGGACAAGTTCCATAATTTAAGATGAACTAAAAATCCAAAGTCAAGATGGCAAAAGATCCAAATCAAGAGGCATGCCAACATGAGGGACAAAGTCACTGCCACAAGAAGGACAAAGTCCCAATAAGAATGCAAAATGATCAAACAATTAGTACGAGTGGGCGATTTAGCAAATATCTTGCAATACTTGATATAACACGAATACAATGCTATTAATTGAAGACAAAAAAACAAAATATCAGGTTATTTCAAAATATTCCAGCAAGTAAAAAGAGTAAAAAGTTTATGCACAAACCTTGGTGTTTTACCACAAAACAGTTCAACAACAACTTGAGGACGTTCGAATCGTTTACGCCATAGACAAACCAAATCTGTCCACTTCCTCAAATACTTCCCCTTAGATTTTACAAGGGTATATATACCTTAAATAAATAATCAAATATTATATAAGTTCAGTGATTTAACATGTCAAACTAAGCATGATATTGGTGAAAATTACCCAAAATGTTTAAAACAGAAATTCTGGACAGTATCACTGTCTCGTGTTGTGGCTCGGATTTGAAGATAAAAAGGACAAACTAGTCTGTGTGGTCTTCTTTACAGTTGTAGATATGTGTCTTAGAATTTTAAAACATCTTGAATCACCCCCATATCAATTTTATACAAAAGGTTATGCTAACATTACTAAGAGTAGTACAAGGAGGGTTTGTAAAACGGAAATTCTGGGCAGCACCTACCCTATACTTCATCATCTATTTTTGAGTAAATAAAAGATAAACCAAGATTTGGTTCCTTCATGAGAGTTATAGATCTATGAAATAACTTTTCATAAAGTCTTGGATCACTTAAAACAGAGCTCTATATAAAATGATATGAAGAACACACTAATAGTTGTCTAGTGTAAAAACAGGTTTAGTAACTTACCACAAAATTGAGGAGCAACTTGAGCTTCACCAAGAACGAATTTTGCTGATTAGTTAAGTGAAAATTTGTGATGGTTTTAATGGAGTTTTTTAGGTGATAAGAAGGAGAGAGAGAGAGAGATGGGATTTTCTTTGGCATTAAGGACTGAAAATGAGATGAGGTTATGAAAAAGTATGTCACAAAAGAAAAATAAAAACTTTGAATAAATATGAAAAATGTGGCTGCCCAACCTACTAAATATCTTTAGATAAATATAAAAGGATGGCAGCCCAAAACCTTAAGTATATAATGCACTCAATAATAATTCATCAAAATAATATTAAGTGGTACACATAGCAACCCCATGGAACTTCTTTGTTAATATTAACACAACCTAGAGTAAGAAATTTTCATGTATTGTCAATTTCACGTTTAGGAATATGGCTAAAGAGCTCAAGGCTGCCAAGTTAGAGGTCGTCACAGCCAAGACCATGGCCGATAAAAAGGTGGCATAGTTCAAGGTTGATGTCGAGTCTATCCAAGAGCAGGCAAAAAACACAGTGAAGCATGTGAGGTGGGAATCCCGAAGGGACACCCTCGAGGGGGTCCATGCTCAGAACTTTGACATATAGACAAAAAATCAAGAATGCAAAGATATGCGAAGCCAATGCCCGGAAGCTGGCCTTTTCCGGGGAGGATTCCAAAGCATCTGAAGAGTCGGGTGAGTCTGACAGTAACGAAGACCCCGTAGGCAACGACGTAGCCCCCAATGAGATTTAGGCCATTTTTCATCTTTTGTACTAGTTTTTTGTTGAGGTCGTTCGGCCTTTGTAGAAAACATGCATCGGGGCTGTCCAGCCCTTGTAAATAAATTTTGATATATATATATATATATATATATATATATATATATATATATATATATATATATATATATATATATAGGCTCTCTCCCTTCTATGGCTTTTTGAACTTTTCCTTTGCTTTTCTATTTGTGTTTGTAAAGGTTGAAATGCCTTAGCATGCAATGGTTAGGTTATGTTTTAAGGTTCGAATAAACCTTACCTTTACGGAAGTCCCCGAGTGAATGTTCGAACTCAGGTTTAAGATTTCCTTTAGGATCGATGCCTAGTCCCCGAGTGAATGTTCGAACTCGGATTGAGATTGCCCTTAGGCTCAGCATCGATCGACAGTTTGCTTTTTGGCTCGATGCCTAGTCCCCGAGTGAATGTTCGAACTCGGATTGAGATTGCCCTTAGGCTCGGCATCGATCGACAGTCCCCGATCCGTATTAGTATGGCTGTATCCCTTTTAGTTCGGGCACCACCAAATAAGCTTTTATGCCCTCGAGTGTTTTTAACTCAGAACGGCCTTAGCCTTTAGATTCAAGCAATGCCAAATAAGCTTTTATGCCCTTGAGTGCTTTTAACCCAGAACATCCTTAGCCTTTATATTCGGGTAATGCGAAATAAGCTCCATGCCCTCGAGTTTTATTAACACGGAATGGCCTTAGCCTTTAAATTCGGGCAATGCCAAATAAGCTTCATGCTGTCGAGTTTTATTAACTCGGAATGTCGTTAGCCTTTAAATTTGAGAAATGCCAAATAAGCTTCATGCCCTCGAGTTTTATTAACTCGGAATGGCCTTAGCCTTTAAATTCGGGCAATGCCAAATAAGTTTCATGCCCTTGAGTTTTATTAATTCGGAATGGCCTTAGCCTTTTAAGTTAGGCAATGCCTATAGTCTACGAGTGAAGTGAATGTTCGAACTCGAATTAAGGTGGGCCTTGGTCTTGATATCTTTAGGGGATCATGTGTAGGAAATTCCTTGAAAAATGCAAGTGACGTTTTTGAAGACAAGATGTTTATATTAAAAGAAGAGTCTCATTTTTTATTCCTATGCATAATAGTTGTACATGTATACACGCTTTGTACCAGGGCTCGAGTGATTTAAGCGGGCACGGTTCATTTGATCATTTATCCCTTACAATAAATCCTGTTGATCGAGGCCATTCAATCACGAAGTCGAAATACCTTGTTAAATCTGATATCCGAGGATATTGCCTTTGTTGTGTTCGAGGTTGACCGATAAGAGGCCTCGAATGATGTCGTTATCATTGTTACCGATTTGTAGCCCGCCTTTGATTCTAAGTTAGCACGATTACTTGTTGTCTCGTTAAAAACCTTGCCGGAAAACCCATTTGGGACAAAAACGGTTCAAGGGAAAAAGAGTGCAACGCGTGCTTTCAGACCTAGGATCTCGTATCATCCTTTGTAAATTGCCTGCAAGTGTCAATTTGAGATGTAAAAAAGAAAAATAGAATAAAGAATTGGGGTCGTACATTAGCAATAATATCGTTTTAAGTGAGATATATTCTAGTTGTTCGGTAATTGCTCGCCGTTCATTGTTCCGAACTTGTAGGATCCCTTTTCGATGATCTTGATAATTTGGTACTATCCTTCCTAGTTCGGGCCTAATTTCCCTTCTTTTGGGTTTCGGGTGCTTAGCGTAACTTTTCTTAGTACCAAGTCCCCGACGTTAAAGTATCAAAAGTTAGGCCTTCGATTATAATACATCTCGATCAGTTGCTTCTGGGAAGCCAATCGAACAATGGCAGCTTCACGCCTTTCGTCCAATAGCTCCAGGCTCGTATTCATGGCCTCGTCATTTGATTCCTTTGTTGGATATCGAAATCTGATACTTGGCTCCCCGACTTCAACCAGTATTAGGGCTTCAGTGCCATAAACCAATGAGAACGGTGTAACCCTCGTACTGGACTTCGCTGTTGTGCGGTATTCCCAAAGGACTTCGGGCAGGATCTCCTTCAATTTCCCTTTGGCGTCGGTTAACCTTTTCTTTAGGTTTTGGATTATGGTTTTGTTGTTTAATTCGGCTTGTCCGTTCCCTCTAGGGTGATAAGGTGTCGATAAGATTCTTTTGATCTTATGATCTTCGAGCAACTTGGTCACTTTACTACCGATAAATTGTTTCCCGTTGTCACACACAATTTCTAATGGCAGTCCAAACCGGCATATGATGTGATCCAAAATGAAGTCGATGACTTCCTTTTCCCTAACCTTCTCGTATGCCTGCGCTTCAACCCACTAAGAAAAATAGTCATTCATAAATAAAATAAATTGAGCCTTACTCGGTGCCCATGTCAGAGGGATGATGATGTCCATTCCCCACTTCATGAATGGCCATGGAGACAAAACTGAATGCAGTAGCTCCCCCGGTTGATGAATCATCGGAGTGTATCTTTGACATCCATTGCATTTTCGGATGAATTCCCTTGCATCACTTTCCATATCGATCCAGTAATATCCAACCCTGATTACTTTCCGAACCGATGATTCAGTGCCTGAATGATTTCCACAGGTACCTTCGTGGATTTTCCTCAAAATGTACTCAGTATCTCCTAGCCTTAGACATATTGCAAATGGGTAGTCGAATGATCTTATGAACTGGTTTCCATCTTCGGATAGGCTAAATCGGGTTGCCTTTGTATGCATGGCCCTCGATTCTTTAGGGTCCGAGGGTAGCTTTCCGGTCCTAATATATTCCACGTACTTGTTCCTCCAGTCCCAAGTTATGCTCGTCGAGTTGATCTCGGCGTGGCATTTTTCCACCACCGATCTCATAAGTTGTACTACCTCCCCTAATTTAAAATTGTCGTATTCGACCGACGATCCCAAGTTAACGAGGGCATCGGCGTCGCTACTTTGATCCCAAGGTACATGTTGCAAAGTCCACTCTTTGAACCGATGTAATGTCACCTGTAACTTGTCCAAGTATCTTTGCATTCGTTCTTCCCTGACCTCGAATGTTCCATTAACTTGGTTTATCACAAGGAGGGAGTCGCACTTGGCTTCGATCACCTCTGCCCCAAGATTTTGGCTAACTCAAGGCCTGTAATCATAGCCTCATATTCGGCCTTGTTGTTAGTCAATTTCACAGTCTTAATAGATTGTCTAACAATATTACCCGTCGGTGGTTTTAGTATGATACCAAGTCTAGATCTTTTTGTGTTTGAGGCCCCGTCTATAAAGAGGGTCCAAATACCTGAAGAAGTTCTTGAGTTTACCAATAACTCTCTTTCGATCTCGGATATTAGGGTCGGCGTGAAGTTGGCCACGAAGTCTGCCAAACTCTCAGACTTAATGGTGGTTCGAGTTCGGTACTCAATATCGTACTCACTTATTTCCATGGCCCATTTGGCCAATCATCCCAAGGGTTTGGGCTTATGCATGATATTCCTTAACGGATAAGTAATTAAGACACATATGGGGTGATATTGAAAGTATGGTTTTAGCTTCCTAGAGGCACTTAGCAAAGTGAGCGCCAGTTTTTCTAGGTAAGGGTACCTAGTTTGAGCCTCACCAAAGGTCCTACTAACATAATAAATTGGAAATTGCATGCCGTGTTCTTCCCGAACTAAGACTCCACTTACCGCTACCTCCGAGACTACTAAGTACAAATACAGTTGTTCATCTATCTTTGGTGTATGAAGCAGCGGTGGGCTCGATAAATATGTTTTGAGCTCCTCCGGAGCTCGTTGACATTGCGGGGTCCATGAGAAGTTATTCTTCTTTTTCAGTAGTGTGAAACATCAATGGCTCTTATCGGACGACCTCGAAATAAATCGTACGAGAGAGGCTATGCGCCCGGTTAGCCTTTGCAAGTCCTTTACTTTGTCTACAATCGTGATATCCTCTATGGATTTAATCATATCGGGGTTGATCTCGATCCCTCGGTTGAATACCATGAACCTGAGGAATTTACCCCATCCAACTCCGAACGCATATTTTTCTGGATTCAGCTTGATGTTGTACTTCTTCAATATACTAAAGGTTTCCTACAAATGCTTTAAATGGTCCTCTTCTTGCAGAGATTTAACCAACATATTGTCAATGTAAACTTCCATCGATTTTCCTAATTGTTCTTCGAACATCCGATTTACTAGGCGTTGGTATGTGGCACCGGAATTATTTAATCCAAACGGCATTACGTTATAACAATATGTGTCATTTTTGGTGATGAAGGAGGTTTTTTCCTGATCACCCGGGTCCAACCATATTTGGTTGTACCCGGAATAGGCATCGAGAAAAAATGAGGATCTCGTGGCCGGTCGTGGCATTGATCATACGATCGTTGTTGAGCAAAGGAAAAGAGTCTCTGGGGCATGCTTTATTCAAATCTTTGTAATCTACACATATTCTTAGTTTATTCCCTTTTTTTAGGGATTGCCACTACGTTTGCTAACTAATCCGGGTATTTAACCTCCCGAATGGACTCTATTTTTAGGAGTTTAGATACCTCATCCTTGATGAAAGCATGTTTGACGTCGGACTGGGGCCTCCTCTTCTGCTTGACCAGATTAATTTTTTGGTCCATGCTTAGTCTGTGAGTGGTTATTTCTGGTGGGATCCATGTCATATCAAGATGGAACCAATAAAAATAATCTATGTTAACTATAAAAATTGAATATATTTTTTCCTGAGCTCGGTAGTTAGTCCTGTGCCCAGGTATACCTTTCGATCGGGCAAATGCTTGATTAAAAACGGGTTTAGTAACTTACCACAAAAGAGAGGAGCAACTTGAGCTTCACTAAGAACGGGTTTTGCTGGTTGGTTTAGTGGAAATTTATGATGATTTTAATGGAGTTTTTCAGGTGATAAGAAGGAGAGAGAGAGAGAGAGAGAGAGAGAGAGAGAGAGAGAGAGAGAGAGAGAGAGAGAGAGAGAGAGAGAGAGAGAGAGAGAGAGAGAGAGAGAGAGAGAAGAGAGAGAGAGAGAGAGAGAGAGAGAGAGAGAGAGACAGGTGATAAGAAGGAGAGAGAGATGGGATTTTCTTTGGCATTAAGGACTGAAAATGAGATGAGGTTATGAAAAAGCATGTCACAAAAGAAATATAAAAACTTTGGATAAATATGAAAAATGTGGCTGCCCAACCTACTAAATATCTTTAGATAAATACAAAAGGATGGCAGCCCAAAACCTTAATTATATAATGCATTCAATAAGAATTCATCAAAATAATATTAAGTGCTACACATAGCAATACCATGGAACTTCTTTGTCAATATAAACACAACCTAAAGTAAGAAATTTTCATGTATTGTTAATTTCACGTTTAGGAAGTGCGAAGTAAAAAAATATCTCCTCATTATAAAGATGCTCAATTGTAAATGCAAAATATTAGTAAAAATTTGGGGTGTTACACACTTGAAAATTAGAAGTGAATTATCTAGAGTTAGATCCTGAACAATTATCTTGCACATATCCTATCAACTCATATTTTCTCCCATTGATAACTTCCTTGCTTACCTTTGTTGAGATTTTCATTAGTCGATAGTTTAGGTTCTTATTTAGTTTCAATTCTTAATTGTATAAATCTCCATTGTTGATCCTCCTGGATAGCAATCGAGCTACAAACTACGAGAATACTGTTTAAATCCAATCCATATGGAGACGATAATTATACTATACTATCTTTGACTAGCGAGCATAATTTAAGTGTGTGTTTTGCGCTCGTTAGGGTGATCGACCTCTCTAGGTCGACTTCGTTTACCCATTCAATGATAAATGAGTCCCAGACGCTGAAAGGTAACCTCGGCGAAGGGGCCCAAGGAGCAGTAGATTCTCTTCACCACTTCTTTGATGGCTTGGATTATACCGCCTCAGATGATGTTACTGGGTTGGGCGACTTGCCGGTACCAAAAAAGACATCGTCCCTGGGAGTCGGCGGGTCCTCTTCGAGCCCCAAATTAGTGAATCAGTTCCCAGCCCCGAGTGTTGATCCTACTCGGAGACGGGCAATTTATATGTCCATCCCGAAGCATGCCCAATTTCTTTATTCCTCGGTAGGGATTGTCAGTTACCTTCGGTGCTTGGTGACCAAAGAGGATCAAACCAAAATAAACGAGGTAGAGGTGCCCTGCCTATTCAACGAAGCTCAAAAGGTGTTGAATCGGGTAATTTCTAATGTCACTTCATTATGTATTTAGCTTTAATCATGAATAATCATAATATTTTTCTTTGTGTTTGCAGGCCTCGGTGATTCATCATGAGGCCTTTATTCGATACCTGGAGGAGTCAAAGTGTTACGAGGTCGAGGTTCGGGAGCTTGTTGAAAAGAGGGACGCTTATAAGCTCCTTAGTGAAAAATCCCAAGCTGTGCTAGAAGTGGCTCGTAGAGAACATACCGAACTGGTCGAACAGGTAAGGAGAGCTTTTAGAGTTAGTGATGATGAGTCAGACTCAGTAGCTAACAATATGAACTCGCAGTTTCAGAATAAACTTGACGTGATCGAGGAACTCTGAGGTAAGGTGGATGCGGTCAAAGCCGAGACCAAAAAATGGAAGAATAATATGGACCGCCTGGCCTCGGAGAAAGAAACTGCCCAGGCACAGTTAGATTCAGCTGAGGCTCAGCTTTACGATACAAAGGAGAAGAATTTAGTGCAAGTTAAAACGGCTGAGGGACACAAATCTCAGCTGAACTTGGACGTTTATGGTCAAGAAAATCTATTTAAGGAGCTCGAGGCTACCAAGTTAGAGGTCGTCACAGCCAAGACCGAGGCCGATAAAAAGGTGGCATAGTTAAAGGTTTATGTCGAGGCTATCCAAGAGCAGGCAAAAAACACGGTGAAGCATGCGAGGTGGTAATCTCGAAGGGACACCCCCGAGAGGGTCCATGCTCAGAACTTTGACATATAGACCGAAATCAAGAACGCCAAGATATACGAAGCCAATTCCCGGAAGATAACCTTTCTCGGGGAGGATTTCGAGGCGTCTGAAGAGTCGGGTGAGTCTGACGGTGACGAAGAACCCGTAGGCAACGACGTAGCCCCCAATGAGATTTAGGCCATTTTTCATCTTTTGTACTAGTTTTTTGTTGAGGTCGTTCGGCCTTTGTAGAAAACAAGCATCGGCGCTATTCAACCCTTGTAAATAAATTTTAATATATATATATATATATATATGTATGTATGTATATATATATATATATATGTATGTATGTATGTATGTAATTTTACCTTCTATGGCTTTTTGAACTTTTCCTTTGATTTTCTATTTGTGTTTGTAAAGGTAGAAATGCCTTAGCATGCAATGGTTAGGTTATGTTTGAAGGTTCGAACAAACCTTGCCTTTACGGCAGTCCCCGAGTGAATGTTCGAACTCGGATTTAAGATTTCTTTTAGGCTCGATGCCTAGTCCCCGAGTGAATATTCGAACTCGGATTGAGATTGTCCTTAGGCTTAGCATCGATCGACAATTTGCTTTTAGGCTCGATGCCTAGTCTCCGAGTGAATGTTCGAACTCGGATTGAGATTTCCCTTAAGCTCGGCATCGATCGACAGTCCCCGATCCATATTAGTATGGCCGTATCCCTTTTAGTTCGGGCACTACCAAATAAGCTTTTATGCCCTCGGGTGTTTTTAACTCAGAACGGCCTTAGTCTTTAGATTCGAGCAATGCCAAATAAGCTTTTATGCCCTCGAGCTATTTTAACTCAGAATGGCCTTAGCCTTTAAATTCGGGTAATGCCAAATAAGCTTCATGCCCTCGAGTTTTATTAACTCGGAATGGCCTTAGCCTTTAAATTCGGGCAATGCCAAATAAGCTTCATGCCCTCGAGTTTTATTAACTCGTAATGGCCTTAGCCTTTAAATTCGGGCAATGCCAAATAAGCTTCATGCCCTCGAGTTTTATTATCTCGGAATGGCCTTAGCCTTTAAATTTGGGCTATGCCAAATAAGCTTCATGCCCTCGAGTTTTATTAACTCGGAATGGAAGGCCTTTAAATTCGAGCAATGCCAAATAAGCTTCATGCCCTTGAGTTTTATTAACTCGGAATGGCCTTAGCCTTTTAATTTAGGCAATGCCTACAGTCTACGAGTGAAGTGAATGTTCGAACTCGGATTAAGCTGGCCCTTGGGCTTGATATCTTTAGGGGATCAGGTGTAGGAAATTCCTTGAAAAATGCAAGTGACGTTTTTGAAGACGGGATGTTTATATGCAGAGAAGAGTCTCATTTTTTATTCCTATGCATAATAGTTGTGCATGAATACAAGTTTTGTACCAGGGCTCTAGTGATTTGAGCGGGCACGGTTGATTTGATCGGTTGGCCCTTACAATAAATCTTGTTGATCGAGGCCCTTCAATCACGAATTCGAAATGCCTTATTAAATCTGATATCCGATGATATTGCCTTCGCAGTGTTCGAGGTTGACCGATGAGAGGCCTTGAATGATGTCATGATCATTGTTACCGGTTTGTAGCCCGCCTTTGATTCTAAGTTAGCACGATTACTTCTTGTCTTGTTAAAAACCTTGCCGGAAAACCTATTTGGGACAAAACCGGTTCAAGAGAAAAAGAGTGCAACGCTTGCTCTCAAACCTAGGATCTCGTATCATCCTTTGTAAGTTGCCTGCAAGTGTCAATTTGACAGGTAAAAAAGAAAAATAAAATAAAGAATTGGGGTCATACATTAGCAATAATATCGTTTTAAGTGAGATATATTCTAGTTATTCGGTAATTGCTTGTCGTTCATTATTCCAAACATGTAGGATCCCTTTTCCGATGATTTTGATAATTTGGTACGATCCTTCCTAGTTCGGGCCTAATTTCCCTTCTATCGGGTTTCGGGTACTTAGCGTAACTTTTCTTAGTACCAAATCCCCGACGTTAAAGTATCGAATGTTGGGCCTTCGATTGTAATACCTCTCGATCAGTTGCTTCTGGGAAGCCAATCGAACAATGGCGGCTTCACGCCTTTCGTCCAATAGCTCCAGGCTCATATTCATGGCCTCGTCATTTGATTCCTTTGTTGGACATCGAAATCTGATACTTGGCTCCCCGACTTCAACCGGTATTAGGCCTTCGGTTCCATAAACAAATAAGAACGGCGTAACCCTCGTACTGGACTTTGCAGTCGAGCGGTATGCCCAAAGGACTTCGGGCAGGATCTTCTTCCATTTCCCTTTCCCGTCGGTTAACCTTTTCTTTAGGTTTTGGATTATGGTTTTGCTGGTCAATTCGGCTTATCCGTTCCCTCCAGGGTGATAAGGTGTCGATAAGATTCTTTTGATCTTATGATCTTCGAGAAACTTGGTCACTTTACTACCGATAAATTGTTTCCCGTTGTCACACACAATTTCGGATGGCATTCCGAAGCGGCATATTATGTGATCCAAAATGAAGTCAATGACTTCTTTTTCCCTAACCTTCTCGTATGCCTGCGCTTCAACCCACTTAAAAAAATAGTCAGACATAAATAAAATAAATTGATCCTTACCCTGTGCACATGTTAGAGGGCCGATGATGTCTATTCCCCACTTCATGAATGGCCATGGAGACAAAACTGAATGCAGTAGCTCCCCCGGTTGATGAATCATCAGAGCGTATCTTTTACATCCATCACATTTTTGGACGAATTCCCTTGCATCTTTTTCCATATCGATCCAGTAATATCCAACCCTGATTACTTTGCGAACCAGTGATTCGGCGCCTGAATGATTTCCACAGGTACCTTCGTGGATTTCCCTCAAAATGTACTCAGTATCTCCTGGACCTAGACATATTGCAATTGGGCCGTCGAATGATCTTATGAACAGGGTTCTGTCTTCGGATAGGCTAAATCGGGTTGCCTTTTTACGCAGGGCCCTCGATTCTTTAGGGTCCGAGGGCAGCTTTCCGGTCCTGATATATTCCACGTACTTGTTCCTCCAGTCCCAAGTTATTCTCGTCGAGTTGATCTCGGCGTGGCATTTTTCCACCACCGATCTCATAAGTTGTACTACCTCCCCTGATTTAAACTCGTCGTATTCGACCGACGATCCCAAGTTAACGAGGGCATCGACTTCGCTACTTTGATCCCAAGGTACATGTTGCAAAGTCCACTCTTTGAACCGATGTAATGTCACCTATAACTTGTCCAAGTATCTCTGCATTCGTTCTTCCCTGACCTCGAATGCTCCATTAACTTGGTTTATCACAAGGAGGGAGTCGCACTTGGTTTCAATCACCTCTGCCCCAAGCTTTTGGCTAACTCAAGGCCTGCAATCATGGGCTCATATTCGTCCTCGTTGTTAGTCAATTTCACAGTCTTAATAGATTGTCTAAAAATATTACACGTCGGTGGCTTTAGTATGATACCAATTCCAGATCTTTTTGAATTCGAGGCCCCATCTATAAAGAGGGTCCAAATACCCGAAGAAGTCCTTGAGTTTACCAATAACTCTCTTTCGATCTTGGGTATTAGGGTCGGCGTGAAGTTGGTCACGAAGTCTGCCAAAATTTGGGACTTAATGGTGGTTCGAGGTCGGTACTCAATATCGTACCTACTTATTTCCACGGCCCATTTGGCCAATCGTCCCAAGATTTCGAGCTTATGCATGATATTCCTTAACGGGTAAGTAGTTACAACACATATGGGGTGACATTGAAAGTATGGTTTAAGCTTCCTAGAGGCACTTAGCAAAGCGAGCGCCAGTTTTCTAGGTGAGGGTACCTAGTTTCAGCCTCACCTAAGGTCCTGCTAACTTAATAAATTGGAATTTGCGTACTTTGTTCTTCCCGAACTAAGACTCCACTTACCGTTACCTTTGAGACGGCTAAGTACAAATATAATTGTTCATTTGTCTTTGTTGTGTGAAGCAGCGATGGGCTCGATAAGTAGCTTTTGCGCTCCTCCAGAGCTCGTTGACATTCCGGGATCCATGAGAAGTTATTCTTCTTTTTCAGTAGTGCGAAAAATCGATGGCTCTTGTCGGACGACCTCGAAATAAATCATCCTAGAGCGGCTATGTGCCCGGTTAGCCTTTGCACGACCTTTACTTTGTCTACAACCATGATATCCTCTATGACTTTGATCTTATCGGGGTTGATCTCGATTCCTCAATTGGATACCATGAACCTGAGGAATTTACCCCATCCAACTCCGAACGTACATTTTTCTGGATTCAGCTTCATGTTGTACTTCTTCAATATACTAAAGGTTTCTTGCAAATGCTTTAAATGGTCCTCTGCTTGCAGGGATTTAACCAACATATCGTCAATGTAAACTTCCATCAATTTTCCTAATTGTTCTTCGAACATCCGATTTACTACGCGTTAGTATGTGGCACCGGAATTTTTTAATCCAAACGGCATTACATTATAACAGTATATGTCATTTTTGGTGATGAAGGAGGTTTTTTCCTGATCACCCGGGTCCATCCATATTTGGTTGTACCCGGAATAGGCATTGAGAAAAATGAGGATCTCGTGGCCGGTCGTGGAATCGATCATACGATCGTTGTTGGGCAAAGGAAAAGAGTCTTTGGGGCATGCTTTATTCAAATCTTTGTAATCTACACATATTCTCAGTTTATTCTTTTTTTTAGGGATTACCACTACGTTTGCTAACCAATCTGAGTATTTAGCCTCTCGAATGGACTCTCTTTTTAGGAGTTTAGATACCTCATCCTTGATGAAAGCATGTTTGACTTCGGACTGGGGCCTCCTCTTCTGCTTGACCGGATTAATTTTTGGGTCTATGCTTAGTCTGTGAGTGGTTATTTCTGGTGGGATCTATGTCATATCAAGATGGGACCAATCAAAACACTTTATGTTAACTATAAGAAATTGAATATATTTTTTCCTTAGCTCGGTAGTTAGTCATGTGCCCAGGTATACCTTTAGATTGGGCAAATGCTCGATTAATACAACTTGTTCCAGCTCTTCGACTGTCGATTTGGTTGCGTCGGAGTCATCGGGGATTATAAAAGATCGGGGAACCCCATAATCATCGTCTTTGTAGGTCTTTTGCCTATCTGATTGGATCGTTACCGGAATCAATAATTGCTATTTGGCCTATAGGCGGCACCAGAATTCGGCTCCTTCGGTGTTGTGAGCGTTGATATCGAAACCACTTCTTTGATGGCAAACATCTCTTTTGCGGCCAGTTGTTTCCCGTAGATTGTCTTGATCCCTCCTGGGACTGGGAATTTTAACACTTGGTGAAGAGTTGAGGGTATTTCCCTCATTTGGTGGATCCACGGCCTTTTGAGATGGGTGTTGTACCTCATGTCCCCCTCGATTACATAAAACTTGGCCTCTCGTACGATTCTGGCGGTATTGAACGGTAATGTTATCTCTCCTTTGGTGGTTTCACATGCCATGTTGAACTCGTTTAGGACTTGGACTACTGGCACGATCCTGTCTTGTAGACCAAGCTGTTCTACGACCTTCGATCGAATAATGTTGGCCGAGGTACCTGAATCAATTAACACACGTTTGATTCTAGTTTTATTTACTAGTACATATATTACCAGTGCATCATTGTGAGGTTGTATGATCCCTTTCGCGCCCTCGTCACTGAAGGATAAGGCTCATTCAGGTATGTAGTCTCGAGTTCGTTTCTCCCTAGTGACGGAGATTCTTGTGCGCTTTAACATTGGCCCTTGTGGGATGTCGACTCCACCGATGATCATATTTATGACGTGTTGAGGTTCGGTATCTTCTTGTCCTGTCTGTTTGTTAGAAACCCTATTTATAAAGTGGTTCTTGGCTCGGTCGCTCAAGAATTCTCGAAGGTGCCCATTTTTGAATAAACGGGCTACTTCTTCTCTCAGTTGTCGACAATCTTCCGTTCTATGACTGTGAGTGCCATGATATTTGCACATCTGGTTAGGGTCCCTTTGAGCTGGATCGGATTGTAAAGGTCGAGGCCATTTGGTATCACTGATGCACCTGATAGCATATACGATGGCGGCAACATCGATATTAAAGTTGTATTCTGATCGCCTCGGTGCTTCTTTAGGCCCGATGGACCTGTCGAAGCTATCTTTGGTCATGAGTCCCCGGTTGCTTCGACCTTGATCACTCCTCCTATGGTTTCTTACTGGGTTCCGCCCCGACCCACAACTTCTTCGATCTCCATTATAGGGCTGATATCGATCCTCGTTTGATCTTGGTTCACGATTGATGTCCCTCTTGGCTCTACGAGAATCCAGGCGGGATATATAGACTTCGAAGGTGCCCTAATTTGATCATCTTCAACTCTAATTTTCAATTGATACTGATTGTGTACATCGGTCTAGGTAACGGCAAGGTATTCTATCAGGCTTTGCTTTAATTTCTGCGAAGCCATCGAGCTTCGAATATTGAGTCCCTGAGTGAAAGCCTGAATAGCCCAATCATCGGTGACCGGCGGCAGATCCATTCATTCCATTTGAAAACGGGACACAAACTCCCTGAGCATATCGTTCTCTTTCTGTTTGACTTTGAAAATGTCTGATTTTCTGGTGTTGACCTTGATGGCACCGGCATGTGCTTTTATGAAAGAGTCTGCAAGCATAACAAATGAGTCAATATAATTAGGAGGTAAGTTGTGATACCATATCATGGCTCCCTTCGACAGGGTCTCCCCAAATATTTTCAGCAAATTAGACTCGATTTCGTCGTCTTCTAAGTCGTTCCCTTTGATGGAACATGTATAAGAGGTTACATGCTCGTTTGGATCAGTCGTTCCGTTGTACTTAGGTATTTCGGGCATACAAAATTTCTTGGGGATCGGTTTTGGCGTCGCGCTCGAAGAAAAATATTTTTGCACAAACTTCTTGGAATCCAGTCCCTTCAATATCGGGGTTGCTCCTGGGATTTGATCTACCCTAGAATTATAGGTTTCAAACTTTTTATCATTCGCTTCGATATTCTTTTCCCCTGACTCTATCCGCTTTGTCAGCTCCTCAAGCATTTTTATAATTTCGGGGTTAGTCCCTGACTCTTGTTCATTCGACCTTACCACAACCGGTTTCGTTCAGCGGGTGACTTCTTGGGGTGGATCGGGTTCAACCCTGCTCGGTGTCTGGGTTTGGCTCTGCAACTGAGCTATCGCCACATGTTGAGCTTGCAGCATTTCGAAGATCATGTGTAGGCTAATCCCGTCTTCTTCAATATTTTTTGTGTTACGAGCTGCAGATCAAGCTCCACCACATACGCAATTTTCAGGATCGGTACGCAAGTTCGCGTCGATGACCACATGTGAATTTACATCAATTGGATCTGCAGTCTGAATTCCAACGGCATCAGCGGGTGGCCCTACATTAGCGGGCGCCATATTGTTATTCTCACCTTGATGACCAGCCTCATTGTCGATATGTGGAGGTGCTAATACAGAGTTTGTCATTTTGGCCTGAAATCAAAGATACTTCAAAGAGTAAGTGTAAAGTAGTGTGTGTTATGAAGATTTGTATCAAATAACCACTATTATCCTTGGCCCCGCGGTGGGCGCCAAACTGTTTATCCAAAAAATCGGATAACAATTGAATTTATACGCGGTTACAAGGATATGTGATCTTATTTGATACAAAGTGAGAAATCAGACTTAATATGAAAGAATAAATAGAACAATAAATGCAAACTATGCAGATTAGACAACTTAAGTCTCGCGAGGTTAACCTCCTTCGAATTTAGACGTGATATTATTGAAACCAGAATAATATGAACAAAACTAGAAAAAATAGTATGTAGTTCTTTCAAGTATGTTACAATGTGTCCCTATGAATTATAAAGTCCCCCTTATATACAGGGGGAGATCTTCCTTTTAAGACATTATTTTATAAAAAACATAAGTCCTTGATTTTGTAGACCGTTGGCCCCTTTTTTACTTAATCTTGTAATTTCTGTCATAATGATTGGTTAATGGCGAGAATCAAGAATCCTTGTCAGATGAGTTGGCGAAATCACATGAGTCTGAATTTCATATTTCCGTATGTGAAAAGAAGTATAAATATCTTCATATACCAAACGCTCGCTAATAAGTATTGCATCTTCAGAATTGTAACCCTCCCACGGCATATAAGCTACTATTTTCTCTGAGGCCGTTAAAAGAAGGATCGATGGTGCTTTCTGTAAACTCGAGGGCAAATATGATGGTCTTGTCGAAATTGAACTTCAATATTGAGCTCGGTTTCAACTGTAACTTCGATCTCTAATACATGATTTGAGCCTGGTCTATTGTTCCAGATGCTCGATCAAGAATCAAGCTCAGTTTTACCCGTATACAATTATCATGTTGTTAATCTGCAACATGATTTTCCTAGGCAAATCGATCGACGTGCTAATATATCAGACTTATGTGTAGGTACATACTGCCCAGTGCTTCCATGGCAGAATCACCATTGACAAACCATTAACAAGTTATTCGAAATTTATTTCCTTACATGCAAACTCACGTACCAACACGCACACCGCACACCATTTATTTGCAAATTAATTTTTTTTTTAAGCAAAATGAAAGATATTAAGGCAGCTGCTAGAGTCACAACCACCATGACTAACATATGTTATATATATATATATATATATATATATATATATATATATATATATATATATATATATATAGACACATTCAAAATTATGTGATGTTTGTCACCTCAATCTATTATAAGTTCTGTTTTATGGCCGATTCCACGATCACTTCTAACGACATGTTCGAAAACGATTTACATTATCCACACGTGTATAGTACTCCATCCGTTTCAATTTATGTGAACGCATTTGACTGAACACAAAGTTTAAGAAATAAGAGAAGATTTTTATGTCCCCCTCTTGTTGTATTAACTTTTGAGATTTAATAGACAAGGTTGGGGCCAATGCCAAACCCCCCTCCACCACGGGAGGTGAAAGCCTGGGTGGATGGTTTTAATAAAAAAAATAAAAAATAAGCGCATATATTTTGTGTGGTTATAAATCATTGCATAAAGGTAAATTATTTACAAATATGAAAATTGATCATTCTTTTTTGCACGGACTAAAAATAAAATAAGTTCACATAACTTGAAACGAAAGGAGTATAAAAATTTTGTATTTTAACTTATTCTAGTAGCTAGGTAACATATCTTATTTTTCAAGTTATGGACAATTACAAGTAGTCATTGGCTGGTGGTCAACTTAATAGTACTGTAAAAGTTCCTTTACATTGCAAGTGTAAAGAAGTTAGACGCTGTCCAAAACTAATTAAGATTTATTAATATAATTTTGATTTCTGTATTTTTTTGTGCGCACGTGTGGTATTGGGGGGAGAGGCCCTTTCTAGAAAGCTAAAGAGCCAGTATTTGAAGTACGAACGAATTCTTTGTTAGGATAGAAAAAACATGAAGATGCAAAAGACCAAATCAAATGGGAGAAAAGAGAGATATACATAAAGTTAAACTAAGGAATTGCTTTGAGATTAAGACTCAGAAATATAGGAGATATAGACAGTCATATGGTTGGTTGAGGAATTTAACCACTCTGCCTAGTAAACTCTGGCCAATATCAAAAGATAGAAAAGGATTGAGAAGTTATACCCAGGAAACATGTAATTGTGTCTCCTCAAATAGATATTATTTCAATATCCAGATTCAAAATAAGCGCATTTGTCTAAATTTTTTTCAAATGTTCTCTTTCGTTATTTTGATATAGAAAATTGTCATTGATATGCAACACCCGTGGGTTGTTAATTAATTAGTGGATGAACTCGAAATGGAGTTCGTAGCTGTAAAACTTATTTTAGATAAATTTCACAATCAGAATGGGAGAAGGTTAAAGCCATATGAGGGCTAGTTTGGGATTTGCTGAGGAATTTTTGGGAAGAGAATGTTAAAGTCATATAAAGGCGAGTTCAGGATTCAATTGTTGAACCGTCTTGCCGGTCAAACCTCAAGGGAATAAAACTGCCCTTGAGCTGTCTCAAAGGAATTAGCCAAAACGAACAATATCTTGGCAGCTAGCTAGGTCTAGACTATGACACGATCTTTACATCAAACTAGCAAACATATATATGATATGTGGCTTTCATATGCACTTTTATGCACTAATTATGGTTCTTTAATATTCTTCCACTTTATTTAATGTAACGACATTTGACGAAACACAGAATTTAAAATAAAAAATGAGTACTTCTGGAACTTATGATTTTAACATCCCATTACATTTCTGTGTCTACAAAATAAAAAATTTGTAATAAACTCTTTTCAAATACTGAATATATAGTATTTTTTAACAGATAATCAAAGATAAAATATCACATAAATTGAAACAAAAATAACATGTATCGATCATCAGTTCAATCTACCACTTTAGTCATGATACATAAATTAATGTGATTTTGATATAAACATTTTTTGTGAATAAATTCTCAGAGTTGGGGCTAAAGGAAAAGGAAAAAACAAGTGTCAATAGAATATTGTAGATGACGAAAGGGAGTTTAATTTGGGTTCTCATTGGAGCAGTGTGAAGGTTAGACAGACTTTTTGCGGTGGGTAGAAATTGGTGTAAGGTAGTTGAACATGCAACTGAAAGAATATCGGGCATCAGGTGTAACCCTAATTTCCAATTTCATTTTCTTCCCTAATTATTTATTTGCCACTAGTGTATATATATATATATATATATATACTGCCACGTTATGGAAAACTTTAACTACTTCCACTTGATTTTTAAGTTTTACCAAAGGTTAACAATAATGGTTTATTACTAGACCCTAGAGGATATATGTTAAAGACCTTAAATTCTTAATACTCCTATGATGACTAAGAAGAACCTTTTAAGTTCATAGGATTATGTAATATATGAACCTAAACCCTAGTGAATGTGTCATTTTAATTAGAGGGTATAAGTGAGCAGTAGCTAGCTCACTTTATCCAGTGGCATTATAATAATAATAATAATAATAAACACCCCGACAAATGAAAATCTAAATCTGCCTCATATATACACTATCTTTGTCAATACGGTAGCTGTAATAATTAATTATATATAAAGATTAAAAAAAGACTGAGGAATTGGCCGCTTAGCTTCTTCCTGAAGTATGGTGCATAGGAAATAACGCAGCTTAACACCATATATAATAAGCATCCTCTTTGTATCCGTACTTTAATTAATTTCCTCACAAATTTAAACAAAGTTTCTATCCCAAAATGGAAGAAAAGCTTCCTCCAGGTTTCAGGTTCCATCCCACAGATGAAGAACTCATCACTTTTTATCTCACTAACAAAGTTTCTGATTTCAGTTTCACTGCTAGAGCTATTGCTGATGTTGATCTCAACAAATGCGAGCCTTGGGATCTCCCTGGTAACTATATTTTCTTTTGCATCCTTCTCTTTGATCATTTACTTCTTTCTTTCTCTTCAACCACAGTCAACAAACAACATAGAAGCAGTGGCGGAGCTAGAAGAAGGAAACGGGTTCAACTGTTAAAAGCTTATTACTATGCAAATAGTAAAATGAATTTTTTCTTTATATATACACTGTTGAATCCATTTGAGATGGGAAAAAATTCTAATGAAGTAGTCAGAGGGGTTCAAATATTGCTTTAATTAGGTCATACAAATCTGAATTATTTGTAAAGTCGGCTTATATAATATTGTAGCATCTAGCATGATGATACACTTAATTAGTTGATTCCTGCAGCATTTGCTTTTAGTTTTTACCTATTGATTTTTCTAAAGCGATGTAGATCCAGATCTTACTGTGGATTAATGTATTTAAAAGCATAATATATATACCGTGTAGTTTGGGAAATTCAAATTTGATAAGCACTCATGGGGTGGATCGAGATTTTCTATGTTTTCCTTTTGACACGAGAAGAAAACCAAGGGAGAACAAAAATGAGATAAATTTCTTGCTTCTGTTAATCTTCTTTCATTCTTTTTCTTTTTCCAAGAAAAAATGCAGTTTACCCTAAATATAGTTAAATAGTAGGCAAAGATTGCGTCTGAGATTATACCTGCATGTAAGAATGCTTATTTACCTATCAAACAAACAGAAAATGACATTCTTCTTTTGCAAAAGCTCTCTGGATATTTTTTTTTATCAATATTGCAGCTTAAAACTTGTTTACTAGTAGCATTTTTTTATAATCTATGTTGACAAACATGGCGTGTCAAAGTGGAGATCAAGGAGAATAAAATGAACGGAAATTCTTTCTATCTAAATAAGCTCAACAAATAGCAACCACTATGTCAAGAAAACTAATAAACTAAAAAAGAAACAAAGATGCTGCTGCATGAAAATTCGAAGTAATAACGTAAACTGTTATGTTGCTCGGACTTTCTAAAAATATTGTGAGCTATAATATCTCTGGAGAATCCGTGCAACAAAGCCTAGCTGGCTATAAAGATAATGAAATATTGACATTATATTGTTATATTGAATTGTACAGCTAAAGCTTCAATGGGAGAAAAGGAATGGTATTTCTTTAGTCTTAAAGATCGGAAGTACCCCACTGGCCTTCGCACAAACAGAGCTACAGAAGCTGGCTACTGGAAAACGACAGGCAAAGACAAGGAGATTTTTCGTGGAGGAGTTCTTGTTGGGATGAAGAAAACCCTAGTTTTCTATAGAGGAAGAGCTCCTAAGGGTGAGAAAACCAATTGGGTTATACATGAATATAGACTTGAAACAAGACTTGGTTTCAAACCTTCTAAGGTAATCTAGTACTCCCTCTGATTCAGTTTATATAACGGAAATTTGACTGCTTGTTACATGTAAGTCAAATGTATACAAACAACAACAAAAAAAAAAAAAAAAATTCGGTGCACTAAACTTCTGCTATGCGTATTTCTGTAAGAGGCTTTTTTCATGTCTTGACCCGTGACCTCCTGGTCATATGACAATAACTTTATCAGCCAAGGCTCTCCTTCAAACTACTAAAAGTATTCTTTTAAATAAATGGTGGTAATAGTTTCATATGTTATTTTATTTTACATAAGAGGTGGTGAGGCTCTCAACAAGTCATGTCATTAAGAATAATCTGGGATAAAAAAAATTAAATAATTTTCAATAAGTGAAAGGTGATATTCTTTCCGAAACAAACTAATATTGAAAGTGTGTCACCAGAGAGAGTAAATTACTAAGAAAGCAAAATACAACTACGTCCTATCCATATATATTTTGTGTAAAGACATTTAATATTCTTAATCACAACATTTTTGTCTAAACTATCCTTATTCTTTTCTTATATTCTGCTTAATTAACACTCTGCTAAATGGAATGATAAGAATTTAATTACTTAAAAAATGGCATTTTGTTGTTCTAAAATGTAAAATATTTTGGAACAAAACAACTAATATGCTAAATTGAAGGGAGCCATAATTAAGTCGTCTTAACTTAGCACCTCTAGAAGAAAGGAATAGATCTAGTACACCATGAGACTGATAGAGGATGGCCACTCTATTTTTCTGGATTTATCATTTATACTAGCATTGTTAAATGTGTTTATTCTGACGGTGTATATAACTTAAATTTTACTACGTACATTGAATCACACTTTCTTTTTTCTTGCTTTCAGGAGGAATGGGTAGTATGTAGGGTGTTCCAAAAGAGCTCAACTGTGAAGAAACCACAGCCAACATCATCTTCCCCACAATCCCTAGAGTCTCCTAATTGTGACACTAACACAATAATTACAAATGAGCTTGGAGATATTGAGTTACCAATTAATTACAACTGCCTAGCCACTCCGTCAATTGGGATGATCAGCAATAATATTTCCTTGCACAATTACAACAATGAGAACATGAATATGAACTTGAACATGAACTTGGCTTCTAGCTTGTTAAACAGCTCTAATCTTTCATCAGTAAATTCTTTGCTTTTTAGGGCATTACAGTTAAGGGGATATCAACCAAGAGAAGCTACAACTACTACTAATGATTACTCATTTATGCCACCTATACAAGGGAATATTTCTCAGTTTGCAAACGATAATCATTTTAGTTCTAATTTTGTTGCTAATATTGGGGCAATACCTTCTTCATCTATGGTATTTGATAATTCTGTCCAGCAGCAACAGACACAGGAGCAACCTTACAAATTGGACTCCAATATTTGGTGAAGAGCAGAGGAACGTAACTACGTACGTACGTTAGTCTTTAGTAGTCACAACTAACTACAGCTTTGTAAAGGGAAGGAGTTGGAACCAACCAAGACTATTTGATGGAATTAATGCTTTTAGATATATTTACTGTATATGTTGCAGCAATTCCATATGGAAAAAGTGTATAAGACATAAATAAGCCCAAAAACGTGGTAAATTTATGTTCATTTAGTCTTTGATTGACATGCGAAAATCACTAGTCTAGTACTTTGTCTTTTTTTCACAATCATCAAGCTTCCACATATGCATTTGCAATTGGTGGGGTGGTGTTTGATTGGGTAGGAAATTTAAAAAAGATGAAAGATTTTGAAACTTGTAGTATAAAGCAATTCATAAATATTTGTGTGGCTATAATTATCTTATTGAGGATAAAATAAGAAATTTAAAGTTAAACTATTTTTAAATTAGGAAATATAACATTCTTTATTAGAAAAAGTAAAAAAACATGACACACAAATTGAGACAGAGGGAGTGTTAGTGGTAAGCACCCTCCACTTAGGTTGTGAGTTCGAGTCACCCCAAGAGCAAGGTGGGAAGTTCTTTGAGGGATGGAGCTGAGGGTCTATCATAAACAGTCTATCTACCCCAGGGTAGGGGTAAGGTCTGCATACACACTACTCTCCACATACCTACTAGTGGATTATACTGGGTTGTTTTTGTTGTTGTTGTTGGAGTGCTAAATAACTCCAACATGAGAAAAAAGTCGGCATTAACTCTCAAAGAGCCTCAATTATATGAGACTATCAAGTAATTACAAGTATGTCTATCGATATGTAGTAACCCGTAATTTGGTAAAATCCATGGTATGTAATTAATTTGTTCCTCCCTTTGTTCCGGTTTATGTGAACATATTTTCTTTTTGATCCGTTCCAAAAAGAATGATCCCTTTCTAAATTTGAAAATAATTTAGCTTAAATTTATAATTCTACCCTTAATAGAAAACTTTTATAACCACACAAATACTCTGGACCCCTTTTGACTTGTTTAGGACCACAAATTCTAAAAGTCTTAATTTTTTCTTAAACTTCGTGCCCAATCAAACTGGTTCACATAAATTGGAACGGAGAGAGTATTACATATTAAATTACATTGATTATTTAAATCTCATACAAAATAGCCAAGTTATGGCTATTTTTTAAATTCATTAATACATTACAATGCAAATTATGTTTCAATTAACAACTGCCCTAAAAGTGGCTAGTGGTGCGCTTAGCCCTTTAATTTTTCCAATCGTAGTTTTACCAATGTAATAGAGAATTTCACTATATGCCCCATTTTAAGCCACTATTTAAATTTTATCTCATTTTTAAAAAAATCATAAATATACTTGTTTACCCGAAAAATCGGATAACGTTGAATTTATGTATGGTTTTAAGGATACGTGATACCCTTTGATACAAATCGTATAGAGAGATAGCAATACGAATATTCTTGACTATGACAGTGGGAATAATGAATCAGAAAGAACGAATAAAACGAAGTAAAACAAGCACAAGGAGGTCTCTTTTTTTCCAGTGTATTCAGTGTGTCCATAGTTTACAAGGATCCCCCTTTTATAGTAGATGGTCATTACAAAAAATAATAAAATAAAGCATATAATGGAGGACACATGATGATTTGTCTTTTCTTCGATTCCCGTTAAGATTCTCTCTCTTGGTGCAGTTGCAACAGCTCTTATCTGTGAGCTCGATACTGGCTCGAACTAATTACTGGGTCGAGCCCTTCGGTTTTGGCTCGAGCTCGACCTTCGAGATGGGCGTCGCGCATTTTCAACCTCGAAGCAATGCCTTGCGGATCGATTCGGTCACGGGCTCGATAAGGTTATCGAGCCGACTCCTCGAGCAGCCTTCGAACTCGAGGCTCGTTAGTATTGTCTTCGGAGCTCACTCCCAAAATTCCACTCCGACTTCTTACCACTTGAACTCGATCGAACGTAGGAAGGCCGAAATCTATTTTGACCATATACAGATAGTCCCCTCGTTTCTCACAAAGGATGCGGTGAGAATCGATATGATTTTTGACAGTTCGATCGGGTTATAAGCTGACGTTTTAACAGGGATCGATTATGACGTA
Source organism: Nicotiana tabacum (assembly GCF_000715075.1). Taxonomy (NCBI): domain Eukaryota; kingdom Viridiplantae; phylum Streptophyta; class Magnoliopsida; order Solanales; family Solanaceae; genus Nicotiana; species Nicotiana tabacum. Next base: position 124,145,951 of record NC_134094.1, on the reverse strand, counting down.
TGTGATAGATGTCCCATCGATTTAGCCTTTCAAGGTATTTAATGCTTGTCAGATGGCGGTTGGCCACCTCTGATATTGAACCGTCATGATGCGAGCCTATAAATAACCCTTCCATCTAACATTTACCATTTTTACACATTCACTCCCCCAAATTTTTTTATCTTTTCTCTCTATCTCGTCGCTTGCAGAGCCATCTACACCAGAGTTTTGGTGTCGTCAATTTTTCACTTTTCTTTGCCTTTCTTCCTCTCATATCAATGGCCAAAACTTCGAAAACTGTACATCAGAAAGAGAAAGCTTCTTCTTCACAGCCGTCCGGCGACAAGGCGCCGGTGGAGCCGTCCACCTATGACTATGTTCCCGGCCCGTGTACTCTGAAGATCAATTTTAAGGTTGAGAATCCTTCATCTATTCCGGGTCGATGCGAGCACGTGTCGATGTACATGTTCTCTATAACGGAGGGTCATCTCGAGGGTGTTAGGAAAGACTGCAACTGGGGTTCTGAGGTTGTGTTGCAAATTCATCCCCCGAAGAGAGCGTCATCACCCATGTGGAGGGATTTTTAAGTGTTTACACTTATCCATTCACATTGGGTCCCGTCGACCCGGTGATCATTGATTTTTGCAAAAGATATCAGGTCACCCTCGGTCAAATTCATCCCTCTCTATGGCGTATAGTAATCCTACTTCGCTTCTTCTTCATCAAAGCCGAGGGGCTGGATTTTTCCCTGAATCACCTCATACGATTGTATCGGCCTCAAATCTTTCGAGGACTAATCAGACTTCATCGTTGGGCATCGAAGGCTTTGATGTCAAGCATCGACGAAGACAAGGATCGGGGTTGGATAGGCCGTTATATTCGAGTGAGGACCCGTGACCTTATTCCGGAAGAGAAGATGTCATTCCCCGAGGAATGGAATTTCGACCGTAAGTGGTTCTCATAAGACGTTGCTTTTCGTATCTTTTCCCGATTTTTTCTGATGTCTTTCTCCGATATACAGCTGCCTCTTGGATACCACAAGCGGTGCCCGACCTCGAGGATTGGGTTCGAAAGTTAGCCTCGACCTCCTCTTATGTCGAACGCGCTTGGCGTGATTTGGCAAAAGGTAGATGTGAGGCCAAGAATCACGGTAAGGTTTTACTTCTCGTTTCCTTCGAAGTGTTCTTTATGCTCCATTCGTTACCGATTTCCTTTCATGTAGGTGTAACCAAGGATGCCGCTTTAAGGCATTTGAGCGGTAAAGAAGGAACCAAGTCCCCGGTCCCGAAATCGGGGAAAGATAAGAAGTGAAAAGCTGCCTCTCGGTCTGAGGATCCCAAGCCCAAAACTCGAAGGGTGAGGAGAAAGGCAATTGCTCTTCCGATTGACTCGGTCCAACGACTGAGAGAAGAAGAAGAAGACGAAGAAGAAGAAGGTGGTGCCTCAGCTCTAGTGATCCGATCTGCGAGAGCTATCGGGGTCACCAAAGCTCCTGAGCCGATGGCGGCTGTACCGGTCGGGGTTGGCCCCGGGATCCCGATTCTTGATCGGAGCGCCCCGAGTGATTCCCTTGGGGCTATGACAGTGGGTCATTTGCCTTGCCTTCCAACCTTTTCTGAGGAGGCGTTAAAGGAAGCTCGAGAATTGAAGACCCCCGATATGGGTGGAGGCTCTAGTATAGGGGATCCCTTTCGGGATTGCTTTACTGGAGTCGATGATGCTTCCGATATTGGAGACGCTTATCTTCTACTAGAAGAGGCCCAATGTTTCATTACTCGGGTAATGGTTTTACTATACTTGATTTCTTTGTTCTTTTCCAAACTTGACTCGTGTTCTTTCCCTACTGTACAGGCCATTGGTAGGTTTCGAGTCGACCTTAGCCAGTGTGAGGTCGAGCTTCAGAAGGTCTCGGGGGAGAGAGACACCCTGCGGCTTCTTTGCAGCCAAAAGGACGAGGCTATAAAGGACCTCCAAGCGAATTTGGCTAAGGCTCGTGAAGAAGAGGCCGAACTCGATAAGTAGGTGAGCCTCGTTCTGTTAAAGTATGGGTTTGACTTGACTGTGTAAGTTAACCCTTCATTGTCTCAACTGCAGCAAAAGGTTGAAAAGATCGGGTCACTTCGGGAAGAAGTTGATCAAATAAAAGTTGAATGTAATTGGTGGAAGGAGACTATCGACCGCCTGGCTGCGAAAAAAGAGACCATTTTGACCAACTTATTATCGGCCGATGTTCATCTTCAAAACGTCAAGCAAAAGGGTTCGGCTCAAGCTAAGAGGATCGAGGAGCTTGAAGCTTGGCTTGCTGAGGCCAAGGCGGAGGTTAAGTCGTCGAAAATTTTGGCGGATAAGTCTATTATCGTGTATCGAGCAGATGCCTAGGCTGCTCAGATGGAGGCATGAGAGGCGGCGGATACTGCCGGCACTCGAGCACATTGGATTGCCAAACTTGCTAAATGTAGGTCTCGGAGGGAGACCCTCGAGGAGATACACGCTCGAGGTTTTGACCTTACTGAAGAAATAAAAAAGGCCAAAGAGCTCAAAGCTGAAGCTGAAGCCATGGCTTCTGATGGCGATGATGATGATCAGGAAGCTTAGTTCTTAATTTTTTACGTTTGTAATCAATCATGTAAAATTTTTTGTATATAGACAACTTGGCCGACTTGTGAAGACTTTATACGTGCCTTACAAATGTTTTCACAAGGATCTTAACAATTTAATCTAATTTGGAATTCGTAGTCTCTATGATTGATTGTTTTTTCAGACTCGAAGTGACGTAGCCCCTAGGCTTACTAGTTGAGTCAATGATTAGAACTCGAAGAAATATAACCCGTAGGCGTAATAGTCGAGTGAGCGCTTGCTTGAACTCGAAATGAAAGCAGCCCATAGGCTTTAGTCATCGAGTGAATGATTCGAACTCAAAGTAATGTAGCTCGTGGGGGTAATGGTCGAGTGAGTGCTTGCTCGAACTCGAAATAAAAGTAGCCTATAGGCTTTAGTCATCGAGTGAATGATTCGAACTCGAAGTAATGTAGGCCGTGGGCGTAATGGTTGAGTGAGTGCTTGCTCAAACTCGAAATAAAAGTAGCCCGTAGGCTTAGTCGTCGAGTGAATGATTTGAACTCGAAGTACTGTAGCCCGTGGGCGTAATGGTCGAGTGAGTGCTTGCTCGAACTCGAAATAAAAGTAGCCCGTAGGCTTTAATCGTCAAGTGAATGATTTGAACTCGAAGTAATGTAGCTCGTGGGCGTAATGGTCGAGTGAGTGCTTGCTCGAACTCGAAATAAAAGTAGCATGTAGGCTTAGTCGTCGAGTGAATGATTCGAACTCGAAGTAATGTAGCCCGTGGGCATTATGGTCGAGTGAGTGCTCGCTCGAACTCGAAATGAAATTAGCCCATAGGCTTTAGTCGTCGAGTGAATGATTCGAACTCGAAGTAATGTAGCCCGTGGGGGTAATGGTCGAGTGAGTGCTTGCTCGAACTCGAAATGAAAGTAGCCCGTAGGCTTTAGTCGTCGAGTGAATGATTCGAACTCGAAGTAATGTAGCCTGTGGGCGTAATGGTCAAGTGAGTGCTTGCTCGAACTCGAAATGAAAGTAGCCCGTAGGCTTTAGTCATCGAGTGAATGATTTGAACTCGAAGTAATGTAGCCCGTGGGCGTAATGGTCGAGTGAGTGCTTGCTCGAACTCGAAATGAAAGTATCCCGTAGGCTTTAGTCGTCGAGTGAATGATTCGAACTCGAAGTAATGTAGCCCGTGGGCGTAATGGTTGAGTGAGTATTTGCTCGAACTCGAAATAAAAGTAGCCTGTAGGCTTAGTCATCGAGTGAATGATTCGAACTCAAAGTAATCTAGCCTGTGGGCATAATGGTCGAGTGAGCGCTTGCTCGAACTCGAAATGAAAGTTGCCCGTAGGCTTTAGTCGTCGAGTGAATGATTCAAACTTGAAGTAATGTAGCCCGTGGGGTAATGGTCGAGTGAGTGCTTGTTCGAACTCGAAATGAAAGGAGCCCGTAGGCTTTAGTCGTCGAGTGAATGATTCGAACTCGAAGTAATGTAGCCCGTGGGCGTAATGGTCGAGTGAGTGCTTGCTTGAACTCGAAATGAAAGTAGCCCGTAGGCTTTAGTCGTCGAGTGAATGATTCGAACTCGAAGTAATGTAGCCCGTGGGCATAATAGTCGAGTGAGTGCTTGCTCGAACTGGAAATAAAAGTAGCCTGTAGGCTTTAGTCGTCGAGTGAATGATTTGAACTAGAAGTAATGTAGCCCGTAGGCGTAACGGTCGAGTGAGTGCTTGCTCGAACTCGAAATAAAAGTAGCCCGTAGGCTTTAGTCGTCGAGTGAATGATTCGAACTCGAAGTAATGTAGCCTGTGGGGGTAATGGTCGAGTGAGTGCTTGCTCGAACTCGAAATGAAAGTAGCCCGTAGGCTTTAGTCATCGAGTGAATGATTCGAACTCGAAGTAATGTAGCCCGTGGGCGTAATGGTTGAGTGAGTGCTTGCTGAACTCGAAATAAAAGTAGCCTGTAGGCTTAGTCGTCGAGTGAATGATTCGAACTCGAAGTAATGTAGCCTGTGGGCATAATGGTCGAGTGAGCGCTTGCTCGAACTCAAAATGAAAGTTGCCCGTAGGCTTTAGTCGTCGAGTGAATGATTCGAACTCGAAGTAATGTAGCCCGTGGGTTAATGGTCGAGTGAGTGCTTGCTCAAACTCGAAATGAAAGTAGCCCGTAGGCTTTAGTCGTCGAGTGAATGATTCGAACTCGAAGTAATGTAGCCCGTGTGCGTAATGGTCGAGTGAGTGCTTGCTCGAACTGGAAATAAAATTAGCCTGTAGGCTTTAGTCGTTGAGTGAATGATTCGAACTAGAAGTAATGTAGCCTGTGGGCGATATAGTCGAGTGAGTGCTTGCTCGAACTCGAAATAAAAGTAGCCCGTAGGCTTTAGTCATCGAGTGAATGATTCGAACTCGAAGTAATGTAGCCCGTGGGCGTAATGATCTAGTGAGTGCTTGCTCGAACTCGAAATGAAAGTAGCCCGTAGGCTTAATATGCATATGGGGTGACATTGAAAGTATGGTCTTAATTTTCTAGAGGCGCTTATTAGTGCAAGTGCTAATTTTTCTAGGTGCGGATATCTAGTTTCTGCTTCTCCTAAGGTCTGACTTATATAATAAACGGGAAATTGAGTACCTTGCTCTTCTCGAACTAGGACACCACTTACGACAATTTCCGATACTGCCAAGTACAAACAAAGTTTTTCATCCGCTTTTGGAGTATGAAGTAGTTGTGGGCTCGATAGATATCGTTTTAGTTCCTCCAAAGCTTGTTGGCATTCCGGGATCCAAGCGAAATCGTTTTTCTTTTTGAGTAGAGAGAAAAATTTGTGACTTCGATCTGACGATCTCGAAATAAATCGGCCTAAGCCTGCAATCCGTCCCGTTAGTCTTTGTACAGCTTTCACGCTGTCCACGATGGTGATGTCTTCAATGGCCTTGATTTTATCAGGGTTAATCTTGATGCTCCGGTTTGACACTATGAAGCCGAGGAACTTGCCCGAACTGACCCTGGAAGCACATTTTTCGGGGTTGAACTTCATGTTGTATTTCCTCAAAATCTCGAACGTTTCCTACAAATGGGTCAAATAGTCCTCTGCGCACAGGGACTTAACTAGCATGTCGTCAATATAAACTTCCATTGATTTACCTATTTGTTCTTTGAATATTTTATTTACTAGGCGTTGGTAAGTAGCCCCTGCATTTTTTAGCCCGAAGGGTATCACATTATAACAATATGTTCCATATTTGGTGACAAATGAGGTCTTTTCCTGGTCCTCCGGGTTTATCTGGATTTGATTATACTCGGAATAGGCATCGAGAAAAGTGAGGATCTCGTGGCCGGCCGTGCCATCGATCATGCGATCGATGTTGGGCAGCGGAAAGGAATATTTAGGGCATGCTTTTTTCAAATCCTTATAATCTACACACATTCTAAGTTTGTTCCTTTTTTTAGGTACTACAACTACGTTGGCTAACCATTCGGGATATTTCACCACCCAAATGGACCCTATTTTGAGAAGTTTGGTTACCTCGTCCTTTATGAATGCGTGCTTTCCCTCGGACTGGGGTCTTCTCTTTTGCTTCACAGGTCTGAACCTAGGGTCCAAGCTTAGCTGATGCGTCATTATGTCCGGTGGGATCCCTGTTATATCTAAGTGGGATCAGGCAAAACAATCAATATTATCGATAAGAAATTGAACAAGTTTCTTCCTGAGTTCGGGGCTCAACCCCGTTCCCAAGTATACCTTTCGCTCGGGCCAGTGCTCGATTAGTGTGATTTGCTCTAGTTCTTCAATTGTTGATTTGGTGGCATTGGAGTCATCGGGAATCATGAAAGATCGAGAGACCCTTTGACCATTATCTTCTTTGATCTTCTGGTTATCTGGCTGGGTCGAAGCCGACATCTATGATGGTTATTTGGTGTCCCGCTGTCCTTCTGAGCCCGATCCATTTATCGGCAAAGGCGAGGATATTAATTTCGCTTCCTCGACGGCGAATATTTCTTTTGCGGTCGGTTGTTCTCCGTACACTGTTTTGACACCTCTCGATGTCGGGAATTTGAGGACCTAGTGTAGGGTCGAAGGTACAGCTCTCATGTTGTGGATCCCTGGCCTTCCGAAAAGGGCGTTGTACCTCATGTCGCCTTCGATCACATGAAACTTTGTGTCCTGGATGGTTTCGGCCACGTTTATTGGTAAGATTATCTCACCTTTGGGGGTTTCACATGCCATATTGAATCCGTTTAGAACTAGAGTTGCGGGTACGATCTGGTCCTGTAGGCCGAGCTGTTCTACGACCTTCAATCTGATAATGTTGGCTGAACTACCTGGATCGATTAACACACGCTTAATTTTAATTTTATTCATGAGTACTGATATTACTAGTGCATCGTTATGAGGTTGGATGACTCCTTCTGCATCTTTATCATCGAAGGACAAAGTCCCCGTGGGTGTGTAAGAGTCCGAGATCGCTTTTCCCTCACAATCGATGTTTTAGTGCATTTAAGCATTGGTCCCTGAGGGGTATCGGCGCCGCCGATGATTATGTGAATGACGTGTTGCGGTTCTTCTTGCTCGTTTTGCTTGCCAAAATCCCTGTTTTTAAAATGATTTTTCGACCTATCACTCAGAAATTCCCGAAGGTGCCCTTTGTTAAATAAGCGGGCTACTTCCTCTCTTAGTTGCCTGCAATCTTCCGTTCTGTGACCATGGGTGCCAAGATATTCGCACATTTGATTGAGATTCCTTTGGGCAGGATCGGTCTGCATGGGTCGAGGCCACTTGGTGTCTTTAATGCGTCTGATAGCCGACACATGGCGGATGCACCAACGCTGAAGTTATACTCTGATAACTGAGGTGCTTCTATAGGATCGACATATTTATCAAAGCCGCTCTTGCTCATAAGTCCCCGAGAATTTTGCCCTCGATCAATCCTTCGATTGTTCCGAACTGTATTGCATGTTGGACTGTTGTTCATCCGATCTGTGATGTATAGTTGATATCGGTTTCTGTTCGACCTTTGTTCTCTGTCAATCTCCCTTTGGTTTTTAGTAGTTGTCCTGTTCTAATGCACTGGTCCATACGGAGCTCCCAACTGGTCATCTTCGACCCTAATTTTCGATTGATATCGATTGTGTATATCTGCCCAAGTTATTGCTGGATACTCAATCAAATTTTGCTTCAGCCGACGTGACGCTGTCGAACTCAGCTCGTTCAACCCTTGGGTGAAAGCTTGTACGGCCCAATCGTCTGTGATCGGTGGCAATTCTATGCGTTCCATTTGAAATCGGGATACGAATTCTCTCAGCATTTCATTACCTCTTTGTTTTACTTTGAAGAGGTCTGATTTCCTTATTGCAACCTTTATGGCACCAGCATGTGCCTTTATGAACGAATCTGCTAACATGGCAAAAGAATCGATGGAATTAGGCGGTAAATTGTGATACCAGATCATTGCTCCTTTCGATAGGGTCTCCCCGAACATTTTCAACAACACGGATTCGATCACATCGTCCTCCAAATCGTTACCTTTGATGGCACATATGTAAGAGGTGACGTGTTCGTTAGGATCGGTCGTACCGTTATATTTGAAAATTTCGGGCATACGGAATTTTTTGGGGATTGGTTTTGGGGCCGCACTCGAGGGAAAAGGCTTTTGTATGAATATTTTCGAATCCAACCCTTTTATCATTGGTGGAGCCCTGGGGATTTGATCGACCCTAGCATTGTATGTGTTCCACTCTCTTGTCGTTGGCTTCGACTCATTTTGTGAGTTCTTCGAGCAATTTAGTAATTTCGGGAGTGGTCCCCGATTCTTGCTCGTTTGATTTCACTATGGCGGGCTCCGTTCTGGGGGTGATTTCTCGAAGCGGATTGGAATCCGGCCTGCTTTGTATATAAGTTTGGCTCTGTAACTGGGCTATTTCTACTTGTTGGGCTTGTAGCATCTCGAAGATCATACGTAAGCCGGCTCCGATTTCCCCCGTGTTATGGGTATCTCGGGCTACGGATCGAGTACCGCCCTGAGTGTTTTTTTCGGTTCGGAACGCTGATTCACCTCCAGAGCTATTCGTGAATTGACATCCAATGGTACTTCGGCTCGAATTTCGGGTACTTCAATTCGAGCCTCAGTGTCATCGTCAAGTGGCATTCCGCCCCCGGCTGCCAAGTTGTTGGTTTCATCTTGAAGGTCGGCTTCGCGATCGATATGTAAAGTCATTGCTGATTTGAAGTTGTAAACTGGTGTATACTGTAGATTTATGTCAAACAATCACTGTTATCCTTAGCCCTACGGTGGGCGCCAAACTGTTTACCCGAAAAATCGGATAACGTTAAATTTATGTATGATTTTAAGGATACGTGATACCCTTTGATACAAAATCCTATACGAATATTCTTGACTATGACAGTGGGAATAATGAATAAGAAAGAACGAATAAAACGAAGTAAAATAAGCACAAGGAGGTCTCTTTTTTTCCAGTGTATTCAATGTGTCCATAGTTTACAAGGATCCCCTTTTATAGTAGAGGGTCATTACAAAAAATAATAAAATAAATCATATAGTGGAGGACCCATCATGATTTGTCTCTTTCTCGATTCCCGCCAAGATTCTCTTTCTTGGTGCGGTTACAACGGCTCTTGTCTGTGAGCTCGATACTGGCTCGAACTCATTACTGGGTCGAGCCCTTCGGTCTTGGCTCGAGTTCGACCTTCGGGATGGGCGTCGCGCATTTCCGACCTCGAAGCAATGCCTTGCGGATCGATTCGGTCACGGGCTCAATAAGGTTATCGAGCCGACTCCTCGAGCAGCCTTCGGACTCGAGGCTCGTTAGTACTGTCTTCGGAGCTCACTCCCAAAATCCCACTCCGACTTCTTACCACTTGAACTCAATCGAACGTAGGAAGGCCGAAATCTATTTCGACCGTATACAATACTTCCATCATTCACAAGGTTAAACTGATGCAACAGAAGCCAACAAAGCCATCGAAACAAAGATATATTAGATCAATTGATGATTTGAGTTTCTTCTTTGATTTTTTTTTTGCGCGCATACACAGCACTCCACACGCTGAACTCATGTTTAACTGATATAAGACTTGTAAAAACTAATTAAGTTCACATAGACTGGTAGCAAAACTGGTTGCATAAATGAGTCACAATCTAGGCAAAGTAATATACAATTAATTACCAAGATAGGTCGAATGAAGGTAACACCAAGTTTTGTCAGTCTGATAAAACTTATGTACAATTGAACAACACGTATAAAATTTAAATATTCAGTAAAACATGTAAACGATTTAACTAGATAGGTAGATTGAAGATAGTCCTAAGTTGTGAGCGTACGACAAAGCTCGTGAACTATTGACAAATTATTAAATTTTTCCCGTCCGGTAAACTTGTGACCAATTCAATAATACGAAGTTTTGGCTGCCCAACAAAATTTAAGAACAATTAAACAAGCGTTACATTTTCATTCTTCCAGCTAGGAGTGGCAAACGGGCGGAGCGGGGCGGATATGATTTGGGTCGAAAACGGGTAATAAAAAGGATAAATTATCCGATTCGACCCATATTTAATACGGATATAAAACGGGTTAACCGGGTAATAAAATGGTTACCCATATTATCCATAACTTCTTGCACATGATCACTTTTGGGAGAATTCTTAGTCTCCCTAACTGGAGGAACCCCCAATTTGAGGCTTTACAAATGTAAAAGTTAGACCCATTGGTTGTCCATTGGTTATCCATTTTCTAGATAGATAATATGGTTCTTATCCATATTTGACTCGTTTTTAAAAAATTCATTATCCAACCCATTTTTTAGTGGATAATATAGGTAGTTAACTATTTTTTTAACCATTTTGTCACCCCTACTTCCAGCTATATAACACAAAGGCTATTTTGTAAGGGGACAATATATAAACAGTGGCCTCAAATCATCCTATCAAGAAGCAACTATAAAAAAGGAAAATAATATTGTATAATCCCTCTCAAAATAATAGGCAAAAAATATATATAATTATTATGTATATATATATATATATACACATACTGTATGTTATTTACAAATTTTATACATTTTTTCGGCTACCGAATGTAAATAGTTTTTGGCTCGGGCTAAAGGTGAAAAAAGACCGACTAAAATTGTCCTGTCGGGTAACTATTCAGGCCCATAAGTTTGGGCCACGGAGGTCCTAACGGTGAGGCTTTAATCGCCCAAAATAAATCTGACTCAATTTGATAATTGATTTCCCTCTTTTTTCTCCGGGGGAAGAAATTGGGACAAAATGGCGGGAAAGCAGGTCGCCGCCGATGGCCTAACAACGAATTTCGCCGGAATGTCCAAAAATCAGCTTTACGACATTATGTGTCAGATGAAGGTATTTATTTATGTGTGTGTGTGCCTGCGTATAGGCGTGATGGATATATATGTCCACATTAGAGATGAAATCAAGTTTAATTCTTTGTTCGCTTTAACAATATTTGACTTTCTCTTGCACGAGCTTCTTGATAAATTTGTGTCAAATTTGTTGCTGCTTTATTAATTTGTTTTTTATGCAGGGATTAATCGAACAGAACCAGCAACAAGCGAGGCAAATTCTCATTCAAAACCCTAACTTGACCAAAGCACTATTTCAGGTTTCACTTATTTTATATTCTAAGTCAACCTTCTAATCTGACTCATTTTGCGGCAAAGCATTGAGTATTGTTATCTTTTTTTTTTCCCTGCTGATGGAATGCTTAAATTAAGGCTTTGAGGTTATCCAATTTATGAAAGTAATAGTCGTACTATAGATGTTATTTTAATTACAAAAGTATGAAATTTTTAGAGATATGATATGTTAAGAGTCGTTAAATAAAAGAACGAGAGTGTTCCTTCTCTAACAGATTAATAGCCTGATTGACCAAGCTTCTCCAATCCTAGAGTATTTGTTTTTTCAAAAAAAGTGCTATTTTTTCAAAGTTGAAGTGTTTGGCCAAGCATTTGGAAGAAAAAAAAAATGATTTTGAGGAGAAGCATAAGCATTTTTGGAGAATCAGAAAAAGTAGCTTCTCTCCAAAAATACTTTTTTGAAAATCACTTTTGAGAAAAATACACTTAGAAGCAGCTTTTAAAAGGTAGGCCAAATACTAATTGTTGCTCAGAAGTTCTTTTCAAATTAATTAGTCAAACACAAATTGCGTCTCACCAAAAGTACTTTTCTCGAAAAAGCACTTCTCAAAATAAGTTTATTTTTGCAGTTTGGCCAAATAGGCTATAAGCCTTTAGACTTTAGATTCTAGTGTTCTTGTTAGAAGTGTAAAATAAAAGAATAAGAGTGTAAGAGAGAGAAATAGAGATGCCATCATATGTTCCCTCAATACATTATACGGCAAAGGGCCAAATATACAGCTGTACTTTCGAAAATGGTCTAAGAATACCCCTCGTTATACTATTGGGCTATATATACCCTTTCCGTCATACTTTGGAACAAATATACCCTTATTTTGGATGGAGTGCCACATGTCAACACCAGATGAAAACGACCCATTTCATTTTTTTACCCGATCCGTTTTAAAAAACCCACCAGCCGACCCGTTTTAAAATTCAGTTTTTTTAAAGCATATATTTTGTAAAAACTGGAATTTTGTTTTGTAAAAACTGGAAAAAAAAAAAGGAATTTGCAAAATATATATTTTTAAGTCTTTTCAGTTTTTTAAAGTATTTTTTTATAAAAACTGAAAAAAAAAGATTTTGCAAAATATTTTCATTTTTTTAAAACTAATGCATATGTAGTCCACTGCTTTAGGAGAGTCTTTTTTTCCAGTTTTTTTAAAAAATATTTTTTTTTTTCAGTTTTTACAAAAAACATACTTTTAAAAACTGAAAAAAATGAAAAATATATATTTTGTAAATTCTTTTTTTTTTTTAGTTTTTACAGAATATATATTTTTCAGTTTTTAAAGCATTTTTAAAAAAAATAATTTGTTTTCAGTTTGTACAAAAAAAAAATACTTTAAAAAAACTGAAAAGACTTAAAAATATATATTTTGCAAATTCCTTTTTTGTTTTTCAGTTTTTACAAAAAACAATTCCAGTTTTTACAAAATATATGGTTTAAAAAAACTGAATTTTAAAACGGGTCGGCTGGTGGGTTTTTAAAAACGGATCGGGTAAAAAAAAAGAAATGGGTCCTTTTCATCTGGTGCTGACACGTGGCACTCCATCCAAAATAAGGATATATTTGTTCCAAAGTATGACGGGAAGGGTATATATAGCCCAATAGTATAACGAGGGGTATTCTTAGACCATTTTCGAAAGTACAGGGGTATATTTGGCCCTTTGCCGCACATTATATATTGGAAATGTGTGATGTGGTTTGAACTGTAAATTCTAGTTTTCTTGTTTTATAGTCACCAATATGTGTGATCACTACTCATAAAGGTTACATTGGAAGAGTACATGGATGTCATTCCAAATCTATTGTCATGTTATGCATGATGAAATCTCTTTGAAATATTCAAATGTCATGATTAATAGGCAGCTGCTATTTTTTCTTACAAAAGGACCAGAAATCACATAGTGCAATATGGATGAGAGTTTAGCCGTTGCAGTCTCTCTGAGAAATCACAGTGCGTTACTTTTGATATGGGTGAAAATTTTAGGGATTTGCTGTAGTCTTTTATTGCGAGTGCATCGCATGATTCCCAGATTAATTAGCTTTAAATCTTTGAGCTAAGAATCATATAAATTTGGAGTTCATTGGTTGATTTCTGATTCTCTGACTTTGGTTCCTTTAATGATGTGTTTATTAGGCACAAATTATGCTTGGGATGGTGCAGGCCCAACAAGCAGTAAGTTAGTTATAGCATCTTGAACATGTGAAGTATCTTTGTCCATATAAATGTATGATGTGATGTAGTTACAGATCTCACTCCATTCTATCTTTAGATTCCGACCATCCAACCGACAGGATCACCAAATCTACAGCCATCAGTGTCTCAACTTACAAAGTCAGATGGTCAGTCGGCTCCATCATTGCCAGGGAAAATTGGTATGCAGGATCAAACAAGAAAACAGCAGCAAAATCAATCTGCTCCAGCACCGCCATCTCCTTCTCTTCCGTCATCAAACCTTCAAGCTCAGTCCCTACCGTCTCATCCGTCGCTGTCAGTGCAGCAGCCAAAAGGACATATTGGTGGTCAATCAGTGCCAATCTCTTTACCACAATCCTCTCAAGTTGTTAACATGCCACCAGTTCCTCATCATTCTGCTTCGCAGCTGCCATCTCATTTTCAAATGCAGATGCCTTCTGCATCCTCCCAATTGGAGCAACCGATGCATACTAGTGGCAGCCAACACCAGCATATGCAGCCACAGATGCCACCACAAGTGAGACCATCAATGCAACCATTCCCCCGTCCAATGCACCCTCACATGGGGTCCAATGTTGGTTTTCCGCCATCTGGAGTACCTCCGCCGCACCATTCACATCCTGCTTTTCATGTAAGCAGAGGATGACTATTCTACCTATACTGATTTGTGGTTTTCCCCTTTTCCATACACAGCATTTAATTTTTTTTCTCATCATTCAGCCAACTATGAAGCCTCCAGCAAGCATGGGGCCTTCTTTTATGTCTGGGCAGCCACCAGTTCCAAGTCAGCTGCCATCCCAGCCGCCATATCAGGTGCCCTGGTCCTTATGCTCCACTTTACTGAAATTAGCATGCTAGTTTTCTTTTGGTGTTTTTGGTCATTTAAGCTTGAATCATTAACTTCTTTCTCTAATAAAAGTTGTATGAGCATAAGGGCCTGCCCTACATTTTAAGTTCCACTGGAAAGCGGCCTTTCTTTCCATGGACGAGTCCTTACCAAAATTTGCTCTATGTTTAAGATTTTTAACTTGTGGGATATCTATGACAAAGTGTAACATGTTGAGGAGCTATTGAAACTAACAAATTGATGAGCTACTTGAAGCGATGTCATGACTATTGTTCATTCATGTGGGAATTTGAAGTTGGATGAGTGCAAAGAGATTATGGCTATCTTGAAAAATAAAAGGATTTAAGAGGTCAAAATATAGCATAAATCATTACATTTAATATGCTGAAGTTGCTAATGTTATGATGAAGAAATTAATGGACGGCTAATTTCTTTCTGTACCGTATTTCACTTACATCCCTAAATCGTTTCTTTTGTCCCTTTTAATCAATAAATACATCCCTCAATCATTTCTTTTTCTTCCTCCATCTAAAATTAAGTATCCTGAGTTAACTCATTATCAAAGTTATATTTCTTTGACATCAACATATATTAAGTTATATTGTATTTTGCAGTTGAAACAATATTCAACATTGCATGTACCGCGCTCTACTGCTTGTCCATCATTAATATAATTGTAAACTTAGGTCAATTTAGTCATCAAAGTCCAATTATATTACTTTAATTGGGTGGATGGAGTACATAATGATTAATATTTAAGTGAAAACTACTTTATCAAAAAAATTAATTATAATTACGCAACACATTTTCCTTTTTATTTTGTCCCAAAATGAATGATACAATTATGTATTTAGAAATAATTTAACTTTACACTTCCGATGTTATCCTTAATGATATGATTTATAGCGATCCAAATGTGTATAGGTTGTTTTAGATCATAATTTTCAAAAGCATTTTGTTCTTTCTCAAACTCTGTATTCACTCAAACACCGTCACATACAATGAGACGGAGGGAGTAATATTTCTATGAGAACCTTGGGATCAATTCGGAGAGAAACTTATACTCAGAAACACACATATATATCAATGTAATTGAGAGACATCTAATACCACTAGGAAATGATTGGTGTTCAGTATAGATTATAATGCCTACTTTTAAAGATCTTTATGCATCTTTGTATGGTAGAAGCTTTAGCTACACTCGTAGAATTATGTCGACAGAAGCAGAGGCCGCCATGAAAAATATGAGGATTAGAAATGCGTGTGAACCAAATGGTATCATTATAGAGGTTTAGTAGTGTTTTGGAGAGGTTGGAGTAGTATGGCTTAACAATCTATTTAATGCTATACTACGAAGTGATAAGATGCCCAAGTATGGACAAAGAGTACGTTGATTGCAGTGTACAAGAGTAAAAGGGATTTTCAATGCGAACTATCATAACATTAAACTTATGAGCCATATGATGAAACTTTAGAAAAGAGTGATAATAGTGTAGACTTAAGGACACTGCAAAAGTGACAAGAACCAATTTGAATTTATACCTTGTAGTTTTATTACATATGCTATGTTTTTGTTAAGAAGATTGATGAAAATTTATCGGGAGAGAAAGAAAGGTCGACATATGGTAAAGTGCCTAGAGAAGCTCATGATAAAGTGCACGGAGAAGTCCTTTGGTGGTTACTGAAGAAGAAAGAACTTAAATTAAATACATACATGCCATAAAGGATAAGTATGGAGGAGTCGTCGCTAGTGTAAGAATAGTTGGAGATACAAAGAAGTTTTCGATAATTGTGTGTTTACACCAGGGATTGGCATTGTTCGTACTCATTTACGAAGTTAGCTATTTGCGGACAATATTTTGCTAATTGACGAAACTAGTGAGGGTGTCAACACAAAGCTTGAACTGTGGAGAAGTACTTTCGACAGCTATGGTTTTTAGGATAAGTGTAAATACGGCTGAATTCATGTGCTGCAATTTAGCTAGCATAAGAAGAATGAAGTTGAGGTTGAATTAGAGGGGGTTTCGGTGCCTAAATGTTGACAATTTAGATGTATAGACTCAATGTTCTAAGAGAATGGTTTGATAGACGATGTTAATACACGTAAAATCAGAACAAGATGGCTAAATTGGAGAAGTGTTATCGAAGTGTTATGTGATAGCATGATTCCTACCAAAGTAAAAGACAAGTTCTACCGAACGATTGTTAGACCAACAATAATATTGTGGAAGTAAAGATCGGGCCTCTAAATTCCAACATATCCACAAGATGTATGTTTGCAGAAATGCAAATGTTAAGATGGATATATAATATTAGATAAGATTAAGAATGATCATGCCAAAGGTGCAAGTAACACACTTAGTTGATAAAATAAGAAAATGTCACTTGAGATTGTTCAGTGCAGTGTTTTTACAATGGGAAAAACGAATTTAAAAAAAAACAAGGTCTTTGGGACTTGAAGTAAAAGGCGCTTCTTTGAAGTAAGCGTGAAACTATAAAAAAATAAAAATACCAATAATATGTAAATTTAGTACTATTATAATCAAAATCACAATTACAATAACTAATATTCAACATCTAATACATAATAATGCTGATATTAAGCATGTGGCTTCAACTACGAAGCAATAACCCTTTGGTGGGTACAATTTTTTGTTTGTGTTCAATATGTGTGATCTAGGGGCTTTGACATGCTCTTGTATGCGAGTGTATACAGATGGGAGGTTCACAATTGCGGACAGAATTCAATCAAGTTGGGAGTTTCACACAAGCAGATAGAGGCTCTGCGTGGATTCCTGGTCGACCAGAGAATTCACCAGGAATACAGTTTCCAGGACCACCACTGATCCCTGGCCAGATGGGTGCCAGCAATCAGCCTCCTAGACCCCCAGCAGTAATATCCACAGCTTTATTTTTCACTTGGTTAGGTTTAAAACTGATCATTAGTCTTACCGTCAATTTGAGACTCAAAAGGTTTATTATGTCTATGTGCAGCTGAGTCCAGAGATGGAGAACGCGCTTCTTCAGCAAGTAAGGAGCCTGACGCCAGAACAGATTAACATGCTACCTCCAGAGCAAAGAAATCAAGTGCTTCAGTTGCAGCAAGTGCTCCGTCAATGAGAAACAAGTTGTCAAAAAACATCTTGCAACGGAGGTGGAAATATTGGATCCAGCTAATTGACTATGTTATTTATCCAAACCTTTGCTTTGTGATAGGATTCTCCTAAGTTTCTGTTTCAATCCTTTATAGTTTCTCTTTTTTACCCGTTGTTTTCCCCTTTAATATTGATTGTTTCAGGCCATTTTAGGTTTGCCTGTATTGTATTCTATGTAGCCTACAACTTATAAATTTTTGCTTGCTTGTTTGAGGAACTCTTAGCTGCGCAAATCGAATTCTAGTTCTCTATATTTTGTCTTATGCCATCCCTCTCCTCTTCTTGTGCTTGTCATTGTAGTATATCTATTACCACTAAGCATGGAACTCTGTTGGCTTGGCCTGAGCCAGCCCAAACATGAGACTGTTAAAGTATATTAAGCCCAGTCATGTCTGCTAAATCGTTTAGAACATTTGAATATGCAAATGCTTCTTATTAAGATTTTGCTCAATCTCGTGGCTTGAACATTGTTATAATTCGTAGTTGATTATGATGATTATAATTCATGCTATCAATTACTACAGATTCTTTTTACTGAGTTTTCATCTACCCAATGTTCCAATCGAGCCATAACATGTGCGTAATAGAAAGTGTTTCCGAGTTCAGATCTCATAGCAACTGCTCATGTAAATTGACTATTTATTTCCAGGTAATTATGTGAAAATAAGTTACCTCATTGCAAAGCTAAAACTTAACTGGAATAGATGCGGCCCCATGTCCAATTAATTTTCACTAACAATGAGTAAGTACTAAGTTCTTCGATTAATAGTTTACAAGATTTTTGAAATAAAAATAAAATTTTAAGGCTCGTCACTTGCATTTTTTGGCCAGTTCAACGGATGAGTGGCCGTATCCGACACCTTCTAGCTCAATTTTTTTTAATTATAAATATTGAATCTTAATATACAAACTTAGAAGAGCAAAAACAAGTGCAACTATCAGAACCTGCAGTGCCTTAATTTTAGCTGCTTTAGCAATAATAGTAGTGACTAGTGGACTAGTGATGCTAACGGGCAAATGCATGAATATATTATAACCTGAGAATTATCCTCTCCTTCCCCCTATTTTTCAAGTGTTTTATTATGAAACACTGTGCTAAGGATACTTGAATTTGCCCCATATAGCATGATCCCTTTACTTTGCTACCTATCCCAACTTTTTTCCAACTAATTACCAACTGGATTACCATGTGCATAAGGGGGGGGGGGGGAAGGATGTGAGGCATAAATCTACTTCAAGAACACAAGATTATCTAATTTGTTAAGTGTATGTAGGACCCCAAACAGTCCCTTTTCTCCCTCCTTGTTCATGCATACTCCAACAAAACAAGGCAAAATTTTGGTCAAAAGAGAGTCAAACTGAAAAAGATATTGATGTTTGAGTGGGAAGAACAAACAAATTAAAAGTATCTATGAAGTTTCATTAACTCTTATAATTTAGAGAAATATTTTGGAGAATCCCCACACATTGGTTTGCCCCATCCCCCTATGGCCTACCCCCTTAAACTTGTCCAATCCAATGCATCTGCCCAAAAAACATTTCCATTTCAGCATACATCCCTTTCCTAATAAAGAAAAAAGAGAAGGGACTTTAAAGTTTTTTTTAATAGATAAAAATTAGTTTCTTAGTTTTATCACATAATCATTCAGTTGATGAATTGGCAACATCCATTAGATTTTATGTACCCAATCATATTTTTAGAGGTGGTTTTGCCGACGTGGGTCACTCAAAAATTGAGTTGTTTCTTGAATTCACACTCTATTTTATCAAGAGACTTTTGGTCTTATATATATATATATGGCCTACTTGGGGTCATTTTTGATGTTCCTATCCATTTTTGTAAGTGTTCCTTAATTATACCTACAAGAGGATCTTTCAACAACTTGCAACTCACTATCTTTGTAGCTAATGGCCCTAAAAAAAAGTCAGTCTAGTGCACTAAGCTCCCGCTATGCACGGGGTCCGGAAAAGGGCCGGACCACAAGAGTTTATCGTACGTAGCCTTACCCTGCATTTCTACAAGAGATTGTTTTCACGGCTCGAACCCGTAACCTCTTGGTCACATGGCAGCAACTTTACCAGTTACGCCAAGACTCCCCTTCAAATTGGTAGGGCTAATGGCCCTACCAATTTCAAAATATTATTTGACGTGTAGAGTTTAATTATTTAGATATTTAGTTAAAACACCATTAGATCCTTTTTGTGAAAGTATTTCAACATTCAATTTAAGTTTTAAAGGCAATAACACTAAGCAGTAAATTAACCAAGACATCATGTAACTCATTTGGAAGACTTTTAACATAATCTATGCGGGACAATTATATAAGTTAGCACCATCAAGCACGCGTAAACATTTTTTAACTTAAAAATGGAATTTAATAAAAATTTACGAGTTTGAGAATAAGCTTTGTTAAAAGTAGGCACTCATATATTAAGAAAATCTAAGTATTAAATCCAAAATTTTAATTTTAAAGTAATTGGTCGAATAACTTGAGACCCTTATAAGCTTATTGGAAAACGCTATTGTAAAAGAGGATTGCATATTACAACCCACTTACACATGTAATTAGATTTTTGAATTCACCGTTTAGTTTAAAGAATATGAATATCCAACTCAGTAATTCAATGAAATTACTGAAGTAACCTAAGATTTTTATAATAAGTTTACTAGATAACTCAATCTAATCCATGCTATTTAATTCATATATCACATACATACCTGCGCGTATAATATGCTGATGAAATTGTCATAGCTTTCTTTATACAATTTTTTTTTTTCTTCCTTCAATTGTTATACTAATTAGTATTCCTTAATTTCTGAACTTTTTAACATAAAAAGAAAGTTTAACTAAGGTAAAAGGATATCGTTAAGTGGTCGTTGCAAATTACATACGAAAAGAAATGACTATATATTCCCTTCTTTTCAAAGTCTCACTAGATTTATTAGACTATATAGGGCAAAAATAAAAAAACAAAAAAACTCTTCTTATGCATTTTTAAGTTGCATATTTCAGTCAAAATCAGTGTTAGAAAGATCATTAAGCAATAAATCTTTCTTTTTTAATTATTGCAACCTGCGAGGGAGCAAGATCATATGGAGCAGTAGTTTTGGTTTAAAGAATCCTTACATTCAGAGTCTCGAAGTCAAAAGGAAGTTTTGGCTTTTATGAATTATCATTAGCTAGGTTGAAACATTAAGATGCAATACAAATGTCTACTCCAATTAGCGTCCAATTAATTAAGTCATTACACATTTAATCATTTGCTTTTGAAAACTGCAAACATTACACATCATTAATTCCCAGTAAAAAAAAATTATATTAGACATACTACATCGATAAATTTTTACAAATAAGTAAATACAAATAAATTAGCACATATGGCCTAGTGATTAATAAAGTGTGTGAAAACTATGAATGATTGGGGTCAAATTCAGCATAGACTAAAATATGTTAGTGATTTCTTTCATTGCAATTTGGCAGGCAAAGTTACTACTATGCTCGTGGGAGATAATAGGTACCCCGAGAAATAATTAAAATGCATGCAAGTTGGCTCCGGCACCGCATGAATTTTAAATATACGAGAAAGGGGTCAACCCATGTTTATATTTATCCTCCGTTTAAGTTTTCAAATAAATTTTCCCTCGTCGTTAGCCTTTTGGATATATATATATATATATATATATATATATATATATATATATATATATATATATATATATATATATACCCCTCAATTGAGCAAAAAGGTACCTTGCAAATGTAGCAAATTTGACCCTTTTCTGTATTACATTTTTTTTAGGTAAGTTAAGTACTTGTTCTTTCAACTTTCTTTTGTTCTACTTTTTTTTCTTGTGCAGTATAACATACCTTTAAGCAAACATGAAAATCACCCGCGTTCTTTTGAGTAATTTTCATGGGTGGTCATTCAACTTTGTGTTTATTACGCAAAAGTTATTTTTTTTTTTGTTACGTAAAAATCATTCAATTTTGTGTTCATTACTCAAAAGTCATTTTTCTTTTTTATGTTACACAAAAAGTTTTATTTTACTCTATTTATCACAAAAACCACATTGGCCAGATTTTATAATACTTTTACTTGAAAAGTATATTATGCCCTTGACATTATAAATCCTCTCATTTATGTAATACCTTCTATATTATATACTATATAATATATTATAATTTTATCTAGATATTTTACTTATAATTAAAATAACTTTATATTATTTTAATTATTATTTTTATAGTATATGCATACATTTAATTTTTCCATGGCACTCAATTTGTTTAATCATACTCAAACATGAACATATTTTATATATAAAAACAATAAAAATATTTATTTTCTAATATTTATTTGAAATAATAAAAATAGGTTTGTTTAACAAATGTAGTTTTTTTATAGTTAATAAGAATTTTAGAAAAAGTTTCAAAGATATTTGTGTATAATATTAAGTTTTTTAAAACTTTGTGTATTGACATTATTTATTTGAAAGTATTAATCTGATGTGCCATTGGCTAAATGTAAGTATTTTATTTATTGGATTAATGGGTATGACTTGGCTGATAAATGAATGAAGTTTAATTTTATAATTTTCATTAAAAGTATTTCATTAATCATGGTTAAGAACGTGGGCTTGAGATTTATTCACGGTAATGTTATCGACAAATTTAATAATGATACTTATATATCTTGAAAATTAATGTTAAGAAAAAATTAAATGTACGAATATGTTATAAAAATAATAAATAAAATAATATTAAGTCATTTTAATTATAAGTAAATACCTGTGTAAAAATATATTATATAGCATATAGTATAGAAGGTGTTGCATTAATGAGAGGATTTATAATGTCAAGGGCATAATAGACTTTTCAGATGAAAGGTTTGTAAAATCTGGTCAAAATAACTATTGTGATAACTAGAGCATAGTAAAATAATTTTTGTGTAAAAAAAAGAAAGAAAAGTGACTTTTGGGTAATGAACACAAAATTGAATGACTTTTACGTAACAAAAGAAAGAAAAGTGACTTTTGAGTAATGAATACAAAGTTGAATGATCACCCATGAAATTTACTCTGTTCTTTTATACTCCATCTATCTCAGTTTATGTGATACTCTTTGTTTTTCGATATTCAAATTATGTGAACTTTGATTTCTAAAATGTATTTTTTTCATCATATTGAAATTCGAAGAATTGCAACTTGTAGTACATTTTGTATTGTTTTAAGTATCTACATTTTAATTTTAAAATATTAAATTGATCTAATCCAATTTAGCTGCAAAGATTAGTAAAACCAGCTCTTGAAAAGCGAAAAGTACCACATAATTAAGGATGGAGCAGGGAGTAACAGATTTCAAGCAATGCATTTTATTTATTTTTCTTTTTGTAACTTTTGAGAAAATTTAATTTTTTTTAATCATTATAATTATTGTTGTAACTTTAATTTTTTAGTTAATTACGAAAGAGAGTACTTAAAAGATGTAGCTTCTGAAAAAATAAAAAATAAAAGTTAATTAATACTCTCTTATAGAATACGAGCATTACTTGGCTCACTTAATGCAACTAGATGTTAAAGTAGCTCAACTTCTTAATTAATATTGAAACCTTTATTTTATCTCCATAATGAAAATCAAAAGGTTAAGAGGTTGTGCAATTTCTAAACCTTAAAATATATTAAAAGTGTAAGCACAAGACTATCATATTAGAAGGTGATAACTGCAAATGTTAGATTACAGTCCTTTAATTGTGTTTGCTTATTCAATTTGATATTTTATTACTGTGACCTAAGCTTTAGATGATGCTACTTTATAAGAAATCTAACTTAAGCACAATTACTATAAATTTCATCAGCTCAGTATCGGGTAACATCTTATTATGTTGCTACTAGAGGAATAAATATTGTGTCATTTTTAGAACGAAGAAGATGGCCGAAGAGTGGAGGAGGAGCACGATGGTTCCTGTATACAAGAACAAGGGTAATATCCAAAACTGCAATAACTATCGAAGTATCAAGCTGCTTAGTCATACTATGAAAGTCTGGGAGAGAGTGGTAGAGCTAAGGGTGAGGAGGAGTTTATCTATCTTCGAGAACCAGTTTGGGTTTATACCGGGGCGTTCGACTACAGAATCCATTCACCTTGTTAGGAGATTGATGGAGCAGTATAGGGAGAGAAAGAATGACTTGAATATGGTGTTCGTCGACTTAGAAAAGGCGTACGATAAAGTTCCAAGGGAGGTTTTGTGAAAATGTTTGGAAGCTAGAGGTGATCATGTGGCCTATGTTAGTTTGATTAGGGACATGTATGATAGAGTAAAGACCCGAGTGAGGAAGGTGAGTGGGGACTCGGACCATTTTTCGGTTATGATTGGGTTGCATCAAGGGTCGGCACTCAACCCTTTTTTGTTTGCTCTAGTGATGGACATACCGACGCGCCACATCCAAGGGGAGGTGTCGTGGTGCATGCTATTTACAGATGATATTGTTTTGATTGACGAGACGAGAGATGGTGTGAACGCGCAATTAGAGGTATGGAGGCAGACCCTGAAATCTAAAGGTTTCAAGTTGAGCAGGACCAAGACAGAGTACTTGGAGTGTAAGTTCAGTGGTGAGACTCAAAAAGGGGAAGGGGAGGTGAGGTTGGACTCGCAGGTCATCCCTAGGAGAGAAAGTTTTAAGTACCTTGGGTCTATTATTCAGGGGTATGGGGAGATTGATGAAGAAGTCACACATCGTATTGGGGCGGGATGGATGAAATGAAGACTTTCTTCTGGCATTTTGTGTGACAAGAATGTGCCACCGAAACTTAAGGGTAAGTTCTACAGAGTGATGGTCAGACCAACGATGTTGTATGGGGCTGAGTGTTGGCCAGTCAAGGTCGCTCATGTCCAAAAAGATGAAGGTAGCAGAGATGAGAATGTTGAGATGGATGTGCGGGCACACCAGGTTAGATAGGATCAGAAATGAGGTTATTTGCGACAAGGTAGGTATGACCCTTATTGAGGACAAGATGCGGGAAGCGCGGCTTAGGTGGTTTGGTCATGTGAGGAGGAGGAGCACAGACACCCCAGTGAGGAGGTGTGAGAGGTAGAGGTAGGCTTAAGAAAAGGTAGGGAGAGGTGATTAGGCAAGACATGGCGCAACTTCAGCTGACCGAGGACATGACCCTTGATAGAAAGATATGGAGGTCGATGATTAGGGTAGTAGAGTAGGTAGTCTAGAGTGTTCATAACAGTAGTATTGACATGCATTCTTGCTTTCTGTTGGTAGGAGGTTTTTATGACTAACTGTTATTTTCTTTCATTATTGATCACCTTACTATCTTGTTGTTTTTATTCTGTTTTTGTATGGCTTTTTGGTACTGACCCTTCCTATCTATATTTTCATTAATGTAGTACTTATACGTTCTTGAGCCGAGGGTCTATTGGAAACAACCTCTCTATCCTCACAAGGTAGGGTAAGGTTTGCGTATACATTATCCTCCCCAGACCCTACGATATGGGATAATACTGGGTATGTTATTGTTATTGTTGTACTACAGAAATGACTATGCACTTGAATAAACTGAGGAATGTTTTTTGTAAGTTACAGAAATACGAAGGGGTATATGTAATCCAAAGGCATACGACGAGGGCAAATTTATTCAAAAATTTATATGAAGGGTAGATATGAATAATTTTCCAAAGTATAGGGGTAATTTCAGCCCCTTTTCGAAAAAATTAAGTATGTTGAGAGAGAAAAGGATAGTTTATACTTTTTAATTAGGAAAAAGTTCAAATATACCCCTTTACTTTTATATATTGTCTACATTTAACCTCTGTTATACTATCGGCCAAATGTATCCCTACCGTTATATTATCGGGCCAAATTTACCCCTACAATCAGCAAATTTTTAAAAATACCCCATGATCTGTTAAGTAATCCAAAATCTCTCAAATTATTTTTATTTAAATCACTTGTTGTTCTTCTTGCTCCATTATTTTCAAAAATTACTATTGATGTGAATGCTAAAGTTACTAGACTATACAAATTATTCATAATTTTTTTAATTACCAATACACCAATTTCTCTTCTTGTAATAAATAAAATTGGTTTAGAATTTTATTTATTTTTCAATCATATACACACCGTAGAATTTAGTGGGTCTATTTATTGTGTATTATATGCAGCTTATTATCATGTATGTACATGTATATTCAAATATATTTTGTCATTGCCTGCTTAGTATATAGTTCGATCAACTAACTTAAGAGTGCACAATGTGTAGACATTTAATTAAAGCAAAGTTGAATTAGACAATGAAAGTCTCTGAGGAACTTCAACTTCAATCACTAATACTTGCAAAGTCTCCATACATTTGGTGCAACGAATTCATTAAAATTGGAATGTTGTAAATACTTTTAGAATTTAGAAAAATTACCTAATTTAGATTTTGCAATTTACTATACTTTGTTTATTCGGTTGTATTATTTAATATTTTTTTCTCTTATTATTTTTTCTCTAATTCAGAAAGCAGGTAATGCCAATTATTTAAAAAATAGTGGATCAAGAAGAACAACAAGTGATTTAAATAAAAAGAATTTGGGAGATTTTGGATGACTTAACAGATCAAGGGGTATTTTTAAAAGTTTGCTGATTGTAAGGGTAAATTTGACCCGATAGTATAATGGTAAGGGTAAATTTGGTCTGATAATATAACGGAGGTTAAATATAGATAATATATAAAAGTACATGGGTATATTTGGCCCTTTTCTCTTTTTAATATCAATAATTTTGTTAAATTCCAACGAAAGAACTGTATTGTGAGGTTGATACAAGTATATTAATTAATCGAATTTCTGAGTTTTGCATGTGTACAAAAATTACAAATGTGTATACTACTAAGTGGGAGAATGAACATTGATCAGAATATTTAGGTGTTATAAGGCAACTGGGGATAGCAACCAAAACTGTGGTCAAGAGGGCCAATTTGATTAGAAGAAGCCACCCCTTCACATCCTTCTTTCCTTAGCTTCTGCATTATGTGTGCTTCATATGCCTTTGCTCTCTGCAACATACAATTGTCCTAATCAGTTAAAGTTCAATAGATTGACAAATAAAAGGGGCAGTCCGATGCACAAAATATTTTGCATTCACGCAGGGTCTACGGAAGGGCGTCATCCCAAGGTGTGTGATGTAGACAGCCTAACTTAATACAAGCATTAGTGGTTGCTTTTACGGCTCAAACTTGTGATCTATAGGTCACACGAGATAACTTTACTGTTGCTCCAAGGCTCCCTTTCGTTCAATAGATTGGCAATATAAAAAAATATTTACACAATCATATTATTTACAAAGTAATTACGTGCAAATTTCTATGATAAGTATTAGTACTAATTGCTAGCTGATAAAAATGGCAAGTAATTAACTTGCTATCACATGTTAAATTACATTATATTATAAAACATTTTAATATTGTCTATGTGTGTAACTTCTTTTAGTCTAGCCTGATTAATCTTTAGTCAATGCATATTAACATTTTGTTGAGTGAAAAATACTCAAGAATCATTATGAAAAATTATATAAGACTAAGAACCAAGAAAATTACCTGCAGTGTCTCCAAAATGTATGTCTCTGAGTTGAAGTTATTATATGTGCTTGCTGCAGAAAGCTTCATAGAGAGGAACTGAATCCCAAAAAAAGAATAAGTCAACTATTTGTTCTCTTTTTTGGAAAATCAGAAAAGGTAT
This sequence comes from Nicotiana tabacum, assembly GCF_000715075.1. Lineage (NCBI taxonomy): Eukaryota > Viridiplantae > Streptophyta > Magnoliopsida > Solanales > Solanaceae > Nicotiana > Nicotiana tabacum. Next base: position 124,118,824 of record NC_134094.1, on the reverse strand, counting down.
TGTACTGATATCAAATTATCAACTCACCTCCACTTGATTTTGCAAGGATTGCACGTAATTAATTATTTCATCCAACATTACTGCCATGCCCATAGACTGCAATTTGATTAAAAAGGGACATTAGTATGTTAAAATTCTGCCTGTTTATTTCTAAGAGAATCATAATCTTTGTACTAATTAAAATGAAGATGTATTGTTCAAAGATAGAAAAATGGATATTACCTTGTAACATCCAGGAACAATGTCTTGCAAACACTTAAGTCTTTCATTAATTTTTCCTCTTCTCACCTGAATTAATAGGAAAAAAAATGCATTAGTCATTACAAGTTTATATGTGGAAAAAACAATTTTCCAGACAATGAAAATTAGAATTTACAAGAGGGAGAGAAACATAGGAAATTACCCTTTCAGCTAAACTGTGACTATCAGTTGCTTGACCTCTCTTGGCTCTTACATGCACCACTTGCCTTGGGTTGTCTTCTTCCTTTTCATCACTTTTCACTTTCTTTCCTTTTCCTTTACTCTGTAAATGTCCAAACTGAGGTATCAGCACCATGTATATAGACAGGGGCGGAGTTATATGGCCCAAAAAACTAAAAGAGCAACCCGATGCACAAAGCATCATGCGTTCATGCAGGGTCCATGAAAGGGCCGCACCCAGTAGCGGATTCAAGATTTCGAGCAAGGGAATTCATTATTTTAAAGGAGTGAACAGTAAAAAATTGCAGCGAGAATGAATGGAAGTCGCAACCTTAAGGAAATTATGAACCTCTTGAGCAGTGAGCTAAGATGTTGGGTTATGTTAAGGCGATTCAAAATATAATATATAACCATAAAATAAAGGTTTGACATTTGTTGGCCAAGGGGGTTCGGATGAACACCCTTCCACCCCTGAATCTGCCCTGGCCGCACCTCAAGGGTGTGATGCATACAACATACCCTAATAAAAGCATTAGTGTTGATTCCACGACTCGAGCTCGTGACCTATAGACCAAACAAGGATAACTATGTTGTTGGCCTAAAAGGAGTTCTATTGAATCCCTTCATAGGAAAATTATATTATGTAAACATGACAAAAACAAAATAGTAATTGTGTATATATAAATTGTTGAATCCTACTTATGTAAGGGAAACTTATAGTGTAACGGAATAAGTGGCTCAAGAATTGCTTTAAGTTGCAAGTTCAATTTGTAAGTCTGACATTCTAACTTTTTTCTTTTTAATCTCCTGATTCTGCTACTGATTAGAATTAAAAGAATTCAAGAATTACTCACAGTTTTTCTTTTGGTCCCACTCCAAGAAACTGCAGGGGATGAATATGCAGAGCTGCTTTCTGGGGTTTCTATTGTTTTCCTCTTCTTGCTTTCATTGATATCATTTCTAGCTTGGATTGTAACCTTATTCTTGTCATCTTCTTGAAAAATTCCATGGAAATTTGCTGTTAAACAAACTGGGAATTCAGGTGTTTGGGTTAAAATATTTTCATGGGAAAATCCAACAAAGCTCTGAAAATTGAAGTTTGACATCTCTAAGGAAGTGGGGTTCAGGTTTAGTTCAGGAAACTGGTTATTGAAATTCAAGCTGGAGTCAATGTTAAATACAGAAAATGGTGGATTATTGATTTGCATGTCTGGATTGAGTAAATGATAAGCCATAGCAACTTTTGGTGTATTATTATAAAATTTGCAGCTCACAAGGGATGTCAAGTGTATGTTTTCTGATGATAAGAGAGGTTGTGACTAACATCTATATATATAGAGAGAGTATGGGCAAAATTGAGCATTGTTTGTGAAATTTTCAATTTGTTTTTTCATTAAAAAATGGAATAGTTGTGAAGCAATTTGAGGTTGCCATTTGGAAATTTGGGGTTCTGTCTTTGTTCCCCATATGGACCATACTCAGGAGATGTATAGAATTCCATGGGACCCTGCATTAGCAGTTGGAATTATGAGCCCAATTTGTATGAATATTAACGCAATATAACTCAAGATCAAACATGATATTAGGACACTAAATAATTCAGATTAGCAAGAACAGTTGTGTACTTGTTTGAGTTATACCTTTTCTCTGATACGACGGCGTCATACACAACAAATGTTATGAAAGAGGGGACCTTACTGTAATTAATGAAACACTGAAGGACTCTTCCATTACGAGCTTTATCGGGTTGAACCTACACTCACCGTCACACTATACTCACCAAGCACATAAAGTACACCGTCCAATAACAAATTATCATATTTATAACTGGGCTCACGTTTATGGACTATTATCAAACTCGAATTTTTAAATATTAATTTTTTTAATAATGTAAGCCCATTTTTCTTACAGAATTATGATAATTCTTTTATATTAAGAAAAAGGAAAAATGATTATTTTGAAATGTCATAAGAAGTTGCCAATCAACGCATTTAATGTTTAAATAGTACTACAAGAGCATCTAAAGAGTCATATAAAGATGGGAGCCACTCTTTTCATTGCTTTGAAGATATTGATTAGATATCAATTTTTTACATGATATTACAACAGGCAAAAATACTTGCTCATATTATGAACTATATCAACTTACTGAAAGTAGATCAATTGTATTTTCAACTTTTACTTTGGAATTTATATTTTTTGAAATTCCAACTTGAATTTTGCATGGTTAGGTTAAAATAGGGACTCTAGTTAGAAATCTCATCAATCTTCCAAGGGCCTTTTATGCTCAACATTTAGCTCTTATAAGGGTTTACTTGCCCATTACAAAAATTAATTGCACTTAAAGGTTTCTATTTTAATCATAATAAATAAATAAATAAAAAAGTAAGTGAGTAAAAGTATTTCATCTAATAATTTACACTTTAACTGAAACAATTCACACAATTTAATAGAAATCATGGGCGACCGAAGTGCATCAGTAGCTGCAATTTTGTGTGCTGGCCTCTTTTCTCAAGTATTAAACAAAAAAATTACATGGGCGCCCTATTTTTGTCGCTCCCGTTTAACCTATACTCATATTTTAAAAATTATTTAATTTATACCTTAATTTTGACAACTTCATATCCAAGACCTATGCGCTCCTTTCTTCCTCCTCTTCTTTTCCTAATTTTGACAACATCGCAAAACCGGAGATGAAACCGGCGTCGTGGCCATAACTTCATATCAACATTCTCATCAGGGGATGAGCTCAAGTCTAAGCAAAAAATCCTCTTGCTGCTATTTGACTTCTTCAACACCGGTATAATTCTCTTTCTGACAACCGGAATAATCGTCTTTCCGACGTCGACGTTTTATTAATTTCATCACGGTGACGCCGACATAAAGAAAACTCAATACCACATATATGTAGAACACCAACTGAAGTTTGGGAATATTAACATAATCAACATCAACCGAAGTTTCACAAGCTTTGGAGAAACAATATTAACAGAATCAACATCAACACAAAATCTTAACTCCAAAATCTCAAGCATTGGCAGAATAAGATCGTTTTCGTTTGATCCTACATGACCGTTAAGTTCAGAATGTTTCAACTGAAGACTAACAAGTTTGGGAAACTAAAGTTTATTGTACTACAAACTGAAAAACTTCAGACTAACTTGTCTGAAGTTTGCTCTACAAAATGAAGAACTTTAGACTAATTTGTCTGAAGTTTAGAAGTTTGCACTACGAACTGAAGAATTTCAAACTAATTTGTCTGAAGTTTGCACTACAAATTGAAGAACTTCAAATTAATTTGTCTGAAGTTTGCACTACGAATTGAAGTTTTTTTGATTACTTTTGCAAGTCAGGCCAAACTTCAAACGAAAATATCTGAAGTTTTATTTTGATAAGGTCACACTTCAGACAAAAAATTCTGAAGTTCAAACTTCAAACATAAATTCTTGCTACTTTAGGCCCCGTATGTCTGAAGTTACTCGAAAAGTGGGTACGCTTGCAATTTTTTTTGCAAAGCGGGTATAAGTTAAATTGTGACCCAAAAACTGGGTATAGATGCAAATCCCTCCACTAAACACATCATGAAGTGCACCAATAGCCACTTTTAAGTCCGCTCTTTAAAATATATTCATCATTTATAATGCTTTTAGCCAATATATCCAAACTTCAGGATTAAATATCCTAAATTTGAAAATCAGGATCTAGTGTCCTGTATTTTTGAAGTGCTAATTTGAAATTTAGGACTAAGTGTCCTAAATTTCTGAGCTACTAATTTAAAATTCAGGACAAAAGATTCAAACTTTTGGACATAATTTTCGAACTTTAGGACACGTTGTCATGAAGTTTGAATTTTGAGGTTTAAACTTCAAGACGATGTGTCCTTAAGTTTGAGCGAATTGGCCAATCTTTAAATACATCGTAAATTATGAATATATTTTAAACGGCGGGCTTAAAAGTGGCTACTTGGTGTCATTTTCACTAATTTTATATTCTTTATCATGTGACACTCTTTTCTTTTTAATCAATCTCAAATAAAATAATTTTTTTGTATTTAGTAATAATTTTATTTTAAATTTCTCATCTTATCCTTATGTTTATAACTATATAAATTTTTATGACTTATACTACCCCGTAAATTCAAAATTCTTTTAGTTGTTCCTTTAATTATTTAACTCTGACGGAGGGAGTAGCATTTTGTAGTATGAGTGGATTTAAGAATCGTAAAAGTGGCACTGAAAGATAAGCAATAAAACCCATTAAGAGATTGAGAATGATCTACATGCACTTAATTTGGTTACAAATAATCAGAATCAAAGTGGGTTTATTGGTGATTGGACATTCACCCCCTCAGAATTAAGAAACAATAATCATTTTATTAAGGCCTTAAATAATCACATTACTCCTTGTCGATATTATACCTCAACACTAAGTAACTAATTAAATCAGAGTTAGGTGAGACCATTGGTTGATGGGATTTTTTCCTTTCTATACAATATTGAAATTTATTTATCAAAATTATCCTAGTTTTATATATTATTCACCATAAACAAGGATTACTTACAATTTATATACAATTTATTATTAGTGCCTTAAATAAGGGGATTTAGTTACCTCCTTTTCCTTTTTTTCTCTCCTCTCCTCTTTCCTCACTGTCGCCTCTCACGTCAAATTTTCTTTCTTTCTTCATCACTTTCTCTCACCGTGACTAATTAAGTTTCAAAAAATTTCAAAAGCCATGGCATTAAAGAGAAATAGAGAAGAAGGTACTATCAGTAAAGAAACTAGCAATGGCGAATTGTGTAGATATAATGAAAAGGAATCAATCATTGGGACGTAGAATCTTTGAATGCAAAACATGCAAAAAAAATAATTTGATTCGCTTAAAGCACTTTGCGGACACAAAGGAAGTCATAAAAATACAGCTATTAACAATTTTGTCAAATACGTATGCAGTCCCTATTAAATTCAAATTTGAGTTTTCAAAAACTATTATTTGTTTGGATCGGGCGTTGTTGCAAACAATTAAGAATATTGTTTGGAGTTTATATCTCAATTTTGAGGGTGTTTGGTGAAGATTAGACTTGGTTTTGGCTAAATTTTAGATTGAAAGAAGAAGAAGAAGAAGAAGAAGAAGAAGAAGAAGAAGAAGAAGAAGACGAAGAAGAAGAAGAAGACATGACATACAATATATTTACGAAATTGTAGTAAAGTTGTAGGTAAATTGTATTATGTTGTATATATATATAAAATTGAATATTATATGAAAGTTAAAAAATATATATATATATATATTTGAATATTGTGTGAAAGTTGAAAAATAGTTGTATGATTATAAAATCTAGTTGCCTCCCCATGTATAATTTGAGAAATTGGTGATATTTGACATAACAACGCCTCTTGGTATTTAACTCTAATATTCACACAATTAAGCATCACGAAATTCTTCTTTAGCAAATGTCTTTCAATGAATAATATTTATCTGATTATGCTATCAGCTTGACACAATTGATTTTCTTAAACATGCATTACTGTTCGTAACGCGGAGGAAATCAAAACTACATCATAAGCATTGAAAGCCTGCAGGTCTATCACGTAACCAACTTGAAAATAGGATTCCTTATTACTTAGACAAATGATAATACTCAGTACAAGTACCAAGAATTGGCACAGAGACATTTTGAACTTATCGACATTTTGGACAATTATAGTCACAAGTTATTTGGTCAAATTACATAATCAAATTTTACCGACAAGTGAGGCTTGCTCAGTTGGTAAAAGCACCTCCACCTATGACCGTAAGGTTCTGGGTTCGAGTCACGCTGGAGGAGAAGTGTGAAAACACTATAGATCCTCCTAATTTGGGATGGGTTTAAAAAAAAAAAACATAATCAAATTTTACCCTCAATGAAATTATAGTCAATTATGACTAGGAATGTAATATTGAATTAGTCATATTGCATTTGATTTTGTAATATTGAATTACAACTAACTATACAGTATACACTTATTTACAACTAATCTATAATTTATCTACAACTTTCATACATTATTTTTACCCAGTTAAATACAACTACAATATCATACAACTTAAATACAATTATTATACAAATTTTATACAATATGTCTTTTGAATATTTTGTATCTAATTTGTATATATTTTGTGCATAATTATAACTAATCTACAATTTATCTACAACTTTCATACATTATTTTTACCAGTTAAATACAAATATAATATCATACAACTTAAATATAATTATTATACAAATTTTATACAATATATCTTTTATATATTTTGTATCTGATTTGTATATATTTTGTGTGTGGTGTGTGCTTCTTCCTCTCTAAAATTCCAATCAAAACTTACTCTCTTAATACAATTTTGATACATATCAACAACTTTATGTAAAAAAAAAAATAGTATTGATAACTTAAATACAAATTTTATACAACGATTCATACATAATACAACTATTTTTCAACTTTCATACAATATTCAAATATATATATGAATATAATTTACATACAATTATACTACAACTTTACTACAATTTCGTAAGTATATTGTATGTCATATGGTATGTCAAGTCTTCTTCTTCGAGTTTCAATATGAAATTCAGCCAAAACCAAGTCTAGTCTTCACCAAAACACCCTCAAAATTGAGATATAAACTCCAAATAATATTCCCAATTGTTTGCAACAACACACAATTCAAACAAATAATGGTTTTTAAAAACCCAAATTCGAATTCAAAGCTTTTTAATGGTTGTCAATGGTGGAGAGTCAAACACCTTCAAAATTTATTGATTGACAATTTCAATTTGAACATCAATTGTGCAACATTACTAGAATCTGAACACTAATTGTGCAACACCTTCAGCTCTACATTACTAGAATTTCAATAAGCATGGAATTGCTACTCTCTTTTCCTTTGCTCTACATTACTGGAATTAGGGATTCAGAGATAGAGAGAGACGTAGAGAGAGAGAGAGAATGCGCATGAGAGAGAGAGAGAGAGACGGGGAGAGAGAGCGCATGAGGGAGAGAGAATAAGGATGAGAAACAATTGATTCATAATATAAAGGGATACTCATTTAATTCATAAAAATGTACATAATTAATAAATTTGTATATAGTATGTAATTAGATTGAAACTTTAGTAGAGAGAGTAATACCGTTTCAAATAGTGTATGGGAATATAAAAATTCATTGTTTGATTACTCATGACGGAAAGAAGCAATACGTGTTCTTTTTTCCCTTTTCCTTATAATTTGTGAATAATTGAGAAACCTCATAGGGAAAACCCATAAATCATTCGTTGGAATAAATTACTGGATATGGAAAAGTTACTTTGACCTAAGATAAACACGTGGAAGAACAAAGATCCTTTACAATCTTGGTTTATAAATATTTTTCATTTTCAATTTCTGGTCTCTCAAAATTAATTTCACAATTATATAGGGAAAAGTCCAAATTTGCCCTGTACTTTGCGAGAAAGTCTAATTTTACTCTCCATTAAAAGTTTGATCGATCCATATCCTTGTTACGCTTTTAGCTCGAAATTGGCCTTATTAGTCAATAACCGCAGGAACACGGCTGAACCAAACTTTGAACCACAAGGAAAATTTTGAAACGAAAATGACAATATATAGCCGCTCTTAAAATAATAGTAATTTTTTTTTTTTGTATATATATATTATGTATGTTATATACAAAAATTATACAAATTTTATATACTTTTTCGGCTAATGAATGTAAATAGTTTCTAGCACGAGCTAGAAGTGATAATACCCCAATTTTAAACTTGGATTAACGCAGAAATTCTCCACGCGGCTATGCTAGAGGACAAAGTTAGACCTTCTATATACCACAAATACCACAAGGGCAAAGTTAGACCTTTCAGAAATTACAAGGTTTGCCTATATAATATTGGTCCATTAAAGACTAAGCGTACTTTCGAGCCAAAATTATAATAGCGAGAACATGGATGAACCAAACTTTTAATGGATAGTAATATTAGACTTTTTCGCGAAATACAAAGTAAATTTAAACATTTTTCGATGATTATATAAAAAATAATATTCCCTATATGACGACGTATATAATCATTTTCTTTAATTTTTAAAGTTGCTCTTCTTTTCTCCCCGAGTGTTCCGTTACATTAAAATACAAAATAGTTAAATATATTCTGTTATAGAGGACACAAAGCTGGAATAGCTCAGTTGGTTAGAGCGTGTGGCTGTTAACCACAAGGTCGGAGGTTCAAGCCCTCCTTCTAGCGTATAAATAGTTTTAATGATCCTGGTCTTTTTTTCACCATTTTTGTTTTTGAAACAAACGCAGCCTAATATCATAACCGGTTCTACCATATTGGGCCTTGTAAAGGTTACAGCTCAAGCCCAATACAGATGGTAACGAGCCCAAATTCAATCGACTAGTTCAAGCCCATCCATTTCAGTTCATCCCTCCATTAAACACCATTTCATCCCTCCAAACAGCTAGGGTTCTTCTTCATCTCTCAAACTAAACATAGCTAGGGTTTCCCGCCGGCGCTGATCGCTGCCTTTCTCTCACAGGTCCTATTCTCCTCCACCCTTTTTATGAGACTGCTGCATTTAATTTATATACTTCAATATTCAATGTTTTAACTCCATTGTCTCGAAGGAAATATTATGTTTTAGCCGCAGGAGTAGCTTTGTAGTATCTTTTTTGTAACGTCAAACTCGTTTAGCTGATGTTATTAGAGTTTGTATGCAAAATATTGCTTTATCAAGTAAAAATTCGTTCATTATTTTCTGGTAGATTAGTTTTTACTATGCGTTATTCTAACAATTTATTTAGGCTTATTTTCTATTACTGCACTGTCTAATCAGCTGAATTATTAAGTGGAGAAGGGTAGAAGGGCAGGGTCATTGTCCACCAAGTTTCTAACCATGCGCCACCGGCCATAGGGGATTTCTCTGTTATAAAATTGTTTTTAGTTGAATTAGAATGAAATGGGCCTGAATGGATTGGAATAGATACAAATGATTTATAGCTAACCCTAACTAGTATGGTATTGAAATGCTGATTGATTGATTGGTTGGTTGGTTGAATTGTTAGATCTGTGAAGATGTACACGTCAAGGCAAAAGATTCACAAGGATAAAGATGCTGAACCTACTGAATTTGAGGAGTCTGTTGCACAGGTTAGTTTTGTTCTTTTTTGTTATGGCACTGGTTTTTCAGGACCTAAAAAATTGGTATTGATACAATGTTTCTGAAAAAGTTTACTGTATTTTTTTGTTGAACAGGCTTTGTTTGATATGGAAAACACCAACCAAGAGCTGAAGAGTGAATTGAAGGACCTATACATCAATTCAGCAGTGTAAGAGTTGGAAAAATTGCATAGTTCTGTTATTAGTAAATGTTAAGTTATATGCACTGACACTGTAAAGATTTTTACACCATTAGTGAATTTTAACAGGTTAGTGACCATGTTTATCATATTACCAATTGGTGTTTATCAAGAGATTTACCAGTAATTACCTAATTAGTGACCTGATCGTGTAATATTTTTTACACGGCAGTGCATAGAACTTAGAGATATTCTTCACATTTCCTTGTTGTGATTGTTTTTTTTTTGATAAGGTAAAAATTTCATTAAATAAGTACACAAAAATACATGAAAGAAGGCTCCAGAATAGCCAGTTACAATAACTTTCCAAGCATCTCAATAAAGTCCAAATATTGATCTACATTCTCCAAAATACTGCTCTTACACCAGAAATACAAATTATGCAGACAATTGTTCTTAATTCTAGAGATATGTCTTCTTTTTCCTTCAAAGCATCGCTTATTTCTTTCCAGCCATAAAGTCCAAAAGATGCATAGAGGAATGGTTTTCCAAAATTGCTGCTGTCTTTTAGCTATTATTTGACTCTGCTAGCTCTCCAGCAAACTCCTAACATTGTGGGGCATTGCCCAGGATACTCCACAGATATTCAGGAAAAGATCCCAACACTGCCTTGAGATTTCACAATGTAGAAGAAGGTGATTTGTAGTTTCCTGGTCTCTTTCACATAGATAACATCTATTACTTAGTGCAAAGCCTCTTTTCTGCAGGTTATCCTGGGTCAAACAAGCTCCCTTAGTAGCAATCCACCCAAAACATGCCACCTTTACAGGTGCTTTAGTCTTCCAGAGTATCTTCCATGGCCAATCTGTTTCCCAGTGCCCCATCTGCCGTTGTAGTAAATTGTAACAACTCTTGACTGAGAACTTATCCCTACTTGCAATCCAAATCAACGAATCCCTCTTGCTTTCTTCCACAGCAACAGAATCCAATTGCTGTAATAACTGACATATGTCATCCATCTCCCAATCATTTAGACCTCTTCTGCAATTAATTTGCCAACCAGTAGTAGAGTAAAATTCTGCAACAGTCCCACCCTTTTTGTTAGTTGAGCAACTGAATAACGTTGGAAACTTGGAGCTCAAACATTCACTTCCTGTTGTGATTGGTTTTGTTGGACTGGTTCCGCAGACAAATTGATGTGTCAGGAAACAAGAAGGCTGTTGTTATCCATGTCCCCTACAGGCTGAGAAAAGCTTTCCGCAAGATTCACGTCCGCCTTGTTAGGGAGCTCGAGAAGAAATTCAGTGGGAAGGTAGCTATTGAACTCTTTTCCTAGTAGTCTCTTGAGTATATATTCGAGCATTGAATTTTTTGGAGTCTTCTTATCTGAAATGATCATATATTGAACAGTTATGAATAGTTATGGTTATCTGGAATTAAATGTTCCGCATAATGCAATTATGTGATATTGAGCCTCCCATGCTGGCTTCAAGATTTACCATGGCATCATGTTTTGTGATTGGGGCAAATTCTTCTTATATTTAAGGAGGAGAAGTTTTCTTGTTACATTTTGGAATTTGCTTTGAGAAATGCACGTATATGAGGTTGGCTCGTGATCCTAGTGGTTTTGACATTATTCTTGGATTTGCACCTATGCTTGAATCAAGGTTTTGCTGTTATTCTGATTTATGGAAACCTATCTAGGTGTAGAAGTTGGAGCCCGGTCTTTGATATCAGGCTCATGAAATGAAGATCTTCAGTAATTGGCCTTCTTCTTCTATACTGCAAAATCTTCTAGGCATCATTGAAATCATTCTGTTAGTTAGTATCTTGTTGGGTGTTTATTGCACTAAGAATATACTGTAGAGGACTTCTAATTTTTGGCCCCATTTAGTGCATCGTGAAGTGGATCAACTAGGACATAATTTTAAGTGCAGCTTTTTTTATGAGGGCTTTAGTAAGATGAGAAAGTTGATTCATGACTTTAATCTCTTCACCCTAGTTCAACTCATATTACTCCCTGGTGCTCTCTCTACATTGTCCAAACGTATCTATGCCTGCTCTAACAAATAGATGCTAGTTGGATGCAGTGAGAAAATAACCCTATATGGTCAACACATAGTTATGCTATTTTCCTTTGATTGTTGTTATAATGCATATAAACACTGCACTTTTTATATATGGTTATATTTTAGTTGCAATAGTTGTATTAACTATCTTATTTGTTGCCTTTTTGTGTATGACAATGTATCTTGCTGGTGTTTTTCTGAATTTAATGAAGTGCTATTTCTTTTAGGATGTAATCTTCATTGCCACCCGGAGAATAGCGAGGCCTCCAAAGAGAGGTTCTGCTGCTCAACGGCCCCGTAGCAGGACTCTTACTTCTGTTCATGATGCCATATTGGAGGATGTGGTTGTACCTGCTGAGATTGTTGGGAAGCGTGTTAGGTATCGTGTTGACGGATCCAAGATAATGAAGGTAATTTTATGGCACACTTTACAATAATGTTTTGTTGCTGAATGGTTTGTGTTTCATGTTTAATAGGAAAATGTTGTAGAAGTAGAACCAGAATTTGTCACTTGGAGTTTGTCCACGTTCACTAATTATATCGAAGAACAGTTTAAATGATGGTTCCTGAAACATGTTAAGGTCAATTTAGAATTTAGGGATAATTATTAATTATGTGAAGGTTGAAGAGATTATTTAGCTATGTTTGTTTTTTTCTTCTTAAAATATTCACTTGTCACAGTTGTTGATAGTATCAGCTCTTTTATGGCTAGGTATTCTTGGACCCAAAGGAACGAAACAACACCGAGTACAAGCTGGAGACTTTTTCAGCTGTTTACAGGAAGCTATCGGGCAAAGATGTTGTGTTTGAGTACCCCATCACTGAGGCTTAGGAAATGTTGGTCTTGGTACTTCGATGCTGAAAAACATATTAGTCAGTTTTGAAATTTTGTACTTCGATGCTGAAAAACATATTAGTCAGTTTTGAAATTTTGGTGTTTATATTATTTTATCTAGAAGCTAAGGAACAATGTGAAATTGCTACCTGCTTTCTCTTAGCTCTTTAGATTACTGCCTTGTTTGTTGAGTTTAGTTTCGTTTGCTATGCTCTTTGGTCTGTGTCAGCTCTATTGTTTGGATATTGCTCTTGGAAGAGCTGATTAAAACTGATCCTGGGCTCCTCAACTGTAGTAGTGCAAGCTATCTGCTCAGCAAGCTGTTAGCACTTGGCACTTTTCGAGTTGTAAGATAGTGATTAGAAGTTTTTGAAGGAAATATTTTATTTTCATTCTCAAAAACAAAAATTGAGAATGTTTTTATGAAAATATTTGGTGTTTGGTTGGAGAGTGGAAAACATTTTATTTTCAAATACATTAGATTAAAGATTAATAATAATATTAGCCAATAGGATGTTTTGATGAAGTTTTTGAGTAATAATTATTAATACTATTATCTAAATGTTTATTTGAGCATGTGATGAAATTAAGGAAAACATCTTTTAGTAACCAAATGTGAAAATATTTCAATGTGTCTTTCTCAGTTAACACATATGGACCCAAACTTAGTTCAGATCTGCGACGTCTGTCCATTTGAGCTGCATATTGTAAACAAGTCTAGATTGGAAACAGTAACGCTAAGACTATTTGGGGACATGTCGTTTCCAGATTTTGAGTCGGATGGATTTTTGGGGGAGCACAATCATCACTATTTTTTCCAAAGTTTGGTCACCAGCAAATTAGTTTGAAGGATTTAAATTTTAGGTGGACTTTTTAGTACCCATTATAGTATATAGTAGAGGACTATCACAATTTGATATTCCGATCATTTTTTAACGAATCACATGAGGTCCTTTGCTTTGGACCAATCTTTAAAACAAAAATCACTCATTCACTTCTCTGTTTGCAAATAGAGAAATTGTTACGAAGCCTTTATTAGTGAATACATTGCTCAAATTATATATACGTATAAAACAAACTAATGTATGCATATATTATATTATCAGACTCTAAATTCTGATTTCGCCTTGAGTCACATATTTGTTTATTTTGCTCTTTTCCCAGTGTTAGTTTCTCTTCAATCATTTTTACTTCTGAAGAGGGTGGGAGTTAGGTTCAGTTTGCTCTATTGCCTTTTGGTAAATTGAGCGGTCCATTTTTCATTTTCTTTTCTTGAATTTGCTGCAAACAACTTGTTAGGGTGGGTAGGTTAGGTGGGACAAAGGATGCCAAAATTGAGATAACCATCACCTCTTGTATGGAATCAAGCAATTTAAATTATCTCTCACTTGGTCTGAAGTCCACAATATTCTCATGAAATGTAAGGCAGGCCAGAGCCTCTGATGAGCGAGCAAGAGACAACACTTATTAAACTTGAAGTTCTGTCCATGAGGTAAATGGGGACAAAAATTCAAGACCGTCTACTTTGAGGGCAATATGTGTACTAAAACTCTAACAAATGTTTGTCAAAAAGAAAAAAGAAAAAGGATATTATGTTTGTGGCGAATGAGAGCTATTGATGTATCCCACCTCCCACGCCATCGTTGGTCCATCAACTCTATAGATATTGATTTCTCATCATCTAAGATCATTCAGTTCCAACTTTTGATGGAGATGAGGAATTGTGTGTTTCACATGATCCGTTAAGATGAGCACTTGTTGATTCACTCTTTCTCCCAACTAATAACTTTACCTTTAACTTAAAATATGACATATATATAACTATTGCAGGAATAATTGTGTTTTTGGTAATATTGCAGGAATAATTGGATGTTACCTGGAAAGCGTGCAAGATAATGAATAGCAAGTCACATATAAACTTTATCTTTATATCTGATGGTAACAATGTAACATAAATGGAATTAAGAGCACCGCATTATATTTACTGTTTCCTGTGTTGCGGAGAAGGTGAATTTCATTTTTTAAATTATGTTGGCTAGGATTAAACTCAAAAAAAAAAAAAAGACACTGTCATCAAGCTTTGTTGATTTATTTGTTAGTTTGAGGACATCTCGGGCCGTTTGGTACGATGGATAAACAATAGTATATATGGGATAAAATTTTTGTACCGTCTTATTCCTTGTTTGGTTACTAATCCTGAGATAAGTTATTTCAGGATTAAAAATAGTATCATGATAACTTATACCTACTAGAGGGTGGAATAGTAATCTCAGGGTAAAGTATATCAGGATAAAACAATAAAATTGACAATTCTAGGAATAATACAACATACAAAATAATCAATATAAAATAATATTAGTATAACTAATTCCAATATAATTAATCTCAGCATAACTTGTTAAGTTAAAGACTTTAACCAAACAACCCCTTAGTGTTATACCCTGCTTCTTAAACCTTCGCAGCAAACAAGGTCAGATATCTTTGTATTGTCCCTTTTCTTTCTCCATAACGTTTTTTCTTTGTTTGGCTCTGATAGAGTTCAAAACAAAGTAGTGAATCTGATGCTCACTTATCTACTTGGCATTAAAAAAAAAAGGAACTTTCTTTTGTTTCAGGTGTTTTTTTTTTTTTTTTTTTTTTTGAAAAAAAGGGGTCACCTGAAACAAAAATAAAGTTTCCTTTGTCGTCTTTAAACTTGTTTCGTTGTTTTAAAGTTGTATACAATCAAAATCGAGTTTGCCCTTTGTGTAATTAGTCGAGATTGGAACATGATGAACCGAGGGTCGTCATCATAATATCGAGATGAGATCTCAAGCCAGGTTATCGAGCTCAAGATTTAGAGACCAATCAATACCGAACTCGAGTCAATATCGAGCTCGAGTCCAAATCGAACTATGATGTGAAGTGGTGTTATCGAGCTCAAGATCCAGAGACCGATCAATACCGAGCTCGAGTAAATATCGAGCTCGAGTCCAAATCGAACTATGATGTGAAGTGGTATTATCGAGCTCAAGATCCAGAGACCGATCAATACCGAGCTCGAGTCAATATCGAGCTCGAGATCGACCGAGATCGGGCCAAGAGACAAAGAGTCGTTGTAGTCGCACCGGAGGAGAGAATCTCAGCGGGAATTAAGGAAAAGCTAATTAACTAATCTATTATGGGATCCCCATTATGTATTTTTAATTATATCCAAAGTAGGATTTCTCCACTATATTAAGAGTGACTATCATTTCTGTAGGGGGAGGGGGAGGGGGACATTCATACACTCTCATTTTTAGAGATTATTGACATTCATACACTCTCATTTTAAGAGATTATTAAGATTCATACGCATATAATAAAATTATCCCTTTCCGGGCTTTGTACATTGGTTCTTCTTGTTCATATATAAATCACTCTCTACTCAATTTGGGTTTGTATTTATCCCTTCTTTTACCGTCAATATTCGATATATTTTTACTTATTTTCTCGATTTGTACCAAGTTATACCATATATCCTTAGAACCACGTATAAATTCAACTCTATCCGTTTTTCGGGTAAACAGTTTGGTGTCTACAATGGGGCTAAGGATAATAGTGCTTATTTGGTATGAATCTCTGCAAAACGCACCATTTTACACTTGCTCTTGGAAGTGTCTTTAATTTCAGGTTAAAAACGACGAACTCTCAATCAATGGCCCTACCTATCGACAACGAAGCTGGTCTTCAAGATGAGAATAACAACCTGATGACCGGGGATGAAAGGCCACCCGTCGATCCCGTTGGATCTCGGGCCATAGATCCAATTGACGATAATTCACATGTGGCCATCGAGGTGAACCAACATTCCGACCCCGAAAACAGCATTCATGGTGGAACTCGATTTGCAGTTCGAAATAGCCAAAATGTTGGAGAAGACGTGATCAGCCTGCATATGATTTTTGAAATGTTGCAAGCTCAACAGGTAGTAATAGCTTAGTTGCAGAGCCAAACCCAGGCACCGAGCAGGGCCGAGCCCGGTCCACCCCGATAAGTCACCCACGAAACGTGGCCAACTATAGTAAGATCAAATGAACAAGAATCGGGGACTAATCCTGAAATTATTAAGATATTAGAGGAACTGACAAAACGAATTGAGTGAGGAGAAAAGAGGATTGAAGCAAACGACAAAAAAAGTAGAAACTTATAACTCCAGGGTTGATCAGATCCCGGGAGCACCACCGGTATTAAAGGGCTTGGGTTCTAAAAAATTCGTACAAAAGCCTTTCCCCCGAGCACGACTCTTAAACCGATCCCCAAGAAATTTTGCATGCCCGAAATTCCTAAATATAATGGAACGACCGACCCCAACGAACATGTCACCTCTTACACATGTGCCATTAAAGGAAATGATGTAGAAGACGACGAGATCTAATCCGTACTATTGAAGAAGTTCGGGGAAACCCTGTTAAATGGGGCAATGACATGGTATCATAATTTACCGTTTAACTCTATCGATTCTTTTGCTATACTTGCAGATTCTTTCGTAAAAGCACACGCCGGAGTCATAAAGGTCGAGACCAGGAAGTCAGACCTTTTTAGGGTAAGGCAAAAGGACAACGAGATGCTAAGAGAGTTCGTATCTCGTTTCCAAACTGAACGAATGGACCTACCACTGGTCACAGATGATTGGGCTGTAAAAGCTTTCACTTAAGGACTGAACGAACGAAGCTCGATGGCTTCACGACAGTTGAAGCATAATTTGATCGAGTACCCGACTATTGCCTGGGCCAATGTACACAATCGATATCAATCGAAGATCAGAGTTAAAGACGACCAGTTGGGTTCTGGGTCCGTTATTAAAATGGACATCGATCGAGAACCAAGGTCGAACAAGGATCGATATCGGCCGAATGACGAAGATCGTAGGGGCAACAAACCTACATGCAACTCCGTAACTGAAGAAAGGAAAAGCGATCGAGGCCAAGGGTCTTGGAGGCTGATGAACAGGAATGGGTTTGACAGGCATACTGGACCTAAGGAAGCACCACGATTATTAGAATATAACTTCAACATCGCTGCATCCGCCATCGTGTCGGCTATCGGACGTATCAGATATACTAAGTGGCCTCGACCTCTACAGTACGATCCAGCCCAGAGAAATCCCAATCAAATGTGCAAGTATCATGGAACCCATGGCCACAGAACCGAAGACTGCAGGCAGTTGAGAGAGGAGGTAGCCCGTTTATTCAATTAAGGGCACCTTCGAGAATTTTTAAGTTACCGGGCCAAAACCCATTTCAAAAACAGAGATTCCAATAGACAAAACGAACAAGAAGAGCCACAACACATCATCCACATGATCATCGGAGGGATCGATGTCCCCCAGGGATCAGTGCTTAAACACACTAAGATGTCGATTGTAAAAGAGAAGCGATCTCGGACTCAGGATTACACACCTAAAGGAACCTTATCCTTTAGTGACTGAGGAATCATGCAACCCCATAACAATGCACTGGTTATGGGGTACCCCATATCTGTACTTATGAATAAAACTCATATCTATACTTATGAATAAAACTCAAGTTAAGCGTGTGTTATTTGATCCATGTAGTTCGGCCAATATTATTAGATCGAAGGTCATAAAGCAGCTCGGTCTACAGGACCAGGTCATGCCCGCAACCCTGGTACTAAACGGATTCAATATGGCATGTGAAACTACTAAGGGCGAGATAATTCTGCCAATAAACATGGTCGAGACCACCCAAGAAATGAAGTTCCACGTAATCGAAGGCGACATGAGGTATAACGCCCTGTTCGGGAGACAATGGATCCACAATATGAGAGCAGTACCCTCGACCCTTTACCAAGTTCTGAAATTCCCGACATCGGTGGAAATCAAAATAGTTTACGGAGAGCAACTGGCAACAAAAGAAATGTTTGCCGTCGATGAAGTAATTAAGATATCTTCACTATCATCGACAAAAGGATCGGATTCAAAGGGGGAACGAGATACCAAATAGCAATAACAAACGTCAGCTTCGACCCAACTAGAGAATCGGAAGACTGACGAAGATGATGACTACGGGATCCATCGATCCTTCGTATCCCCGATGATTCCAATGCTACCAAATCAATGGTCGAAGAACTGGAGCAAATCATGCTGATCGAACATCTGCCCGAACGAAAGGTATACCTGGGCGCGGGGTTAGATCCCGAGCTGAGGAAAAAGCTTATTCAATTTCTTATAGCTAACATGAACTGTTTCTCTTGGTCCCATTTTGAGATGACATGGATCCCACCGTAAATAACCACTCATAGACTAAGCTTGGATTCGAAATTCCATCCGGTAAAGCAAAAAAGAAGGCCCCAGTCCGAGGTCAAACATGCCTTCATCAAAGACGAGGTAACCAAACTTCTTAAAATAGGATCTATTTGAGAAGTAAAATACCCCGAATGGCTAGCAAATGTGGTGGTAGTCCCTAAGAAGGGGAACAAACTTAGAATGTGTATAGACTATAAAGACCTGAATAAAGCATGCCTTAAGTACTATTTCCTTTGCCTAATATCGATCGTATGATCGATGCCACGACCGGCCACGAGACTCTCAGTTTTCTCGATGCCTACTCCGGGTACAACTAGATACAGATGAACCCAGAGGATCAGGAAAATACCTCATTCATCACTAAGTACGGTACCTACTGTTATAACGTGATGCCATTCGATCTAAAAAATGCCGGTGCAACTTATCAACGCCTAGTAAACCGAATGTTCGAAAAATAAATAGGGAAATCAATGGAAGTTTATATTGATGATATGTTAGTTAAGTCCCTGCGAGCAGAGGACCATTTAAAGCATTTGCAGGAAACGTTCGACATACTGAGGAATTACAATATGAAGCTCAACCCCGAAAAATGTGCATTCGGGGTTGGCTCAGGCAAGTTTCTTGGTTTTATGGTATCCAATCGAGGTATCGAGATTAACCCCGAAAAAATCAAAACTATCGAGGACATCACAGTAGTAGATAATGTAAAGGCCGTACAGAGGCTAACAGGATAGATAGATGCCCTAGGACGATTCATTTCGAGATCCTCAGATTGGAGCCACCGATTTTTCTCACTACTTAAGAAGAAAAGCAACTTTGCATGGACTCCGAAATGCCAGTATGCTTTGGAGGAGCTGAAGCAGTATTTATCGAGCCCGCCCCTGCTTCATACCCCGAAAATGGACGAACAACTTTACTTGTACTTAACTGTCTCAGAGATAGCGGTAAGCGGGGTCCTGGTTCGAGAAGAACGAGGTACATAATTCCCTATTTATTATGTCAGTAGGACCTTAGGCGAGGCCGAAACTAGGTATCCACACTTAGAAAAATTAGCGTTTGCTTTAATAAACGCCTCTAGGAAACTAAAACTATATTTTCAATGTCATCCGATACATGTTGTAATAACTTATCCTCTTCAAAGTATTTTGTACAAACCTGAGCTTTCAGGTCGATTGGCTAAGTGTGCTATAGAAATCGGGGGGTACGATATTAAGTATCGACCCCGAACCGCTATCAAATCTCAAATCTTGGTGGACTTCGTGGTTGAATTTACGTCGGCCCTCATACTCGAGATTGAAAAAGAACTACTGATAAAATCGGGTACCTCTTTGGGAGTCTGGACCCTCTTTACGGATGGTGCCTCGAACGCAAAGGGGGCCGGACTAGGCATCGTACTAAAATTGCCCACAGGTAATGTAGTTAGATAGTCTATCAGAACTACAAAATTGACTAACAATGAGGCCGAGTATGAGGCCATGATTGCAGGTCTCGAACTAGCTAGAAGTTTGGGAGTGGAGGTCGTAGAGGCTAAGTGTGATTCCCTCCTCGTGGTCAACCAAGTTAACGGAACTTTCGAAGTCCAAAAAGATCGAATGCAGAGGTACTTGGATAAATTATAAGTGATTCTACATCGACTTAAGGAATGGACTTTGTAGCATGTACCCCGAGAACTGAACAGCGAGGCCGACGCCCTTGAAAACTTAGGCTCTTCGGTCGAAGATGACGAAGTCAATTCGGGGACTGTCGTACAACTCATAAGATTGGTGATCAAAGAAGGTCACGTCGAAATAAACTCCACGAGTCTGACTTAGGATTGGAGAAATAAATATATAGAGTACTTCATGAACGGGAAGCTCCCATCAGATCCAAAGGAATCGAGAGCTCTGCGCATAAAGGCAGCACAGTTCGCCCTGTCCGAAGATGAAACGCTGTTTAGAAGGACGTTCGATGGACCATTGATAATATGCTTGGGACCGGGAGATACCGATTATATCCTACGAGAAATTCACGAAGGCACTTGTAAAAACCATTCCGGTGCCGATTCACTGGTCCACAAAGTAATCAGAATAGGGTATTATTGGACCGATATGGGCAAGGATGCAAGGGAGTTCGTTCGAAAATGCAACAAATGTCAAAGACATGCGCCCATGATTCATCAACCCGGGGAGCTACTCTACTCGGTCCTATCTCCATGGACTTTCATGAAATGAGGAATGGACATCGTCGGCCCCCTCCTATCGGCCCCAGGTAAAGCTCAGTTTATTTTGTTTATGACCGATTATTTCTCTAAATGGGTTGAAGCACAGGCTTTCGAGAAAGTTAGAGAAAAAGAAGTGATAGACTTTATTTGGGACCACATCGTATGTCGATTTGGGATGCCATCCGAGATTGTATGTGATAATGAAAAATAATTCATCGGCAGCAAAGTAACTAAATTTCTCAAAGATCACAAGATCAAAAGGATCCTATCAACTTCGTACCATCCCGGTGGAAACGGGCAAGACGAATCGACAAACAAAACCATATTCCAAAATCTTAAGAAGAGATTGACCGACGCTAAAGGATAATGGAGAGAAATACTACCCGAGGTCCTATGGGCATATCGCACAACATCAAAATCCAGTATCGGAGCAATGCCAATCTCGTTGGTTTATGGTGCCGAAGCTCTGATCCCGATTGAGGTCAGATAACCTAGCTTCAGGTTTCGATATGCAACAAATGAGTTGAATAACGAGACCATGAATACGAGCCTAGAATTGTTGGATGAAAGACGAGAAGTCGCTTTCGTTCGATCGACCGCACAAAAACAGCGGGTCGAAAGGTACTATAATCGAAGAACAAATCTTTGACATTTTAAAATCGGGGACTTGGTGCTAAGGAAAGTTACCCTCAACACCCAAATTATGGTTGAAGGGAAACTGGGTCCAAACTGGGAAGGACCATATCAGGTTCTCGAAATCTTCGGAAAAGGATCATACAAGCTCGGTGTGATAAACGGCAAACAACTACCGAGCAATTGGAACGTATCACACCTAAAACGATACTACTGCTAAGGTACGACGCTCCCATGCTCATTTATATTTCAAAATTAACCCTTGCAGGTGTTCGACCAGAAACAAGGATGGATTCTTCAACTCGAAGCCTTTAGGTCTGAAAGCACGCGTTGCACTCTTTTTTCCTTAGATCGGTTTTGTCCCAAATGGGTTTTTCGGCGAGGTTTTTAATGAGGCAACCATTGATCGTGCTAGCTTCGAACACTTCAACAGTATCTGAGGCCTTTTTACAATCAACCTCGAATACTGGGGGGCATTGCCCTCGAATATATCAAGTTCGATGCAAGAAAGTTATTTCATGGCAATAGGGTCTCGATAGGAAAAATTGTAAGGGCCAAATGGTCAAACGAACCATGCCCGTGTAGTTTGCTCGAGCCCTGGCACAAAACATGAACACATGTATAATGGCTTATAAAGAGAAATTTCTTCTTTACCGATTTCTCATATCTCAGAAAGATTCTTCTACTTCATGTTCGTGATCTATTATGCAAATAGGCTTAAGGGCCGACCATGATCGGAGTTTGAAATATTACCCCATAAATCGAGGGCTGCCAACCAAAATATCAATGAGATCAAGCTCCATATAGCCTAAGGGCTACATTAACTCGAGTTCAAGCAAACACTCACTCGACCATTAACCTAAGGGCTACTCTTAATCCGAGTTCGAGCAAATACTCACTCGACCATTAAGCCTAAGGGCTACTCTTACTTCGAGTTCGAGCAAAACACTTACTCGACCATTAAGCCTAAGGGCTACTCTTACTTCGAGTTCTAGCAAAACACTCACTTGAGCATTAAGCCTAAGGGCTACTCTTACTTTTGAGTTCGAGCAAAACCCTCACTCGACCATTAAGCCTAAGGGCTACTCTTACTTCGAGTTCAAGCAAACACTCACTCGATCATAAGGCCTAAGGGCTACATTACTTCGAGTTCGAGCAAACACTCACTCGACCATTAAGCCTAAGGGATACATTAACTCGAGTTCGAGCAAACACTCACTTGACCATAAGGCCTAAGGGCTACATTAGTTCGAGTTCGAGCAAACACTCACTTGACCATTAAGCCTAAAGTCTACTCTTAGTTCGAGTTTGAGCAAACACTCACTCGACCATTAAGCCTAAGGGCTACTCTTACTTTGAGTTCGAGCAAACACTCACTCGACCATTAAGCCTAAGGGCTACATTAACTCGAGTTCGAGCAAACACTCACTCTACCATAAGGCCTAAGGGCTACATTAGTTCGAGTTCGAGCAAACACTCACTCGACCATTAAGCCTAAGGGCTACTCTTACTTTGAGTTCGAGCAAACACTCACTCGACCATTAAGCCTAAGGGCTACATTAACTCGAGTTCGAGCAAACACTCACTCTACCATAAGGCCTAAGGGCTACATTAGTTCGAGTTCGAGCAAACACTCACTCGACCATAAGGCCTAAGGGCTACATTAGTTCGAGTTCGAGCAAACACTCACTCGACCATTAAGCCTAAGGCCTACATTACTCCGAGTTCGAGCAAACACTCACTCGACCATAAAGCCTAAGGTCTACATTAACTCGAGTTCGAGCAAACACTCACTCAACCATTAAGCCTAAGGGCAACATTATTTTGAATTTGAACTATTGCCCCAAACTAGAGACTACGTGTCAACCTTAAAAAGGCTACTCTGCTTCAAGTTTGAGCATATAATTTCATTTAACATCTATCTATCAAGCCTAGGGGCCACCTTAGTTCAAATTCGGACATTCACTCGGGGACTGCCTAAAAGAAACGGTCGAGTGCAGTACTTACTATCGGCCCTTACTATATCAATCTTGGACCTTCGAATAATTATTCAATGCTATGGCACTTTTGACCTTTGTATAAATTAACAAAAAGGCAAAAGATTCGGAATCCATAAAAGGGAATTTTTTTTTATATACAAATCTTTTACAAAGGCAACTCGGCCCGAAGGAAGTTCTTTACAAAGGCCGAAAGCAGCCTCAATATAAATAACAACAACTACCTAATATCCTAAATGGCTTGGTCTTCATCGAGGCCGCGTCCTCGGGATCTTCTCCACCGTCAGATTCACTCGAGCTATCGGAGTCTTCCTCAGGGATGGCCAGCCTTCGAGCCTTTTTTTCCTCCGCCTTGGCAATTTCAATCTCGGCCCCAACATCGAAGCCCTGAGCGCTGACCTCCTCGAGAGCTTCTCTCCGAGCCTACCATTTGGCATGCTCGACCATGCTCTTGGCTTTAGCTTGGTTGACCTCAAAATCGATCCTGAACTGGGCCACTTTAGCATCAGCTCTTTTATTGCCTCGATCACCTCAGATCTGGCCACTTTATGTTCATCAACCAAGCTTGCTTTATTAGAAATAGCCAAATCTAACCTATGCTAAAGCTCATTCATCTTCTCGATCAGCACCGAGGCATTTTCTTTTGCAGATCGAAGTTGGGCCTTAGACAACTCCAGCTGAGCTTGAATGGCTTCCTTTTTCAAGGCAAGGATATCCACATTATATTTAAATTCTGCCTCCTCGGCCAGTAGCCCATCTACATACGAGTTGAGCTGTCCGATCTGCTCGATCCTCTACCGAACCTGCAGGATCGGATCGTTAGTGGTTATCTCCAATTCATCTTCACTACATAAAAATTCAGAATACCTGCTCGGCCATCTCCTCGTGCTCTTCCCGGTTGCTGTCAAATCTGCTCGAAGTTTCTCACTAAGAAGTTTGTAAGAGTCACTCTTCTCAGTGAGGTTCCGAACCTCAGCCTTGTGCTTCTCTCGGATTCGGAGGAAAGCCTCGTGATGCAGCACCGAAGCCTACAAAATATAGGAAAAATGTTAGAATTAACTACATATCTAAATATAAGAGAAACAACAAAGATACCATCGAAGTTATCCGATTCAGAGCATGTTGGGCCTCGTTAAAAAGGCAGGCGGGTCCTACTGTGTTTATTACTGTTTGGTCCTCTTCGGTCACCAAGGACCGAAGGTAACTATCAATCCCCACGGGGGGAGAAAAAAACTCGGGCATCCTCCGGGACAGAGAGTACTATTTTCCTCCTACGGTCGGGATCAACACTCGGGGCAGGGAATCGATTCACCAATTTTGGGCCCGATGAAGATTCAACAGCACCCGACCATGATATTTTCTTTGGTACCGGTAATCCACCAAACCCGGTAATATCCTCCAAAGCAGTAGACTCGAGCCCATCCAAGAAGCCATGAATATCGGACGACTCCTGAATGCTCTCGTAAGAGCGACCTTCCAATATGGTGGCCTCGCGGATCATGGCATCCGAAAACTGAGGGGATCTAGTAATATCAACTATCCCGAGCTCGTCCCTCGAGATATCTTCTGCCAGATATGTCCTGCCCTCGGTCTCTCCCTCGACCATCTCAGCTCGAGATCGAATATTCTCGGCTTTCCCTTGTTCGGGAATCATGGACAAAACTCCCTTGTTAACCTCCGTCGATTCGGAGGATTGTTGTATCATAACATTGGCCCGAACACAAGCTAACACCTCTTCTTCCTCTTCGGGCTCATCCCTTAATCGGTGGATCGAGTCCGAAGGTATGATATCGAGGGCCCCCTTGGGTTTGCGAGTTCTCTTCATCGAGTTTTTCTTGTCCGAGACTGGGGAACTCGATGCATCTTTTCTTTTCCTCTCTTTAACCTGTTTCGGGGCCGGGACCTCTTCATCACGAGATGGGGGCCTCATAACAACATCTTTTCCGAGTCCTACAAAGAAAAAAAGGAGGGTAAGTAAGTGAAGAAGATCAAGCTACAAACAAACTAAGAAAGAGACTTACCGTGACTACGGGCCTCCCATAGACCCTTTGATAGTTCCACCCAAGCACGCTCAGAGTACGGTCTCTACAACACGAGACCTTCAACACATTGCTTAAAGTTCAGGATCGGTTCCGGCATCTGAGCCACAGCTGTAACAGAAAAGAAAGAGTGGATCAAGAAAATGATAGGCGGTCCCAAGTTAAAATGCTTGAAAGGAAGTAAATACTCACGGCTCATATTCCATTTCTTGGGAAACGACATGTCGGCGGCAAAAATCAGGTCCGAGGTTTTGACTCGAACAAACCAGCCCATTCAACCTCGATCACGAGTTTCGTCTATACTCGAAAATGACGCTTTAGTGGCTCGGCGAGCTAGCTTGATTAGCCCTCCTCGATAGAGTCGAGGACTATAAAGGCGCATAAGGTGATCAAGGGTGAAAAGACACCCCTCGATTTTTCTTGAGAAAAATCGGAGAAGAGTCACTATTCTCCAAAATGAAGAATTAATTTGTCCAAAGGTCACGTCGTATCTTTTACAAAAAGAAACGATGACGGGATCTAATGGACCCAACGTGAAAGGGTAAGTATAGACACTTAAGAACCCTTCTACATGGGTGGTAATTGATTCTTCGGGCGATGGGACCACCACGTGCTTGTCTACCCAGTTGCATTCCTTTTTTAACTTTTTGAGAATTTTCTCGATGATTGAACACTGGTACCTCGAGATCGGCTCACATCGGCCCGGTACCGAAGAAGGTTTTTCAACTTTAAAATCAATGACAGTCGAGTACCCTACTGGAACGAACTCCTCGGGGCGGGGCTCTACCACATCCTCGCCACTGGTAGGGCGTGATGAAGAAGCGGCCTCTTTCTGCGGCACCGTTTTGGAGGTTTTCGCCATTGATAAATAAAGAAAAAAAGAATTGGGTTTGTTTGTGATGTAAAGTATATGAAACAAAGGGATTTTTGAAGAAGACACGAGAGTAGAGGAAAAACGTTTGAGTAAAAAGTTTGGATGCGAATAAAAGTTTGAATATTTATAGGCTTGACGATGACGGTTCAGAACCGGTAGTGGCCGACCAAAGACTGACAAACATTTAATGTCTTGGTAATTGGGCCGATGGGACATTTTTCGCATAGGTCATAATCGGGCTCATCACTGATGTCATTGCCCACCTAGTTGGAGTTCGGAAAATCATATCGTTTCTCGCCACATTCCTTCTGAGAAACGAGGGCACTATCTGTATATGGTCAAAACCGGGTTTGCCCTTCGTGTAATTAGTCGAGATTGGAACATGATGGACCGAGAGTCGTCATTATAATATCGAGATGAGATCTGAAGCCAGGTTATTGAGCTCAAGATTGAGGGACCGATGAATACCAAGCTCGAGTCAATATCGAGCTCGAGTCCAAATCGAACTATGATGTAAAGTGGTGCTATCGAGCTCAAGATCCAGAGACCGATCAATACCGAGCTCGAGTCCAAATCGAACTATGATGTGAAGTGGTGTTATCGAGCTCAAGATCCAGAGACCGATCAATACCGAGCTCGAGTCAATATCGAGCTCGAGACCAAGAGACCGACCGATATCAAGACCGACTGAGATCGGGCCAAGAGACAGAGAGCCATTGTAGTCGCACTGGGGGAGAGAATCTCGCCAGGAATTAAGGAAAAGCTAATTAACTAATCTATCATGGGATCCCCATTATGTATTTTTAATTATATCCAAAGTAGGATTCCTCCACTATATTAAGAGTGAGTATCATTTCTGTGGGGGGGGGGACATTCATGCACTCTCATTTTCAGAGATTATTGACATTCATACACTCTCATTTTCAGAAATTATTAAGATTCATACGCATATAATAAAATTATCCCTTTTCGGACTTTGTACATTGGTTCATCTTGTTCATCTTTAAATTACTCTCTACTCAATTTGGGTTTGTATTTATCCCTTCTTTTACCGTCAATATTCGATATATTTTTACCAATTTTCCTGATTTGTACGAAGTTATACCATGTATCCTTAGAACCACGTATAAATTCAACTCTATCCGTTTTTTGGGTAAATAAAAGTGATTATTAATTAATTAATTATTATTATTATTATTATTATTATTATTATTATTATTATTATTATTATTATTATTATTATTATTATTATTATTATTATAAAAATAGAAGAGTAAATCTTATTTGAAGACTAAAATGAGGAGTCTACTTTGGCAACCAACATATCTTGTGGTGAACTGACTCCAAGCCTTCCTTTTGGCCTACACCCCATTTGGACATAGTGATAAGTTATGTGTGCCTTTTCAAGTTATGTGTGCATTTTCATATTTTTATGATCTAACAAACTTTATGATAAGAATCAGATTGGGAACCTGTTACATATCCTCAAGGTGCCAAAGCACAACAAATCTCAAATCGAACACAAGTTCCAACAGCTAGAGTCAAAGAGACAATGGAGGGAACAAATGGACATTAATTCCCTTGCTGACTGTACCAGTCAACTTCTCACAGCTGTAAAGTCGCTGCAACTGTTCCTCTGCACATACGTAACAGTGTGAACAGTGCATCAGTCACTTTATGGGGAATACCTTAAACCAGATATTTACTTGCATCATCCAAGTGACATCACTTGGATATTATTAACATGAAGCAATGAAGGAAACATATACTTGCACATCCGAGAATTAATCAAGTTTCCTCTCAAGTGTATTGCCACCTTGCAAGTGACGTCCAAACTTCAAGAACAAAGAATAATATAACGAATGACCAGTTTCCAGCATTGTGTTATTATATGTCCTTAGTTGTGTTGCATCTTTGTTAGAGTGATTTACTTGTAATTCCTACTTAGCTTAGCTAGAAGCATTGTGTAGGAAATCATTTGTAAAATCATAAACCTTGCGTTTGGGTCTTGACTAGAGTTAGTCGAGTTGTGAGCTTTGTAATAGAGTTATTACAAGTAAGTGAGGGATTAAGAGTTTAATTCCTAGGTTACAATAGGTTGTAATCTAAAAGTTGCTTGGTTAGTGAAGTTGAAATCCTATGAGTGTAGGTCGTGGTTTTTAATCCCATGAGCTGGGAGTTTTCCACGTAAAACTCTTATTGTGTGTATTCTATGAGAACTGATGTTCTCTATACAATTTGGTGGACCTTAAATTTCTTCCAAGCTAGTAAGAGGAAAGGGGCTCATTTGAATCCTTTCATTGAGAAAATATCCGAACAAAGTAACAAATTTTATTTAGTTACATAAAATATAAAGATGGTTCAGAAGTTACTTTAGATCGTTATGACGTTTTAGTGTTTATTTTTAAATTTTCTTATATGTATTGTTGGCTCCACCACTAGTAATAGGGACATTTATTTGTGTACTACCCTTCATTAAGAATGAAACAAGGGCTATTCGACAATTCGCTTAGAATTCAAATTGCCTAAGAATCAAAGAGGCGTCAAAATAATAGAATTCACGGACATGTTAGTATTTGACGAAGATGAACAGATTTGGGATCACTAGAATCATATCAATAGGCAAACTAGGAAGGGAAAAGGGCCAAATATACCCCGCAACATTACTGTAGTTGGGAAAATGGCACCCTCCTATCAACCAAACTAATAAAGAAAACGAATTAAAATCATTATTATTATTATTATTATTATTATTATTATTATTATTATTATTATTATTATTATTATTATTATTATTATTATTATTATTATTATTATTGTTGTTGTTGTTGTTGTTGTTGTTGTTGTTGTTGTTGTTGTTGTTGTTGTTGTTGTTGTTGTTGTTGTTGTTGTTGTTGTTGTTGTTGTTGTTGTTGTTGTTGTTGTTGTTGTTGTTGTTGTTGTTGTTGTTGTTGTTGTTGTTGTTGTTGTTGTTGTTGTTGTTGTTGTTGTTGTTGTTGTTGTTGTTGTTGTTGTTGTTGTTGTTGTTGTTGTTGTTGTTGTTGTTGTTGTTGTTGTTGTTGTTGTTGTTGTTGTTGTTGTTGTTGTTGTTGTTGTTGTTGTTGTTGTTGTTGTTGTTGTTGTTGTTGTTGTTGTTGTTGTTGTTGTTGTTGTTGTTGTTGTTGTTATTATTATTATTATTATTATTATTATTATTATTATTATTATTATTATTATTATTATTATTATTATTATTATTATTATTATTATTATTATTATTATTATTATTATTATTATTATTATTATTATTATTATTATTATTATTATTATTATTATTATTATTATTATTATTATTATTATTATTATTATTATTATTATTATTATTATTATTATTATTATTATTATTATTATTATTATTATTATTATTATTATTATTATTATTATTATTATTATTATTATTATTATTTGTATACGGTCAAAACCGGTTAGCCCTTCGTCGAGCATCTGGAACAATAGACCAGACTCGACACATCTGTAAGGGATCGAAGTTACAGATGACACCGAGCTCGATATCGAGGTTCGAAGTTCGACAAGACCATCAAATTTGCCCTTGAGTTTACCGAAGGCACGACCGATCCTGCTTCTAACGGCCTCGAAGAAGAGCTTTGCCAACTCATCCAACAAGGATCCATGATTCTCGCCATTAACCAATCATTATGGCGAAAATCACGGGATTAAGTCAAAAATAGAGCTAATGGTCTACATAATTTCATATAAAATAATGTCTTAAAAGCCTAATCTCCCTAAATATATAGAGGGGACTGAGTAACTTAGGGAGGAGATTGTAACATACTTCAAAGAACAAGATACTATTTTTTCCAGCTTTGTTCATATTATTCTGGCTTCAATAATATCACATCTAAATTCGAAGAAAGTTAACCTTGCGAAGCTTAAGTTGTTCAATCTGCATGGTTTGCATTTATTTTTCAACTTATTCTTCCATATTAAATCTGATTTCTCACTTTGTATCAAATTAGATCACGTATCCTTAAAACCGCGTATAAATTCAATTGTTATCCGATTTTTGGAGTAAATAGTTTGGCGCCCACCGTGAGGCTAAGGATAATAGTGGTTATTTGATACAAATCTCCATAACACACACTGCTTTACACTTGCTCTTTGAAGTGTCTTTGATTTCAGGCTAAAAATGACAAACTTTCAGTTAGCACATTTACATATCGACAACGAGTCCGGTCATCAAGGTGAGAATAACAACATGGTGCCCGGTAATACAAGGCCACCCACTGATGTCGTTAGAATTCGGACCGCGGATCCGATTAATGTAAATTCGCATATGGCCATCAAAGCAAACTTGTCTACCAACCTTGAAAATAGCGTCCATGGTGGAGCCCGATCAGCAGCTCGAAACACACAAAACATTGGAGAAGACAGGAACAACCTACGTATGATCTTCAAAATTCTGCAAGCTCAACAGGTGGCGATAGCTCATTTGCAGAGCCAAGCCCAAGCACTGAGCAGGGTTGAACCCGATCCACCCCAAGAAGTCACTCGCAAAACGGAACCGGCTGTGATAAGATCGAATGAACGAGAGTCGGGGACTAATCCCTAAATTATAAAAATGCTCGAGGAGCTGACAAAACGGGTAGTATCATGGGAAAAGAAGATCGAAGCGAACGATAAAAAGGTCGAAACATATAATTCCAGGGTAGATCAAATCCCAGGAGCGCCCCCGATATTGAAGGGACTGGATTCCAGGAAGTTCGTGCAAAAACCTTTTCCTCCAAGCGCGGCCCCAAAACCGATCCCCAAGAAATTTTGTATTCCCGAATTACCTAAGTACAACGGAACTGCCGATCCAAATGAGCATGTGACCGCTTATACATGTGCCATCAAAGGAAACGACTTGGAAGACGATGAAATCGAGTCTGTTTTGCTGAAAATATTTGGGGAGACCTTGTCTAAGTGAGCCATGATATGGTATGACAACTTACCTCCTAATTCTATTGACTCATTTGCTATGCTTGTAGAATCTTTCGTAAAAGCACATGTCGGTGCCATCAAGGTAGAAACCAGAAAATCAGACCTTTTCAAAGTCAAACAGAAGGAGAACGAGATACTCAGGGAGTTCGTGTCCCGTTTTCAAATAGAACAAAAGGATATGCCGCCAGTCGCTGATGATTGGGTTGTTCAGGATTTCACTCAGGGACTCAATATTCAAAGCTCGGTGGGTTCGCAACAATTAAAGCAAAACTTGATAGAATACCCTACCGTTACCTGGGCCGATGTACACAATCAGTATAAATCCAAAATCAGAGTCAAATATGAACAACTCGAGGTATCTTTAGAGTCTATATATCCCGCCAGGACTCTTGATAGAGCCAATAGGGATATCAATCGTGAATCAGGATCAAACAGGGATCGATATCGGCCCTATAATGGAGAGCGGAGGAACAATGGGTTCGGGCGGAACCCCATAAGAAATGAACAAGGTTAACACAACCGGGGGATAATGACCCAAAATGGTTTTGACCGGCCAACTGGCCTAAAGAAGCGCCGAGGCTATCATAGTACAACTTTAATATAGACGCATATGCCATCGTATCAGCCATCAGGTGAATCAAGGATACCAAATGGCCTCGACCCCTGCAATCCGATCCAACTCAAAGAGATCCCAACCAAGTATGCAAATATCATGGAACTCACGGTCATAGAACATA
Source organism: Nicotiana tabacum (assembly GCF_000715075.1). Lineage (NCBI taxonomy): Eukaryota > Viridiplantae > Streptophyta > Magnoliopsida > Solanales > Solanaceae > Nicotiana > Nicotiana tabacum. Next base: position 124,086,418 of record NC_134094.1, on the reverse strand, counting down.
AGATTGTCGACAACTGAGAGAAGAAGTATCCCGACTATTCAACAACGGGCACCTTTGAGAGTTCTTCAGCGACCAGGCCAAGAATTATTTCAGGAACAGGGATTCTAATTAACAAATGGAACAAGAAGATACCGAACCTCAACACGTAATTAATATGATCATCGGTGGAGTCGATATCCCACATGAGCCAATGTTGAAATGCACCAGAATCTCCATCGCCAGGGAGAAACGAACTCGAGACTACATACCGAAAGGAGTCTTAACCTTCAGCGATGATGATGCGAAAGGGATCATACAACCTCACAATGATGTGCTGGTAATATCTATACTCGTAAATAAAACTAGAATTAAACGTGTGTTTATTGATCCAGGTAGCTCGGCCAACATTATTCGGTCGAAGGTCGTATAATAGCTCGGTCTACAAGATAGGATCGTGCTAGCAGTCCGAGTCCTAAACGAGTTCAACATGGCATGTAAAACCACCAAGGGAGATATGACGTTACCGATAAATACCGCCGGAATAATACGAGAGGCCAAGTTTTATGTAATCGAAGGGGACATGAGGTACAACGCCCTTCTCGGGAGGCTGTGGATCCACCACATGAGGGCAGTACCCTCAACTCTTCACAAAGTGCTAAAATTCCTAGTCCAGGGGGGATCATGACAATATACGGGGAACAACCGACTGCAAAAGAGATGTTTGTCATCGAAGAAATGGTTCTGATATCAACGCTCACAACACCGAAGGAACCGAGTTCTGGCGCCGACTCAGAGGCCAAATAACAATTACTGATTCTGGTCACAATCCAATCAGATAAGCAAAAGACTTATGAAGACGGTGATTACAGGGTTCCCCGATCTTTTATCATCCCCGATGACTCTAATGCAACCAAGTCGACGGTCGAAGAGCTGGAACAGGTTGTATTAATCGAGCATTTGCTCGATCAAAAGGTATACCTGTGCACAGGACTAACTCACGAGCTCAGGAAAAAAATTATTCAATTTCTTATAGTTAACATAGATTGTTTTGCTTGGTCCCATCTTGATATGATATGGATCCCACCAGAAATAATCACTCACAAACTAAGCATGGGCCCAAAAATTAATCCGGTCAAGCAGAAAAAGAGACCCCAGTCCGAGATCAAACATGCTTTCATCAAGGATGAGGTATCTAAACTCCTAAAAATAGGGTCTATTCGAGAGGTTAAATACTTGGATTGGTTAGCAAACATTGTGGTAGTCCCTAAAAATGGAAATAAACTTAGAATGTGTGTAGATTACAAAGATTTGAATAATGCATGCCCCAAAGACTCTTTTCCTTTGCCCTACATCGATCGTATGATCAATGCCACGGCCGGCCACAAGATTCTCAGTTTTCTCGATGCCTATTCCAGGTACAACCAAATACGGATGGACTCAGGTGATCAGGAAAAAACCTCCTTCATGACTAAAAATGACACATACTGTTATAATGTAATGTCGTTTGGATTAAAACATTCCGATGCCACATACCAACGCCTAGTAAATCGGATGTTCGAAGAACAAATAGGAAAATCGATGGAAGTTTACATTGATGATATGTTAGTTAAATCTCTACGAGCAGAGGAACATTTAAAGCATTTGCAAGAAACCTTCAGTATATTGAAGAAGTACAACATGAAGCTTAATTTGAAAAAATGCACGTTTGGAGTCGGATCAAGTAAATTTCTCGAGTTCATGGTATCTAACCGAGTAATCGAGATCAACCCCGACAAGATCAAAGCTATCGAAGATATCATGGTAGTGAACAATATGAAGACCCTACAAAGGCTAACCGGGCGCATTGCCGCCCTGGAGCGATTCATCTCGAGGTCCTCCGATAAGAGTCATCGATTTTTCTCATTACTGGAGAAGAAAAACAACTTCACATGGACCCCAGAATGCCAACGGACCTTGGAAGAACTTAAGCGGTATTTATCGAGTCCGCCACTACTTCACACATCGAGAATAGACGAATAACTGTACTTGTATTTGGCAGTATCGGAGATAGTGGTAAGTGGAGTCCTAGTTCGGGAAGAACAAGGTAAACAATTTCTGATTTATTATGTTAGCTGGACCTTGGGTGAGGCCAAAACTAGATACCCCCACCTAAAAAATTGGCGCTCACTTTGCTAAGTGCCTCTAGGAAGCAAAAATCATACTTCCAATGTCACCCCCTATGTGTCGTAACTACTTACCCGTTAAGGAACGTTATGTATAAACCCGAACTCTCGGGCCGATTGGCCAAATGGGCCGTGGAAGTAAGTAGGTACGATATTGAATATCGACCTCAGACCACCATTAAGTCCCAAATATTGGCAGACTTCGTGACCGACATTACACCGGCCCTGATACCTGAGATCGAAAGAGAGTTATTGGTTAACTCAGGTCCATCTTCGGGAATCTAGACCCTCTTTACAGATGGTGCCTCGAACGCCAAAGGGTCCGAACTTGGTATCGTACTAAAGCTACCACCAGGTAATATAATTAGACAATCTATTAAAATTATGAAATTGACTAACAATGAGGTAGAACATGAGGCCATGATTGCAGGCCTTGAATTAGCCTAAAGCTTGGGAGCAAAGGTGATCGAAGCCTACACTGATTCTGATATCTATTCTCTATATTAGCTTTGACTTCTTGTTTGACTCCCTCTTTATGGTAAACCAAGTTAACGGAACATTCGCGGTCACAGAAGAATGAATGCAGAGATACTTAGACAAGTTACATGTGGCATTACATCGGTTCAAAGAATGAACTTTGTAACATGTACCTCGGGATCAAAATAGCGAAGCCGATGCCATCGCTAACTTGGGATCGCCGGTCGAAGATAACGAGTTAAATTCAGGAGAAGTAGTGCAGCTTATGAGATTAGTGGTGGAATAAGGCCACGCCGAGATCAATTCAACGAGCCTAACTTGGTACTGGAGGAACAAGTACGTAGAGTATCTCATGACCGGGCATTTCCCATCAGACCCAAAAGAATCGAGGGCCCTGCGTACAAAAGCCTCCCAATTTAGCCTGGCCGAAGACTGAACCTTGTTCAAAAGAACATTCGATGGTCCACTTGCAAAATGTTTAGGTCCAGGGGATACTAAGTACGTTCTGAGGGAAATCCACGAGGGTACTTGTGGAAATCATTCGGGCGCCGAATCACTGGTTCGAAAAATAATTAAGAGTCGGTTACTACTGGATCGACATGGAAAAAGATGCAAAAGAGTTCGTTCGAAAATGTGATGAATGTCAAAGGTACACTCTGATGATCCATCGACCTTAGGAGCCGCTGCATTTGGTTTTGTCACCATGGCCTTTCATGAAATGGGAGATGGACATCGTCGGCCCCTCTTTCGGGCACCCGGTAAAGCTTAATTTATTTTATTTATGACTGACTATTTCTCTAAATGGGTGGAAGCACAGGCATATGAGAAGATCGGGGAAAAATAATTCATTGATTTTATCTTAGACCACATCGTATGCTGATTCGGGTTACCGACCGAGATTGTGTGCGACAACGGGAAACAATTTATTCGCAGCAAAGTAAGTAAGTTTCTCGAACACCATAAGATCAAAAGGATATTATCCACTCCCTATCACCCTACTGGGAATGGAAAAGCTGAGTCTACTAACAAAACCATACTCTAAAACCTTAAAAGGAGGTTAACCGACCCAAAAGGAAAATGGAAGGAAATGCTACATGAGGTCCTATGGGCATACAACACAACCTCAAAATCCAGTACCAAGGCCACCCCGTTCTCTTTAGTTTGTGGCATCAAAGCTTTAATGCCAATCGAAGTCGGGGAGCCAAGTATCAGATTTCGATATGAAACAAAGGAATCAAGTGACGAGGCCATGAATACGAGCCTGGAGCTATTGGATGAAAGGCGTGAAGCCGCCCTTGTTCGATTGGCTGCCCAAAAGCATCGGATCGAGAGGTATTAAAATCGAAGGGCTAACCTTCGATACTTCAATGTCGGGGACTTGGTACTAAGAAAAGTCACACTAAGCACCCGAACCCCGAACGAAGGGAAATTAGGCCCAAATTGGGAAGGACCGTACCAAATTATCGAGATCACCGGAAAAGGATCCTACAAGTTCGGCACAATGAACGGCGAGTAATTACAGAACAACTGGAATATAACTCACTTAAAGCGATATTATTGCTAAGGTACGACCCATATTCTTTCTTTCATTTTCTTTACATTTCAAACTGACACTTGCACGCAACCTATAAAGGATAATACGATATACTAGGTCTGAAAGATACTGGGTTTTTCGGCAAGGTTTATAACGAGGCAACAAGTAAATCGTGCTAACTTAGAATCAAAGGACGGCTATGAGCTGGTTGCAATGATCACAACAGCATTTGAGGCCTCTATTTGATCAACCTTATACACTGGGGGGCAAGATCCTCGGGGATATCGAATTTAACATGGCATTTCGACTTCGAGATTAAAGGGCCTCGATCAACAGGATTTATTGTAAGGGCCAAACGGTCAAATGAACCTTGCCCTCTCAAATCAATCGAGCCTTGGCACTAAACATGTATAGATGTACAACTATTATGTGCAAGAATAAAAGAGTCTCCTTCGCATATAAACATCTCGTTCTAAAAAACGTTTCTTGCATTTCTTAAGGAATTCCCTACACCTAAAGATATCAAGCCTAAGGGAAACCTTAATCCGAGTTCGAGCATTCACTCGTTACATTTCTTAAGGAATTCCCTACACCTAAAGATATCAAGCCCCGTTACATGTTATATACAAGGGCCAAATGGGCTCGACAACGAGACAATACAAAAAAAAAATATTCTAAGTGGTCTAATCTTCACCAGAGGTAGCGTCATCACCTTTGAGGTCTTCTTCACCACCGGACTCACTCGACTCTTCAGACGCCTCGGAATCCTCCCCGGGAAAAGCCAGCCTCCGGGCATTGGCTTCGCATATCTTGGTATTCTTGATCTCGGTCAATATGTCTCCCTTCGTGATTCCCACCTCGCATGCTTCACCATGTTTTTTGCCTGCTCCTGGATAGCCTCGACATTAAATTTGAACTGGGCCATCTTTTTATCAGCTTCGCTCCGGGCAGTAATAACTTCTGGATTGGCAGCCTCGAGCTCCTTGGCCAGATTCTCTTGACCAGAACCAGCATAGCTCAACTGAGATTGGAGTCCCTCGATCATTTTGGCCTGCGCCAGATCCTTCTCCTTTGCAGCCCGAAGCTGAACCTCGGTTGAAGCCTACTGTGTCCCGGCAGTCTCTTTCTCCGAGGCTGGGCGATCCATATTTTTCTTCCACTCTTCGGTGTCGACTTTGATCGCATATACCTCCCCTCGGAGTTGTTCGATCACGTCAAATTTGTTCTGAACCTGCGGGTACAAATCATTAGCTACTAAGTCCAACTCATCATCACTAACTTCAAAAACTTTCCTTACCTGCTCAACCAGGTCGGTATGTTCCCTACGAGCCGCTTCTAGTTCAGCTTGGGATTTTTCACTGAGGAGCTTGTAAGCGTCCCTCTTTTCAGCAAGCTCCCGGGCCTCGTGATAACTAGGGGTTTTAGCCCATTATTTGCTCTCTTTTGCTTAGGTTTTGGGTGAAAAATGCGTAAAGGTATTCCCGAAAACTAACTTAATGTGCTTGCTTGCAGGGTTTGGTCAAAATGAGGCAAAGAATCCATAATCAACTCATGAAGGAGTCAAACCTGCACGAATCCAAGGCTGAGACTGGAGCGCTAAGAGCGGCAGAAAAGCGCGGCCGCGTAAGGACCACCGCTGAGGTGACCAATATTACGCGTCCGCGAATCCTCCGCAGGGGCATTTTTGTTCGAAAATTTTAGCCTAGTATAAATGGATCCTTTTATCAATTTTAGGTTAAGTTTTTGTTCAGGAGAGCACGTGAACAACTGGTTTTTCCCTTTTTGGGCAATTTTAGAGTAGATTTACCTTCAAACTTTAGATTTTCATCTTGTACTTTAATATTATGGCTTATATTTCATCTTTATCTTTGATTTGTGCTGTTATTATGAGTAGCTAGACCCCATAGCTAGGGTTGTGACCCAACCCTAGTATGGGTAGTTAATGGGTCTTGAATTTTAGGGCTTAATTATTTATGGGTTAGTGATATTTAGCCTAATTCATGCTAAAATTATAGAATTAGCGGTTGCAAACACTGATTCATACCTTTATGACTTAGGCTCTTCTTGAGAAAGAGGGACTAAGTCTAGAAAAATTAGGCTAACAAGAAATTGGGGTGAACTCAAGAGATTTATATCCCCAATTAAAGGGTTAAACCTAGAGATAGTAATACCCGACTTGAGCCAATTTCACTTGTATTGTATGAACACCCATTTGGGCTTGAGAAAGCAAAATCGGGCAAAGTCACTCAAACTACCGAGAGGTGTAGAATGAGCATTTATGTGTGATGGTTATATCACGACCCCAAATCATAACAAGTTTGTCCTAGATTCTTGATATCCATTAGATACTCACCTAGGCGGAAGTCACTTCCCTAGTGCCTTTTAACACTTGAAAACTTTCACCAAAAATATTGTACTTAGCTTACTCTCAGCATACTATAGTATAAAATTAGAAAAGAATCAATCGCAACAATGTTTGGAAGTCCAATTAGGAACAACACGCACATATAGATTAGTTAGATACCCAACTCCCAACCAAATTAACTCCCTGTGGAAATCGATCCCGACCTCGTTGGGTAAACCTGCATCGACCATCCTCACTACTCTATAGCGGTGTAGGTTTGGACTCGATCACTTTTTGGCGCCGTTGCCGGGGAGTCAGATGGTGTTGGCTATCTATCTAACTATTTGTGCGTCTTATTTTTCTTTCCTTCTGTTTTTCTAAATTTTGTGTATCAACCGCTTTAGGTACCAAATTGCTCATAATAATGCTCTCGAACATGTTATTCTAGGGGAGGAGGTAGATGACAATGATGAGGATGAGGTTAATCTAGAACCTCAAGTCCAAAGAAGAGGCCCCCAGGCTAATGGCAACATTCCAAACCCTCCCCCACCTCCTCCACGGGCAGCACACCGGGTGCTACCCAATGAAGGTTACGCAAGTGCAATTGTCCCGCCCCGGATTCGGGAGGGCAATTTTCAAATTACAAATGTCATGCTGACCCTATTGGAGCAAAGGCGCTTCTTAATGGAGCTCCTCATCAGAACGCATACAAATATCTAAAGGGTTTTGTAGACACATGCTGGGGGAGCAAGCAGACGAACGTGTCGGAAGACGCTCTGAGATTGAGACTTTTTCCATTTTCACTTAGAGGGAAAGCTTTGGACTGGCTCGAGAGGCTACCCAACCACTCCATATACACGTGGGATGAGTTGGCAGAAAAGTTTATAGCCAAGATTTTCTCACCGGGTCATATGGCAACATTGAGGGATGGGATCTTAGCCTTTAAACAAGAACCTAATAAACCCCTACATGAAATCTGGGAGCGATACCGGATAATGGTGAAGGACTACCCAAACAATGATATGACTAAAGCAATGATTCAGTAGACATTCTATAGGGGCATCAACACGACCAACCAGTGTGTGGTGAATCAGCTAGCTGGGAGAAATTTTATGAAAATGCATTATGCCGATGCTTGTGACATACTTGATGAGATGGATGACACATCCTCAGCTTGGCAGAGTCGGGAAAATGTTCCTCAGGGTGACCCTAATGTCATCCATCTTCACAAGGAACTTCATGATCATGGACAAGCCATAGCCAAGTTGACAACTACTATGAATCAGTTAGCAAAGGCCCAGCTTCAGCAAGCTCAAGGGACAAAGCAAGTAGATTCCATGGAAGGGGTAAATGTCATGGTCAACAAGAGGAGACAGCGTGGACAACAATTGCAAAACAATCAAGATCAATGAGCAAAATGGTAGTGATTACAATCAAGACGATTCTTATGATGATCAAAGTGAGGAAGTGTTATATGCCAATAACTACCAAGGTTAACGGAGCAATGCTCCAAATCAACAATGGAGATCGCAAGGGAACAATCAAAATTGGGGCAACCAAGGCCAAGGGAATTGGAACAATGGCAACAACAACAACTCGAACAATTGGGGGAATAACAATCAGAATTGGGGGAACAACAATAACAATTGGGGCGGCAATGGAAACCAAGGGGGTTGGAATAATAATAATCAAGGCAACCGGGGGTCGGGCTTTCAAAGGCCCCCAATGTATCAACAACCCAACAATCCGCCTCCATATTCGTATCAAGGGCAAAGTTCTTCAAATAATGAGATGTGGCAGATAGAGAATATGTTCAAACAAATGATGGAAAGGAATGCTGACTCCGATGCCCAAATAGCCTCCCATACTGCCTCTATTCGCAACTTGGAAGTACAAATGGGTCAAATTTCTCAATCATTAAATACTCGCCCCAAAATGGGGCACTACCAAGTGATACGGTAGTAAACCCAAAGGGTGGGAACAATACAGGCCATGCTATGACAGTGACCACAAAAAGCGGTAGAGGTGGAGATGCAAGTACCTCTAATCCAAAGAAGATTGTGAGTGATGATGTTGTGTTGCAAGAAGATGATGAGAGTCAAGCCAAAGATGAGAATGTGAATGATGGAGTAAGGATCGATATTGATGACAACATGGAGGAGACTCAAAATGATGTGAACCCGTCTAGGGAACACGTGATAGACATACCGGAAACGGTAGTGACTAAAGCCAAGGCCCCTTTGCCAAGGCCTCCTCCACCGTATCCCCAAAGGCTTGCAAAGTAAAATAATGAAAACCAATTCAAGAAGTTTATTGAGATGATGAAAAGTTTGTCAATCAATGTGCCCTTGGTGGAAGCTCTCGAACAAATGCCGGGATATGCCAAGTTCACGAAGGACTTGGTAACTAAGAAGAGATCTATGAATTGTGAGACCATCAAAATGACTCATCAAGTGAGTGCTATTGTGCACTCGATGGCTCCAAAGCTTGAAGATCCCGGTGCCTTTACAATTCCATGCACCATTTGTAGCGCCAATTTTGCAAAAGCCTTGTGTGATTTGGGAGCAAGTATTAATTTGATGCCATATTCTGTGTTCAAGACATTAGGTATTGGGCAACCAAGATCTACTTCCATGAGATTACAAATGGCGGATCGGACAATGAAAAAGCCGCTTTGTATTATTGATGATGTTCTAGTCCGGGTCGACAAGTTCATTTTGCCTGCTGATTTTGTGATTCTCGACTGTGAAGTCGACTATGAGGTGCCTATAATATTGAGGAGACCTTTCCTAGCAACAGGGAAGGCATTGGTTGAAGTAGAAGCACGGGAGCTCACCTTCCGAGTGGGCGATGAAAAAGTTGTATTCCACGTGTGCAAATCAATGAGGCAACCAAATAGCAATGAAGTTTGCTCTTTTGTGGATCTTGTGACGGAGATGATAGTTGATGACACGAGTGCCATGATCAATATGGAAGACCCTTTGGAAGCTGTGTTGTTAAACCATGAGGATGATGAAAAGGAAGGCTTGGTTGAATGTGCAAATGCATTGCAAGGAATGAGATCCTACTTATATGGGCCCCGTAAACTTTCCTTGGACTTAGAAAACCGAAAGACTCCGCCAATAAAGCCCTCAATCAAGGAGCCACCAACATTGGAGTTGAAGCCTTTTGACTTCATACCTCAGGTATGAATTCTTAGGCCCTTCTTCCATGTTACCTGTTATTCTTTATGCTTGCCTAACTAACGTGCAGGTAGACTCCACCCTTGCAGTGCTTCAAAGAAGGAAAAAGGCAATTGGATGGAATTTGGCTGACATTCGGGGTATAAGCCCCGCCTTTTGCATGCACAAAATTATACTAGTGGATGATGCTAAAACATCAGTGAAATATCAAAGGAGGTTGAACGAGGCTATGCAAGAGGTCATCAAGAAGGAAATTATCAAATGGCTTGATGCAGGGGTTGTGTACCCTATTTCGAATAGTTCATGGACTTCACCGGTATAATGTGTACCGAAGAAGGGGGGTATGATTGTGGTCACAAATAAGAAAAATGAGTTGATCCCCACTCGTACTATCACCGGATGGAGGGTATGTATGGACTACAGAAAGCTGAACAAAGTGACCCGCAAAGACCACTTTCCACTGCCCTTTCTTGATCAAATAGTGGACAAACTTGCCTGGCGTGCCTACTATTGCTTTTTGGATGGATACTCATGGTACAACCAGATTCTCATTGCACCGGAAGACCAAGAGAAAACCACCTTCACATGTCCGTATGGCACATTTTCATTCTCACGACAGCGTTTGGGTTGTGTAATGCACCGGCTACCTTTCAGCGGTGTATGATGGCAATATTTACGGATATGGTAGAGGATGTCCTCGAAGTGTTCATGGATGATTTTAGTGTTATGAGGGACTCATTTGAAGAATGCTTGGATAATCTTGACAAAGTGTTGGCCCGATGTGAAGAGACCAACCTAGGGCTTAATTGGGAAAAATGCAATTTTATGGCCGAGGAGGGCATTGTCCTCGGCCATAAGATCTCAAAGAACGGTATTGAAGTGGACAAAGCGAAGATTGAAGTTATTTCAAAACTCCCTCCTCCTACTTCCGTCAAGGGAGTTAGGAGCTTTCTTGGGCACGCGGGGTTCTACCGAAGGTTCATCAAGGATTTCTCAAAAGTGGTGAACCTCTTGTGCAAGCTGCTAGAAAAGGATGCAAAGTTTATGCTCAATGAAGGTTGCATGAAAGCTTTTGAGCTTCTCGAGTATAAATTGAAAACCACTCCCATCATTACCGCACCCAATTGGAGCTTACCATTTGAGCTCATGTGCGATGCTAGTGACGTTGCGATAGGAGCAGTTTTGTGGCAAATGGTCAACAAGATATTTCATTTGGTCTATTATGCAAGCAAAATGATGAATGATGCCCAAGTCAATTATACGGTGACCGAGAAAGAGTTATTAGCCATTGTCTTCACCATGGAAAAGTTCAGGCCATATCTCATGGGTGCCAAAGTGATTGTGCACACTGATCACGCAACACTCCGTTACTTGATGACCAAAAAGGACTCGAAGGCTAGGTTGATGAGATGGGTTCTTATGCTTCAAGAGATTGACCTTGAAATCATTGATAGAAAGGGAAGTGATAATCAAGTGGCGGACCACTTGTACCGCTTAGAAGAGGAGGGGAGACCCCACGATGGCCTCGAAATTAATGATTCGTTCCCGGATGAGCAACTCCTCTCCGTGTCTTTGAATGATATGCCTTGGTTCGCCGATATGTCTAACTTTCTTATGACCGGCATTGTCCCGAGTGAGCTCTCTTCTAACCAAAGGAAGAAACTCAAACAGGACAACTTGGATTATTATTGGGATGAGCCCTATCTTTTCAGGATTTGCAATGATGGTGTGATCTGGAGATGTGTCCCGGAAGAGGAGCAAATGAATATTCTTGATGCTTGCCATTCCTCGCCCTACGGTGGTCATCATGGTGGGGCGAGAACTGCTTCAAAGGTTCTTAGCTGTGAATTTTATTGGCCTACCCTGTATAAAGATGCAAGTGAGCTTGTTAAGAGGTGTGATGAATGCCAAAGAGCTGGTGGAAGTTCCAAGAAGGATGAAATGCCTCTCACCACTATTCTTGAGATCGATATTTTTGACGTGTGAGGCATAGACTTCATGGGGACTTTTGTGAGTTCGTGTGGTAACACTTATATTCTGGTTTCTATTGATTATGTTTCCAAGTTGGTTGAAGCTATAGCTTTGCCCAACAATGAGGCACGGAGTGTGGTGGCGTTCTTAAGGAAAAATATCTTCACAAGGTTTGGCACTCCTAGGGCGATCATCAGTGATAGGGGTTCTCATTTCTACAACAAGGCCTTCCACACTTTACTTTCCAAGTATGGTGTTAATCATAAGGTGTCAACCTCTTATCATCCCTAGGCTAGTAGACAAGTTGAGGTCTTCAACAGGAAGATAAAGAGCATATTATCAAAAACTGTCAATGCAAACCAGACGGATTGGTCAAGGAAACTTGACGATGCTTTGTGGGCTTATAGAACTGCGTACAAGACTCCAATTAGTATGTCTCCGTACCGGTTGGTATTTGGGAAAGCATACCATCTTCCGGTTGAGTTAGAGCACAAGGCCATATGGGCGCTCAAGAAGTTAAACCTTGAATGGGATGTAGCGGCCAATCTCCGGGTAGAGCAACTCAGTGAACTTGATGAATTCCGGTTTCATGCCTATTCCAGCTCGTCCTTGTATAAGGACAAGATGAAGTAATTACATGACAAATATGCCCAGAACAAAGAATTCAAGGAGGGTGACTTGGTTCTTTTATTCAACTCTCGATTACGACTATTTCCGGGAAAGCTCAAGTCAAAATGGAGTGGCCCTTTTGAGGTGGTGCACGTGACTCCGTTTGGTGCTCTTGACTTGAAAAACAAAAATGGTGAAATCTTCAGAGTTAATGGGCACCGAGTGAAGAATTACCTTGACAAGTTTGATGACATCCATGTGGTGGCATTGATCAATTTCCAATGATGTTGGTAACATGCGTCGTGTCGCGACGTTAAATCAGGCGCTTCTTGGGAGGCAACCCATGTGTTTTTCTTTCTTTTTTGATTTTCTTCTTAGATCAGGATTTATTTTGAACTAACTGGTTGTGAGATTTGTGTAGGAATTGTTTGTGCAGTACAAGACTGTTGCTGGAAAAATTTGCCCAAGTGTGGGGAATTACGCGAACCGCGCTCAAAATTTCGCGGTCAACGAGAGCTTTTCGCGGGGGCGTAAATTGTCAGCGGACGCGGACTTGAAAAGTCCAGAATATTAACTCTCTGAATTTGTATTCACGTCCGCGTTCATAATTTCGTGGTCCGCGTTGATCTTACGCGGCCGCGCCCGTTAATCCGCTCTCAGTGGACCTATTTCTGAAAAGGCTCTTTGAAAGGTAAAAAGCGCGGACCGCGATGGAATTCCGCAGACCGCGCTCAGGTAAGTTGATGGGACCTCTGGGGTTGGTATAAATAGGAAGTCCTTAGGACTCTTACACTTTTCGAACCTCACGCTCTCACCGAAATAGACCACTGTTCATTTTCCCCTTTCTTACACTTTCAATTTTATATCTCATTAATCAAGAAGCAATTTCCTACTATAAATCCATATCTCGTATGCTCAAATCTTTACATTAATTTTATCTTTTAATTTTCTTTTCTTCTAATTTACTATTTTTTTGGGGGGGTTTAACACGTGTCATGATTTCAAAATGATGCTTGATTGATGCTAAAATTGCATGTGGGTAATGTTTAATGCCTAATGGGGGATAGGGTTGTTCACTAGATCTGTTAATTGCCTACATTTTTGCACTAAGTGAAACCCTAGGTCTTAAATAATTCATTAGTGCCAGTATGATTTGAATTTCGCGGACCCAGGTCCAAATTACGCGATCCGCGTTCATGCTTTTGTGCGAACTGGTTACGCTTATATGTTCACGGCCGAGGTGATTTTTCCGCGGTCAGCGGTTGACTTTACGCGGCCGCATCCATAATTTTGCGGACCGCGTTCATGAGCTTCAGAGAATTACCAAATTGATTCCGCGGTCGCGTTCATTTTTACGCGGTTCACTTCTGTTATTTCACAGTCGCGCCCATTATTTCACGGTCAGCGAAAACCAATGTGTAGAGAGTTGGTAGTGTGGTCCCAACTCTTTCGCGGACCGCGCCCCTTTTTACACGGACCGTGCTGGCCCTTCCGCGGCCGCGCTCCTTTTTACGCTGTCAGCGGACACCCTGCTTCGAGAAATAATGTGCTCATTTCATCTGCTTTCCTTTGCTGATTCATTGAACCACAATACTAATGAGCTTTCACTGATTGTGTATGCAGATAATGGTGCGATCTCGTGGCGGTCCTGAGAAATCACAAGGGAAGGGAGAATCCTCCCGAGGCCGGGGCAGAAGGAAACAGACTGCAACCTTAGCACCTAAAAGGGTCATTGGCAAGAAGCAAACCCTCCGAAGACCCACTCCCAACTCTTCTGAGACTAGTGAATATGTCCCCTCCTGGGAGATTTCTGAAGGAAAAGCTGCACAACCCCAACAAGAGACTCAATCACAGCCCCACCGCCTCGTCAATGAATCTATCTCCTTGTCTTGGTCTTCTGATGGCTCAGGAGGAGGTAGTGAGACTTCCATACCACCTGCACCACCTGCTGCAACTCCGGCCTCAACAGTGGCTCCTATTAATACTGATGAGGAAGAGGATGTCCCGGATGACGGGAGATGTGGTGATACCCGGGTTGGAGGTTTGATTAGATCAAGAAAGCCGGCAATGTGGCAAGATAGGTTCGTGAGTGAGAAAGCCTACCAGTAATTTCGGGAATGGTGGCCACAAAGGTCGCTCACCCTTGAGCGACATTTCATAGAAAAAGACCTTCTTCCTCACAACCCAAACATGAAGAGACAATTTGATGAAAGAGTGGGGTGGAAATTCATCATTAGCAAGTTGCCAGAAGCAAATGAGTACCTAGTCAAGGAATTCTACACCAATGTCGGCCACATCAAAAAGGGCACCTATGTGACTAAGGTACGGAACCGGAAGATCAGATTTGATGGCAAGACATTGAACACATATGTCGGGTTCGATGATATGGACAAATCCCTGTACTTAGAGAAGGTGGCATTAGATGAGGCAGCTCGTCCATGGCTTGCAGAGGTGATAGCCATCCCTGGGACAACACCGCTTGGCTTACACCGGGAGTCTTAATTGCCAGAAACACCCTTAACTTTGAAGCCAAAGGGTGGTGCACCTTCATCTGCAGCCGCCTTGATCCGTGCCAACATGACAGTGACATTCCACTCTCTTGGGCGATCCTCATAGCGTCCATCATGGCGGGGTACCCAATAAATGTGGGGAACCTCATGGACCAGAACATATCTAAGGCAACCGGGAAGGAGGAAAGTTCCTACCCTTACCCCAATTTCATCACTATGTACCTAGAGGACAAGGGGGTTGAAGGGAGACACTTTGACACGAAGGTGAAGCCTAAAAGGCCCCTCTCTTGGTACAACCTTCAGGGAGCAGACAACCCAAAGTCCAAAGGCAAAGCCCCTACCTCCACTGGCCAGTCTGAAGAGCCAATGGTAGTGGCCACTGGTTCCGAGCCTTCCACAGCGGAGGGTTCGTCGGCTGCTATGCCACCTTCCTCATCCGGGCCTTCTCTCACAGCCCCACTATCTATGCCTTCCTCCTTAGCTTACCCTCAGTCTGCACTGCGGGTCTCTCAGATGCTATCTAGCGTCAACAACTGGTTGCAGGCAGCTACATCAAAGTTGTCTGTCTTATCCAGTGCAGTCGCAGCACAGGCAGCCCCAGCACAGCTTCAGGTACCTCCATTAGTGGAGGATTCATTGAAGGAGCTTGTGGACACCCAGAAGAAGCTCCTGGACAACCAAAAGAAAATCCTGGAGACATTAGATACTCATGGGAAGGTGATCAAGGAGCTGGGCAAGAAGGTCAAAAAGATGAAGAAGACTCAAGCTTCAAAAGAGTCAGTGGAGCTGCTGAAGAAGGAGGTAGAGAAGTTCACTTCTACCGGAGATATTCCACTGGACCTGCTTATGGAGGAGACTGCCCCTGCAGCACAGACAACACAGGCATCAGAGCAGGAGGCTGACAGAGAGCCGGTGAGAGGATTTGTGGTGCCCCAGTCAGAGGACCTGGAGATACAGTTGGAGGACCCGGAGGGAGTTGATGACCCTATGCAGTCCGAGGTCCCCACTAGTGAGCCTGACCCCATGCACGCAAAGACCACATAGGGAGTTTTCTTTACTCTCTATCTTGTCCCTATTCTTATTTTTGCTTTTAGCATTGAGGACAATGCTATCTTTTATTTGGGGGGGGGGTGGTCTTATTTTGATTTGATGACTTTGATGACTGGCATGTAATAATTATGATACTATTTTTCTTTATTTTTTTTACTTATCGTTATTTTTATTTTCGTTATTTTTCACTTTTGGTATGTATATAACTTTACCATTCCATGTATATATTCATCTCTATTTTGTGTATATTCGTTTCACTCCCCTATTGTACATATTCATTTTACTTTTCGTATTTTACTTTATAACTTCTTTTATAATTTTCCTTAATAGCTTAGCTTCTTATTTCCTTTAGTAGCTTCTTTTTGAGTTTGTAGCCTCTTTTTACATTTCTGCGTGATCAATAAGCCTTTGGTTTTCTTAATGCCACGGTTCTTTCCAAAGGTTGATATTGTGTGAACCGGGTGGCACTTCCCAATGATGGATGGCGTGACAACCTTCTTAAGGGATTGAGTCTGTTTTTTATTTTTGCTCTGATATGTTGTAGTAATGAATAAGAGTGTATCAAGCAGGCTTCACTTGGTACTAATACATTTACCTTTAACCTCATGGTTAGAAACAAGTTGATTGACAAAGAATAGCTCTAGTTGTGACCTTTAGACTCTTGAGTTGACTAAAACTATCATCAAATGGTTTTTTTGAGCCATATGTGATCTTCAATTTTATCTAGGGTTGTTGTGGGCCCTCGACTCTGTTCTCTTTAACAATCCATTATCTTGAGAGAGAAGTGAGGTATTGAATTGCAAGTTCAAGTCCCGTGCCAATAAGTCTAGAACATGCCCTGAATGTTTGTCTAGGCAAAATTCTAAGTGTAGCTCGACTTGAGAAGTGATTGTAGGCTCTCCTTGGTCCCATTTGAACTGTGAGAGATTCCATAGCCTTACCAATATGATATCCCTAGTCAACCCCTTTGAGCCTAAGCCTTTTTCATTCTATAGCCACATTACAAGCCTCCATCCATTTTATAATGACCCTCTCTTGGCACCCAATCTTTCCTTAGCATTCATGATGAGTAATTAGCAAAAACATAAGTTTGGGGGAGAGACAAGGAATTTCAAAGTGATGAAAGGTACAAAGAACAAAAAGAATTGATGAAAAGGAAAGGCAAAGAAAAGGATGAAGAGTTAAAAAGAAATATGTCAAAAAGAAAGAAAAGGTTGAAGGGATTCAAAGAAAACAATATTGAAAGGCATGGAATGATGGGAAAAGGAGAAAAATGATTGTCATGAACAAGAAAGAGTGACAATGTGTCTCTCTAGTTCCCCTGAGGAAGAAGAAAATGACTCAAAGATTCAAGAAAGTATGAACTGAAATGAGAAAATGGAGTGCTTAAGGAAAGATGAAACCATCATAGTTCATTATATCCTACCTTGATCCAAAAAGCCTTAATTACATCCCGCTAAAGCCCTATATGAATTCAAGTTGAGTAAGCTTACATTAGTGGTGATTTACATAAGGGGCAAGCTTATGGTACTTAGAGCCGGACTTGTGGCATTCTTTTGAGATTGATAAGCGTACTTATTTACAATCCTTGTTTTGAGTGACACATTCTATAAGGTGAGATTAGCTCATGGAGAGTAGAGGAGGAGTATGGGACCCACAATGACCTACGAGAGAAAGCGAGCTTTCTTGATGAATTGAGTCAACTCTTGATGCTTTTGTGTCATATTAGAACTATGGAACTCAAAAAGTCATAGCATGATGTTGATGATAATGCATTTGTGTAGAGGGTAATTGTTAGTCCCAATTGATGCTTGATGAAGTCACCTTAGAACAGCTGAAATTTTCATTTCTTTTTCTTGTGGAGGTGGGAATTACCTTGTTTGCTTGAGGACAAGCAAAAACTTAAGTTTGGGGGAGTTGATAACTAGGGGTTTTAGCCTATTATTTGCTCTCTTTTGCTTAGGTTTTGGGTCAAAATGCGTAAAGGTATTCCCGAAAACTAACTTAATGTGCTTGCTTGCAGGGTTTGGTCAAAATGAGGCAAAGAAGCCATAATCAACTCATGAAGGAGTCAAACCTGCACGAATCCAAGGCTGAGACTGGAGCGCTGAGAGCGGCAGAAAAGCACGGCCGCGTAAGGACCACCGCTGAGGCGACCAATATTACGCGGTCCGCAAAAGTAGATTTAGAGAAGCTGCTTTGAGTACTAAAATCACCGATGACCGCGTTGGAAAGGCGCGGCCGCGAAATCTTTGGCGCGGCTACGAAGGGAATTCTGCTGAGAGCGCATCTTGAGGTTCAGAGACCCTGCAAGTCGGGCCTAACTGAAGAATGTGGTCCGCGTCCAAATTACGCAGCCGCAGTGGAAGCACACGCGGACGCGGTTGAAATTATGCGGGCCGCGAAACTAAGCCCAATCCAAGCCCAGTATTGAAGAAACGCGGACCGCGCTCATTATTACGCGGCCGCAAAATATCAAGCGCAGACGCGGTCAGAATTATGCGTTCGCGAATCCTCAAACTTTTAGGAGAGCACGTGAACAACTGGTTTTCCCTTTTTGGGGAATTTTAGAGTAGATTTACCTTCAAACTTTAGATTTTCATCTTGTACTTTAATATTATGGCTTATATTTCATCTTTATCTTTGATTTGTGCTGTTATTATGAGTAGCTAGACCCCATAGCTAAGGTTGTGACCCAACCCTAGTGTGGGTATTTAATGGGTCTTGAATTTTAGGGCTTAATTATTTATGGGTTAGTGATATTTAGCCTAATTCATGCTAAAATTGTAGAATTAGTGGTTGCAAACACTGATTCATACCTTTATGACTTAGGCTCTTCTTGAGAAAGAGGGACTAAGTCTAGGAAAATTAGGCTAACAAGGAATTGGGGTGAACTCATGAGATTGATAGCCCCAATTAAAGGGTTAAACCTAGAGATAGTAATACCCGGCTTGAGCCAATTTCACTTGTATTGTATGAACACCCATTTGGGCTTGAGAAAGCAAAATCGGGCAAAGTGACTCAAACTACCGAGAGGTATAGAGTGAGCACTTATGTGTGATAGTTATAACGACCCTAAATCATAACAAGTTTGTCCTAGATTCTTGATACCCATTAGATACTCACCTAGGCGGAAGTCACTTCCCTAGTGCCTTTTAACACTTGAAACTTTTCACCAAAAATATTGTACTTACCTTACTCTCAGCATACTATAGTATAAAATTAGAATAGAATCAATAGCTACAATATTTGGAAGTGCAATTAGGAACAACACGCACATCTATATTAGTTAGATACCTAACTCCCAACCAAATTAACTCCCTGTGGAAATCAATCCCGACCTCGTTGGGTAAAACTGCATCGACCATCCTCGCTACTCTATAGTGGTGTAGGTTTGGACGCGATCACCTCGGCCTCGTAACATTTTGAATCTTCCCGGTATCGGAGAAAGGCCTCGTGATGAAGCACGTAGGCCTGCAAACACAAAGAAAAATGATAAGATTATTCATGATTAAAGCTAAGTACATAATGAAGGGACATTCGAAATTACCCGATTTAGCACATGTTGAGCTTTGTTGAATAGGTAGGGCGCCTCTACCTCGTTCATTTTGGTTTGATCCTCTTCGGTCACCAAGAACCCAGGCATCCTCCGGGATAAAAATATAAATTGCCCGTCTCCGAGTAGGATCAACACTCAGAGCTGGGAACTGATTCACTAATGTTGGGCTCGAAGAGGACCCACCGGCTCCCGGGGACGGTGTCTTTTTTGGTACCGGTAAGTCGCCCAACCTGGTAACATCCTCCAAGGTGGTAGAATCCAGTCCATCGAAGAAGTGATAAAGAGAATCTACTGCTCCTTGGGCCCATTTGCTGAGGGAACCTTTCACCATATGGGCCTCGTTTATCGTTGAATCGATAAACGAAAGCGGCCCAGAGAGGTCGATCACTCTAAGCGCCTCCTTAGGTATATTATCTTATGACCCAGAAGTACCGTCCAAATTCCCTTTGTCAACATCCCCAGCTCGGGGAGAAACGGCCTCGACCCTCCCTGGTTCGGAGGCTTCGGCCGCTACTTCTTCTATGGCCTCCATGACTTGAGGCAGTTCAGAATCACTCCTCATACGGGCCACCAGATTGGAGTCTTCTTCTTCTTCTTCTTCTTCGGACTCATCCCTTAACCGATGGAGTGATTCCGATGAGAGATCTGGGCACTAACATCTTTGGTTTTGCACATCAGTCGCTTATTCGGTCTTTTCTTTTTGGGGTTCGAGGGGCTCAAAGCTTTTATTTTCTTCTTCTATTTATCCTGCTTCGGAGTAGGGGGATCTGCGTATATGTCGTCATCAGCTGATGGAGGCCTCATTTCAATGTCCTTTGATAAACCTGCAAAATAAAAATATAACGGATCAAAAATCGATGATGAGAACATAAGATCAAATATATTATTAGGGAAAAACTCTTACCATGTTTATGGGCCTCCCATCGGCCTTTCGAGAGCTCACGCCATAAGCGCTCGGAGTAGGGTATTCGTGTCACGATGCCCTCGACCCACTCTTTAAGTTCAGGAATGGAGTCCGGCATTTGGGCTAAAACTGTATCACATAACATCGATGCGAAACAAACAGAATGAAAAGCAATAAAAGAAATACCCAAAGCAAAGCTAAACTTATGTTTCATGTTCCATTTTTTAGGAAATGGCATGTCCACAACCGGGATTAAGTCCGAAGTCCTCACTTGAACAAAGTGACCAAACCAGCTCCGGTCCCTGTCCTCGTCTATGCTCGAGAATAAGGTCTTGGTGATTAATGGCTGTGGGAATGAAAAACTCTTTGATCTTACATATGTACCTCGAGACTGGTTCACACCGACCCGGTACCATAGGTGTATTCTCAACCTTGAAGTCAGCCACAGTCGGGCACCCAACAGGGATATATGATCTCAAAGGGGGTTCCTCAGTAGTAGCATGAGAAACGTTTTCAGAAGGTTTTGAAGAAGAAAGTATTTTTTTTTAGGAACAGACTTTGAAGTCTTTGCCTTTTGTTTATAAACAACAAAGAAAAGAAGTTGTTGGTAAAGGAAGCTTTGAGGCTAACAGTTAGAAAACCAGATGGTAAAGGAGGTGAAATTTTCTTAGAACACAAGAAGAATTTGAGTGTAAAAAGTTCTAATAAATGGATTAGAGGGTATTTATAAGTTTCTCAAGCGGTGGTTCATCTCCCGAAGTAGCCGACCGTCAACTGACAAACATTTAATGCCTCGAAGACTGGACTGACGGGATGTTTCCACTATTCTTATCACCTATGTCATGTATCCATCGTCATGATTTATCGAAATGAATACCGAGGGTTCATATCGTTTTTCATCCTTTGCTCTCCGAAAAACAAGGAGACTATCTATATATGGGTAGAACTGAACTCGATGCATGATCGAGCATTTGGAACAATAGACCAGGCTCGGCACATCTGTAAGAGATCGAAGTTACAGATGAAACCGAGCTCGATATCGAGGTTCAAAGTTCGACAAGACCATCAGATTTGCCATTGAGTTTACCGAAGGCACGACCGATCCTGTTTCTAATGGCCTCGAAGAAGAGCTTTGCCAACTCATCCGACAAGGATCCGTGATTCTTGCCATTAACCAATCATTATGGCGAAAATTACGGGATTAAGTCAAAAAAAAGCTAACGGTCTACATAATTTCATATAAAATAATGTCTTAAAAGCCTAATCTCCTTAAATATATAGAGGGGACTAAGTAACTCAGGGAGGGGATTGTAACATACTTCAAAGAACAAGATACTATTTTTTTTCAACTTTGTTCATATTATTCTGGCTTCAATAATATCACATCTAAATTCGAAGGAAGTTAACCTTGTGAGGCTTAAGTTGTTCAATCTGCATGGTTTGCATTTATTTTTCTACTTATTCTTCCATATTAAATCTGATTTCTCACTTTGTATCAAATTAGATCACTTATCCTTAAAACCGCGTATAAATTCAATTGTTATCCGATTTTGGGGTAACATTATTATTATTATTATTATTATTATTATTATTATTATTATTATTATTATTATTATTATTATTATTATTATTATTATTATTATTTATTATTATTATTATTATTATTATTATTATTATTATTATTATTATTATTATTATATGCCTTCAATAGCAGAATAAGAGACCAGTATGTATGCAAATTTCAACTTAATCTCTCAACTAATTCCAATTGAAATTTACTAATGCATATTAAGTTATTTAAATCCATACATTTTTTAATATGCTAAAAATAATCCAAGATGCAGCAAAATTCTGAAATCACAAATAAAGGTTTACGTGTTCCTATTTTGGGGGGTTATTAATAGATATTGTGATATTTTATATGAGACTGCAAGTAATCATAATTAAATGTTGTTTGACTAAAGTATAATCTACTAATAAAAAATTAAGTTCACCTTCTCCTGATAATGATTGTAATTATTTTATTGAGGCCTGACATTTTGGTCATCATAGAGAAGGATAAAATTAGGGATAGAATGACCACGTAGAAAAATGTATAACTGATTCTATCTAAGAGCAATATGTTAATATGATTGGCAATGGCACGCCTAATAAATTTATAATCTTCACTAATTTCCCTGATTAACGATAATCAGGTGCTAAACTTTCAAAAGCATTCAAAATGAATTATTCCTGGACTTGCTAAACTATGTTCTCTTGTTTATCAGCAATCCAATATCAATTATCTAGTGAAAGGAGTCCATAATCTTTATCTAACACGTGTTTCTTTATCGAGTTTAATGATTAGAACTAACAAACATTTTGAGCGTATTACCAAGCCAGCACGATTATTTTCCTTTTCTTATTCTATTAAAAATTTGGAACTTGCTAAAAGTCAATAAAAGAAGAGATCAACCACAATCAGCCTCCAAAATTTTAGTGAACAAGCAAAGAAAAAAGAAGAGGTTAATTTTACGGATAGTTCAACATTTATTTTATTATATTTAAATTATTAAATTACTTTATGTAATGAAAACGAGAGTATCACAAAAAATCGGTAGGAGGAAACAAATAAAACATGGTGATTTTTATGAAATCTAAGCAAATTGAGTGACTTTTTTATTATAAAAATAGTTTACTAACTTCGGAGCAATAGAATAAAACTTGAGTGATCATCTATGTTTTTTAAAAAAAAATTATTTAAAGGAAGTTAATAAAAAAAATTCAGTAGTAAAATCATGCTTCCAGATGCAGCATCATTCTGAACATTCACAAGAAGGGATTGATTATGCTTTAAGATAAATGCTCAACTCCTCTCTTTCTCTATCGTAATTGATTGGCATTGTGGCAATAAACCAGTAGTTGGCATGTGGCGAAGTATTCATCACATTTAAGATTGATTACAAACAATAAAAGCAAGAAATAATGTGTAGGCGTTGTATGCTAATACTTTAACCAAAGTTCTGCTAGCTACTTGCTTTGCTGCTGCATTTAGCTCCAACGATACGCCCATTTGAGTCACCTAAACCGAGGTATTGGTAACAATTTTCTAGTCTCGTAAAAGAGTATGTGACACAATAGATAGAATGCTAACAAAAACAAAGACTTTTACTAAGAATTTCAAACATAAACATGCTGTGAAATAATTAAGGACATTCTCATCGACTCTATTGACTCTCGTTCTAGTTTGACAGAAAGGTAAAAAGCACTAAATTTTTCTTCCTAGTTACTCCCTTGTTTCAAGTTAGATGAGGTAGTTTGACTCGGCACAGAGTTTAAAAAAAAGAATATTTTTGAAACTTGTGGTCTTAAAAACTTAAGAGATAAAAGTTTTGTGGGGCCATGACATTTGTGTGGTTATAAAAGCTTGTCATTAAGGATAAAATTAGTAAAATGAAGAGCTTAATGTTGAATTATTTCCAAATTTAGAAATGTGTCATTTATTTTGGAACAAACTAAAAAGGAAAGTACTTCATATAATTTGAAACGGAGGGAATAGTATTTTTGCAACTTACGTAATTTATAATTTAGAATACAGCAATAAAATCTGAAAAGAATTGGGTGACGAGGGAGGTGGTGGTGGTGGTGGTGGGAGAAGAAATGGGGGGAGGGGCTAAAATGGATTGGAATGCTGAGGTGCATGCCACATGGTGTCCACCTCACCGAGATATCAATCCACTTAGGATGACGTTGTCATGGTGGAAGGTCCTAACGGTGAAAGGAAATTTTTGTACCAATTTTATAACGTCAAAATAGTGATGGACCGAAAGTATAACCTAGGATATAAGTAATCCTTTTCGCACAGTAAAAGTATTTTTGACCCTTATGCTATGTTGTATATTCCATTATAATTGAGGCTGTTAGTAAAATTGTCATATCTCAAGTACTCTTGCAAACTAACATGAGTACTAAATTTGGACACTATAATATAATAGTAGTAAGGAAGGATAACCATGGTATAAAGTTTTCTGAATACTTGTTCAAAAGTAAAAGTTTTTTGTTGCAGTAAGGTAAATTGGAGTGGTAACTACTTCTCATACATAATTAGAGATTTCGATTTGATCTCTGGGTATAAAGATGCATTTGTTAGAAAGTTTTTTACTCTCAATATGGCTCAATGTGGATTTTTTGGAGTAAATTTGAATTTAGTCGGATCCCAATACAAATACCGAACATCGAATGATAACCCAAAGGTAACTCGTATAAATTTATTGTACTTCTTAACTCTCCTTCCATATGCACTCATTGTGCATGGACCAGACTTGCCTTTGATCTTTAAATCCACAGTAAATTTTTTATTTTTCAACATAAAAGCCATTAGTCCCGTCTGCCACTAAAGCAAACAAGAATTCATTAGACCATATTTCTAGCCTTTCTTCTTTTGACTTCTGACCATTCTCTGAATTTTTTCTTTTTCTCCCACTTCACATTTGAATCTTGTCTTCTCACTACAACAAAAAACTCAAAGATTTAGGCTTTTCTATCCTTCCAATTTACTCTCAGTAATTCTACCCAAAAATAAAAAATAAAAATAAAAATGGCAATTGATATGATCTCAGAAGCTCCAAGTCTAGTCACAAGTCCAAGAATTTCTTTTTCTGATGATCTTAGCCAAAAAGATGCTAATGCTAATTCTTCTGCTGCGGCCACTGAAAAATTCCCATTAATTTGCTCAGATTCTAATTCTGAATTCGATTTCTGTATTACCAACAGCACAAATACAGAAACTTCTTCAGCAGATGAGCTTTTCTTAGATGGCTTAATTCGACCTCTTCAACTACAAGAAAAGTTTGTCACTTTAAACCAAGAAATCTTGAAAAATATATCCAAGACTCAACCTTTAAATTCTCCTCCAAATCAACCAACCCCAAGAAATTTTGAAACCTCCCCAAAGGATCAAACCAAATCCTTTTGGCGGATAAGGAGAAGTAGTAGTCTTCATTGTGAAAACAGCAACAAGAAAAGCTCATTTTGGTCTTTACCTTTACTATCACGTAGCAATTCTACAGGTTCAGAAGGTCAGAAAAACAATGCACAATTCAAGAAAATGAAGAATATGAATACATCTGCAGCTAATTTTTACGCATTTCCATCGTCACAAAAGCCATCATTGAGAAAGAATTATGGATTAGGGCATAATTATGGTAATGGGGTTTGCATTAATCCTGTTTTGAATGTGCCACCTACTTTCATTACTAAGGGTACTGCTAATCTCTTTGGTTTGGGGTCCTTTTTTGCCAATGGAAAAGAAAAGAAGGGTAAGAAATGATTTATTTGTACTTAGTACTTTGTTCTTATTGTTCTTACTATAAAAAGTTATTGAAATCCATCATAGTGTGTTTACATAATTTTAGGGGTCGTTTGGTTTGAAGATAATTGATGTTGGGATTAATTATGTTGGTATTAGTTATATGAGATTAGTTATTTGTATGTTGCACTAATCTTGGATTGTCAATTTTACTGATTTATCCTGCGATTATTATTCCATCATCTGCAGGTATAAGCTATCCGTTATTATTTTTTATTCCTGGAATTATTTATTTCAGAATTAATAACCAAACAAAACTAAGATGATACTAAATTTTTATCCCAAAATTATTTTTATTTATCAATGTATCAAACGAATCTTTAATGTTATTTGGTGATGACTTTATTCTTCTTAATATCTTTGGACAGAGGATAAGAATTTGTACTCAGGATATCTGCAGAAGTTGGGTACTTTTTGTCCTTTGTGTCCATCTAAATAAGCAATTAATCATTAAAGTCACAAAATTATTAAAAATGTAAAATTTAATGTGGCTTAGGCTTAGGGGACACAAAGACAAGAGGCCTTTTGTGGTTGTCCCTTTTGTTTCTTTCATTTGAAATCTTGGATTTAAAGGGTTTTTAATATCAATTTCAAGATTACTTTTTGGTCCGACTTTTCGGTTCAATCTTTTGATAAGATATGATATATTTGATTAGGTTCAAACTTTTGAGGAGTGGTTTATGGTTTCAGTTGCTTTTGTGTGTTTTTGTGGGATTCAGACAATAGCATCCTTCCAAAATCAAAATAAATAATGGCTTTTACCAGGGCAAAATGTAAATTATTGGTCTTAAATATATGTGAAATGTAATACTCCCACTATATTTAAGTATTTCCTCCGTCCTAAATTTTCGGTCATGTTTGCTTTACTAAATTCAAATTATATTAACTTTAACCAATATTTAAATATATTTTTCATATTGAGATTGATATGAGAAAAATTGTAACTTCTGATACTTATAGTTTTTATCTTAATTTTAATTTTAAAATATTTAGTCGATCTAATCTAATTTATCTCCAAAAATTAGTCTGATAATTTGGGACGGAGGGAATATATGAAAACTGGTGTTCATAATTGCAATTACTGGTTTGCCCCTAGAATTTGCAAATATTAAACTTTAGTATCTGAAACACTTGAAAAATATGGAGTAACCTGTATTTCAAACGAGGCTGTAGCTTTTACTCACAAATCTACAATTTTTTCTCCAAATGAAATTCATTACCAAACATAACTTCCTAACTACTTTTTTTGAACATCAACGTTTCAAATAAACTTTATTTTTCTTCAAGTATGTTTAGATACTCTATTTTTCTATTATATAAACATTATTTTCCCTAGTCCCACCTTCCATTTTTCAGTCTTGAGTTTTGAGTGACTGCTAAATCTTCTTGAAAATAGAGACATTGAGCATCATATAAATAATAGGAACTCTAAATAATAACAATAATAAATTCAGTGTAATCCCACAAATGGGGTCTAGGGAAGGTAGTGTATACGCAGTCTTATCAGTGGCGGAGCCACCTTATCCAAAGGGGTATCAACTAACACCCCTTCGTCTGGAAAATTACACTGTATAGTTCGGTAATTTTTATTTTATATGTATATATTACTATATGTTGACTTCCCTTGACTTTTTCATGTATTTACTTCTTTATATTTTGACATCCCTTAATAAAAATTCTGACTCCGCCACTGAGCTTTACTCTTACCTTGTGCAGGTAGAGAGACTGCTCGACTCCAAACAAGCATGCAAATCACAATAGTATAGCGAAGAAATATAGTAATGGAAAAATCAGGAAAATAGTAACAACAACAACAACAACAACAACAAGTAGAACAACCAAAACACAAGCAATTACGGGTTCTAATAGAATTTTAACGATATGGAAATTTAAAATACGTAAAGAAAGGGAAGATGGCAAATAAGGCAGGTGAGAATGTACCAAAGGATCTCACCAGAGCATTAATTGGAAGTTTGACTTCAACATCCCCTCAGCAATAAAGTGATGGTGCTATGCTTATTTGCCTAACAAAAGTAGAAAATTGTTCACCATATTTGTTCTATATATAACACATTCCTTAGTTTAACCAAATTCACTAACTGAATTCTTGGGTGAAATATGTCTAGAATGTCCCATTTGGGCATCAAATATTGTTTCATTATCTTAAATACTACTAAATAAGCTTCAATATCTGCAAGTACCCATTTTGCCATCAATATTAATATTCATATGAGAAGCATTTAAATTTGAAATACTTAATATTACTAGCTTTGACTCACAAATTTTCAACTTTCCATAAATAAATAATCAATCAAGTGAAGTTCATGTCCCAATACAACAATTTACTTTCATGAAATAGTCTTTTTGAACTCTATCTAAAATCTCGAACTCATAAACTCAAAATCCGAACCCATTGGTCAGTCCTTAATTTAACAGACACAAAGCTAAAACAAAAAGTGAAAACCAAAAGGGAGATTTTTTTTTTTTTTTTGCGCGCGAGAGATGGCCCTCCAAGACTCCCATAATCGTTCACATTTTTACACAAATAGCCAGTCATATTAATTGTTTACTTTTTCTAATCATATACATTGATTATATACAATATACACATGTAATAATACATAAAATATACATATATTATGCAATCACCGATTATTTTTAGTTTAAGTGGTAGGGTAGACGACTATTTGGGTTAATTCTTTTTAAATTTTTGCTAGATTAAAACATGGTAAAATCTAAAACAGAAACATACGTGCAGTAAATGGTACAATGCTTCATCAGATACGTATGTTGATTAAATGATTATATATTATACTTTTTGTTCCAGTAAATGATTGACCATCTTTGGGTTTAAGCATTTCTAAACCCAAAAGATAGTACGTAGTACTACTAATTAGTTTCAGTTTGAAACCCAGAGACTATACCTTTTAGTAAGTTAGAGGAATCTAAAAGGTACAGACATAAGACAGACAAGAAATGGGCAACACTCTTCTGACTATACATCGACTTAACTTTCTGAATACTGCGATAGGTCAATATCAATCAGACAAGAGAAGAACAACTTTGGAAGTTCTTTGAACATCATCATTGTACCATTTTCAACAAACCCCTTAGATATATTTTTTTTCTTTTTCTGTTCCTAGAATTTTATATTTTATAGGGATGCCCTTGTCATCCAAAACTTGTGCATAGTAGATCAAGAAAGCTTCACGATTAATAGGAGTAGAGAAGAAGGTAGTATATATCTATGATAGGAAATTTAATGCACTCCATCATCATTCTTCAGCCAAGCAAATCTCTTTGCTTCTGTCTTGAGTAAGATAGAAGAAAATTAATGTTTGCCAACCACCCATCAACAAGTAATGAAATTGCGAGGACTGTGCTGGAATGATTGAGATCCATCTATCTTTCATCAAATAATGTCTCAAATTCGAGTCATGGAAAACTTCTTGACATGTAGCGTTTTAGCCCCTTATCAAGCTTACTCGGTATAAATCTGAATTAGCGGTAGCATAAATAATTGTAATACACATCTTCGTTAGAGTGGAAAGGAAATAGATAACCTTCCTAACTCAAGCCCTCACGAGTTTGGCGTTCGTACTACACGTTACTTAATTTAGATATTCCTAGTTACATTAGTCATTTTCAGTTTAGTGCATAATTATACCATTACTGTAACCTACAACAGAATTAAAAAGAGAGAATGATTAAGGAACAGCTCATATAAAGCCTGGTTTTACCAGAATGAATAATCATCTTGGGGCTGCTCCTATCACAACTTTAGTGCTACTGTCTACAGTCCCAAAGGCATGAATCTAGTCTTAAAATTCTACAAGTACGATGATAAAGGAGGTCCATGTATACATGTAAGACATAACTGGTAAATATGCCACTCAATAGAGGGTCCCTAAGAACATGAAGTTATTATCTTAAGAAAAAGGGGAAAATTAACTTTAAATTGTCTCCCAGATTCCGCCAATGTACACAAGTAAAGAACGACCCATCCCTAAAGATACTCACTTTTTCCTCAAAAGCAGCCTATTAGAAGATTTCCGGATACACGTATAATGAAGGGAAGAAAAACATGTCTAGAGCTATGCCGCTGTAGAATCATTAATATTCGTCTCAACTACAAAACTTGTGGATCTCCACCGGAGACCAGAACAGGCACGAGAGGAGAAAGAAGATAAATTAAAGGACGACACTCAATTCCGTGAGTCATCTGTTTAAAGCTACAGGTCCTCGTAGATGTATACCTTTACCAGCGGATTTTGGACATGCGCACCTCATTCCAGTAGAGGGAATTTCTCTATTCGTTCTTCTCTAGAACTCGAGTCACAAGACCAAGAGCAACAGTTCTTCCTGATGCCCTGAGGGACACCCTTCCAAGAGACTTACATTTAGAATGCTCTTCAACACAAATCATTCCTTGCAAGACCACCTAAACCATGACAAACAAATTAAAGTTAAGATCTCTTTTAAATAGTAGGTATTATCCAACCTTAACCTAGATACAAAGGCAGTTGCCTAGCACCTTTCGTGCACCCACTCCCACACAAGATTATTTTCTTCTAAAATGGATAACAGAAGCACATGAATAAACATAATAGTTTCTTTTGAGAGAAACCTCGACTATAGCATTCTGCTTTGCTAGAAGACATCGAGGTGATTTCTTGGTCTCCTTTCCAGTCTTTGGATCAAGCAATGACAAAATCCTCACAACTCTTGCAGCCTCCTTAGCATGGTGTACATGAAACTCCAACTGCACATTTTCAAATATCCAGGGCTCTAGAGTTATTAACAATTTCATGAAATACTGCAAATTTTGAGGGTAAAATGATCTATTAACAAGAGCTGCTACCTGAGAGCCAATCAAAATTGGAACGGCAATATCCAGGATGAGAATCTTCAGTTCCAAACAATTTGTAACAGCAATAGGATATTCAGGGTGACACAGCACATCCCCTGCCATTACACGATTCGCGTCTATACCTTGTAGATTAACAGTGACATTGTCTCCAGCTTTTGTACTGTTACAAACCTGAGAATCATGTTCCAAAGAACGCACTGTTGCCATTTCTCTTGATGGCATAACTAGAACCTGAAACATGTTAACAGTTTGGTATTAGAAGAATGACTATTATCCTTGTAAAGAAATCAAAACAAGTTTTGGTGAATAGATGATTGCACCATAGAAAAACACCGATGGCGAATTTCTTAATAACCATTAAACAGTTACTGCCCAATAGATGATTGCGCCGTAAAATTATTATGATTGCAATCCCAACAATGACCTAACATCATGTCCTAACAATACCCTAACAACTTAAAAGCATAAGCATTTGTTTCTTATCTTAGTCCCCTTTAACTCATATTACTCTGTTAAACTTGAGCCCTAACATTCTAATTCACTGGTGTCTTACATTATAGGGAGAAAAGAAATGTCTTTGTGTTTCTCCGTTGTACCTATCTTATTATTGTCACTGTGCAGAAGCCCCTTCCAAAGCACTTGAGCAAGAGTAATCCCTATGCAAAGGCTAGCTCAAAAAACAACCGCCTTGAACTCCCATCCCCCGTCTCCCAACACACCCCAAATAAAATTCAAAATACTGTAGAATAAAAAGTGAGAAAAGAGCGTTGCACAGAAAAAATGCAAGGTAGAAGCACCTTGACGGGAAACTAGGATACAAGTTTACAGGCCTAATGCCTCCCTCAGAACTTCCTTCTGGGAGCAGTGCTTGGGTCAGGTTAATCTGGGTGATATTCAGAATGATGACATAATCTATAGGCACCAATACGATTCACTATTCAGTTATGACTCGAGCATCCCAAGTCTCCTAAAAGCATGTATATAATAAAGGAGAAGGATCTCTCTTGCATTAGTGGTCATTGAGTACCTTTTCTCCAACTTGAAGAGCTCCTGTCTCCAACTTCCCGCATACTGACACCTGTCCTTGTGACGGTGATTTAACAAGATCACATATCGGCATTAATAGAGGCTTTGAGTAATCTCTTTGGGGAGGTTGGAGAGAGTCTATTGCATCCAAAAGGCAAGGACCTTGAAACCTGAAATTAACCTTCATTATCAGCTACACAAGACAACAGGGGCTTTGCGAGCTATTTGTCTTATGACACTAAATCACCACAGCAATTTTGACACAACAGCACAATCATCATTTTATCTATTAGTTTGCAAATTTGGGTTGTTGATATTTGAGAAGACTTTGTTATTTTAAATTCCAGTTCCATACAGTTTAACTCGTATCTTTGTAATGTATCCTACTGTTTCCATCGTTTTGCCTCTTCCTTAAAAACTTTTTGCTTATAAACAATGCAAGCTGCTTATAAACAATGCAAACGAGATAAAGTTGAAAAGAACGAGTAACATTACACTTCCTAGTAGTGCTAGCAGTTGACCAATAGACTAACCAGGACAACAATCTTGCGTCAGACGGACTTGTCACCAAATTTTGGTTTTCCATGGCACTCAGGGGAATCCACAATACTGACGAATCTTTAAACTTGCAAGAACGAAGAAAAGATCCTAGTTGATTCTTAATTGTATCAAAACGTTCTTTGGAGTATCCCACTGCATCCATTTTATTAATAGCAATTATTATTTGATCCACCCCAAAGCTTTTGATAAGTAGTGCATGCTCCCTTGTCTGACCTCCAGTAACATCAATCCCTGCTTCAAATGCACCTATTGAAGCATCAATTACGAGAACTGCAGCATCTGCTTGTGTTGCACCTGATATCATATTTGGGACAAAGTCTCTATGGCCTGGGGAATCAAGTAGTACAACACGGTAACTTTTCGTGTTAAAGTAGGCAACAGCCACTGTCATAGTTATTCCCCTCTCTCTTTCCTCAGCACTCTCATCCAATGCCCAGGCATAAGCAAAGGACCCCTTTCCCTGATTGGATAGACAGGAGATTTATCAATCAGCTAATCAAGATTTGACAATGTATTAACAAAAATGGATCAGAAGCTAAAAGGAGGATTACTTGCTGCTTGGCCTCTTTCTCATATTTGTGCATTTCCTTCTGAGATATCTGCCCCAAAAGGTGTAATAATCTTCCTGATAATGTTGACTTCCCAGAATCAACATGGCCAACCTACATGGTCAAAATTTCGGAGTAACATCAGTGCATTAGACAATGTAAATGTTTGAAATCTAGTGCAGATAATAGTTTGACTTACAATCGCGAGATTTAACTGGTCCAATCTGTCTTCTAATTGGTCAGGGCATACAATTTTCTGAGATTTACTCTGTGATCGTGAAGTTGCACTTCTGGTCTCCGCATTGCAAGGATTTGATGACATAGGCATATTGCTCATGTTGCTCGTGACACCATGATTTGCCCTAGTTTCTTTAGAAGAACCTCTATCCTTCATATTATCACGTCTAACTTTTGCTGTTGATGCAGAAGAGCTAGCAGGCCCTTCGGTAACCAGTTCTTGTTTAACTTCAGTAGCTAATTCTTTTTTACTTGATGGGACATTTGACTGTAAGACTTTGTCAAGAGTAGCTGTAAAAGGAGAGTAGTAATGTACAAGAAAGATGTCAAACTCTCAAAATAGAGAACTGGATAACAAAATATTGTAGAAATTAACACAAGTGAGTCTTCATTATAAATTTAAAATGGGACTTCATGAAGACCTACCAAGAAAATCAGAACAACAACATACCCAGTATAGTCCCATAAGTAGGCCTGCGGAGGGTAGTGTGTACGCAGACCTTACCACTACCTGGCTACCAAGAAAATCAGAAAAAAAGAAGAAAAGAATTGTATCTTGGAAAGGAAAAACAAAAGCATGTGTTCCCATTGAAGCACTCAATTAACAATTCAGAGATGAATCTAAATAAATTCTAAGAATTTTTCATCTTAGTTACTCATCCAAGAGGCCA
This sequence comes from Nicotiana tabacum, assembly GCF_000715075.1. Taxonomy (NCBI): domain Eukaryota; kingdom Viridiplantae; phylum Streptophyta; class Magnoliopsida; order Solanales; family Solanaceae; genus Nicotiana; species Nicotiana tabacum. The sequence continues at coordinate 124,052,877 of NC_134094.1, read as the reverse complement.
CTAACCAATAATCACCTGGTCTCTCAAATAGAATTTATTTAGTAACCACATATTCCAGAAAAGGCACTTCCAAATGGAGAGTTTTAAAAATTATAACACACTTACATCAGCAGTCAGAATGTCTTTTTGGCAGTACAATTTATCAAAAATGAATGTATCCAATGGTAAAATTCAATCAACCAATTGCACCCAAGGTGCCTAGTAGTCAATGAAGAGGGCGGAGAACCATGAGGTCTCAGGTTCAAATCCCACTGGAGGCAAAAAAATAGGTTATTTCTTCCCAATTAGCTAAGCCTTGGTGGACATAGTTACCCAATATATGTGCTAGCGGGAGGTAGCAGGTACCTGGTGGATTTAATCGAGATGTGCGCAGCTAGTCGGCACACTACCGTTATCAAAAAAATAAATTAATCAACCAATGTCTGATCCTACAATCATAATATTCCACCAGCCTTTCTGATTATGTGTTGTCGAAACTCGAAAGCATATCAAGCGGCAACGAACCAATTAATGGGTAGGGGAATTCGAGCAATAGGGTTCTTTTGGTACAAGTAAATAACCTATTGAGAAAAGGAGAAAACCCTCAAACAGGAGGTATTCGTTGATGGAAACTTATATACAAGAACTCCTTTTTACAAAATCAGTCCAATCATCTAGACATGAGGGAGTGTCTGCAATAAGGTCTGTTGTTAGAGCGTCTAGGTTAGTTGTAGGTATTATTTATCATAACCAACTAAACCCAATAAGATCAAGTGTTCCAACCTGATCTTTGACAATGTAATGCATCTTGCAGCTTATTCACTTGGTTCCTTTTTCTATTTTCTGTGAGCAACAGCAGATCGTAACCTCATCTCGAAACCACAATGAGATGAAGTAACAAGATTATTATGGACGGGAAAGTAAAAAGCAATTTCTCGGAACCTGGAGTGAATGGCATTTAGAATGCTAGAGTGTCACCTGGAGCAACAATAAATGGGGCATGTTACCTCACCAACTTTTAGGCAAACATCAATGCTTTTTACTAATGCCAATAACCAGCCTCAAAATTACTATTGTCGTGTCTTGATTCTTTTTAATCGATATCATCCCTATACGGCTTATGGCATGTTTTCAATTGATTGTTTGCAATTGTTATGTGTTATGTTTGTTTCATTCCATTGAGTAGGCACTGACGTCATTTATGGGCTAACTGTTATGTTCGTTAATTGTGAGTTTCTAGATGTTTATGCTTGTACTTGAAGCTTGGGCCCACGGATGACTAAGTTTGGATACAATGGTTTACTTCCCAGTTAAATAGAGAACTTTTTATACATAAAAAGAAATCTTACAATAGTTACTTTAGGTTCTTTAGTTTTTTGTTTATATGTTCCTAATTCAGATAATAATTAGTTATTACAATAATGATGTGACCAGCTCGCCTTTCCAGTTTGATGAACCATCCTCTTTTTAAAGCATAGGCAGAGCACCCAATAAACACATAAGGCATCTTAGTCGACTCACCTCTCAATTTTGTGAAATACTTGAGAAAGTCTAATAAAAAGAGATCCACCTTCGGATTGTTAGAGAGCATGATAAACAGCAAAAACTACCCCCCCCCCCAACCACCACCACCACAAAAAAGAGAGGGAGAGAGAGAGAGAGAGACTCTATGACAGAGGATCCACAAAGAGGTGTCACTAATGTAGACAACGATAAATTCAGCCGGAGAAGCACTTTTAAATATAGAATGCTTTATGAATCATCTTTCCCAGTGGGTAGAAGTTTCGTGCTGAAGGGGCAGATAAGCTTCTGTAGCTTTTTGTTTTGAACTAATATGCAATTTAACCTGCTGTTTCTCACTAGAGATAACAAGTAGAATAATCGTGCAATAAAAATATTATCTATAAAAACAGTTCTCTCTCCCCAGCCCCGCAAGGGAATTTTTTCTTCATGATTTACTATATGAGATTGAATAAACCATTAGCAATATGTGCTAAAAAGTAGTAAAAAATTTCACATAGATACACATGCAGAGCTCTGCAAGCATATTGTCAGTTGCTAACCTGCACTAGCTTTGCTGCCGCCACAACTTTTGATCAATGGGTTACGAAGGACCCCACAAATATCACATACATTCATGGTATCTTCATTATCAAATGTGCAAATGGGACAACGCCACACCCCAGCCTTAACCCGTTCTTGCTTTGTATTTCCACAAACATCACACACATTCATAGTATCTTTGTTATCAAATGTGCAAATGGAACAACACCAGATGCCAGCCTTAACGAATTCCTGTTTTGTATTCGTTCCTGGTACCCTGCCTGTAGCAAAACGTAAACAACATATTATGTTCTTATAATTAAGCTTTTAGTATATAAGGGACAAAAACTAATTCAAAGACCAGTAGTCATGGTAAAGTAACCATAAACATGAAAGCATGCAAAAATCAAATGTAAATCTTGTACGAGTAAACAAATATTCCTTGCACCCTTTTATATCACATTTTGACTTGGTGAAGAAATTTAATTCAATATTTTCCACCAACATATTTCAAGATATTATTCAACAACCAAACTGCGAATTAGAAGCAGAAAAAAGTATTCCTATCAAAACCATTTCTGATACTGCTGGATGAACCAGAAATTAAGAGGAAAATGGACACAATTACAGCAAGTCGCATTGCAGTTTAATAGACAATCGTGGGTTCTGGTGCTGCTTGCATACATTTGGAGAAGAATGAAAATATTTCTACATAAAAGATGACGAGATTCTGCTTCTTTTTTTGTGTGTGTGTGGTGGGTGGGTTTTTTTTTTTTTTTTTTGGGGGGGGGGTTGGAGTACAGAGGAAGGATGCAGCCTTTAGATGTGAAGCACTGAAAAAAGCTGGAGAAACGCTCACCATTTTTCTCTGCAGAATCATATCCATCGTCATAGTCATAATTGTAATCTTCATAGTCATAAAAGTCTTCCTCATAATTAACACCATAATTTACCTTACGAGGCATGGTAACACTTTCAAATATGCCTAAGAAAAGAAAAACATGAGCCTGCATATTAATGTCTGCATGATACAAATCCAGGTCATCACAGAGATGTGCAACATTAGAGAATCAACTCAGCTACTCTAACAGCACGAATAGAATACAATGTGCATGCTTCACCCTTCAATCATACCTCGAAGATGACCGCGTCAATAAGATAACATTTAAAATCCGATTCAACGACCAGGAAATGCTCACCCAAGCAATACCATAAATCTAGAAAAAACAATATAAATGGGAAGAAATCCTCCTAAGGTCCTGACTCCTGAGTAGGAAATCAATTCTCAGCTTCCTGTCCAACAAAACACGCCACTAGTTTCAATCCATTGGAACAAGTTTCAGAAGGAAGATAGTAATTTGTTATAAATCTGCAGACATGAAAACATTACTGCATGTCTTATATCGACATGCTTTCTGCGTTTATCCCTTTTTAGTAGTTTTTGATCAATCCTAATATTAAGTGACAATAACATCTACATGTCCAAACATTACTAACACACTACGTGATTGATAAAAAAAAATTACATTTTCTTCATATACTAGCTGATTTTGATAGGTAGAGTTATATAGTCCCCGTGCTTGTGAGAGTTAGCAAGTATGCAGCGGAACAATCCAGGTGCACGCAAGCTAGCCCGGGTACCACCATTATAAAAAAAGAAAATACATATCAGTTAAAGTTCATTAATGAACAATTAAGAGGTCTAATAGCCCTAGTACCCCACCCCAAATTCATGAACGGGTTCGGACCAGCCTTCTATCCTGTGGAACAAAGTTTACTGATTACGGAGGCGGCCTTTAATTATGCGAAACCATGGAACTTTAATCTAACAAATAACAGTTAACAGAGAATTAACTTGAATAGACTTCTTTCACCCATAAAACAAAAAACTACAAATTAAAGATCGAAATTATACCGAGTACCGACAGAAGTTAAAAGAAAAAAACTAAGCAGGGTTTAATGGGGTTTCTCCATCTCCAACCTAATTGTCGAGAGAATTGAAGAATGAGCAAGAGGAATTACCTTACTTTTCAACTCCGGCGAAGTGTATTTCTCTGAGAGTGAGAATTTTTAAGGATTTCAAAGGGATATGCCTCTTTTTTCTTTCTTCTTTTCTTTTCTTCTGTTTGTTGTTTTCGTTTTAAGTTTTTAACAGCAGCTTGGTATAAACTATTTCAAACCTTATTAGTCTACCTATTTAAGTTTCAATTTAATTACATAATCATATACAATTTACTAATTATATATATTTTAATAACTTAATAAATATCAATTAACTCCTAAAATCTCTCTAACGTACATATACCACTCCCCCACATTTCTCTCTCCATAACCCCCCACGATTGTGTAGTCTCTCCCTCCGTTAACGCTTCCTTCCATATTTCTTCAAAAATCTTTTATAATCTCTCTCAATTTTTTTTTATTCTCTCTCTAAATCCTACGTTTCCTTCCCTTACAATGAAGAAGAAAGGAGTTTTGAATAATAGCCCTAAAAAATTTAATATTGGTGATATTCCTACTTTTAATTTAGGCGTTTTGTCACAAGATTTACCTAAAAAAGTAGTGAAATCGACACATGCCACACCAGAGATAAAGTCCAAGCTTCCCCCTCGTGAAGTTAGGGCAGAAGCTCGAACAAAACTCAAACATTACAGGGATGCTGGTGAAGATTCGACATCTGCTAAATCAGTAAAGCGAAAGGGCAAAGAAATTGCTCGTGATGATGATTTCGTCGAAGAAGAAGTTATCCCAAAACATGCAAAAAAAATTTAAAGTTTTTCCTACTGTCATTGGAGAAGGTAAAATTTTAGTAGTTACAATTTATTTTTTTTAAAGCTACAAAACTTGTTCTCACTCTCATGACTATACATACTTTTTGTTTTTTTGTATTTGTAAAAATTTTATCTACATTGTGTATATTTGTTGTTGGTTATCAACTTTTCTACATTTTCCTCGAAATTGTAGATTTCTTGTATATTATTCAAAAATATTTTGTTAGGGAATGTACTACATAATTTAGTTGGGTTTATTGGTTATTATTTGCTCTATTTTGTAGATGTTAGTTTCATTTTCTGTAAACAAATTGTATATATTATGTGTAGCAGTTACTTTCTAATTTCTTGCTATAAACTTAATTTGTAGCTTCAATGTAGTCAGTTATCATATTTGTTTACTAATTTTGTAACTTACTTGTATGCAAGGTATTTATGTCTTTCTGATTATAGCTAAATTGTAGTAGAATTGTATTTATTTTATTTTTTGATCTTCAAACAAGTCTTTTTTTTTTAACTTATTGTTTCATTTGGTGCAGAATCGAACATTTATAGCCTATTATTCTAAATCGTGTTATTAGGGGATTTACTACCTTATTTAGTTGCTCTATTTGCAGATGTTAGCTTCATTTTCTGTAAACAAATTGTATATGTTATGTCTTGTTGTTATTTTCTAATTTCTTGCTCTAAACATAATTTGTAGCTTCGATGTAGTCAGTTGTTATATATGTTTACTAATTTTATAACTTATTTGTATGCAATATATTTATGTCTTTCTGATTGTATATAAATTGTAGTAGAATTGTATTTATTTTATTTTTGATATTCAAACAAGTCTTTTTTAACTTGTTGTTTCATTTGGTGCAAAATCGAACATTTTTTGCACCACATGATGTTGATTATGGCATCACTAGGTTCCATACATTATTCGACCCTGCTGTTCCTGGCCAAATCAATGTGTTATTATCTGAAAATGGGTTAAAGTTATTTAAGAAGACATGGTTTGGGCATTTTATTTCCCTACCCAAAATATATATCCAAAATCAGGCAATTCACCTTCTCATGAAGTATGAATTGAACGCATCCGGATCTGATTTTTTTACAGCAGAGATAAAGGGTGGTGAGAGGCTGAACTTTGGGTTGAGGGAGTTTGCCCTCATCACTGGCCTTAGATGTTTCACAGAAGTAACAAACTTTGGTTACACAACTAAGTATGACAGTAAAATAATGAGTAGTTATTTTTCGAACAAGGAAAAAGTTGAGAAGTCATACTTGAAATAAATTATAACCAGTCGTAGTTGGGTGAATGATGAGGATGCAGTCAAGTTGTGTATTCAGTATATGATAGAATTCTTCCTCTGTCCTTCAGATAAAGATAATGGTTTGATAGACCATTTTAGGTTCTACTTGGTGGACTCGGGGTAGTATGCGAATTTCACATGGGATATCGAAGCTTATACTCAATTGCTTCAGTCTGTTAGGCACAAGCTCAACCCTTCTGTGCATTTTTATCTCATTCGAGGTTTTGCACTCGCTATGCAAATATGGTTGTATGAGTGTTGCTCTGCAGTCAACACTGATATAGCTACAAGGGTTGGTAATTCGATCCCCCGCATACTTAACTGGACAGCTAGTAAGGACAAGATATGGATATCTTCTTTGGAAGATAGAATGATCAAACCCTCATGGAACAAGGTAAATATTTTTCACTTCTGGACAAATAATTTAATACAAATTATCTACAAATTTTATACATATTACGACTAGGTCACTCACATTTTTTTTCTCTTAGTTCACCAACATGCTTGAAGCCCCAGAAGAGCTTTCAAGAATAAATTTGCCAAACAAAGTTGAATACATCCTTGAATAAGCTGAAACAAAGGCCGAGCATCCGACAGATGCTCCATCTCCATCTGGACATAAGCAGGCAATGGGAATAGATGACAAGAAATATATTGTGAAATAATTAAGAAAATTAAGAAAAGATGTTGATAAGGTAACTTATTAAGATAATCCTAGCTGGTTTCTTTAATTTATGGTATGCAAATTATTTCTTTAACTCTTTCTATTTTAATACGTAGGTCGGTTCAGACCCTGGAGCCTTCAAGAAAGAGGTACACCTAATTCTTGATTTTTAATTTTCTTTATATATTATATATATATATATATATATATATATATATATATATATATATATATATATATATATATATATATATATATATACACACACACACACACATACATTATAACAATTTTTAGTTCTTTAGGTTTTTGAAGAACTAGGTAGCATTCGATTGCTACTCAATGATTCCATCAAGTCTGTGTTACAGGCAATTGATGCTAAGGTTTCATTCGAAATATATTTATTTTGGACAATAATTTTTACCATGTTTATGTTTATAATAGTATTCATAAAATACATATCCTAACAAATTCCCAATGCAGTTTACTGGTATTCTACGAAAAATGATGAGCATTACAAAGAAAAGAACAAATAACAAAATTCGGACAGTAGTGCTAAACCAGTGTTGGCCAGCAGCAGTAAAACATATTTTTTAATAATTATAACATAATTTGATGACAACTAATCTATATTATATTTACATTATATCTACAATATAACTATATATAGCCTAAATTACTAACAACTACAAACAAATAATCTACATTATATTTTCAATTATTTTCTTAGATACATGACACATGAATGACATTCAAAATGAGGAGAATGTTCATGTAGGTGTTGAATTATCTTCTCAATTTCAAGGGGCATTGGATGAAGAAACTGTAGGTATGATTTAGTACATTTTATCAACATATTTTACAATGCATATTGCATCTCAGCTACAGGACAACATTTCAACAAATTTACTCCAATTAAACTACAATTTATCTACAGTATGATCTACAATATTATTAAGTTGAATACATTTATTGTAACAGAGAATGAAACAATGCATGTGGACTATCCAAAATAAATTAACTTCAATTAAACTACAATTTATCTATAATGTAGTTTATGTTAATTTCAAATGATCTACAATTTTATTAAGTTGTACACATTTGTTGTAACAGAGAAGAAAACAATGCATATGGACTCTCCAAAACAGGATGCAAAACTTGGCATAGAAGGAGATCATTTAAACGAGGAGAAGGAGACTGTGCCTTTGCAATCTCCCATTCAACAAGCAAATGATATACAAAAAGGAGATGATTGCAATGAAGATTTCACTGATATTATATGTTACAATATAATTGTAGGAAAAAAACAATAGCTTTCATATAAGTTTCATCTTCCCAAAAGAACTAATGCAACTAACATACAATATTTTTCTTTTGTTTTAAATATTGCAGGAGCACCAGCCGACTACATCAATGTAGGTGATTCGGATAATGGCTCCAGATCTGAAAAAAGGGCAGTAATACTTGATGATTTTGAGCTTCCAGAGAACTTCTCACAGATTGTTAAGTTCGAAGAGGTAAATAAAGATGAAATAACCCCTGTGCATCTGGGAAGAACAAGGGTTCCTGGAAAGCATGTCAGATCCCCTTTTCTCCCTTATTTCAGTTCTGGGGGAAGCATTTCTGTTAGACCTCCTACAATTTTCAGCATCAAGCATCCATTTACTGGGGTTATTGGAGACGATGTTGATCCTGACTTATTGGAAGAATTCAATAAGTGGTTATATTTAGGTACCGATACGGTTTCAAAGAGGTTAGATTGTACAATTTTTTCATATTATAGAGTGCATATAATTTATGGATTTCAAACTGAAACTACATAATAATTGTACTTGATATGTCTCTAAATAGGAGGAAGACACCTTATACTTTAAAAAATAACCATCTCAACCCGTGGTTTGATCTTGGAGTGGAGAAAGTTGATATAAAGGACTAATTTTATACTTTGGCACATCCCGGGCAAGTACTCAGCGGCATGGTACACACATACCTTGGCAGAATTTAATGATTAGCTATAGTATTCTATTATTTTAGAAATATATAGATTTTTTGTTTGAAAATTGTAGTTAAATTGTATGAAACATTGAGAAATAATCAAATCTATTTTTCTTTTGCAGCACATTGATGTTATTTTATACTATTTGAGGAAGAGAGGAAAGTATGATCCTGCAAACAAAGCACAATTTACAATCACTGACTGTATGTTTAAGACTAGAATTGAAAAAATTTATGAGAGGTATATTAATACTCCTGCCGATAAGAAGCTTGTTGTTGTCAAACCCGAGGACGTCGTGGCAGAATACATATTGGGGTACCGATTACTTGAAAATATTGTATGGAAAAAAGTTAATTTTGAGATTATGCCAATAAACATTGTGGAGAAATTTCATTGGTTGTTGGCCGTGTTTGACATCACCGATAGGGTTCTATATGTTTATGATTCTATGGTCTCTTTACGAAATCACAAACTTGTTGAATCTGTTGTCAACAAGTTTGCCATTATGATCCCTATCTACTTGTCATGCACCAACTTCTATGGCAAGCGTCCAGACATCAACTACAAGAACACAAAGGCATACATTAAAAAAGGTGTTACTGACCCTCTTGACATTCAGTGGTTGGTCGGTGAGATACCCCAGCAAAAAGAAGGATCACTGTATGTGCTGCTTTCCTTCTATCTATTTAATTAATTGTATTTAATATTGAATGCTAAAACTTTTCCCCTATTATTTTTTGCAGTGACTGTGGTGTATAAGTGGCGGCATTTGCAGAATTTGTCAGCATTGGAGAACTATCGATTTCAAAGGAAGACCTTTCTAATATTGATCAACATCGCCGACGTTATGGAGCGCTCCTTTGGGATTATGCTAGGAAAAATCAAGAGCTTGGTGCAATTAGTGAAAGTGAGGTGACTGAAAGATTAGCAAGAAGAAAAGGGGCACCAGGTCTGAACGAGAGAACACAAATCTGAAAAAAGAATAATTAGTTGCCCTTTTCAGTAGAAAAATTATAGTTGAAGTGTTTAGATGTAGTTGTATTGTAGTAAAGTTGTAGACAAATTGTTTATTAGGAAGGAGTCAACTGCAATTTATTTGTAGCAGATTTGTGCTACAGTTGTTTTGCCTTTTGTGTTGTTATTTTGTCCAGAATTCTAATACATAGAATATACAACATCTGTGGCTTTTTTTTGGTTGAAAGTTGTTAGTACTTGATCTCGAGTTTGGTACTATATAATTTGTTTACAGTATAACTACAATTATTTCTACAACTAATATACAAAAATACATAATCTATTCAATTTAGTTGTGTTGTTATGAAAGGCTGAAAGTAATAAATAAACCCAGTATTTGAACAAAATAACTACAAACCAATTGCATTAAGAGTTAAAATCTGTTTAGCAAGTATTCATTCTATGAGACGATGTTTATTCAAATTAGCAACACATTTACACCACAACTATAATTCTCCAGAACAGAACAAATACAACTTCATGTCTTAACAGACAGATTATCACCAACAGTACTAAGTAAAAAAAAACTTATTACTGTATCAATTTTTATTTTCTTTTGGGAGCATTCTTACAAGATCTTTTGTTATGCCCTTCTACTCCGCAGTTGCCACATAAAACCTTGTACTTTTTTTCATTTACTTCACCATATGGTTTGTATCTTTATTTTTGAGGTCTCCCTGGCTGCCTTTTCCCGGTAGGTGGCTTTACAACTTCTTCAGCTATATGCTATAGCACATTCCATTTGCTTTCGTCGGGCAGCGAGTCTATTGGTATTTCATAAGTCTGCAGAAGGCTCTCCCTCATGTAATAAGGAGAACAATAGTTTTCATAAGACTTGTTCCTGTGCCTCAAAGCCGCCAAAGCATGTACACAAGGAAGTTCATCAAGCTGGAATTGTCCACAACTACATCTCTTGTTTCGAAGGCAAACAATGAAACGTTTCACACCATCTATCACAGTATGGATGTAATTTGTTGAATCCCTCACCTACAATTTCATTACAAACACACAACAAGTTGTTAGCAACAAATACAAAACAAAATAACTACAATTATACAACAACTTTTCTATAGCTTACTCTCATCTTCTGTGATAATGTTTGTTGTCCTCCAACTCTTTGTTGTATTTTGTCCCAAGGTATGTGAATGTACCCTTTTATATTCAATAACTTTTCATTAGTCCAACGTTCAAGAAGAGTCCTCATGTACTTAATAGTTCTACTACAAGCAACTTTCTTGCATCTTTGGTTACCGCATTCAATGACTCTGCAATGTTTGAGGTCATCGTCCATGTTCTGTTCACTGTAGCATGTACCCGAGACCATCTGTGATAGCCAATACCGTATAGGTATGCTTTAACACGTGTGTCGATCTCTTCAATCTTTGACATTCTTTCATTAAATTCATCAAGCGTGTATGATCGTATCATGGCAAAGTACAATCTGCTTAACTTTAGATGACCCTTCTTAAACTTTGACCTTACATTTGTCTAAATATGCCACATGCAAGCATAATATGGCATGCCAGTATAACAGTAGATGTTGCCTTCAAGATACTCTCATTCCGGTCTGAAACAACACACATATTTGGTTTTTCTCCGTATGCATGTTTGAATTGCTCAAAAAACAACCTCCATGATACGTCATTTTCTAAATCAACAATGGCGTATGCTAGTGGTAATATGCTACCTATCACACAAGTGGCAAAAAGAAATTCAATTTCTGTAATAAAACTTAAGAAAATAAAAAATACAGTCTCAAAAACAACTTTATAACAATATTTTTACAATTTATCTACATTACCTGTTGCATCCATTGTGCTAGCTGTTAACATGATTCCCCAATATGCCGACTTCAAGAAGGTGCCATCAACTACTACAACTGGCCTACAATGCTCTTAACTCTTGATAGACAAACTAAGTGCAACAAATGCATACAAGAAACAATTATCTTCAGTCTTCTGCAATTTCACTACCGACTCCGAATAAGTCTTCTCTAGAATATACAAATAACTCGGCAATCGGCTGTAGGAATCAGCAAGATGACCTCTAAAAAATTCCAAAGCCTTTTCCTTTGCTCTCCAAGCTTGCATGTATGTTAAGTTTACACAATGATCCGACAACATGTCAGTTTATATATCTTTTGGTGTGTATATTGTCTTAGGATCTGCATATTTTGGCATCACCATGCTGCCAACTACCATGGCAGTTGGTTTACGTTGTATGTATGTGTTGTCCATCAAAGAGCATATGTGCAAGCTATTAAATTTTAGAACCTTGAACAATGTTGATTATGCTGGTGGACTTGAAGTGCCACGTACAATTGTCATCATGTAACAACCCGGACAGTCGTTTTGAGAGTTGTAGTCCCATTCCCCTATTTACTGCTCATTCTGTACTTTATAGATGTATAGTGACTTGCCGGGGTAGTCAGTTCGGGTCCGGTGAGGTTTCGGAATAAATTGAGATACTTAGTCTCAAAGATAAAAACTTAAGTTTAAAAGGTTGATCAGATGTTAACTTATATGTAAACGATCCCAGAATAGAGTTTTGATGATTTCAATAGCTCTGTATGGTGATTTTGGATTTTGGAGCGTGTCCGAAAAATTATTTGGAAGTCCGTAGTTAAATTAGGTTTGAAATGGCAAAAAATAGAAATTTAAATTTGGAAGTATGACGTGGGAGTTGACTTTTTGATATCGGGGTCGGAATCCGATTCTGAAAATTTGAATAGGTCCGTTATATCATTTATGACTTGTGTGCGAAATTTGAGGTCAATCAGACTTGATTTGATAGGTTTCGACATCGAATGCAGAAGTTGGAATTTCTTAGTTTCATTAAGCTTGAATTGTAGTATGATTCGTGGTTTTAGCATTGTTTGATGTGATTTGAAGTTTCAACTAACTTCGTATGATGTTTTAGGACTTATTTGTGTATTTGGTTGAGGTCATGGGGGCCTCAGGTGAGTTTCGGATGGTTAACAGATCAATTTTGAACTTGGTATTTTGCTGATGTTTTCTGGTGCACAGGTCTGGTTTCCTTCTACCCAATCGCGTAGGCTAAGCTGGGCAGAGGAGAATTTTGTTCTACGTGATCACGAGAATTAGGCTGTGATCGCGTAGCTTCGGACGAAAGTTGTTGCGACCAAACACACTCACGCAAGTATACGCGGTCGTCAAGTAATAAAGTGACTAAAAGTCGGATGTCGAACCCACGAGGACTTATGATTAACTATTAACTAAATTAGACTATCCCAATTATCTAAATAAGAATTAAATCTAAAAATATTTTATTCTAACTAATTAAATAAGAAAAATATAAATAATAAACTTTGAACAGAGGAAGAGCAGATTTTAATGATATCAATGTAATGAAAACGATCTAGGGTTATGGGCTATCTAACAATCCTATTGTATTCTTCAATTGAATTGACCGACTAATTTATCTAGCTTATTGGTTGACAGGGTTAATATTGCTCATAAGAATCTGTCGAGTTCTTACTCGCCTATTCAAGCTAACCTAACGCCTATATGTCTATGGAGTTAGAATCAACAAGAACGCATTTATAATTCCTGTAAATCAACCAAGCAAGGCAATTAGGTATATGTCTATCCTAACTACGAATCCGTTCCCCGATGCCCGAGTTCAAGAACTTGCCCTACTCAATCCTATATGCAATATAGAATTCCCACTTTCGAGTTCAATTCTAGATTCGTAGATAATATTCAATTGGTGATCAAGCAATTAAATAATTAAGCGCAAGATTGAATAAATAAACTAATATGATAAATCAAGAAGTCAAAATCAATATCCGAATAACAATATTCATGAAAGAACCACAACCCTAGAACGTGAAGTTTAGCTCCACATAGACATGGTAGCCAAACAACAAATCATATAAAGAAACATAAAAATTACTAAGTTTGGTGGGAGAAAGATGAAACTTGATGAATTCCGGCCTCCACAGCTTTGTCGTGGCTTTTTCCCCCTTCCCAATATGTTCGATCCCCTAAAAGAGGCGTTTTTAGCTTATATATTGCGTACAAAAGTCGTGGGCCAAAGCTCTCCCGTTCCTAGTCCAATTCGGCTTCAGGGATTGATGCTAAGGTGGATGCGTCGCATCCACCTTATCCTCCATTTCAATTTTTGCCTGCGAAGGTGGATGCGACGCATCCACCTTGTCCTCTATTTCTCAGCTTCGCATGCGATGGTGGACGCGACGCATCCAGCTTCACTTCTACTTCCCAGTTTCGCACGCGATGGCGGACGCGATGGCACAACTTCACTGCTAAGGTTGCATGCAGGATGATGTTTTCCTAGGTTGGATGCGACGCATCCAACCCTTCTTCCTCTAGCTAAACCACCTTTTCTTCATATTTTGCACTCCGAACACCTTAAATCGTCACACATAACTTAATTAGTCATCAAACCAATAATTACACCATGTTGGGTGTTTTAAAGATTAAATAACATCAAAAAGTGGTTAAAGCATGGGTAAAGTAACATTAACACATATCGAAATATGCCAAACATCACTACCCCACACTTAAACCTTTGTTCGTCCTCGAACAAACCATCATATAGTAGACGAAACAAAATTAAACTCTTATCGTTCAAAGCACACTACATCTATGACCATGATTATTTGCTACAATTAGGCTCTAGACTATGCATCAACACACTTCCCTTTTCTTAGGCCCTTCTTTAAACATATTCGAACAAAGACAACATGCTCATAACAATCCTAACCTCAAAAACCGACTCAATGTCACAATGCACTCATGGCTTGAACAACCAACATCATAGAGAAGTCTAATAACGTTACCTATCCCTCGTGAAACCATGTGCCCTCACAACAAAAGCAGAGAGAGTAAAATCAATCCACACATTCGAATCTCATGCTCACAAAGAAAATCGCTCATTCTCACAAAAAGAAGTCGCATGCATGCAGTTGGTACCATAGGCTTACCCTTAATGTAAATCTCTACTAATGTAAGCTCGCTCGATCTAAAATCAATTAGGACTTTTTTTATGGTTGTAATGTGGGCTAAGGGACGGGTAGGATATATTTTAGGAATAGTGACTCAACTTCCTAAGCACTTTAACACATCATCAAATAACTTAAGCGCAAATTCTTCAACACCACTTCAATTTCACAAATAATATCACCCCAACAATATTTTCTCTTTCTTTAAGCACTACTTTAATTCATACCCACTAGCAAGAATAAGACAACAATTTATTCCTCTATATTTTTCTTCTCTTTTTTTTTTTTCTTTTTCGCTAGTGGCGTATTATTTTACAAAATAAGTGCACCCTTCTTTCTTTCATTGGTTCCACTCAAAAGTCACCTCACACTTAGTCCCTTCTTACTTCTTTTAGCGCTCATCTACAATTAAAGTGCTTTAAGAGGTAAAAGGATCAAAACAATGTCAATTAAGAATAAAAAGGGTATAGGCTTGTAATGTGGGTACCAAATAAAAGGTCTACAGGCTCAAAAAGGGTTAACTAGGGATAGATTTTATTTGTGATAAGCAATAAGCTCAAAAAGATCAAAGAAAGCCTAAAATCATTTTTCAAACCGAGCATCACCTAAAATTTCGCTTCAACTCACATACCGGGCAAGTTCTAGACACAAGTACATTACATGGACTACACAAAAACCTCACCACACATGGCACATGACTCGCTAAGGACGGTCACATTCCGACTCTCAAACAATGCAAGTATTCACTGAGCCACGAGATATTAAGCATTAAGCGCAAAGTGAACACAAGTCAAGAAAATGAGAAATAGGTGCCACAAAACATGCTATCCGTTTTAACACGGCATCATCAATAATTTCAGAGTGAGAAGGGAAGATATTACATATGTAAAAGCTTAAATATGCCAGTATCAACCAAGTCAAGGTCACCTAGGTTCATCATTCTTCCTCCTTTTATTCCCTACATTCCTACTCTATTCTAAAAAGAAAACAAAATTACCCGGTTCAAACTACATCCCATGGAAAAGAACCGATGCACAAAGAAAAACCACAGGGGATTATTACTACCTAAAGAAAGCTAAAAGACATATTTTAAATTTTTGTTTAGACTTTAATCCCTCAAGAAAACTGTCTAGGAGATCAATCGTCGGGAAAAGTCCAATTTTTCTACTTTTTCGTTTTTTTTTTTTAATTTCTTTTTTTCTTTTTTTTTTCACAAAAGCTACTACACTTAAGAATGAGTACTACAACTAAGCTAAAATAGCACAGAAACTCATCCAAACGATCTCCTCACCCCACACTTAAAATTTTGCAATGTCCTCAATGCACATTATAAATAATAAGAGGGTAAACGAGACTCCCTGGTAGGCCAAAGGCCGAAGCAATAGCGGCTCACGAGGTACTCAGACTTCCCCCAGGCATCGTCCTTTGTGTGGGCACCCCACACTTAGTCCTCACCATCTAGCTCACTTTTGCACTCTTCTAATGGCTTTGCTTCCTATGCTCATAATCCTACAAAACAAAAATAAATACTACAAAATAATAAAAATAAAATAAAATAAAAAGTAAACAAAAATAAAAGAAAGCAGTAACGCTGGGTTGCCTCCCAACAAGCGCCTGATTTAACGTAGCGACACGACGTGAACCACTTTTTGCCTCCACCTCGAACTTATGAATTGAGCCCCTAATTTGGCTTCCAGTTTTCTATTATGCTCCCGAGGCGGTGAGACACATTTAATTGGGCCAAGCAACCAATATCGCATTTTACACTTCTTGGCCTTCGGATGAGGTATGTAATTTTGTCTCTCTGGCACGACAAATTCAAGAATGTAAGCACCCCGTTCCTCATCCATTGGCTCCTCCAAAGGCTCAGATGACTCGATTTCCATGTCATCATCCAAGCACAATTTTGAAAAATGTATGGAATGAGGACCAATACACCCTAACTTTAGAATTGTATTACTCTTTACATCCTCATATGTACAAACACTAGAGTCTTCACATATAATATTATTTACTTCCTCACATGACTCTAGAGTGCTTTCCTCGACATGGACATCATCAATACAAGTATGGACGAATGATTTACTCTCCCCTTTTAGCTCCTCAATTTGGCGTATAAGCTCCTTTTCAGCTTCACACAACTCAGAACTATTTTGTTGGGCGTTAGACGCATCAACCTTTGCAATTAATTTAGCTCCCAAGTCGTGAATATCAGTGCCAAAATTTTCAATCTCCTGTCCCAGTTCAGCTCTTCCTTCTATAAAGTGTCTCGTCCTATCAGTAATTTCCTCACGTTGAGCCTCATATATTTCTAACTTTTCAGCTTGTTCCACTAGCCATGTTTGGCTCAAAATCTCCACTTTTTCAAAATTTTCCTTTTCTTGAAACTCGCTCTCTTCATTCAATTCTTCCATATTGGCCTTCATTCTTGTGATTGCTGCCCTCATTCTTTTCATATCTTTTTTGAGTTCATCCTGTTGCTCTGCTACTTGCCTCAGAATATCCCTAATATATGCATCAGGCTCCATATCCTGCACTTCATTGCCCCTATCAAACTCAGAAATATCATTAGAAAGATCATAATAAGGGCTCAGAGAAGGATGAACAAAATTAGGACAACCATCCCAATGGCCATCTTGACCACCACACATATTACAAATATTCCACTTGAAGGATTGAGATTGTGCGCACAACTCGTTCCCGGAGAACATTCTGACAATTTTTCCACCAGTGGGGTCCTCCACAATATGGACAAGGATCATCAAAATAAGAATAACCATCATTCGAACAATTTTTATTCCAAGATGCCATGCTAAAATAAAAAATACTAACTAAAATAAAATAATAAAAAACACATGAATAGAAAAAAAAATGTCTAATCTAGAAAAATAGCAAATTTCTAAGTTCCCCGGCAACGGCGCCAAAAACTTGTTGCGACCAAACACACTCACGCAAGTATACGCGGTCGTCAAGTAATAAAGTGACTAAAAGTCGGATGTCGAACCCACGAGGACTTATGATTAACTATTAACTAAATTAGACTATCCCAATTATCTAAATAAGAATTAAATCTAAAAATATTTTATTCTAACTAATTAAATAAGAAAAATATAAATAATAAACTTTGAACAGAGGAAGAGCAGATTTTAATGATATCAATGTAATGAAAACGATCTAGGGTTATGGGCTATCTAACAATCCTATTGTATTCTTCAATTGAATTGACCGACTAATTTATCTAGCTTATTGGTTGACAGGGTTAATATTGCTCATAAGAATCTGTCGAGTTCTTACTCGCCTATTCAAGCTAACCTAACGCCTATATGTCTATGGAGTTAGAATCAACAAGAACGCATTTATAATTCCTGTAAATCAACCAAGCAAGGCAATTAGGTATATGTCTATCCTAACTACGAATCCGTTCCCCGATGCCCGAGTTCAAGAACTTGCCCTACTCAATCCTATATGCAATATAGAATTCCCACTTTCGAGTTCAATTCTAGATTCGTAGATAATATTCAATTGGTGATCAAGCAATTAAATAATTAAGCACAAGATTGAATAAATAAACTAATATGATAAATCAAGAAGTCAAAATCAATATCCGAATAACAATATTCATGAAAGAACCACAACCCTAGAACGTGAAGTTTAGCTCCACATAGACATGGTAGCCAAACAACAAATCATATAAAGAAACATAAAAATTACTAAGTTTGGTGGGAGAAAGATGAAACTTGATGAATTCCGGCCTCCACAGCTTTGTCGTGGCTTTTTCCCCCTTCCCAATATGTTCGATCCCCTAAAAGAGGCGTTTTTAGCTTATATATTGCGTACAAAAGTCGTGGGCCAAAGCTCTCCCGTTCCTAGTCCAATTCGGCTTCAGGGATTGATGCTAAGGTGGATGCGTCGCATCCACCTTATCCTCCATTTCAATTTTTGCCTGCGAAGGTGGATGCGACGCATCCACCTTGTCCTCTATTTCTCAGCTTCGCATGCGATGGTGGACGCGACGCATCCAGCTTCACTTCTACTTCCCAGTTTCGCACGCGATGGCGGACGCGATGGCACAACTTCACTGCTAAGGTTGCATGCAGGATGATGTTTTCCTAGGTTGGATGCGACGCATCCAACCCTTCTTCCTCTAGCTAAACCACCTTTTCTTCATATTTTGCACTCCGAACACCTTAAATCGTCACACATAACTTAATTAGTCATCAAACCAATAATTACACCATGTTGGGTGTTTTAAAGATTAAATAACATCAAAAAGTGGTTAAAGCATGGGTAAAGTAACATTAACACATATCGAAATATGCCAAACATCAAAAGTGCATAGCGAATGCGTGAGGCGTGTCGCGTTCGCGAAGAGGAAAGGAGGAAGAAGCCGGGCCATGCGTTTTGTTCTTCGCGATCGCGTAGGTTTGCGGAGACTGTGCTTCGCGATCGCATGGAATTTTCCGCGAATGCATAGGGTTATTTTGACAGTGGAAAGTTTTGTGCGTCGCGATAGCGGGACTTGGTCCGCGATCGCATAGAAGAAATGCTTGGACAGAATGTTTTTAAGTTCTGAAAATGGGACTTCGTCCCATTTTCCATTTTTAGCGATTTGGAGCTCGGGGAGAGTCAATGTTCAGGAGATTTTCAAGAAAAATATCGGGGTAAGTGTTCTTAACTCAATTTTGGTTAAAGTACCCGAATCTATGGTAGTTTTTAACATTTAATAATTGGTGATTTAAGTTGGAAGATTTTGGAAACCCTCTTAGTTAAATTTGAAGATTTGAGGGCCGAATTGTTATCGGAATTTAGTACTTTTGGTATGGTTGGACTCGTTGTTGAATGGGCATTCATATTCTGTAACTTTTGTGAGGTTCTGAGACATGGGCCCCATAAATGAGTTTTGAGTTAAATTTTAAATTTTGTTGGAAAATTAGTATTTTCATATGGGTTCCCAATAAATTGTATTGATTAAATCGAATTAATTGTGACTAGATACGAGGTTTTCGGAGGCCAACTCACGAGGCAAAGGCATAGCGGAGTAAAGAATTTTCCAGTTCGAGGTAGGTGACATGTCTAACCTTGTGTGGGGGAAATTTTTCTTATGATTGGTATTGATATGATAATTGTGATGTGTGAAAAGTCGTGTACGTGAGGTGACGAGTGTGTACACAGTCTAAATATGAAAGATTATGTCTTTAAATTGTGTAGGTCTCTGTTACATATTGATTACATTATTTTATCCTGTTATATTTATCATATTGGTCTATTTTTATATTTTACATTTGCCTTACCTTTTCCTGCTAATTGCTTTACCTGTTTAGTTAAAGCTTTGTTTCTTTTATTCTGCGCTCATTATTTGAAGGTTGAATTTCTTAATTAAATTAATATTTAAATAAAGTACAACAACAACAATAACAACAACAACAACAACCCAGTATAATCCCACTAGTGGGGTCTGGGGAGGGTAGTGTGTACGCAAACCTTACCCCTACCCTAGGGTAGAGAGGTTGTTTCCGATAGACCCTCGGCTCCCTCCCTCCAAGAACTCCCCACCTTGCTCTTGGGGTGACTCGAACTCACAACCTCTTGGTTGGAAGTGGAGGGTGCTCACCACTAGAGCAATTTGACATTAAAAATTTGGTATTGAGGCAATGTGTTAACTTTGTGAAATATTATTTTTGTTGAGTTATTCACTCCCGAATATTTTTTGAGATTTTATGTTCATTTTGATTGAGTCGTGAGGTCCTTATTGTGGAAAACAATGTTGTTGTTGATCTATTTTGGCAAGTTGAAATATTTGGGCACTTGAGGTGCAAATTATGATATATTATGATATTGATACGCATGCGGTGGTATAAGGTCTGGGTATTGAAACGCATGCGGTGAGATAAGAGTGGCTTGATACGCGTGGCTAGTAGAGAAACTACTAGAAGTCATGCGGTGTGATAAGGGTGGCTAAAATGCGGGATGCTATTTCGAAAAAAACAATTTCTTTAAAATTAAATGTGAAGGCTCCCACGTTGATATAAGGAAAAGAATTATTGTGAATTTATTTATGATTTGGGACTACGAGGCGGTACCTCGGGAGTGCCCTTGTTGATACTTCTCTATGGCTGCACTTGCGTTTGGTTGTTTTGTGTTTTCATTAAATATGTAAATTCCTATTTTTCTTCCGTGAAGTATTATTTGCCCTTATTTTGTGTAGTTAAATTGTGACATACTCTTTACTTGATTAATTCCCATTTTCATTATTATGATATTGTTAAACTTTTCGCCCTGTCTTTTATTATTTCCAGTAGGGCCCTGATCTAACCTCGTCACTACTCTACCGAGGTTAGGCTTGGAACTTACTAGGTACCGATGTGGTGTACTCATACTACGCTCCTGCACATCTTTTTGTGCAGATCCAGGTACTTCCTACCAGACCAGTTATTAGTGAGCTAGACTGTACGCGGAGACTTCAAGGTATATCTGCCATCGTCCGCAGACCTCAGAGTCCCTCTATATCCCTATTATATGTTATTTTTCCTTATTCTCTTTAGACTCTAATGTATAAAGATACTTAAAATAAATTTTTAGAAGCTTGTGACTTATTTCTACCGGGTTTTGGGAGTTGTAACTATTTGAATAGCGGTTTGATTTATTTTATATGTTGAGATTTGAGTTTCAGCTTTGTATTCCGCATAATTGATAGGCTTATTTAGTCTTAGAGACTAGGTGCTATCACGACATCCTACGAAGTGAAATTGGGGTCGTGACAAGTTGGTATCAGAGCTCTAGGTTCATAGGTATTATGAGTCACAAGCAGGTTTAGTAGAGTCTCGCGGATCGGTATGGAGATGTTTGTACTTATCTTCGGGAGGCTATGGAACTGTTAGGAAAATGTTCACTTCTTTGATTCCTTATCGTGCGCATTTGTTGACTTCGAAGTTCTAAACCATTGTCTTTCTATTCTCTAACAGATAGTGAGGACACACACAACCAGATCCGATGATCAGACACTCGCGCCCCCTATTAGAGCCGCAAGAGGTCGGGGCTAGGGTAGAGGTCGAGCCAGAAGCCGAGGAAAACCACGTGGTGCAGCCAGAGCAACTGCACGAGCTGCTACATAGGAGCCACCAGTAGCTCCAGTTGGAGAGCAGGCACCTGAGATGCCTGTTACTACCCCTGCACTTCAGGAGACTCTTGCCCAGTTTTTGAGCATGTTTTGGCACTCTAGCTCAGGCAGGGTTGATTCCACTTGCTCCTGCCACATCTCAGGCCGGGGGAGGAGCACAAACACCCGTCGCCCGTACCCCAGAGCTACGGGCCCAGGTTGACCATACTCCAGAGGTTATAGCAGTGCAGCCAGTTGTCCCAGTTCGGCCCGAGGTTAGGGCAACAATTTCAGAGGGGGGGCAGCTCAGGCTCGAGATGTACAAGAAGTACCACTCTCCTACCTTCAGTGGCTTGGCGTTAGAGGATGCCCAGGGTTTTCTTGAGGAGTGCCACAGTATCCTCCATACTATGGGTATTGAAGAGACTAGTGGGGTTTCTTTCACGGCATTCTAGATTAGAGGAGCGGCCTACCAGTAGTGGCGAGCATACGAGTTGGATAGTCCGGCTGAGGCAGCTTCACTCACTTGGACTCAGTTTTCAGATATGTTCTTGAGGGAGTATGTTCCTCAGATTCTCAGAGATGCATAGCGCGCCGAGTTTGAGCAGTTGCGCCATGGATCTATGATAATATCGAAGTATGCAGTCCGATTCAATGATTTGGTTAGGCATGCACCAGCCCTGGTTGCTACTGTCAGAGAGAGTGTCCGTCGATTTATTGAAGGGATCCACCCTAGTATCAGATTCAGTATGGCCCGAGAGCTGGAGATGGACTTCGCATACCAGCAGGTGGTATTGCTAGGAGATTGGAGGGCATGCAGATCCGAGAGAGAGAAGAGAGGGAAGCTAAGAGACCCCGAGATTCTAGCACATATAAAAGTTCTCGTGCCCAAGCTGCAGCCCATCATGGTAGAGGCTATGTGAGCCGTCTTATTCATTGAGCACTTCCAGCGGTATTCCAGCTACTCCCAGACCTCAGGTTCCATATTATGCACCGCCAGTGTCTACTGTACCTTCTGCACGGGGTGTTTTCAGCGGTCAGTCCAGTCGATCAGGCCCGAGCCAGTCCCAGCAGCCACGTCCTCCGAGGGCTTATTTTGAGTGTGGTGACACTCGTCATATAATGAGGGATTGTCCTAGACTCAGGAGGGGTGCACCTCCACAGATTTCGTAGGCTCCACCTATTCCACAGGGCCCTCAGGCTTCTCAGGCCATGATTACTGCACCAGTTACTACTCCACTTGCACCGCCAGCTAGAGGTGGAGGTCGAACAGGTAGAGGTCGCCCTAGAAGGGGAGGCCAGACCAGATATTATGCCCTTCCTACTAGGACGGAGGCAATTGCATCCGATTCGGTTATCACATGTATTATTCTAGTCTGTCATAGAGATGCATCAGTCTTATTTGATCTAGGCTCCACTTATTCTTATGTGTCATCTTATTTTGCCCCATATTTGGGCGTACCCCGCGATTCTTTGAGTTCCTCTATTTATGTATCTACACCCGTGGGCGATTCTATTATTGTTGACCGTATGTATCGATCGTGTTTGATTATTATTAGTGGTTTTGAGATCAGAGCTGATTTATTATTGCTCAGTATGGTAGATTTCGATATTATTCTAGGCATGGACTGGTTGTCGCCCTATCACGCTATCCTTGATTGTTACGCCAAGACGGTGACATTGGCTATGCCAGGTCTACCGCGGCTAGAGTGTAGAGGTACCTTAGATTATGTTCCTTGCAGGATTATTTCATTTCTTAAGGCTCAACGAATGGTTGATAAGGGGCGTGATGCGTATCTAGCCTATGTGAGAGATGTTAATGTTGATACTCCTACTGTGGAGTCAGTTCCGGTAGTAAGGGATTTTCCAGAAGTATTTCCAGCAGATCTTCCGGGTATGCCACCCGACAGGGATTTTGACTTTGGCATTGATTTGTTACCGGGCACTCAGGCCATTTCTATTCCACCATATCGAATGGCCCCAGCAAAATTGAAGGAATTAAAAGAGCAGTTACAAGTGCTGCTTGATAAGGGTTTTGTTCGGCCCAGTGTATCGTCTTGGGGTGCTCCTGTCTTATTTGTGAAGAAGAAGGATGGTTCCATGTAGATGTGTATTAATTACCGCCAGTTGAATAAGGTTACAGTGAAGCACATTTATCCATTGCCATATATTAATGACCTATTTGATCAGCTTCAGGGTGCCAAGGTGTTCTCTAAGATCGACTTGCGTTCAGGATTTCATCAGCTGAAGATTCGAGAGCCAGATATCTCGAATACTGCTTTCAAGACTCGGTATGGTCATTATAATTCCTTGTAATGTCATTTGGACTGACTATCGCCCCATCAACATTTATGCATTTGATGAACAGTGTATTTTATCCCTATCTTGACTCATTCCTCATTGTATTTATTGACGACATTCTGGTGTACTCCCGGAGCTAGGAAGATCATGAGCAGCACCTGAGGACTGTGCTTCAGACTTAGAGAGAAAAGAAGTTATATGCAAAATTTTCAAAGTGTGAATTCTGGATTGATTCAGTGGGATTTTTGGGTCATATAGTTTCGTGCGAGGGGATAAGGTAGATGCGAAGAAGATTGACACAGTGCAGAGTTGGTCCAGACCGTCCTTAGCTACGGAGATCTGGAGTTTCCTTGGTTTGGCAGGGTATTATCGCCGATTTGTAGAGGGTTTCTCTTCTATTACTGCACCTATGACTAAATTGACCCAGAAAGGTGCTCCGTTCAGGTGGACCGAGGAATGTGAGGAGAGCTTTCAAAAGCTCAAGACAGCTTTGACTACAACCTCAGTATTGGTATTGCCTACAAGTTCAGGGTCTTATACTATGTATTGTGATGCGTCGTGCATTGGTCTTGGCGCAGTGTTGATGCAAAACGGTAGGGTGATTGCCTATGCGTCCAGACAATTAAAGGTACATGAGAAAAGCTATCCTGTACACGATCTTAAATTAGCAGCTATTGTTCATGCCTTGAAGATATGGCGGCACTACTTGTAAGGTGTCCCTTGTGAGGTCTACACCAATCACCGGAGTCTGCAATATCTGTTTAAATAGAAGGATCTTAACTTGTGACAACGAAGATGGTTGGAGTTGCTTAAGGATTATGACATCACCATTCTCTATCATCCCGGGAAGGCCAATGTAGTGGCCGATGCCTTGAGTCATAAGGCGTAGAGTTTGGGCAGTTTATCATATCTACCAGTAGCACAGAAGCCTTTAGCCTTGGAAGTTCAAGCCTTGGCCAACTAGTCTGTTAGATTGGATGTTTCCGAGCCAAGCCAAGTTTTGGCTTGTGTGGTTTCTCAGTCTTCTTTTTATGATTGTATCAGAGAACGTTAGTATGATGACCCCCATCTGCTTGTCCTTAAGGACACGATTCAACACGGTAATGCCAAGGAAGTCACTATTGGAGATGACGGTGTATTACGGATGCAGGGCAGGTTATATGTGCCCAATGTATATGGTTGGCGTGAGTTGATTCTCCAGGAGGCTCACAGTTCGCGGCACTCCATTCATCCAGGTACCGCGAAGATGTATCAAGACTTGAGACATCACTATTGGTGGAGGCGGATGAAGAAAGACATAGTGGAGTATGTCGCTCGGTGCCTAAATTGTCAGCAGGTGAAGTATGAACATTAATAACCGAGTGGATTGCTACAGAAGATAGAGATTCCAGAGTGAAAATGGTAGTGGATCACTATGGATTTTGTTGTTGGTCTCCCACGGACTCAGAGGAAGTTTGATGTAGTTTGGGTGATTGTGGATAGATTGACCAAGTCAGCTCATTTTATTCCTGTGGTTACTACTTTCTCTTCGAAACAGCTGGCTCAGGTTTACATTCGCGAGATTGTCAGGCTTCATGGTGTACCGGCATCTATCATCTCTGACCGAGGTATACAATTTACATCACGATTCTGGAGAGCCATACAGCGAGAGTTGGGTACTCATGTGGAGTTGAGTACAACATTTCACCATCAGATGGACGGACAGTTCGAGCGCACTATTCAGATATTGGAAGATATGCTTCGTGTGTGTGTGATAGATTTTGGGGGTGCTTGGGATCGGTTCTTGCCACTTGCGGAGTTTGCCTACAACAACAGTTACCAGTCGAGCATTCAGATGGCTCCATATGAGGCCTTATATGGTAGGTGGTGCCGGTCTCCAGTAGGTTGGTTCGAACCGAGCGAGGTTAGGCTGTTGGGTAAGACCTGGTTCAGGATGCTTTGGAAAATGTTAAATTGATACAGGATCGACTTCGTACAACCTAATCTAGACAGAAGAGTTATGTGGATCAGAAGGTTCGTGAAGTTGCATTCATGGTTGGTGAGCGGGTCTTTCTTCGGGTTTTGCCCATGAACGGTGTTATAAGATTTGGGAAGAAGGACAAGTTGGGCCGTAGGTATATCGGGCCTTTTGAGATTCTTGAGAGAGTTGGAGATGTGGCTTACATACTTGCACTACCACATAGTCTCAATGCAGTTCATCCAGCATTCCATGTTTTCATGCTCCGGAAATATCACGGCGATTCATCTCATGTGTTGGACTTCAGCTCAGTCCAGTTGGACAAGAACCTATCTTATGTTGAGGAGCCAATGGCCATTTTGGACAGACATGTTTGAAAGTTAAGATCGAAGAGCATCGCATTAGTAAAAGTACAGTGGAGGGGTCATCCGGTCGAGGAGGCGACTTGGGAGACCAAGCATGATATGCGTATCTGTTACCCTCATCTTTTTACCACTTCAGGTATGTCTCTATACTCATTCGAGGACGAACGTTTGTTTAAGAGGGGGAGGATGTAATGACTCGGCCGGTCGTTTTGAGAGTTGTAGTCCCGTTCCCCCATTTACTGCTCATTCTGTACTTTATAGTTGTATTGTGACTTGCCAGGGTAGTCAGTTCTGGTCCGGTGAGATTTTGGAATAAATTGAGACACTCAGTCTCAAGGATGAAAACTTAAGTTGAAAAGGTTGACTGTATATTGACTTATGTGTAAACAATCCCGGAATAGAGTTTTGATGATTCCAATAGCTACGTATAGTGATTTTCAACTTAGGAGCGTGTCCAGAAAATTATTTGGAAGTCTGTAGTTAAATTAGGCTTGAAATGGCAAAAAATAGAAATTTAAGTTTGGAAGTTTGACCGAGAAGTTGACTTTTTGATATCGGGGTCGGAATCCAATTCTGGAAATTTGAATAGGCCCGTTATATCATTTATGACTTGTGTGCAAAATTTGAGGTCAATTAGACTTGATTTGGTAGGTTTCAACATCGAATGTAGAAGTTTGAATTTCTTAATTTTATTAAGCTTGAATTGGAGTATGATTCGTGGTTTTAGCGTTGTTTGATGTGATTTGAAGTTTTGGCTAAATTCGTATGATATTTTAGGACTTGTTGGTGTATTTGGTTGAGGTCCCCGGGACCTCAGGTGAGTTTCAGATGGTTAACAAATCAATTTTGGACTTGGTGTTTTGCTGAAGTTTTCTGGTGCACAGGTCTAGTTTCCTTCTACGCGATCGCGTGAGAGGGTTCGCAATCGCGTAGGCTAAGTTGGGCAGAGGAGAATTTTGTTCTACGCGATCACGAGAATAAGGATGCGATCATGTAGCTTTGGACGCCAATGCATCACGAACGCATGAGGCGTGTCGCGTTTGCGAAGAGGAAAGGAGGAAGAAGCTGGGCCACGCGTTTTGTTCTTCACAATCACGTGAAGGCGTTCACGATCGCGTAGGTTTGCGGAGACTGTGCTTCGCGATCGCGTGGACTTTTCCGCGAATGCATAGGGTTATTTTGACAGTGGAAAGTTTTGTGCGTTGTGATAGCGGGACTTGGTCTGCGATCGCATAGAAGAAATGCTTGGACAGAATGTTTTTAAGTTCTGTCCCATTTTCCATTTTTAGCGATTTGGAGCTCGGGGAGAGTCAATTTTTGGGAGATTTTCAAGAAAAATATTGGGGTAAGTGTTCTTAATCCAATTTTGGTTAAAGTACTGAATCTATGGTAGTTTTTAACATTTAATAATTGGTGATTTAAGTTGAAAAAATTTGGAAACCCTCTTGGTTAAATTTGAAGATTTGAGGCCGAATTTTTATCGGAATTTAGTAATTTTGGTATGGTTTGACTCGTTGTTGAATGAGCATTCATATTCTATAACTTTTGTCGGGTTCCGAGATGCGGGCCCCACGAACGAGTTTTGAATTAAATTTCGGATTTTGTTGGAAAATTAGTATTTTCTTATGGAATTAATTTCCAATAAATTGTATTGATTAAATCGAATTAACTGTGACTAGATATGAGGCTTTCGGAGGCCAACTCACGTGGCAAAGGCATAGCGGAGTAAAGAATTTTCCAGTTTGAAGTAAGTGACTTGTCTAACCTTGTATGGGGAAAATTCCCCTTATGATTGGTATTGATATGATAATTGTGATGTGTGGAAAGTCGTGTACGCGAGGTGACGAGTGTGTACACATGCTAAATGTGAAAGATTATGTCTTTAAATTGTGTAGGTCTCTATTACATATTGATTACATTATTTTATCCTGTTATATTTATCATAATTGGTCTATTTTTATATTTTAAATTTGGCTTACCTTTTCCTGCTAATTGCTTTACCTGTTTAGTTGAAGCTTTGTTTCTTTTGTTCTGTGCTCACTATTTGATGGTTGAATTTTTTAATTGAATTATTATTTAAAGTAAGTGTTTGACATTAAAAATTTGGTATTGAGGCAATGTGTTAAATTTGTGAAATATTATTTTTGTTGAGTTATTTACTCCCGAATATTTTGTGAGATTTTATGTTCATTGTGATTGAGCCGTGAGGTCCTTATTGTGGAAAACAATGTTGTTGTTGATCTATTTTGGCAAGTTGAAATATCTGGACACTTGAGGTGCAAATTATGATATATTGTGATATTGATACGCATGCGGTGGTATAAGGTCTGGGTGTTGAAACGCATGCGGTGAGATAAGGGTGGATTGATACGGGTGGCTAATAGGGAAACTACTAGAAGTCATGTGGTGTGATAAGGGTGGCTACAACGTGGGATGCTATTTCGGAAAAAATGATTTCTTTAAAATTAAATGTGAAGGCTCCCGCGTTGATATAAGGAAAAGAATTATTGTAAATTTATTTATGATTTGGGGCTACGAGGCGGTACCTCGGGAGTGCCCTTGTTGATACTTCTCAATGGTTGCACTTGCCTTTGGTTGTTTTGTGTTTTCATTAAATATGTAAATTCCTGTTTTTCTTCCGTGAGGTATTATTTGCCCTTATTCTGTGTAGTTAAATTGTGACATACTCCTTACTTGATTCATTCCCATTTTCATTATTATTATGGTATTGTTAAACTTTTCGCCCTCTCTTTTATTATTTCCAGTAGGGCCCTTGCCTGACCTCGTCACTACTCAACCGAGGTCAGGCTTGGCACTTACTGGGTGCCGCTGTGGTAAACTCATACTACGCATCTGCACATCTTTTTTTGTAGATCCAGGTACTTCCTACCATCGCGCGATTTCCTCGCGAGAAAGCGGGCCTCGACGTGTGACAACTCTTTTAAAAGGAGGTATTAAAAGAGAAGAGTCGCCACCTAACGGTTTAAGGTGTGTTAGGGCACCTATTATGCAAATGACTTTGTTTTGCTAGTCAACGCCACCAAAGATCGGGTAAGGGCTCAAGTTACCTCAAAGAGAAGGTGTTAGGCACTCCTCGAGGTCCACAACTGTGGGTCCCGGCCGAACTTATGATTATGTGGATTATGATTAAACTAGGTGATCAAATAAACAAAGGGAATTTAGAAGTCAAAGAACTTTATTACAACATCAGATCTTAGTGCGAGTATAGGGATACAATTATTTAGATCTAATAACAACATATAAAGAGGAGGGGGGGTCCTAAGTTTTTTAGCCTAAAGGATCACCCCGTGCAACATAAATAATACTTCATAACTCCCTCACGATGGGGTGTTACTCATATTATTCAGCGGGCACAGACTATCATCTCCTGCTACCCGATTACTATGTTAGAGTTGTTTACCTAAAAGTGCTTTAATTCAATTCTAAGTAGTACCCTACGCGTGCACTACCCGTCCCATACCTTTGGTCCAAGAGGTATTGGGCCTTTACTTTGGACGGTTCTAGACGTCACTTAGGTTGCTAGGAAATGTCAAAACTAGGCGATAGACAAAACACATTGGACTTCACATATAGGCAGTCAAGGCTCAAGTTTGCCTCCACACTTAAACAATAAATGTACGCAAGACAAATTGTATGTTGAGCAGTTCAGAATTAAGAACTTAGATCCCTATAAACAAGATTTCAATGTGACAAGGCGTTAAGACATGCAAGCAGTTTCAGAAACCAAGCGTCGCCCATAGACAAGATTGTATAGTTGTCGCATATTGATTGTTGAAATTGCAGATTTCTAGTTATTAATCCTGTAGATGTTGCATCTAAGTGATTTATGTAGTAAAGACAGTGGAATCTATCGGGAGAGACCCAAAATTACTCACGCTTTTGATAGTAGTCTAAGTGAATAATAAACAATGTTGAGATGGGCATCATTAACAAATATTAAGGCAAATTGTGGTATCCTATAGGCAGGATCTTTAATGATTAGCACTTGGAAATGATTTTATTGTTATACTTAATCTTATAGGCATGACTTCTAGTGAACAGTGCGATACAGTAGCAAATGAAATGATCCAAATCTTATAGGCATGATTTCTAGCAATGCAAATTGAAGGAAAGTTCAACGATATTTATTTCCTATGGGCATGTTTTCTAATAATATGTTGCAACAAGGATAATTGAAGAATTTCAGCTCATGCTTTGCTAGTAGACAAGTAGTGTGAGTGTGTGCTTTCCCTAATAGCATGATATTTATAGTGTACATAGAGAGTGAGCGACACATATAGCAAATATATTATTAAGTCCTATAAGCATGTTATCTACCCATCGCATGTAAATATTAAAATCTACCCCACTCCCTTTTACTAACAACCCCAATTATTTATACAAATATTATTTCAGGCCCAACAAATAAAAGTAACAGTGTTACATAACAGTGATAAGAGGCCCACAGTAGGCCTAATAAATACCCAGCATTGCCTGGGCCTTCAATATCTCTTACACAGTATACCCAGGCCTTCAACAAAGAGTCACACTCAATACATGACTTAGGGATCCACAGAGGGGTCCAGAACTAGTTCGCTTAGCCACAACACCAAGTGTTGTACCATTTAAATCAGCCAATTCAAGTACACAACACATAACATGGGGAAATACAGTGAATAGGAATAGTTTGAGATTGAGGGAGTGACTAAGGACCAAGCCCTAGTGTGTCAGAGTTCACAAGGGTCTCAATTGGACCCCAAGCAGTGCTCACACTAGGGAGGCCAACAATAGAACCTAGATAGCCTTGGTTTTCAGCCGGCTAAGAATGAGAATTCAGAATAGCACGAGTAGCAAGTAAGGAGAGTGGATAGTGATAGAGGGACAAAAATTAAGTACTACACCAAGTTGAGCATACAGAGCAACTAATCAAGCAAGCCAGTAGGTTCAACAGGATTTTACACATAGCAAAGTATTACATAGACAACCTCATATTGAGAGAATTAGGAGAAGAACAAGTCTACAAGCATACATAGATTATCATGTACAGATGCATGAAGTTAAACTAGTTGAGACCTAAAGATCCAAATTAAGTTAAGCATGCATCCTAGGGTCATACTAATCAGTATTTAGACATTGTGATAAATACTGGAAGAGACAAGGTATCAAATGAACAAGAGACATACTGGAAAATATATTAGCATGGAAGCAAGATCATAGTCGATAGAAATGTTTTTTAATACAAATTGCAACACATTGTACATGTAAGACAGACATTGCAGAGATTCAGGAAAGTGTGTGATAGCAAACACATATGGGTATTCTAGGATTGATATAATAGACTAATCTACTAGAGAAGATCTAAGTTATGTCATGATGCAAAATGGTTCAAACAAGGTAGAGAGATCAAGTTGAGATAACTGTCAAGATCTTAGTCAATCACTAATGGGGTAGGGGGATCATGTTGAGTGACAAAAGAGCAGGTGAACATGTCACAATTAACACATGAAGTTCTAGCACGAGTATGAAGCATCCACTATAGAGATTAAGGGCAACGCATGTAAACATGTATTAGGGAACATCCAGACACCCATACACTTAAGATGTTCAGATTATCCAAGTCAGACTTAGGCATACTCAGAACTAGCAGCATTAGGGAAAAGTTAGATGCTAAAAGACTGAGAACAAAGTAGAATTAACAAAATCGTGCCCAAAAGTAACCTAGAGAAACATATTAAGCCGGGAATTTCAGAGGCGAGAACACGTAAAAATCAAAAGCACATAGGGATGAAATTACAAGAGTCAAGTAGCTTACCAGTTAACGGACAACAATAAAGAACAAAAGATCCACAAGAACCCAGAAACCTCGATGCGTCAAAGTTCCCAAGAGTTTCGATGAACTCAGGGCAATGCTCACACCAAGAACAGGTAACAAGATGCTAATGGCCTTGGCTTTCAGCCGGCCAGTACAGAATACCGAGCAAGAGAGTAGCAAAACCCCAAATTTTAGTAAGAATCGATTTCAAAGTCTGCCCCAGAAGGGAAAATGAAGGGTTTATATAGTAGTCAAAAATCGAGCAACATATAAGGAAACAAAGTGAAGTAAACAATAAACAAGGAAAAGAAACATGCAAATCAATTTGAAATTAA
The DNA here is from genome assembly GCF_000715075.1 of Nicotiana tabacum. Taxonomy (NCBI): domain Eukaryota; kingdom Viridiplantae; phylum Streptophyta; class Magnoliopsida; order Solanales; family Solanaceae; genus Nicotiana; species Nicotiana tabacum. The sequence goes on along the minus strand of NC_134094.1, from coordinate 124,020,259 downwards.
TTTAAGAGAGAAAATCTGGTAAACCCTAATTTAGACGAGGAACGAAAATGGCCAAAATCTCACTGAATCGAAGCCAAGGCGTATGATAGTTAATGTATCAGGTTAGAAACATGAAGATGATACAAAATCGGAATCAAACGAACACAACGACTCAACTTCCATAAATAATCAAGTAACCAGTACTTGTAGCGTTCAAAAGATGGTAAGTAACTCCACGTATGTAAGAAAGGAAAAGAATCATGGATGGTTTCCATGTAATGTCGTATTGGGACTGAGATTACGGCTAGGGTTTAGGTTTGAGAGATGAGGGTAGTGGCAGAGAGAATAGAGGTGGCGTCTCATGGGAAATAGGGTTAGGGTTTCTGGGTTGGGGTTAATTAAAAGAAGAGAATGAACAAGGGCCGTTGATCTTGAGAGATCAATGACCAGGATTAAAAACAAAATGAATGGGACGGGTCAATTATGACGGGTACCGACCAGGTTTTCGGTTAAGGGTTTGTTTGGTTTGGGCTGAAATTATTGGGCTAAGGTATTGGGCTGATTCTGGTCCGAAAATTGGTTAAACATTGGGTTATTTAAATACACACAATTTATCAAAAAATAATTTTATAAAGTAATTAATAAATAAATAAAAATATTATTTATGTACTAAAATGATTAAAAATATTAATTTAGCGTTATGAAAATATAAAATGCTACCTTGGCAGAAATAATGTAATAAAAGAGCACTTATGCATGAACACGGGCTATTATTGCAAAATTGTGTAAATAGCCTAATAATACAAATATAACTGTATAAAATGAGGTAAAACTATTATGAAACCTATATGTGGATACAAATAATAATCTTAGATGATTAAATCATCACAAAATAATTTGAAAGGGTAACTAATTAATATTTGAACAATTTAAATGCAAGAAAATTAATTTTAAAGCTTTTAAAATTATAGAAAATTCTTGCATAAATCTTGTAAATTAAATAATGGATGAAAAATGACATTTTGAAAGTCTATATACTATTTGAGGAATGTGAGGTCAAAATTGGGTATCAACAGCTGCCCCTCTTTGCCTGGGAATGATGAAAGAGTTGTCGGGTAAAAAAAATAATGACCGATTTTGACCGAATGAGGTGATTTGAAAAAATGGAGGATGAACCTTGGTTCCTGAATTGCCTACAAATCCCTGGTGTTACGGAAATCAGGCCGTGTGTAGTTCTAGATCCAACAGTGAACGAAACCGTTGGAGTTGTTATAGGGATGGTCGTATGCTTCGGAAAGGGTTATTTTGGATAGGATAGTATCGGATGAATTTATGCAAAGTCATGAATGAGAATTTCAAACATTATGGATGTATCATTGAGCAAATATCTGGATGGCCGTAGAGTAAAAGGCGGGTAATTGATGGCGGTTGGTTACATTTGAAATAATTGCAGGATGTGAATGTTGAACGGAAACCGGAGCTAAGATTGCTCCCGTTAGGAGAACGGTTACTTCCGGGATTACTTGCAAAACTTAAAACACGATGCATGCAAGTATATATGGATTATTGCGAGAATTTAAACATGATGCAAATTTCCTTTGGACCATGAAAGTTGTCTTTGGACGGTGAGGATGATGTCCTTAGACCATGACGTCCTGGGCCATGAATCATGTGATAAGGGATTCGCAGGCCATAAAATGATGTCCCCAGGCCATGAAAATGGTGCCTCTGAACCATGACGCCTCTGAATAATGATGATGATGTTTCACCCCATGAGATGCGAAGATATGATGCTAGGTCGTATGTAAAACGAAACAGAGATTAGGCAATGCTTAGCCGCAGGCGAATAGAAGACAGTGCTAGGTCTTAAATAGCATAATGGAGATAGTATTTAATCTTGAGAAAAAGGCAGTGCTTAGCCGTATGCAAGAGGGGGGAGGCAGGTCTTAGCCTCATGCAAAATAGGAGACAGTGCTTAGTCTCATGCAAGTAAGGGAAGCGGTGCTTAGCTTCCTGCAAAATAAGCGACAATGCTTAGTCTCATGCAAAGAAAGGAGACAATGCTTAGTCTCATGCAAGAAAAAACAGTGCTTAGCCTTATGCAATTAGGAAGGAAGGGCTTAGCCTCATGCAAAATAGGATACAATGCTTAGTCTCGATGTACGGAAAAGCAGTGCTTAGACTTTATGCAATTAGAGAGGCAAGGCTTAGCCTTATGCAGTTAAGGAGGCAGGGCTTAGACTCATGCAAAATAGGAGACAATGCTTAGTCTCGATGTACGGAAAGGCAGTGCTTAGCCTTTATGCAATTAGGGAGGCAGGGCTTAGCCTTATGCAGTTAAGGAGGCAGGGCTTAGCCTCATACAAAGAAAGGCAGTGCTTAGCCTTATGCAGTTAAGGAGGCAGGGCTTACCTCGTGCAAATAGGAGACAATGCTTAATCTCATACAAAGAAAGGCAGTGCTTAGCCTTATGCAGTTAAGGAGGCAATGCTTAGCCTCATGCCAAGAGTAGGGGGCAAGTGGAAAAGTATTTCTTAGCTGAAGATATTTGTGCTAGATAATCTGAAGGCAGTGTCTTGATGTATCTGCGAGTATCGTTATCTTATCGTACCTGCATTCAAAGAAAAATTGTGAGTTCTGTGGGGGAAGGTTGGTTAACGTTTTTGCCTTCTACCTTGCCTGTGTTCCTGTCTTTAGATCCTGTTTGAGTCACCTTGGGCAGCATCTGGCGGTTTATAAAGTTTTCAAAAAATATGCGTGCATTTGACGAATGTAGTTATTCAAAAATATAGTAGTATGTAATATCAAGTAATTTAGATGAACCAATGACTATGACATATTTCAGAGACATTGCAACTTCCTTGCGGACCCTCAAAATTCTGCCCCAGTTTAAAATCAATTCTTTGACCGTTTGGTGTATGACGAAGTTGGCTGGACCTCAAAATTCTGCCCCAGTTTCTGACCAAGGCAAAATGAAGATTTTATTGAGATGTGACCGAACCCACAGGGCTGCCTGCGTATCCCCTCTTAAACGGGAATCAGGTCAAGCGTAGTTCAATTACATCGGATGAAGAAATGTAAACAATCTAAACGTAGTATCTCTTGACTGCGCCTGAGTTGATAGGTTTTGGCCAAATCTCTCCATCTATTTCTGCAAGTATGAGCGCTCCTCCTGTTAGTACTCTGTGAACCATGTAGGGCCCTTGCCAATTGGGTGAAAATTTCCCTTTGGCTTCATCTTGATGCGGGAAGATCCGCTTTAGCACCAACTGCCCTGCGTGAATTATCTAGGCCTGACCCTTTTGTTGAAAGCTCTGGACATCCTGTTCTAGTAAAGTTGACTGTGACATACTGCGTTCATTCTTTTTCCGTCAATGAGGGCCAATTGTTCATAACGACTTCGTATCCATTCTACATCACTAAGTTCATTCTCTTGTATGATTCTTAAAAAAGGAATTTTTACTTCGACGGGAATGACGGCTTCAGTACCATAGACCAGCAAATAAGGAGTTGCCCCAATTGATGTGCGAACCGTGGTGCGATATCCAGGTAGGGCAAATGGTAACTTCTCGTGCCATTGTTTGTGATTATCTACCATCTTTCTTAGTATCTTCTTGATATTCTTATTGGCATCTTCCACAGCTCCATTCATTTGTGGTCTGTATGCTGTGGGATTCTTATGCTTGATATTGAAGGTTTCACATATGGATCTCATTAAATCACTGTTAAGGTTGGCGGCGTTGGCGATGATGATTGACTCCGGTACCCCGAATCGACAAACAATACGATCCCTAACGAAATATACAACGGCCTTCTTAGTTACAGCCTTGTAAGATACGGCTTCAACCCATTTTGTGAAATAATCTATGGCCACTAAAATGAACCGGTGCCCATTTGAAGCGGCGGGTTCGATTGGACCGATGATATCCATCCCCCAAGCGGAGAAAGGCCAAGGTGCACTTGTTGCATTGAGTTCATTGGGTGGCACTTGTATCATATCAGCATGTTCTTGGCATTGATGACACTTTTGGACATATCTAATGCAGTCTGTTTCCATAATCATCCAAAATTACCCTACTCTTAATATCTTCTTAGCTAAGACGAAGCCATTCATGTGTGGTCCGCAAGTTCCGGCATGTATCTCTTCGAGCAATTTGGATGCTTCCTTGGCGTTGACATACCGTAATAACCCCGGATCTAGAGTCCTTCTGTACAGAATTCCTCTGCTTTGGAAGAAGTGGTTGGATAGCCTTCAGAGTGTTCGTTTCTGAGTATGATTTGCATGCTCCGGGTATTCTCCTATTGCCAAATATTATTTGATGTCATGGAACCATGGATTTCCATCAACTTTTTCTTCAACATGAGCACAATAAGCTGGCTGATTATGAATCCCTACCGGTATAGGGTCGATAAAATTCTTGTCTGGGTGTTGTATCATGGAAGATAGAGTGGCCAATGCATCTGCGAACTAAATCTGGATTCTCGGAACATGTTTGAACTCTATCTTTGTGAATCTCTTCATTAATTCTTGTACATAGTACAAATACAACAGTATTTTGGTATTCTTTGTAGCCCATTCTCCTAGAACCTTATGTACCAAAAGGTCCGAGTCACCAATTACTAGTAATTCCTAAATGTTCATGTCAATGGCCAACTTGAGTCCCAAGATGCAAGCCTCATATTCTGCCATATTGTTGGTACATGGAAACCTGAGCTTTGCGGATACCGAATAGTGTTGACCTATCTCTGATACTAAAACTGCTCCAATACCCACTCCTTTGAAATTTGCAGCTCCATCGAAGAACATTCTCCAACCATCATAGGTTTCGGTGATATCTTCTCCTACAAATGATACCTCTTCGTCGGGAAAATACGTTTTCAGTGGTTCGTACTTTCCGTCTACAGGATTTTCTGCCAAATAATCCGCCAACGCTTGCCCCTTGACAGCCTTCTGAGTTACATAGATGATGTCGAACTCACTTAGTAATATCTACCATTTTGCTAACTTCCCCATGGGCATGGGTTTTTGGAATATGTATTTTAACGGATCCATCCTTGATATGAGATATGTGGTGTAGGCACAGAAGTAGTGCCTCAACTTTTGAGCTATCCATGTCAAAGCGCAGCATGTGCGTTCTAACAAAGAATACTGTGCTTCGTAGGGTGTGAACTTCTTACTTAAATAGTATATGGCATGTTCCTTTCTTCCCGTCTCGTCGTGTTGTCCCAAGACACAGCCGAAAGCCCCATCCAGTACAGATAAATAGAGTATCAGAGGTCTCCCAGGTTCCGGTGGGACCAGAACGGGTGGTTTGGATAAATATTCCTTGATTTTGTCAAAGGCTTTCTGGCACTCTTCAGTCCAACTTGTTGCAGTGTCTTTCTTCAACATTTTAAAAATTGGTTCACAGATCATAGTGGATTGTGCTATGAAACGACTGATGTAATTGAGACGCCCCAAGAAACTCATTACATCTTTCTTGTTCTTCGGAGGTGGAAAATCTTGGATAGCCTTGAACTTTGACGGGTCTAGCTCAATTCCTCGGCGGCTGGCGATGAACCCTAACAACTTTCCAGCAGGGACTCCGAAGGCACATTTTGCGGGATTCAGTTTCAGGTTGTACCTTCGAAGTCGATCAAAGAATTTCCTCAAATCTGCTATATGATCTGTGCTTCTTTTGGATTTGATGATGACGTCATCCACGTACACCTCTATGTCGTGAAAAATGGTTGGCATGGCCCTCATATAGGTAGATCCAGCATTCTTTAGGCCAAACAGCATCATCTTGTAACAATATACTCCTCATGGTGTAATAAAAGCTATCTTTTCGGCATCCTCTTCATCCATCCAAATCTGATGATATCCCGCGAAGCAATCCATAAAGGATTGAAGTTCATGCTTGGCACAATTGTCAATCAGTATGTGTATATTGGGCAAAGGAAAATCATCTTTGGGACTTGCTCTGTTTAAATACCGATAGTCAACACACACTCTGACCTTCCCATATTTTTTTGGAACCGACAAAATGTTAGCCAACCAGGTCGGATATTCAACTACTCTAAGAACCTTGGCTTTGATATGCTTGGTGACTTCCTCCTTTATTTTTAGACTCATATCTGGTTTGAACTTTCTGAGCTTCTGCTTTATAGGCGGACACATAGGGTTGATAGGTAGTTTATGAGATACTATGGACGTGCTCAAACCGGTCATATCATCATAAGACCATGCAAAAATATCCCCATACTCCTTCAAGAACCGGACGTACTCTTCCTTCTCTAACGGTGATAGGTGAATGCTTACACGCGTTTCCTTGACTGTTTCGGAGTCTCCCAAATTAACTGTTTTGGTCTCATCCAAATTGGACTTAGGCTTATTTTCAAAGTTTTCCACTTCTCTGACAGTTTCCTCGGGTATTATATCCTCTTCCAGATCCTCTGAATTATTATCCTTATGTTGCATTGTCTCATTACATGTCACAGTCATAGGTTCAGCGGGATAGGTAATAATAATGCTGTAGAGAAAGAATGTAAAGAATAATAATAAATACTAAAATAACAATGCATTAGATAAATCTTGAAAACATCAAACAAGTACGGCTCGATGACTCGAGCAATTATTTCAAAACAAAATATACTTAAAACAAAATACTGAAAATGTCTTAGATGCTCATAAAATTGCTTTCAAAATAAATGATGCTAATTGCCAGGCTACCCAGGAACTCGACGGGCCCTTGATGGTGTAGCAGTCCAGTTCTTGAGAACAACTGCACGGTCTGAATAATAAGGCCTTCCTTCTTCTCCTCCTCCTCCTCCTCAACTATCGCACTGTAATCCATGTCTTCATCATCTAGAAACAGATTCCTTATGCCAGCTAGAACTCTTCTTCGGACTCCCACATCATGTCAGCTTGATGAAATGACTGGCTCAAATGTGATATTGGTTGCTCTAGAGGGTAATAAGGACCACGCCATGGTGGCGACCAATTCTGATACTCGTGCCAGGTATATTCATACCCAAGCCCAAAAGTTGTGCTGTGATGCTTTAGCTGTATCGGTTTGGTGATCCCCTGGAGATTCTTACCGAGACCCTTGCCAGGTTCATACCCTGTCCATGCCAATATGCCTTCTATCTTACTGGTCCACCATTTGTCCTTTTCAATTGCGTTGACGCGCTCGATGTGATGGTATGTTTCTCCACCCAACTTCCTTCTATTCTCGATGACCGGAACAATTTGATTGGTGTAAATGGGATTACTTTCGTCCCCATGGATGATCACTTCCTGATGGTTCCACTCAAACTTCATGACGTGATGTACAGTAGAAGCTACGGCCCCAGCGGCATGTATCCAAGGTCGTACCAACAATAGGTTGTAGGTAGCAGATATGTCCAACACTTGAAACTCAACATCAAACCAAGTTGGGCCCATCTGTAGGCTGAGGTTGGTCTCCCCAATTGTGGCCCTTTGAGACCCATCAAATGCTTTCACATTCATACTTCCTGCTCGTATCTCGTGCAGGCCTTTACCCAATATTTTCAGGGTAGTTAGTGGACATATGTTGAGACTCAAACCCACGTCTATCAGGACTCTAGCAATGAACTTGTCCTCTAACTGCACTAGGGCTGGCAAGTGGGCCGGTCCCGGGCCTAAACGGGCCAAGTGGGCCAGTCCAAACGGTCCCGGGCCCGGTCCCAAATTAAACGGGCCAAACGGGCCCGGGCCTAAATGGGCTTTTTATAGGGACCGGCCCGGGATCGTTTGGTCCCGGGCTAAACGGTCCCGGCCCGCGGGCTAAACGGGCTAAGTGGGCCCAACATATTTAAAAAAAAAAACTAAATAGATATTAGAGACAAAAGGATGTTAAAAAAAAATATCTAAGGCAATGCTTTGTAAATTTTATTAT